>NC_051315.1:42190732-42815732 GCF_015220235.1 Choloepus didactylus
AACTTTCAGCAAATGACTGCTTTATTACTCACACAGCACAAAGGGTCCACAAGAGCAGGGGAAGAGATCCCATAGTGGCCAATTTCCCATGGAGGCCAAATGCTAGGATCAGGATTGATGGATGGCAGCTCTGCATATGAGAATGGGAACTCAGTAAATATTTGTGTTCAGAATGGATGAAAAAATTAAAGGCATACGATAAGCCAATCTGACTGAGGGTTAGGGTATTTTTGAAGGAGATTTGTAAAAAATCAGGCCAAAAAATTAGTTCCTCTCTAGTTACTGCAAGACCCTGAAGGCAATCCTGAGGAACTGGCATTATTCTGTAGTCTGCTGGGTTAAATTTAAAGTTGTTAACGTGTGAGTGACGAGACAAAAGCATTATTTTAGGGAAATTGATTTATTAACAACTGAGTATGAGTATTCAAAGATGAGAGACTAAAATCAATGATGCTAATATATTACAACAATCAAATTGGTGTAATATATTACAACAATCAAATTGGTGGAGATATAAGTGAAAGAAGAGCTACAGTGTCAATGAGAAGAATTTATTTTTTAATTTTTTTGGAAAGTAAGGCACATGGGATAAGCGTTTAGATTTTAGTTCAATGTTATGCATTTACCAAAACACATAGTATATTAATGTGTTCTTTAATGCAATAAAATCAATACACTAAAATAAACTTTAAATTTCTTTTACTCAAGGTTTTTTCTAGATGTGGATTGCCCCATCACTCTGTTTTTCAAATAGAAAATGCTTGTTGTTAATGGGGCATTTCTTTAAATAAGAAATTGTTCATAATGCAATGTACATAAGCAAATAATGCATTTAATATGTACTATTCTTCTGGTAGATTTATCAGTTGGTTTGTTTATATTTTGGTGGTCATGCTCTTTATTATCTTATTTTTTAAGATGAAATAAATGTCCTTTAAATCTGTATATTATGCATTATGTTGAAAAAAATGAAAGATATTTATGAAATTATGTTGCTTGCATGTTATTTCTACAAACATTGTAATGTCATTTTCAGTCAAATTATTTATGATAGTTGTTTAATAATTTCACCATATAATTAGGAATAAAACAACTTACAGCATAATTTGTAACATGTTTTTTCAGTCCAAATCAGCTTTGATATTAGGACAAAACCATCTATATTCAAAGCAATAATCAAGAATCCATAATTTAGTTGTCTTCTATATTACATTTGCCTATGAAAATAGTTAAAAGCATACAGATATCTAATGCCAACGACAAGTCTGTTTTACTTTTTTTAGCTTGGCTATGGGAATTTTGTAGGTGATCCTTTTTTTGGTAATTTTTATTTTTAGCTATGAAGAAATAAATCAACAATTGAGAACAAAATGGGAATTGCTATTTAAAGGTACCTGCAGATCAGATAATCCACATATCCCAATTGCTTATTCTTTTCTGATTCCTGTTTATGTTGTTTGAAGAAGAAAAACCTGTTTTCTTTTAGCAAGATGCATTCTTTCAGATAAGAGCCAGAAAAAGAAAAAGGCTGCATCCAGGCTGCAATTTCTTAGCATTCTTCTTTTTTCTTGAGCAAGGAGAAAAACACCAGTAGGTCTGCTCATTCATAAGAAAAACATTGTGTAAATTGTCAAATATTCATTCATTAGAGGCTGTTATAGAAAAGTGTATTTTATTTGGGGGAGGAAACAATTAACCTAATACACATTAAACTGTTATTTTATTATCCACCACGAAAATGCAAATGATTAAGGAGAATAACTACATTCACTTGCAAACTAGTTATAGGTATAAGGATAGTGTTTATGATAATTTTATTTATGATAACACTGTAACAAGATACCTTAAATCCTACTACCACTGACACAACATTATCTTAATGCTAAGCAAAGGGAATGGTCACAACTTTGAATATATTGCAAATATCACATAATTTTGAGTGTCCTAATTTGATATTCATGCCCTTAGATGTTGTAGTTGAGTACCATTTATTTTCCACATAGAATGAAAGTGTAATTTTATCTGCTTCCTAGCCTTGGATACATGATGTTGACCCTAGGGACTTTCTCTGCAATATGGTGTCCTTTTATTGGAGTTTATAGAGGACATTGTGAAAAGCTGTGAAGGGTAAATTGCTTTCTTGATTTCTGTAAGTTCAAAAAAAATAAAAAATAAAGCACAAAATGTTTTAACTATTTTTTTAATTTAATAAATTTTATTTTGAAATAAATTCAATCTTACAGGAACAGGTGCAAAAACAGTACAAACCCCAAACATAGAACTCCATCATACCCCGACCCCCTCCCCCGATACGCCGATCCACCACCTTTAACATCCTGTCACACCACCCACCGTTTCTTTCTTTCCCTCCCTGTCTCCCTCCCTCCCTCCCTATCTATCATCCATCATCTATTGCTCTGTCCTCTGAACATATGAAAGCAAGCTGCACATGTCTTTGAACAAACAATATAATTCACATATGCCTTTCCCATGGATAAGAACATTCTTTTATGCAATCTCATTAAGCGCAGCTAAGAAGTTCAAGAAATTCAACATTGATATAAAGCTTACATTCTATATTTCCTTTTTTTTTTCTTGTGTCCCATCTGTGTCTCTTTGAGCCTCCCCTCCTCCATCCTCAGATCCCATCCAGGATCATCTTTGGCATTTAATTGTCATCTGTTTAGACTGTCTTTTTTTTTTTCCCCCAATTGTGGAAACATAAGTATAGCCTAAATCTTCCCATTCCACCCCCTCCCTAGCATTCCATTAGTGGGATTACTCACATTTAGAATGTTGCAATGCTATCACCTTCCCACCATCCATTTCTAGAAGTTTCCCTTCACCCCAAACAGAAACCCTACTCTCATTTCTTAACTCCCCATTGCCCCTTCCCCCACTTCTTGGAACCCCTGCTCTACTTTTCATCTCTGTGGTCATATTCTCTGATACTTTCTTTGTGTTTACCATGGGGCTTAAATTTAACATCTTAAATCTATAACAGTCTTGTTTTTCTTTGATACCAACTTAACTTCAATATGACACATAAACTATTCCCCCACCTTTACGTAGTTCTTGTCAAAAATTACATATTTTACCTTGAGTCCAAAACCACTGATTTATCATTACAGTTTATGTATTTTAGATCCTGTAGGAAGTAAATAGTGGAGTTATAAATCAAAAATACAGTAGTATTGGTATTTATATTTACCATGTGATTTTTACTGGAAATCTTTATTTCTTCATGTAGTTTCAGTCAATTGTTTAGTGTCCCTTCCTTTCAGCCTGCTCAACTCCCTTTAGCATTTCTTATAGGACTGATCTCCTGGTGATGAAGTCCCTCAGCTTTTGATTATCTGGGAATGTTTTCATCTCCCCCTCATTTTTATCTTCCAGGTGTTTGTGAATTCTCCAAGTCTCTGAAGGTTATTGACTTCTATTTGTATTCCATTGTGGTCAGGGAATGTGCTTTGAACAAATTCATTTTTTTTTTTTTTTTTACTGAGGCTTGTTTTTATGCCCCAGCATACAGTCCATTCTGGAGAAAGATCCATGATCACTAGAGAAGAATGTGTGTCCCAGTGACCTGGGATGTGATATTCTATATATGTCTGTTAAAATTCTCTATATCTCTCTCTTCTTTCTTTGTTTCTCTGTCAGTAGGGCTCCCTTTAGTATCTGAAGTAGGGCAGGTCCTTTATTAGCAAAATCTCTCAGCATTTGTTTGTCTGTGAAAATTTAAGCTCTCCCTCAAATTTGAAGGAGAGTTTTGCTGGATAAAGTATTCTTGGTTGGAAATTTTTCCCTCACAGAATTTTAAATATGTCATGCCACTGTCTTCTCACCTCCATGGTGGCTGCTGAGTAGTCACTATTTCGTCTTATGTTGTTTCCTTTGTATGTGGTGAATTGCTTTTCTCTTGCTGCTTTTAGAACTTGCTCCTTCTCTTCAGTATTTGACAGTCTGATCAGAATATGTCTTGGAGTGGGTTTATTTGGATTTATTCTATTTGGAGTTCGCTGGGCATTTATGCTTTGTGTATTTATATTGTGTAGAAGGTTTGGGAAGTTTTCCCCAACAATTTCTTTGAATACTCTTTCTAGCCCTTTACCCTTCCCTTCCCCTTCTGGGACACCAATGAGTCTTAAATTTGGACGTTTTATTTTATCTATCATATCCCTGAGATCCATTTCAATTTTTTCAGTTTTTTTCCCCATTCTTTCTTTTGTTCTTTCATTTTCTGTTCTGTGGTCCTCAAGGAGGCTGAGTTATTGTTTAACTTCCTCTAATCTTGTATTATGAGTATCCAGAGTCTTTTTAATTTGGCCTCCAGTTTCTTTTATTTCCATAAGATCTTCTATTTTTTTATTTACTCTTGCAATTTCTTCTTTATGTTCTTCTAGGGTCTTCTTTATGTCTTTCATATCCTGTGCCATGCTCTTCTTCATGTCCTTTATATCCTGTGCCATGTTCACATTGCCTGTCTGTAGTTCTTTGATTAATTGCACCAAGTACTGTGTGTCTTCTGATCTTTTGATTTGGATGTTTAAGTTTGGGTTCTCCGTATTGTCTGGTTTTATCATAAGCGTTAAGATTTTCTGTTGTTTTTGGCCTCTTGGCATTTGCTTTACTTGATCTTTAGTCTGTCAGAATTGCAGCTTGGTGGCATACACTCTCTCCAACCAACCAGCAGATGGCGTGCTTGAGTCACCAATTCCCCTCAATTCAGCTCTCCCCAACCCTGTCTTTGTGGTGTGTGGGGATCTGACCCCCGTGGGGTCCACTTGGTGCACTTAATTTGGGTGTGCTGTCGGTGCCGTCTGCCCCGAATGAGGGGTGTGCATCTGAGTGGTTAGGGAGGAAGGGCAGCTTTAATAATCAAACCTTCCAGGTGTTCCCGGAGATTTAAGGCTGTTGTCTGCTGCTGACCCAAAAGTCCTTGGTATTGGCGTAGGTTCCCTGGGATTTCCGAGTAGTTCCCCCTTCCCTGCTGTGCTCTTCCAGGACCTCTGCTGAGGGAGGCAGGGCTGTGCCACATCACAAGTGTGCGCCGGCCTCCAGGGAAGCCCTGGGACGCTGTGCAGGGGCATTCCCAGCCCGCTTCAAAGATGGTTGAATGGGACACGTTAACTTCCCCCTTCCACACAGCTCTGCCCTCCCAGCTCTGGGACAATCAGCCGTGGGTGCACTAAAGGCCGCTGTCCACGGCCGATATTATGGCGTGTGAGCAGTGCTGCGGGAAAGACTCCCTGTCACACTGGGTTTCTTGGCGCGGCTCTGTGCTGTGGGTTCAGCCCTGGGCAGGAGTGCTCCCACCCGCCGGGGAGATGGCTGTAAGTCGTGCGTTCTTTTCTCCTTTTTAGCCTATAATTCTTGACTGGTGTGAGGAGGCATGGCCGTGTTCCCCCAGGCTCTGGGGTCTGGTTCTGAATGGAAAGGGCCCCACCCCTTTCCTCTTGGAGAAGATAGACCCCCTAGGGGGAGGTCATTAGCATTTCAGTGGTCTCTCTCTCTGCTTGTGCTATCTCCACCCTTCTCTGAGTCACAACACTGGGAACTGAAAATGGCTGGGGCTTTCTCCTCTGAGTCAAAAAAAAAACAGTCCCCCTCAGATCTAGTCCAAGGCGACCCTCCAGCTCTCCAAGGTCAGTCGTCACCCAAAGCCTCTATTTTTGGGGGATTCATACCTGTAGTGAGCAGTTCACACTCGCTACTTAAAACCCCAGTTGGAGCTCAGCTGAGCTATGTTCGCTTGCTGGGAGAAAGCTTTTCTCTGGCACCATGAGGCTTTGTAGCTCAGGCTATGGGGGAGGAGTCTCACGACTTGGATCCGCAGGTTTTACTTACAGATTTTATGCTTGTGATCTCGGGCATTCCTCCCAATTCAGGTTGGTGTATGATAAGTGGATGGTCTCATTGCCTCCCTGCAGTTATTCTGGATCATTCACTAGTTGTTTCCGGTTTTTTTCAGTTGTTCCAGGGGGACTACTTAGCTTCCACTCCTCTCTATGCCGCCATCTTCCCTTTCTCCTTAACTATTTTTTAATATACCAGAAAATCAAAGTTTTTACCAGAAAAAAATATTCAGCCTCTTTTTGTCTGGCACTAAGTTTACAAAGCAGAGTATGTTTAAAAATTTCTAAGTTGAATATCTATGGTCAGTAGGTGTTGTCATGTGGCCTGCTTATGTACTTCACTTTAAAATCAAAAGGAGTCCAGAAGGAACTACAGAAATTCATTGTCAACACTTTGTATGAAATCAAAATTTAAAAAAAAATCCTGGAAATAGAAGATACCTTCATGCCTATTAAGTCCAACTTCTCATCAAAAGAACAAATTCACCCAAAAGCAAATCTAAAAGCTCCATCTGATTTTAGGAATAATAAGCTTATTAACTCCCAAGGTATATTATTATTGTTAGAATTATCTCCCTTAAATTGAGCAAAATATACCTCTCTAAAATTCCTGCCATTATTTCTATTTTTGCTTCTTGCAGTGAATGAGACTCTTCCTAGACTTTCTTTATGTGACAACTTTTTCAATAGCTTGAGGTTGCATACATATCTCTTTTCCATTTTAAATTTTCTCATTTCTTAACTTTTTTTGGGGGAGTGGGGTGGGATATGAGAGGGTTTGCAGACTAATCACCTTCCTGGTACCCATATCTGAAGGTCGTTAGAGGTGCTTGTTTTTTTATACTTTGACTCATACCATTCCAAAGTCAGGATAGTGTTTCAAAGAAAGTAATCAACTGGATGATCAGTAACAATTAATACTATTAATGCCAGTCTTGATGTCTTGTAACTATTCAGGGCAAGTCAGAGGAAAGTTCCCTTATTGTGCTCTCTTCCAGTTTTTACCATAGTCTTATATTATTTTAGAGTATATATATATATATATATATATATATATATATATATATATATAATGAAATATTGTGTTGTACAAATGATTCTCACATGAATTATTCCCTTTAATTATTTTACAATTCTTTAAGGTAGGGTGGGTCCAAATATTTGGCCCTATTTTAAGTATGTGGAAATTAAATTCAGTAAGATTGATGTGTTAGAAACAATAATATAGCAAAACACTGGAAGAGTCAAGAGTAGAACTTTATTCTTTTCACTTTAACCTAATTTAATATCAGTGAAAATGATAAGTTAGGCATATATTAGGATGAACTAGGATCTGTTTTACCACCTGATAATATACATACACATATGAAAACATGTATTTTAGGACTAGAAGGGACTTTAGATTAGTGATAAATAGGAGGAAATGGCCAGGACATTAGCCTACATATCGAGAATCCTGAGTTCTCTTAGAGGACAGCCAACCCCAAAATATTGCTTGAAGTTCCAATTATTTAGCACATAATATCTAAATCCAACTTGATATTTGAAATTATATGTCAGCACCATGAAACTTGTTTTTACACATTTCAAAATGCTTTGACACATGAATTAAATTGCCAATGGAAGGAAGGAGTATCAATTTTCTTTGCCTTTTTAAAGATGTAATGGTAATGGGTATGTGAAGTATCAAAATATTTAATTGAATGTGAAAGTAAATTCATCTTGGTACATTTTCATACGCTCTTTTTTATTTTGCCTAGTGCTCAGCTTCGTCTCTCTTTGATAAATATATTGAAAAACATGACTGAGAAATTTTAAGTTTTGGTATTTTGCACTGATTAATTATTAATTCTTGCTGACTAGTTAGCACAGATAATCTACCTATATTTGAAAGACAACATGAAGCATTGAGCTAATGACTTATAATTGCTTTAGTGTACTGTATGTTTTGTAGGTAAGTAATAAAGATTTGATGACTGGGTTATTAAACCAGTTTATAAATAAGACACTTCAGAATCTATCCTAGGCATGAGTTTATTCAGTTTGTTATCTCTGTGTTTGTATGTATGTGTGTACCTGTGTATGTCTTACAGCTGTTATTTCAAGAAACCAGGAAGGGCCAGGAGAAATGGGAAAAGCTGTGCTGATTCCTAAAGATGACCAGGAGAAAATGAAAGAGCTGTTCAAAATCAATCAGTTTAACCTTATGGCCAGTGATTTGATTGCCCTAAACAGAAGCCTGCCGGATGTAAGATTAGAAGGGTGAGTTTACACGTTATGAAATCTTATAAATTAGTAATCTCCATATTACACAATATTTCAGACTTTTAGCTAATTCAGATTATTTCAATTCTAGAACTACTTGGTTCTGATACCTGTGAAATAGCAGGGATTTTCTGTGCATGCATATGCTGAGAAATATGGACTCTTTCGTCTTTGGCAGAGCAAAACATGTTACTTGCAAAGATATTGCTGAATATATAGACCTAGCAGGTTTTTCTTCATGAGCTGTTTTTGTTTTGCATTGCTTTTTCTTGCCAAATACAGAGCAAACATGTTCTTCAATAGATTATTTGCTTGTCTATATAAAAAACTCTGTATACCACTTCAAAAAACTATATACTTGGCTATGCCATTGTAAAAATAGGTCATTACCTCTATGAGTCTTTGACTGTTTAAAATTGTGTATTATGGGTTCCAGCAATTTATGTAGCTATTAATAATTAGAATGCTCAGTTATCAGCCATGGAAGAAATATTCACTTGTAAATAATAATTCTGCATGAAGAATAATGTTGAAAAATTCAACTTATATGTGATTAAGCTTAATTCTAAGTGGTTGAATATATTTCAAATAAATGTAATAAAAATCAAAATATTGTGGCAGTACTGTCACCCTAGTATATTGTCCTTCTAAAACAAACTCTTGACATTCATAAAAGATAGATCCTGAGATTTTAGAAAATCTGCAAGGTTACAGAAATGTTCAAGGACACACTTCTATGTAAATAGAAGTTATTTTTTCAGACACATGATGATATTCTGTATATAAGGTAAATTCGTGAGTAACTTAAATAAAATTTGCCACCTAGAATGGGCTATTTTATATTATTATTGTAGTGATATTAAAATCATATTTACTAAATCAAGGTAACCAAAACTGTGTTAAGATGCTAGAGCTGGATTGCCAAAAGTCTCATTCAATAGCTAAGTAAGTGCTTCCTCAAAGCAATGCAAGCTTTTGAAATATCTCTCTCAACAAAATCATGAATGCTTTGGACATTTTTGATCCCCAGGAAGTGATAAAAACATTGAATATTAAATTTGTGCATTCCAAAAGTCTAAGGTAAGTGTAGATATATTTCTTTCTATATGTGTGTATGTTTATATGTTTATAGACATATTTGCATCTTTAAAGATATACAGTAAATATATTCTTAAATAATTTTGAACATTTTAAATGCTAACTTTTATAAGAAATAATGTTAATTACTTTGTCATTATAACAGTAATACATTCAGGAAACACTGTTTCACATTTTCAGATAAAAAAAATCTTGACATTCAAATATCAGAATGTAAATAAACTACCTTTTATGTCCAATCTGGGATTTCAAAGATAAGAATTATTTTAGCTCAGAACAATAGCTAAAAAAAGAAACAAACAAACAAAAAGTCTTCATTAAACAGCCTTTTCAAATATTTTTTGGCCAATAGTATTTCTTCTATTAAGAATCATTTATCATACTAAGTATTTGAGTAATTAAGCGTACAATGTGGAACTACAGAACATTTAAAAATGGAGGATTCGCATTGCTCAGTATGAAAACTGCACAAAATATCATGTTTACTGTGGTTATTATTGCTTGAATTCTGAAGTTTTACAAAAATTTATGAACAAACATTACTGAAATAAATCATTGTCTATTTCATTTTCATATAACACCACGGTATATGCAATAAGAAAACAGAAATACCATCCAAAATTCCTAGACAAATCAAAGTGTATGTGTGTTTCATTAGGGACATTTGCAAGTCATCTTGAATGACTCAATCATCTGATTGCCTGGGAACAACTAATGTTTAAAAGCATACCATGAATCATAAATGCAAACTGTTATTTAAAAAAGATGTTGAAATATGTTAACAGTCATTTGACCTAGAAAACTTTTTTTTTTTTTTTTTGCATTAGTCAGCTACAGTTCAGTGTTTTGGTAGTTATATTTTCAAAATGAGATAGATACATTCAACTAGTCATAATGAAGACATAAATTATATAAAGATGTTAAAAAATGGAATCCAAAAATAGTGGTAAAAATATACAGGCTTAGAGAGGAGTAAGACAGCAGCATAGAGAGGAGTAGAGTTTAGTTAGTCCCGTGGAGCAACCAGTAAATGATCTAGAGTAACTGCTGGGGGACAACCATGACTGTCCACACATCATGTGGCAGCCTGGACCAGGTGGAATGGCTGAGATCGCAGCAGAAAATCTGTAAGTAGAAACTGTGGAAATGTACCAGGAGCCCCCTCCCCCATGGCAGGCTGAGCTGCCAAACCTTGCTGTGGGAGAGACCAGTAGTCCCAGAGCAAGCGAATATAGCTCAGCCCATCTCCAACTGGAGTTTTAATTAACAAATGTGGACTTTTGAATACAAGCTACAAAAATAGCCAGCAGACAGAAGCTTTTAGTGACGACTGACCTTAAAGAGCCAGAAAACTCCTGTGTCCAGGGAAAGGAAGCCCAGAAGACCAAGTACTATCTCTGGCTGATGGGTGAAACTAGGGAGCTGTGTACTGGCTCTGAAAAGGGGCTTGCTTTCCTTTTTTCTCTCTCTCAACCTGTGTGGCTCAGTGGAGAGAGCCTTAGCCATTTTCAGTTTGCAGAGCTCTGACTCACACAGGGGTGGAGATAACAGGGTCAGAAAGAAAAAGAACAATTCAAATGCAGAAGATAACTCCCTCTTAGGGGGGTGTATCTTCCCTAAGAGGAAGGAGGTGGGGTCCAGCTCTACTGCTACCTTCCTTTCAAAACTCAGGCACCAGAGCCTGGGGAAAACAGCCAAAACAGAAACTAAAGGTGCCACACCTCCTTATACCAGTCAGGAGCAACAACAGGATGATGGGCGTCACCCGCTGGGCAGGTTAGGAAAAGCGCAGCAGCTAGAGACCTCACAGGAAAGTCTGTCAATCTCTAAGACACATGCTGAGGGAGACTTGAAACTGAATATAACCCCATTCTGAGATCTGAACCCATTCTGGTCTGGAGAAATCTGATTGGAGTAACCGGGGAAGCCAGATGTCTAGACAATAGAGGACTACAAACTACACTGGGAAGGGCAGAGATATGGCCCAGTCAAAGAAACAAACTTACACCTCAATCAAGATACAGTTGAGATGTTGTTTCACTTTAATGAAATAATCAAAGATGTTCAAAGAAATATGCTAAATCAAATCAAAAACCAAATAAATGAGTTCAGGGAAGATATGCCAAAAGAGATGAAGGATATAAGGAAAACACTGGGTGAATATAGGTAGAAATGAAAAGTTTGAGAAAACCACTGGCAGAATCTACAGAAATGAAAAGCACAACACAAGAGCTGAAAAACACAGTGGAGACATACAGCAGCAGAGTTCAAGAGACAGAAGAAAACACTCAGGAACTGGAAAACAAGACACCTGAAATCCTGCACACAAAAGGATAGGGAAAGAATGGAAAAATATGAGTAACGTCTTGAGGAATTGAATGACAACACAAAGTGTGTGAATGTACATGTCATGCGTGTCCCAGAAGGAGAAGAGAAGGGAAAGTGGGCAGAAGCAATAATAGAGGAGATAATCAATGAAAATGTCCTATCTCTAATGAAAGACATAAAATTACAGATCCAGGAAGCACCGTGTACCCCAAACAGAATAGATCTCAATAGGCCTACAACAAGACACTTAATAATCGGATTATCAAACATCAAAGACAAAGAATCCTGAAAGCAGCAAGAGAAAAGCAATCCATCACATACAAAGGAAGCTTGATAAGACTATGTGCGGATTTCTCAGTAGAAACCATGGAGACAATAAGGAAGTGGTGTGATATATTTAAGATACTGAAAGAGAAAAACCACCAACCAAGGGGGCTATATCCAGCAAAACTGTCCTTCAAATATGAGGGAGAGTTTTAAATATTTTCTGACAAACAGACAATAAGAAAGTTTGTGAACAAGATACCTGCACTACAGGAAATACTAAAGGGAGCACTATAGACAGATAGGAAGTGAGAGGTTTGGAACACAACCTTGGGTGATGGTAGCACAGCAATATAAATACACTGAACAAAGATGACTGTGAGTATGGTTGAAAGAGGAAGGTTAGGAGCATGTGGGACACCAGAAGGAAAGAGGAAAGATAAAGACTGGGACTGTGTAACTCAGTGAAACCTAGAGTGCTCAACAATTGTGATAAAATGTACAAATATGTTTTTACATGAGGAAGAACAAATGAATGTCAACCTTGCAGGGTGTTTAAAATAGGCTGGTATTGGGGGAAAGATGCAATCAACGTAAACTACAGACTCTAATTAAGAGAAACATTGGATTATGCTTCCTTTAATGTAACAAAGGCAATATGCCAAAGCTAAATGCCTATCAGAGGGGGACATAAGGGAGGGATATGGGACTCTTGGCATTGATGATGTTGTCTGGCTCTTTATTCTGCTTTAGGTTAATGCTATCTTCCCTTTTGTTTGCTAGCTGTCATGTTTTGTTTTGTTTTGTTTTTTTCTCTTTCTTTTTTCTTTTTCTTTTGTCTCTCTACCTTCTTTGACTCTCCCTCCTTCTTTGTGGAAGAAATGGAAATGACCTTATATAGATAGTGGTGATGGTGGTAACTGCATAAATATGTGATTATACAGGGAACCATTCATTGTTTACTTGGGACAGAATGTGTGGTGTGTGAACAAAACCATCTTTAAAAAAAAAAAAAACAAAAAAAACAGGTTGATGAAGAAACCTTGAGGGCACTGTATTGAGTGAAATAAGTCAGACACATAAGGACAAATATTGCATGGTCTCACTGATATGAACTAATTATAATATGTAAACTCATAGACGTGAAATATAAATTACCAGGATATAGAACGAGGCTAAAGCTGTTGCGTATTATGAGCAGAATGTTCAACTAGGTTGAGCTTTAGTATTTGGAAGTGGACAGAGGTGACGGTAGCACATTATTGTGAGAATAACTAGCAGTGCTGAATTGTTTGAGAATGTGGTGGAAAGAGGAAGCTTAGAGTCACGTATGTCACTAGAAGGAAAGTTGGAGGTTAAAATATGGGAATGTATAAAACAGTGAATCTTGTGGTGGACAATGTCCATGATTAACTATACAAATATTAGAAATCTCTTTCAAGAACTAGAACAAATGTATGACACTATAACTAGAAGTTAATAGTAGAGGGGTGTATAGGGAAAAATATACCTCTTGCAAACTATGTACCACAGTTAGTAGTATTTTAACATTCTTTCATCAACAGTAACAAATGTACTATACCAATACTATGAGTCAATAATGGAGAGTGGGTGGTTAGAGGTATGGAAAGATTTGAGTTTTATTTTTTTGTCTTTATTTCTTTTCTGGGGTAATTAAAATGTCCTAAAAATTGAAAAAAAATTAATTGTGGTGATGGATGCACAGCTCTATGATGGTACTGGGAGCAATTGATTGTGCACATTAGATCTTTGGATGATTATATGGTATGTGAACAATCTCAATAAAATTAAATTAAAAAAATATATAGATATATATTTAGGCTTAATTTATTTTAGTTGAAAATGAATTCAAATTTAGAAACTGTCTGAACTGCCCAAACAGTGGATTCATTCAAATATCTAAGAATATTTTAGTGTGAGATGCCCTTAAACTGGTTTGATTAAATTCAGAAAATTGTCCAGATATTTTAATATTGTGTTTGGCCTTAATATCAATCTACAAGAATTTAAAATGTGTTCAGAGGAATAGATCAAAGTAAATATCCAGTGTTTTCACAAAGAAGAAACCAGATAAAAAGACTTCTTTAAGGCAGACAGTTGTAACCAACCCTCTCCTCCTTTGCCCATCCTTCACAAATAAAAAAAAATTTGAAATGCTATAAAATTCTATGTGTTTAAGAATTTTGAGAAAAATGAATGTTAACTTGATGAGTTGCATAACTGATAACTCAGTATTAGGGATTTGTTAGCGTATTTCCCATAAATTATGGAACTAAGATTTTTTAAATGTGCGTATAGTTTGGATTTTAGAAAAACAGTGCTTAAATATTTCTGGTATCAGCAAGTAAGTAAATAAATGTCATTTTGTTTTGTTTTTATATTAATATTTGGTGAGAGTGAGAGAAAGAGAGGGAGAAAAAGAATAATTACCAAACTAAAGAAACCCAATAAGAGATATTACATACTTATTGTTGATCACCTAATGTACGCCAAGACTTTTCTCCATGCTGGGAATATAGCAGTGAAGAAACTAAGTCCCTGCTTCAGATAACTGAGAATATGTAAAAGATCAAAGAACAGTAAGGATTAAAGAATGGTGAAGGAAAGCTTGTTTAAGAAACATGTTTGAGTAATTTGAAAGTACCTTAAGCACATAGAATTGTAATTTCTACTTACTAATACACAGAGCTTTTAAATATTTACTGTGTTCCTGAAACAGACAATGCTAGAAATGTAGCAGATTTATGGATATATAAAATTTCATAAAGATACAAAAGCAAATGTACAGATATTAAGCAAATGCATGTATCTGTATATATACATATATATATATCCACACTATTGTTTTGAAGGCAGTGATTGAATTGTACTTCCACAACAGCCGGTGAAAATCATGTTTTGTTCTGCTAAAGCATCTTGATAACTCATGTTACTGCATGCCTGTAGGCCTTTGTGGAAATAGAGAATATGATTATGGTCATAATCAATGAGGAGGATGCATGACTCTATTCCATTATATGGAAAAAAAAAAAACAGGAAACAAAAAGTCAACTGTGGAGAGAGATTTTCAAACAATAGGGAAAATCTAGAGATAGAGTCAAAAGACACAGGTTTAAGACCTGGCTCTATGGCTTACTGTTTGATCTTGGACAAGTCATTAATTTTCTAACCCCCAATTTCCTTTCACTTAATAAGCCAAATAATTTATCAGTCAACCAAGGGATAAATTCCTGTCTTTTGCCTACTGCAGGCTTAACCTTGATGACCAAAAAAAAAAAAGGATGTAACAGGTCTTAGGTCTTAATTGTTATATCAGGGAATAAAATGAACATTTTATATAAACAACTAATTACAATATTGTGTGAACACACCTATAATTGTAAAAATGAACCAAGTGAGAATAGAGTTTCCCTGAATTCTTATATATATATGTATATATGAAAAATCTGTCAACTCCCTATAAATATTACATTATCACTCTGTGGAATTTACTTATGCCCCTAGTTCCTTTTTTGGACCAAGGGAAACTTATTGAGCACTCAGCTTTTCCCTGTACTCTTTGCAATTCTTTTTGTAAAAGAAATTAACAGTAATTTTTGGGTGAATATTTATAAAGAAGCTATGGGCAATTAAAACAAACTGCTGAAGTTCTTTAGCATTGACTTGTATTCAGACTATCACACTTCAAGTTCTGGTACTGAGTTATTTGAAGGTTATAATGCATTTGGCATTTAAATATATTTCATCAGGAAAAGATATGAGGAAATAGGGAATTTATTTCAGCCATTTATATCCTAGACCAAATAACTGCCTCTTACTTATGCGCACTTGCAAGCTGATAAAGAGAAAAGGACTAGCAGTCTTGCATTATTAGTGGAAGAAGAGCTGTAGCATACAAATTTTGAATAACTTGCTCTCAAAGGACAAAGAGTTTGTTTACTGCATAAAACAGAAAGAAACCATAGTATGCATTTTTCTGTGCTCAATCTCATAAGCATACCTGTCCATTTATATAGATAGCCTTTCTCATAAAGTAAAATATCTTAAATGTAGCATATATTTCACAAAGTGGAAGTAGAAAATGAAAATATCAATTGGATTTCTGATCTCTTGTACACATATTTTCTTTTTAACTTGAGAATTACTACAACTTTCATATACTGACAAAAAAATGCCTGCAAAGGTAATAATTTCTACAATACTTGGTTTAAGTAAAGTGCTCATGTGTATAATTAATTTCACTAAGCAGATAAAAAGTGGTGTATAACAATGGTTGTCTGTTTGTGTATATATATATATACAGATATAGTTTTGAGGGAGATGGTAGTTAGGTATTATTATTGTTATCTCTGGTGAAATACTGCTACACTATTTAACTTTCCTTTTAAGTAAGAACATGCAGTAAAACATGTCTAGGCAGAGCCTGTTCTCAGGGACACATGTGCACCACTGTAAATGGAAGGCGTGCTGCATAACTCCATTTACATTTGAACTACCCCTCAATTGTCTCATTCAAATTAATTTTCAGGTATTGTTACTTTCAACTTTTATTTTTTTTTTATAACAGATGCTTTATTTCGTAGTTGAAAATTTAGTTCTAAGTTTTCAGTCACAGACTCATCTTCTTATAAATCAAACATCTATTATTAATTTATATATTCAGTATTTATCAAGATCATCTTGATAAATGAAACCAAGGGGGTGTTGTCCATTATAGAATATTGTACACGTAAAACATGGAATATCTAAAAAAAACTACATGGCAGCATGAATTCAGAAATGCTGTTCCAAATACTGTTCTGTAAGATGAACATTGTTAAGAACATGGATTATAGAAAAACTTGACTAAGTACCCCGGTTATTATTTCGTTTATACTCTTAAAAGGTTTACATACTCAAGTGGACCAAATACCTCTTTCTTTTCTTTTGTTTTGCAAATTCTAATTGAGGAAGTAGAGAATTTAGTTTTCAGTTTCTAAATCTACCATGCTATCTATATTTTTATTCATTTTTTTCCTCCTCGATTATTTCAGACGAAAAGGTTTTTTTTATACTTACCCACTATTGCAACTGTTAGTGTTTCCTTATATTTATAATATGGTTTGATCCCTGTATTTTGATTCTATGTGATATGGGTCAAAAATGTTCATTTTTTATCTCCATTGAAAACACAAGTTCAGATCCATAAATGTCATAGATTTTGTTCTGAAAAAAATAGAGTAAATCTTAAAAAAAAAAAATGAAAGGAAAAATAATTTAAAATGCCTAAGGTGTACATAATTGGGATAGTAGAAAAAGGTAATATAGTTTGGCAGGGTAGAATAGGAGGTCTTGTGAGGAGACAACCCGTCTAGAATGGAGATTTGTAACTAGCCAATCTGTGTCACAGACCTGGAGAGGATGATAAGGAATCTTGAAAACGAAGCCTCTGCATTTAGTTAGACACGACATGATAGGCAAGTAGGAGGTTCTGGAGCAGAAACCTGGAATGATAGAAATGATATTTAGGAAGGCATATTTCTGCAGTGTTACATAGAAAATATCACAGATAGAAGCCTGAATTTAAGAAGATACCCTAGTGGCTGTTACATTCATTTAGATATGATTAGGTAAGGAACTAGTTTAGGATATTTGCCTTAGAAACATAATGCAATGAGCATTTGTGATAGTAGATGAAAATGTAGGCAAAGGATACACCAAATTCAGGGTGGCTACAGGAGGGACTGGAATGTGTATGAATTTGCAACTGTATCTGTTGTGGGCATTGAGCTTTTATTTTAATGTGTTTGTTTATTTTTTAAACTTGGAACAATAGGAAGAAGGAGAAGGAACTGTAAACAAAGATTATCCCAAATATATTTTGAAGTGATATTTCAGAATTGATGACTGATTGGATACAAGGGAAGAGAAAACAAGGAAGTCAAAAGTTGATTCTAATGTTTTAAAGTTCGATGCCTGGGAGATTAACACACACACACACATACATTCATATGCACACAAACATAATAACACAGAGACAGACATTCTTACACTTCACTTTTATTTTTTTTAATACTTTTAATTTTTCAAACTGGCAGGACAATTGAAAAATAATACAAAACCCATACAGGAGACTCCAACATACCCCCACCCAGATACACAGATCAACCAACTTTTAACATTTTGCCACATTTGCCATGTCTACCTATCCATCTGTTTATCTATCTAAATGTATGTATGGCTGTCTAGCCACTTTTAATTTTAATCTGAGTAGTGAAATTAATTCCACACATGAGCACATTACATAAATCAGACTATTGTAGAAAAGATTATTATTATCTTTGCAGAAAAAATTTTTGTCAGTGTATGAGAGTTTTAGTAATTCTCAAATTAAAAGTAAAAGATGTGGAACAAAGATCAGAAATCCAATTAATATTCTCATTTTCTATTCCTCCTTTGTGAATATATCTATCTGCAGTATTCGCCTAATTGTGCAAAGTATAACATTAAAATTTTTTCATATTCTAATATTTCTCAAATCGGCCCTTTGAAATTTAGCCTTTTGTGGTTAACATTTTGGGTTTTATTTACCACATGAAAAAAATCTGATTTAAAAAGTAAAGATGGTTTCTTAACAAATATTTGCAGATTGATTTAAGTTAAGAAAACATTGAAGGAATGTTTAACTGCTGTATAAAATTCTCTTTGTCATTTTTTCCCTATGTGCATGTTTTCTGTACATATATCAGTATCTTAAGGGAAGGTTAAATTGGTCTAATGCCCACTTACAATGTTATTTTTCTGAGGAAGAATTTGATTTCATGGTAAATATAGTTTAACTCATGACAGTAGAACATAGTTTATTGATGTGGGAGATGTTGGCATATAAAGAAAAATTCTCATTGTATAATATAATATTCTCATTAGCTTGCAAAGTCTCCTAGTGGAAGCCAATATACTTTCTGAATGGTGATTGCTGTGTAAATCAGAAAATTTGGGTCTGGACTTTGAATTTTAATATTTTAATATAGCTATGTTTTTATTGCATGGAACAATGTCAAAATATAAATACATTTCATTTTATGTACTCCAAGTCCAGCTTGAAATTGTTGGAACATGTGTAATGGTTATAATTTTAGGACAAAGTATATGTATGCAAATATATTTTCCACTATACATTTATTTGTTTCACTTACAGTGCCTTTTTTTGTTTTTCCTCTGAGGAAATACATTCTTTCTGCTTATATTGTCTTTTTCCTTGTGAGGGATGATACATTATAAATATAGTTAGAGACCTTTTTACTAAAATGTTATAGGAAACTGTCCAGTCGATTATGCATAATAAGAGAGTTAATTTTCTAAGATAGTGTTCTATCTAAGAAATCTAAATGGAAAGGTTCACTACTCCAGGGTATTTCTTCAGTACTTCTCCCTACCTCTTGAATCATTAATTCTCTTTCTTGGGTTACTTCTAATTGTCTGCAAACGTGCTGGTTTCTTTTCTCCCTTAAAAACAATCATATAAGCAAAACACCTTGTTGACAGTGCTTCTCCTTACAGAAATGTCAATTTCTCTTCTTTTCTTGTCAAGAAAACTTCATGAACGAGTTGGCTACACTCACTGTTTGGAACCTGCCTCCCACCACATTTTGTCTTGAACTCAACTTCAGTTAACTTTTATCCCCACATCAGCAAAACTGCTGTTGGCAAGATCCCTAATGACCTCTATATTCCTATACTTAATAGCTAGTTCTCAGTCTTCATACTTCTGAGCTCTCAACACAATTGATTATCGAATTCACTTTAAACAAGTTCTTCACTTGGCTTCCAAGTCACTACACCATCCTAATTTTCTTCTGCTTCTCTGACTATTCCTTCTCTTACTTGTTGGTGCTGTTTTCCCCATCTCTAAATGTTGATATGTCCCAAGGATAAGTCTTCAAAGCTGTCCTATTTTTTATTGATACTCCCTCGATAATTTCATCTGGTCTCTTGATTTTAAGTATCAATTTAATCTCTAGTACAGATCTCTCCCTTGATATCCGGAATTGAATATCTAATAATCCTTGATCCCATCACTTGAATGTGATAACCCTCAATCTAAAACTTAACATGTCCAAAACTTAGCAACTGATAGTCCCTACAAAACTTCTTTTCATGGAGTTCACATCTTACGAAGTACAAACTCCATTCCTCCAGTTGCTTAGGCCAAACCTTGGAGTCATCATCACCCACTCTCTTTCTCTTACAACCCATGTATTATTCATCAACAAATCCAAAAGATCATCTCTGTTCACCAACTCCACTTCTACCATCTTAGTCCAAGCCACCAATGTTTTCCACCAGAATTACTGTAGTAACCTCTAAATGTTTGTTTTGTCTGCTTTTTTGTTTCTTGTGTTTCCCTTGGTACCCTAGAGTCTCTAATCAATGTAGCTGTCAAAACAATCCTGTTAAAATGTGTCAGTTTGTGCTATTACCATGTCTTAAATCTCTCCAGTGGCTTCTCATCTCTCTCAGTGTCAAAGCTAAAGTCCTTTCAATGCCCTACAAAGCTCTACATGATCTAGCTCCTCATTACTTCTCCTGTGTTCTCTGTTAGTACATACCACTTTCTCTCTCATTTCCAGGCACAGTTGAACACTGGGACACATCAACATGCTCCCACTTCAGGGCCTTTGCACTTTCTGTGCCCGCAGCCTGGGATGTTTGTTTCCGAATGACTATGTGGTTTGCTCCCTTACCTCCGATTCTTTACTCAAATGCCATCTCCTCTCTGAGGTTTTCTCTGGCCACATTTTATAAAATTACATCCATACGTCACACTTTCTGTCTCCCTGTTCTGCTTTATTTTTTTCCTTTATACCATTGATTATCTAATATACTCTATGATTAACTTATTTATCTTCTTTATTGTCTGCTTCATCCAGTACAACATAAGTTCATTGAATTCAGAGATCCTTTATATGTTTTGTTCACTGCTGTATCTCCAGCTCTAGAAGAGTTTCTGCTGTATGGTTGGCACTCAGAAAATATGTTTGTGGACTGAATGTATAAATTTATGAATGATACATATTCTGATAGTATATAAAGGGTGGAAGAGGCAGAAACACTTGACTTTGATTTTGTCAAGAGAGCCTTTATAGATTTTCAGAGGATACTGCAATGATGAAAGAGATCTTATTCGTCTAGGTTAGCATCTTTGTCATCTTTTCCAGCAAGACAATTTAGTCTGGAGCAGAATTTTTTTTAAAAAATGGAAATTTGAAATAGCCTAATATTGGGATTACTGAAATGTGCTGTACAAAATACTAGAGGAAAATTGAAGTAGTTGGAATTAAGTGATAGCTAAGAGAATACTAACAAATTGTGAATTTTAAAATTGATGGTCTTGTTTTTATTTTCCATTTACTGAGCAACTGTTGGATACTAGTCATTATGCTTGTTGCTTATATAAATCATCTATCACTTGTCTTTTTTCATTTCTCAAGTTAGGCTTAAAAAGTAGTTGATATTCCCACTTTTCAATTATAGAAAATGAGGCATCGAGTCTTTGTTTGGGCTGCACTATTAGAAATGGTTTCCTCCCATAATTTCTTCTAAATTTGCTGTCAGATCACCCTTTCCAGGCTTTGAATGATTAAGCTGTAAGTTTCACAGTTTTCTGGCCATTTTCAATTATTAGAAAAGTCTAATTTCAGAGAGTAAAATCTGAAGCCTAGTTCTTGGCTAATACTGTCAGCAGTCATACCATCTAAAATGGTAGGAATCCAAATTTTTATTTTGTTAAGGAATATTTTGGAGACATCTTCAATTATACAGTTCCCAACACTTATCAAAGACCCCAAGCTGCCATTTTTGATTCTCCCCCCTCAGTGGGCAATACACTCCATAAAGACTTGCTTCTAGGGCTGTCTTTCCTCAACAACAGCCCTTTAGAGAAGGGCCCCTTCAAGAGGCCTTGACTCCTGCTACTTCCTGTAGTGTCACATGATCTTAGGAACTCAGGGCTCTTTGCTCCACCATAATTTCGAAATAAATTTCCGTAACTACTGATATTTTTTCCCCACGCTACCCTTACAGAGTCCTCTAGGATGCTTCCTACTTTGCATATCTCTGAACACCAATGAAAACAAGTCACAACTTTTTCATTGCATTTTGTTATGGCTTCAAAGAATCATTTCAGGTCATAATTTCACAGCCATTAAACATCCATCTGGGTATGAGATGCTGATCTCTTAAAAGCAGTTGCAGCCTCTGAAGATGGGTCTCTTGGGGTCCCTGTAACTTTGCTTGAGGGGTGAGATACTTTTGTCCCTTACCCCAGAATAGGAAATGCCACCATATTCCCAATACCTTTTAATTACCTTACTTCATTGAACTCTTCTTCAAATCCCTAATCTTGTCTCACAGAGGCTGGTGGTGGGTGATAGAAATTCCCAATTACATTACCTGTCTGCTATCTTTCTGGCAGCTTCTTTAAGAACTTGAGTTAATTCTTACTATCTGGCTTCAATTTTAAGCCTTGCTGGAACTCCAAAAAAAAAAACAACAACAACAAAAATTTTCATATCCTGTTATACCTATCCACATTTACCTGATATCGCATAGTATTTAAGCTGCAAATTCAGAATTTGAACAAAATCTAAGTTCAAACTTGTAGTCTTTCTGATGCCCCATACTAGAGTTCCTTTAGAGTGTAAAGAACACTGAAATATGCATTCAGGCCTGAGAGGGACGATGGTAGTGAAGTTGATATCATAAAGGGCGAGCATAAATATCTTTGAAGTCCCAGAGCATACCTTGGCCAGTGAATGTATACCAGGAGTCCAATGAATGTGTACCATACTGTTAATGAGTACTTAACTTAAAGAATATTTCTGCATTTAAGGCATCTAAAGATTCATACCAAAGGCAACTCAAACCCGGATGATTGAAGTAGACTCTGGAGTAGCAAGGAAAATAAATATGAGTCACATGCTGGAATCATTTTAGGGAGTCCAGGGTTGATATGCATTTGGTGGGAGTGAGGACAGGAGAGAACAACAGGAATTATTAAATTGGGTGGCTGAGATGATGGTGTGGACTTCAAATAAAGAAATCCAGAAGGGGGTGGATAAATAATGATGAGAGTGACACTGGGAAGTAAAGAAACATTGGACAGTCCCACCCCAAGGATGCAGGGAACATAAGATAAGATGAGGCCTTTAAATGTTTACTAGATTTGACCACAAAAATGCAGCAACAAATAGCACTTGGAAAAACATTTCTTTCAGAGTAAAAGGCTACGGGTTTAAGAAAACAGAAGACTGAACTAAATAACAGAGTCAAATGTATATATTCTTTGGAAAAAATGTGCTTGTCTTTCCATTCCAGCATAAATGCTCAGTATGAGAAACAAGAAAACAACTGGAGTAAGAAAATGGGTCATGTATCTGGAGTCCAAGTAATAAAAAATATTTTTATTGGTGGAAAAACTACCACTATACGTATGTTGGGAAACATCTGATTAAGTGTTGAATTTTTTGTCATGTACAATTCCAAAATTACATGTTTTTAAGAAGCCATTTCAAAAAAAGAGACAATTCATTGACTTCTATAAACATTTTTTTTCATCTGAGAGCCATTTCAACTGTCAATAATTTTAATAGAAGTAAATTGCTTCAATTGTTGCTTAATAGTCTGTGTCATAAAACTGTGGCCCAGAAAACAGGAGGCTGAAAGACATGAGGTTTATGAGAGGTGCATGTATTTCAATCATAGACTATAGATGGTAGATACCATATGGGTGAACTTGGCTTTGGCTATGCATATTTTCATATTGATTTAGAATGATATGGGGTTGTAGACACAGAAAGGGTCTTATGTATTAAAACATATTCATGTATTTTATATATGCATTGGATATTATGTGACTAAAAAAACATTGTCAGACGGAGAGTGAATGTTCCCATCTTCCCTGTGCTTAAAATGGCAACCAAGAAATATTTGTTGACAGATAATTGGTTTTATCATGAAATTATAGTGATGAAACTGTCCCTTTAAATATGTGAATGTATCGTATTCTTTCCTTACTATGTTTATAGTAACTCTTATAAACAATCAGTGTGACCATTATTACTACTTATATTCCCTGCACAAATATTTCATTACATTCATTACTCAATAAGCCATGTGAGTTAGTGTCATCCTTATTTACAGATGAGACAATGGCAGTTCATACTGGTTAGGTGAGTTTCTCAAATTCATGTGTGGAGAAGGACAAAACTAAGTCTCAGTTCACATTCTTTGTATACATGACTGTTCCACTACTCCTCATGCTTCAGTTCTCCATCTGATATCCAGTAGCTGGGGTGTCTGTATGTTACCTTCTGTTCTTTAATTTAGAATTGTATGTGCAAGAAAACCCTGAGGGTGTCATAACAGGAATGGTAAATGCAGATGAATAACCTGAGGAATAAGATAATAGCAATGGGAAACTAAAACGAATGGTGAAGGTTAAGTAAGGACACAAACAAATACCTCTTTTAAACTGAAGTTAAAGAGTATTGGTCAAGAATTCAGGATATTTATATAAAATTTTTTTCCTATCACAAGCTAACTAAATCCTTTAGGTCACACCACTTACCACCTGCTCCAGTTTGATAATGCTGCCAGAATGCAAAATACCAGACATGGATTGGTTTTTTAAAGGGGGTTTATTTGGTTGCAAAGTTACAGTCTTAAGGCCCTTAAGTGTCCAAGGTAAGATATCAACAATAGAGTACCTTCATCAGAGAAAGTCCAGTGGCATCCAGGAAAACCTCTATAAGCTGGGAAGGCACATGGCTGTCATCTGCTGATCCCAGGTTGAGTTCCAGCTCCTGTCTCAGTTCCTGTGCCTTCTTCAAAATGTTGCTCTTGGGGCATTTGTCCTCTCTTAGCTTCTCTGGAGCAAAAGTCTGCATACAATGGCTGTCTTCAAAATGTCTCTCTAAGTTGCAGCAAACAGTGAGCTCCTTCTGTCTGAGCTTTTATAGGGTTCCAATGAACTAATCAAGGCCCACACTGAATGGGCGTGGCCATACCTCCATGGAAATTATCTAATCAGTTATCACCTACAGTTGGGTAGGTCACATCTCCATGGAAACAACCTAATCCAAAGATTCCAACCTAATCAACACTAATACGTCTGCCTACACAAGATTGCATCAAAGATAATGGCATTTTGGGGGCAATAATACATCCAAACTGGCATACCATCCATGGGTCTTGGTTTCTTTTTCATAAAAGGAAAATATTGACCTTGTTATCAACCAAGCTATCTTCCAGCTCTAACATTCCTTCTTGCAATGAAGATTTTCTGGTGATGTAAAGTCGGCCTGAGGAAGATCACTGGATCTGTTGGCATGCCAGGTAATGCAAGTCCTTTATATTATACTGAATTACAGTTGGAAGGGGTATTTAGAAAACCTAATAGGTATCAGTGCAGACATAGATAGAGTTATTATAATATCCTGAATTATAAGGCCAAAAGAATTAGTAGTGGAAAAGAAACCAGAAATCTAACAATGCACAATATTTTTAAAGAAAATCTGGTAATAGGTGATCAAAAGGTGATCTTTGGACAATTAAGGACTTCAATATATCAGAAATATAGATCACGCATATACAGCATTCCATTTCTGTTATACTAATTGCTTTTGAGATTTGGAGTTATAGCTTTATGCTTAAATATTTATAAGATTTCAACAACTAAAAAAAAATTACAAAAGGTAGTAGACGCATGAGGTACCTGTCATTACAAAGGCCGTATATGATAGGTTCAATAAAGCACACAAAAACCTAAGCTTGATATTCTAGAAAATAATATATAGGGTCAGGATTCAGAAGAAACTTTATTGACTCAGCAAAGAACAGCTAAGTTTAGTCCAAATATTTACTCAATTTATGTAAGCAAATGGTTTATTTAATTCTAATATTTAAAAATTATTCACTTTCGAATATAGAGTATAATTTTAATTTGAAAAGATAGATATATACATATATTAAATATGGAATTCAGAAAATCAAAGGTTTGGTTAAAATCAACTATATTATTTATTAAAGCAAAAAAGAGTTTAGTTTATAATATATCTTTAGTTTAATGGGGACAGAGGCTGGTCATATTTGTTTCAATATTATAATTCAATTGTCTACAAAGTATCTGAAACATACTCTATACTCAGTAACTATGTGTTGAATAAATGAATAAATGCACTATTTGAAACCTAAAATCCAAGTGAAAATTCTCCCCCAGGTGAATACTGTGACTGATAGCTTAAGAAGGTTCCAATAGAGAACTCAAAGAAGGAAAGCAAATGGAAAGAGTAGGATGCCCCCCCCTGCCTTTTTTCCCTTTTTAATTGACATTAGTGTGAAAGGAAGATCAATAAAAATATTACTTGTTAAGGAGTAGAAGTAAAGAATCCAACAGATTTTACTGTCAAAATGTAAAAGTTTGATATTTTTGGTTAGAGATTTTTGCCTTCTTCATTCCTGTCTTCCAAATAAAAAAGATTCAATAAAGTTGGAAAGAATCTGTCTGTTTTTCTTTGAGAGATGTTCCTTTCAATTTGGATTTTTTTTTCTTTTTTTGTGTTTGTTTCATCTTCCTTCCTTCCTTCTTTCCTTCCTTCCTTCTTTCTTTCTTTCTTTCTTTGCACATTAGGTAGTGTGGTGATTTGAAGGTGGATATACTCCAGAAAAACATGTTTTAAAATCTATTTCATTTTTGTGGATGTATTGAGTAGGAGCTTTTCATGAGGCTATTTCAGTTAAGGAATGACCCACCTCATTCGGGATTGGTCTTAATCCTCTTACTGGAATCCTTTATAAATGGAATGAATACAGAGAGAGAGAGAAAGCCACAGAAGCAAGAAGCTGAAAGCAACAAAGAACCTAGAAGAGATGGGAGAGACCAGCAGATGCCACCATTTGCCTTGCCATTGAGCAGCCAAGGATTGCCAGCAGCTGGTCTTTGGGAAGAAACCATCACCTTGAATGATGCCTTGATTTGGACATTTTCTCAGCATCAATAATGTAAGCTAATAAATTTTCATTGCTGAAGTCCAACCCATTTCATGGTATTTACTTTAAGCAACCTAGGAAACTAAAGGTAGTACCAGGAGAGTGCAGTGCTGCTGTTGCAAATACCAAAAATGTGGAAACACCTTTGGAATTGGATGACAGGTAGAGGCTGGAAGAATTGTGAGGTGCTTGACAGAAAAGGCCTACATTGCTTTGAAAAACCTGTTGGTAGAAATATAGATGCTAAAGGTACTTCTGATGAGGGCTTAGATGGAAATGATGAATGTGTTATTGGAAACTAGAGGAAAGGCTATCGTTGTTTTAAAGTGGCAGAGAACTTGGCAAAATTGAGTTCTGATGTTGGATAGAAGGCAGAACTTGAAAGCAAAGAGCTTGGATATTTAGCTGAAGAGATTTCCAAGTGTGGAAATTGCAGTCTGATTTCTCCCTGCATGTTATAGTAAAATACAAGAGGAAAGGGATAAGCTGAGAACTGAACTCCTGGACACAAAGAAATCACCAGAAATTAATGGCTTGGAAAATTCTGAGCTTCTGGAAAACAAGTCCCCAGAAAATAGTGCCCCATGTGACAGTTTAATTGAACATTGATCTGGTCAGCCATTTCAGTGCAAGTCAGGATTGGAGGTGCAGTTAGCTAGGAAGAACTATGGAAAGTCTTACTGTCTGATGGTTCGGACATCTATATACTACATGCAAAACCGACAAGTTTCTTGCATAATTCATATGAACGGAAACACTGCCAGTCTGGACTAAAAGGGACAGAGAAGGATAAATAGAAAGGAAAATCACTTCTCAGCCAAAAGAGTGGTGAGTCTGATCCAGTGTTTGGAGAAGGTGGGCCTTCCAACCTGTCATTCAGGAAGAGTACTACCCCCCCTCCCCCCCGCCAAGTGCTTTCAGAGTTCAGAACCAATTCTAGGGATTGCAGAGGGTCAGCTGCCACCCCGGAAGTAGGTAACTTGTTCTCTAGGTTTCACAGGTCCACAGTCAGAGAGGAACTGTGCCCCAGGAGAGACCACATCTATAACCAATTTTGATGAGACTTTGTACTTAACATTGTTTCTGACATGCCTTAAGGCTTTGGGGATATTGTGATGGAATAAATGTGTTTTGCATTTAGAAAGAACATGTCTTTTGGGGGTTCAGAGGGTGGAGTGTGGTGATTTGATACTGGAGGTAACAGACAAACATGTTTTTAAATCTATTTCATCCCTGTGGGTGTGAACCCATTGTAAGTAGGACCTTTTGTTGATGTTAACCTGTGACCCACTTCATTCAGGATGGGTCTTAATCCTATTACTGGGGTCCTTTATAAGTGTAATGAATACAAAGAGATTGCAAACCACAGAAGAAGAACCTGAAGTCAACAAAAGAACCCAGAAGAGAAGGGAGAGACCAGCAGATGCTGCCCTGTGCCTTGCTATGAGACAGAGGAACCAAGGGTCGCTGGCAGCTGGTCTTCGGGATAAAAGCATCACATAAATTTGGACATTTTCTCAGCCTCCAAAATGTAAGCCAGTGAATCCCATTATGTAAACCAACTCAATTCATGGTATTTTTTGGAACAGCCTAGGAAACTAAAACAAGTAATTATTAAAATTTTTAGACATAGGTATTTAACAGTGTATGTGTATATGTTTGTACTTAAAGCCACATCATATCAGCAAAATACAAATAAAACCAGCTTCAGAAAGGATGAAACATTGATTTGGATATTTAATCATTTTGAGATATGATTGAGAATTCTGTGACTAAATATTATTTATATTTTATTATTTAAGTTTGTTTTCAAGTTTTTCATTTTTTGTGTGAATATATAAAAGTAGTTGAATGTTAATCATTCAGAATAAGATGTAACATAGATTTCCAATTCCTTATAGTGAGAGAATTTAATGGATATTCTGGATCTTTCTGTTAGATGATGTGGGAGTCTTACGGAAACACTACCAAAGAACACATTTGTAGTTTTTGACTAGAGGACTGGAATTAAACTGGCATCTAGGCTCCAAGCTGAGAAGAAAATTACACAAAGGTAAAGGCTATTGGAACTGACTAGACAGAATGACATTGGGTCAAACTCCACAGGTAGCAGAAGATTTTCGATTGATTATGAACTCAAGGGAGTATTTGCTTGGCAGAGGCACTATTTGCTTGGGATCTTTAGGCACAGGGCAGTTATTATTTAAGGCTCTGTGTGGGAAGTTTGGATGTCATCACCGTGGTCTGGCACACTGTCAGTTTCTCCTAAGGTCTCACAATCCTAAGCAGAATATCTTTCTGTTTTTTTCCAAAAGACTGGTTTAAAGGAACTCAGCTTATTCACTAAATATTATTAGGCCATGAGGTGCCAGGAGTTGTGCCAGATCCTATGATTGCAAATATGGGTGAGACATATTCCCTGCCATATAAAATTCACATTCTTGTTGAGGCAAAGCACACAATGAGCGCCTCATATGCTAGAAAACATCATGATCAATTGATCTGTTTCTCTAATAGGCACATATAACACTTTTAAAATTTGTATTTTTCTGGGGCTGATAGAGGAATTCTGGTAGTAATTGAGCTTTTGATGATTAAGAAACTAAGAATTAGTTTAAATGTCTGAAAGTTTGAAAAAAAAAATAGCAAACTCTTCTTTGAGCTTTTGGGAATGATCTCAAGAACAGCAAATTTCTTCCTTACATTCAAAATAAAGCAAAAGCGTTTTCCTTTCCCCTGTCCTTCTCATTTCCCTTTTCATCTGAAACAGTTCAGTCCAAAGGCCATTAGGTGGGGCTGAGCTTGGGGGAGAGCCATGGTAGACTGAGTGGAGAGGTGCAGGGTGAGCAAGGTGTCCATTTGTGGTGTAAGGTGTCAGAACTTACAGAGCATAAGGAGGGCAGATCCATGGGCATCAGAGCCCAAGCAGGGTGAAGGGACTGTGCTTATAGAGAGGAGGCTTCACATGGCTGTTAAAATCCCAGGAGCAGTGCCATGGAAGGTGACCTGTCATGATGTGAGAGCCCACGCAGGGTGAGGAAGACATCCTCATAGGAAGGATTGCCAACACGGGGTGTTAGAATCTGAGCAGTGTGAAGAGTGCTTTCATGTGGGGGCCAGCCAGTTTTGGCATCAAGGCCAAATCATTTGAGGAGGGCGTCAGTGTGTGGGAAGAAGCAATGTGGCGTGGGGATTTGGAGTCTTAGGGGTGAGCAGGTCGTCTGTGCAGGAGATGGCCCAGTATGGGAGCCTGAGCATGATGAGGAGACTTCTGGGTGGCAGGGTTGTCCAGAGGAGCATGAATACATGAATAAATGAATACATAAATGGACATTTTGATGAGGAATGGATATTTAAATAGTTTCAAAGGAATTCCATAAATACTTATTTATTACAAAGAGAAAACGGAAGATAACCTTAGTCAAATGATCAAAGTGAATGCCAGCAGTAAAGGGATGAATTAAAATCTTGCCCCACCCAGTAGTATGTAGCACCACTTCTGGGATTTTCCTGGCAAAGATGCATAACTTGAATCTAATCACGTGCAACATTGGACAAACCCAAACTGAAGGACATTCAGCAATATAACTAGCCTGTAAACTTAAAAAATGTCAAGGTCATGTTTCCATGACCTAAAGATTAGGCAGAGTTTGAAGGAGAAGGAAGAGACCTGACAACCAGTTGTAACACATGATTCTGAACTGGATCTGTTTACTATAAAGAACATTATTGAAACAATTGGTGGAATTCGAATGGGGTTTGAAGATTAAATGGTAGTAATGGACCAGTGTTAATTTACTAATTTTAATGGTTAGGTTATGGTTATATAAAAGAATATACCTGTGGAAAATACTAAAGTATCAGGGTTGATGGTTCATTGTGTTAACAACTGAATCTCATAGAGTTCAGAAAATATTCTTTGTACCGTTATTGGGTTCTGAAAATACCACTCACACCATCTCTGGATTTCCCATATTCTCTTTAAAACCATTAAGTTTGGAGCCTTGGAAGACTCAATGATGTTTAAAAAAATTAAGAGTTACAAAATAGTTTTTTTAATTCTGAGGACTCTTTATAAAGGGAATGATAATTTGGAGTATCAAGAAGAAGTGATCTTTATTTTTTTCTCTTGAGAGGCAGCTTTTTTCCTGTGATAGTACATCTTAGTTCTCATAAACATTCATGAAGTATTAAGTATTTCATTAAGTTGATAACTTTGGTAGGCTGAATAATGACCCCCTTCCCCCAAAAAGTCAATGTCTTAATCTCTGGAACCTGTGCATGTTACCTTATATGGCAAAAGAGACTTTGCAGATGTGATTAAGGATCTTGGGATGGGGAGATATGGATAATCCAGTTGGGTCCTGTGTAATTAAAATGGTCCTTATAAGAGAGGTCCGGAAGGAGTGGGAAACAGAGAGGCCAAGTTACAGCATAAGATTGGAGTTACGCACTTTGAAAATAGAGGAAAGGACCGCAAACCAAGGAATGTGGGCAGCTGCAAGAAGCTAGGAAAAGTCCAAACCCAGATTCTCCCCTAAACCTACAGAAGGAGCCAGCCCTACAGACACCTGTAAGGGAATGAATGTGCTTTGTTTTAAGCCACCAAGTTTGTGGAAATTCATGACAGCAGCTATAGGAAACAAATATACCAACCTGCCTCAGGGAAAGTCTAGAGTTCAAGGTGTTCTACATCTAGTACACAAAATCTTTTTGAGATTTACAAGGACTCTGAGAAAGTAATTGTAGGTGAGAAGTAGCTTATATGGTATGTAAGCAGTCCACTGGTTTGACCTTAGTACCAATAATGTTTCTTTGGATTCAAGGAACAGAAGCTATCTCTAACTAAGTTAAGCAAAAAGTAAATGTAATTATAGTATATGAGGTTACAAAAACTAGAAGGAAAGGGAAAGAAATGAATCCCTGAATGGACAACAGCCCAAGCATGTTCAGAAATCTAGGGAGAAGAAGCACAGCTGCTGGAATGAATGAGCTTCAGCTGGCTTTCAGGCTGGCCAAGATTCAAATTTGAAAAATAGTATTTGCATTGACTCAGCCACAGAAAGAGGGCATCTTTAACTGATAGACCCACCAAGACTGTATGCAGTGGGGGAGCAGGAGATACTCAAATCATAATGGCCATGTTGTTACCACAGTAATGGGGATATGATGTTGTACAGACAACAGCTATTCTCTTTAAGTAGGAAGAATATATGTATCTGATTTGTTCAGAACATCCGCTGTCTATATCTGTTGCCTAGGATAATTATTAATGCTCCCATTTTCACTCCCAAAAGGGTCCAGTTTGGACAATAAATGACATAGTTTTCCAATCTATACTGCCTCTGCTTAAGAGGTGATGTAGCATACTGGGTAACGGCACAGACTTCCTCTCTCATCTGTAACCTGAGAATAATAGTGCCTACCTGTTAAGGTCATGGTGAGAACTAAATGAGCTAAAATATGCAAAAACATAAGCTAAATTTTTTGAACAGTACCTGAATATTATTACATCTTCCCCTTGATGTCATTTTATGTCCCTCCAAAGTAAACAATAAGCATAAAATACAATTCCAGCATAAAAACATCCAGCACTGATACTAAAAAGAAAGAAAGGGTTTATTTAACAAATCAATACTCTGGAGCAACTTGTGTAACTTGCTGAAAATGCTTGGGTTGCAGAAGGTTTGAGTCAAATCAAAATGTAACAAGCTATAGTCTTTCCTTGGGTAACTTGCTTAAATTTTGTCAGACTCAGTTTTCACAATTGATTTGTTAATGATCAAAAAAGATAATGACTTTAAAGCACATAGTACCTGCCTGACCTTATTAGACTCTTAGCAACATTAATTCCCTTCACCCAACTGAAAAATTGCATGAGGTTAAAAATACTTTTGGAACTAAACAACTACATGGAGGGCTTGGAAGGAATCTTCTAAACAAATTTCCCTGGGCGGAAAGTCTGCCTCCTTCAGCTGCTCCTTATAATATGAGTCTCATTCATAGGATAGAAGTAGGAGGGAGTTAACACTAAGGGATACTCTAGGAACCTGCCTTCAATTCCTCTTACCTCCACCTACCCATAAGCAATATTCCCTATGAATTGAAACATTATTTGTGTAATGACCATACTGTAAATTTGTACATTTTCAATCAATAAAATGGTTTCATATACTATATCTCAATTGAACTTCAAAATAGCACATGAATTGTCAAGTAAGGTATTATTACTCCCATTTTACAGATGCAGAATATTACATTCCCAGAGGTTAACTGACTTGCTGTAGGTAATGTAGTTAATAATTGAAATAATTGAAAGAGACAGGCAGATTACAAATCTAGATTGTTTGGCTCCAAAGAAAGTGGTCTGTCTACTTTGGGTACTCTGAGACATTAGATTTTGAAATAGAAGCTCCTGGATGTCATAGGCACCATATGAACACCTAACTGCTAAACTGTTTCTCACAGCTTGTTATGTTAGCTATTTCAAGATTATTTCACTTGAGAGTTTTGTACATCTGGCCTGCTGTGAGTCACTAATGGCATAATCTATTAGTGAAAGTGGTAGTAAATTATAGGTTCTGATAATTCTGTTAGGAGTTTCTTAGTATTATTTGTTGTCACTTTCCATCCAAAAACTTTTTTGTTTAGTAGACATATTTGTGCTCACTAACAGAATGGAGTGCACATGTACACATGCACACACATACACACACAAAAATGCATAAAATGTTAAGCTAAGCAGGTGAGTTTTCACTTAGCTTGACCTTAAATTTGAACAATAAATTTAAATCTGGATTCTGAAAAACTGAGTTTTTAACTAATGTATGAAATAAAAATGTTTTTGTTGTGGGTCAGATTCAAATGAACATTCCCATAAAAAAAAAAATGTGTTTATTGAGCTTAATTTAAGTAGGCAATAATATATTTATGGTCGGTTTGCAGTTTTTGATTTTCTTAGTTTGTTATCTTTGGAAAGAGAATTTAAGATGCATATTGTCCAATCTCAGTCCCCTCATTGACAGACTGGGCAATCTAAGAGTGCACTCAGTGGCCTAGTGAGTTCAGCTGGACAGTAACATAGAGTGTTTGAAAATCCTTTTTTTACCTCTTCAGAATAGTTTTAATCTGGTTCTTGAGGGGAATGAAATTGGTACATTCAGTGGAAAGCGGGAAAGTTAGGAAAGTAACATACACAAGTTCACTTATCATACATGTCATGTCTAGAGAGGGAACCCACCGTCATTGTCTGACAGAAGCTAAACCTGATTTTCAAAAAGGGAACTATATATTTCCAGTTATTCTCAATTTCAGTATTCTAGCTAAATGATTAATACTTAATATATGTGCTATATAGTATAATTTTAAAATTAAAAGCATAATATTTTTGTTCAGTTTTTTTCTTAGACTACTTTTTTTCAATTCTTTTTGGCATATTCTTTTTTAATCATATTTTTTATTGTAGAGTACAACATATATACATAGAAGTGATAGCTTTCCAAGTGCAATTTAACAGGTAATTGGAGAGCAAATTTAAAAAATATTATAGGTTACAGTTCCACAGTTTCAGTTATTTCCTTAATATGAAATAAAACATATATACAAAAAGGTAATATCTTTCAAAGTATGATTTAACAAGTAGTTATGTAGGAAATTTCCAAAGTTGTTAAGAGTTATAGTAACATAGTTTCAGTTATTTCCTTATTGTGAAATATAACATATATACAAAAAGGTGATAGCTTTCAAATTACAATTTAACAAGTAGCTAAAGCACAAATTTCAAAGGATGCTATGTGTTACAGTTCCACCATTTCAATTCTTTCCTTCTAGCTATTCTAATACTTCAGCAACTAAGAAAAAGAAAATTGTATAATGATTCAGTATTCATAATCCTTTGTTAAATTCCATCTTGTCAGTTGCTACCCCTTCCTCTAGTTTAATCACTGTCCAATCTTCAGGGATGTCTAGGCAGTGACCACTCTAACTTGTTCATGTTGAAAAGGGGTGTCAACTTTATGAGAAAAGGGAACATATCTAGTTGATGTCCATGAAGAGGCTGTTGCCTGTGGGTTTGGGGACTTAGCTGGCATAGAAGTTCTATGAAAGATTTCAGTTTCTGAAGAATAAAATTAGTGAGAGAAACTTTTATAAAGTGTCAGATAGGGATCCAGGTATTCTTTAAGGTTTTCAGGGCTACTGTTGACATGGGCTTATCAAACTGTGGTCATTTGGCATATCTAGGTGAAGTTTGCATAGGAATAACCTCCAGGACACCTTCTTGACTCTGTTTGAACTCTTTCAGCCACTGAAACTATTGCCTTTCTTTTCCCCCTTTTGGTCAAAAAGGCATTCTCAATCCCTTGATGGCAGGGTCAGGCTCATTCCTAGAATCCGTGTCCCACATCGCCAGGAAGACTCATTCATCTGGGGGGAGGAGGAGGGCTGTCCCACGTTGGAGGGAAGGTGGCAAATTTATTTGCAGAGTTAGGCTTAGAGAGAGAAAGTTCACATTTGAGCAACAAAAGAGGTTCTCTGGAGGTAACTCCTAGGTATAATTATAGGTGGGCTTAGCCTCCCCTTTGCAATCATAAGTTTCACCCAAGCAAGTCTCAAGATCGAGGACTTGACATGTAAAGTAGGGATCCCTGAGTTCACATAGCATATGTTATGTCCATGATAATCCAACCATATCTCACATTATCATCACTTAGTTGTACAATCTCCATCACTCTCCATTTTAAACAATTCTCATGACCCAAAACATCTCATTGAAAATCCATTATCAAATACCAGTATTCAAGAGGCTCTAAGATGGCAGCATAGAGAGGAGTGGACACTGGTTAGTCCCCCTGGAACAACTAATGAACAACTAGGAACAACTAGTAAATAATCCGGAATAACTGCAGGGGGACAAACATGACCATCCACTCATCATACAACAACCTGAATTAGGAGGAATGCCTGAGATTGCAGCATAAAATCTGTAAATAAAAAAATGTGGATCCAAGCCAGGGGCCCCATCCCCCATGGCCTGAGGTGCAAAGCCTTGTGGTGCTAGAGAGCAGCTCTCTCTGAGCAAGTGAATACAGCTCACCTGAGCCCCAGCTGGGGTTTTAATTAACAAATGTGGACTGCTCGATACAGGCCAAGAATCCCAAACAAGCAGACAGAGGCTTTGGGTGACGACTGACCTTGGAGAGCCGGAGGGTGGCTACAGACTAGCCCTGAAAGGGGCTTTCTGTCCCTGTTTCAGCTCAGTGGGGAAAGCCTCAGCCATTTTCAGTTCCCAGTGCTCTGACCCAGACAAGGGTGGAGATAGCACAGGCAGGGAGAGACCATTGAAATGCTAATGACTTCTCCCTAGGGGATTTATCTTCCCTAATTGGAAAGAGGTAGGGCCCAGCTCTACTACCTGCCTTCCATTCAGAACCAGACCCCAGAGCCTGGGGGAAAATAGCCATGGACCACACCTCCTTACACCAGTCTGATGCTACAGGCTGACAGGTGCCACCTGCTGGGAAGAAAAGCACAGTGACCTGAGGCCTCACAGGGTATACCAATTATCTAATACACACCCTCAGGGAAACCGGACACTAAATATTTCTTCCTTCTGGGACCAGAGCCTGTTTTTGTCTGGGAAAACCTGATTGGGGTAACAAAGGAAACCATGCCTAAACAACAGAAAACTACAACCTACACTAAGAAAAATGAGGTTATGGTCCAGTCAAAGGAACAAACTTACACTTCAACTGAGATACAGGAATTTAAACAACTAATACTAAATTAATTCAAATAGTTTAGGGAAGATATGGCAAAAGAGATAAACCATATAATGAAAACACTGGGTGTACATGAAGTAGAAATTGAAAGTTCGAAAAACCAACTGGCAGAACCTATGGAAATGAAAGGCACAACACAAGAGATGAAAGACACAATGGAAACATACAACAGCACATCTCAAGAGGCAGAAGAAAACACTCAGGAACTGGAGAACAAGGCACCTGAAAGCCTACACACAAACGAACAGATAGAGAAAAGAAGGGAAAAATATGAGCAATGTCTCCAGGAACTTAAGGACAAAGTGAAAAGCAGAAATGTACATGTCATCGGTGTCCCAGGAGGAGAAGAGATAGGAAAAGGGCCAGAAGCAATAATAGAGGAAATAATCAATGAAAATTTCCCTTCTCTTATGAAAGACATAAAATTACGGATCCAAGAAGCGCAGCATACCCCAAACAGAACGGATCTGAATAGACCCACACCAAGACACTTAATATTCAGATTATCAAATGTAAAAGATAAAGAGAGAATCCTGAAAGCAGCAAGAGAAAAGTGATCCATCACAAAAAAAGAAAGCCTGATGAGACTATGTGCGGATTTCTCAATAGAAACCATGGAGGCAAGAAGGAAGTGGGGTGATATATTTAAGAAACTGAAAGAAAAAAACCACCAACAAAGAATCCTATATCTGGCAAAACTATCCTTCACATATGAGGGAGAGCTTAAAATATTCTCAGACAGACAGACAATGACAGAGTTTGCGATACCTGCTCTACAGGAAACATTAAAGGAAGCACTGCAGACAGAAAGGAAAAGAGAGGATTGAGAGGTTTGGAAAACAATTTTGGGAGATGGTAGCACAGCAATGTTAGTACACTGAACAAAGGTGACTGTGGGTATGGTTGAAAGAGGAAGGTTAGGACCATGTGGGACACCAGAACAAAAGATGAAGGATAAAGACTAGAACTGTATAACTCAGGGAAACCTAGGGTGCTCAATGATTGTAATAAAAGGTACAAATATGTTTTTACATGAGGTAGGACAAATGAATGTCAACATTGCAAGGTGTTAAAAATAGGGTGGGATTGGGGGGAAAATACAATCAATGCAAACTAGAGACTATGGTCAATGGAAACATTGTATTTTGTTTCCTTTAATGTAGCAAAGGCAATATACCAAAGCTAAATGCATATGGGGGGGGGGGGCGCTGATAGGGGAAGGATATGGGACTCCTGGCATTGGTGATGTTGTATGACCCTTTGTTCTGTTTTAGGTTAATGCTATCTTTCCTTTTGTTGCTTTCTAGCTGTCATGTTTTTTTTTTCTCTCTCTCTTTCTCTCTTCTTTTTCTTTTGTCTCTCTGCCTTCTTTGACTCTTCCTCCTTCTTTGTGGAAGAAATGAAGATGTCTTATATAGATAGTGGTGATGGTGCTGAATACATAAATGCCTGATTATACAGGGAACCAATGATTATTTACTTAGGATGGAATGTATGGTGTGTGAACAAAACCGTCTTAAAAAAAATGGGTTGATAAAGAAACCTTGAGGGCACTATATTGAGTGAAGTAAGACAGACACATAAAGACAAATATTTCAGGGTCTCACTGATATGAACTAATTATAATATGTAAACTGAAAGACATGAAACATATGTTACCAGGGTATAGAATGAGGCTAAAGAATGGGGGGTGGTTTCTTATTATGAGCAGAATGTTCAACTAGGGTGAACTTAAACTTTTGGAAATGGACAGAGGTGATGGTGGTATGTTGTGAGAATAGCTAACGGTGCTGAAAGGTGTGTGAAGGTGGTAGAAAGGGTGAGCTCAGAGTCACATATGTCACCAGAAGAAAAGTTCGAGGTTAAAAGATGGGAACATATAAAACAGTGAATCTTGTGGTGGACAATTGTCTGTGATTAACTGTACAAGTATTAGAAATCTCTCTTGTGAACTAAAACAAATATGACTCTATAACTAGAAGTTAATAATAGAGAGGTATATAGGAATAAAAATATATACCTATTGCAAACTATATACTATAGTTAGTAGTATTTTAACATTCTTTAATCAACAGTAACAAATGTACTATACCAAAACTATGAATCAGTAAGGGAGGGGGTGTTGGTTAGGGATATGGGAGGATTTGAGCTTCCACTTTTGTCTGTATTTATTTTCTGGAGTAATGAAAATGTTCTAAAAATTGAAAAAAAGTTAATTGTGATTGATGCACAGCTGTGTGATGGTACCATGGGTAATTGATTGTACACTTTGGATCTTTGAACAGTTGTATGGTATGTGAACAATCTCAATAAAAAAAATATATATATATATATATAAAATAAAATATATATAAAAAAATAAAAAATAAAAAAATTCACATTAAGAATCTGTTATGTGGGACACATGCAATCATAGTTTGAGCTAGAGTAAGCAGGCCTAGAATAAGGCACTAAATCTGTGAGATCACACAGAAAGCAGACACCAATCTATAGAGTCAAAGGGGGCTGAGAAGAAAAGGAAATTAAAATAAGAGAATCTGCAAGATGAATGTAAGTATTTCCAAAGCCTGGATACAGTTCCAAGAGCATGTTGGAAAGTATATTTCAGAGTAGACATTCATAAAGTTGGAAAATTGAATATTAATTTATATAAGATAATCCTTTCAAATGAAAGGAAGTTTTAAGCAAGACTAGGAGGAGTGTTTGATTTTTATTAGATCTACCTGAAGGAATAACTTCTATTTCTTTTTCCTCTATGCAAGGATATATAGAAAACTTGACTTTTGGTTCAGTGACTTTTTAGATTTAGCACTGGGAAATAAAACTGAAGCTTTGAAAATTCTAAGCAACTGTTGAAAGTGGGATTTTTGGTTTTGTTCTCTGTCTCTCATTTTTAAATGTTGACTACAATAGCTCATCAACAAAGTTTTCTAGCTACATATCTATTATCATAAGGAAATGTTTTTACTCTTAGGGATATGAGGGAAATCTTGTCAGCGTAAGTATTTTGTTTCCCATATGCTTGATTTAAAAATGTCAATATGCTAAAAAGAGATTTATCATGTTCTTATGAAAACTTGAGCTGGTATTATGTCATTTCAATATGATTGTAATAACCATTATCTTTTTCTTGAGCAAACAATGGGTAATATTCCCTATCATTTTGTTAATTCGATTACAGAAAATATAAATTAAGCTCCTACAGTCTTTGTAAAGAATCATTGAGTGAAACATCTACATATTCTTCCCTAATGAATGCACACCATTATTAGGAACTTAATTCATCATTTACTTTAGCTTTGTCTTTTCATTCTCCAGAGCACCTTAGTTTATACAGCAAATATAACAGCACATGGCATATCCAGTGTGTTCATTTCAGCTGTTCTCCTTATCAATACTGTGGTCAACTCAACTTAACAGAGATTCTATTTATAAATGCCCATTTTAAGATATCCTGGTATCAAAAGATTGAAACAGCAATTACTTTGGTTTAAGATACAAATCTAATATGAAAAATGGTATGAATGCTGTCAATCAAAACAGAAAAGGGAAAATTATGATTGGGATATTCATTTATTTTGAGGCATTTTTGTTCTGGTTATAATGTTCTAGTCACATTATCTTAAAAAAAAAAAAACTCAATGTTGGGAAAAAGTGTCCATTATGTCTCATTTAACATATCAACTAAAGCAAATGAAAATTGCTTCATGAATAAATTGTACATTACTTAATTCTATCCCCAAACTCTTCTTAGGACAACTTGATAGTTTTGATCGTCCAGGCCACTGCTACTCCAGGGGCCCGCAGCATCAGTGCTGCCTGAGAGCTTCTAAAAATGCAAGTTCATCAGCCACCTCCCCAAATCCACTGAATCAGAATCTGGGGAATGGGTCAAGGACTGAATTGGTTGCCAATGTGTAAACATTGGAAGGTTTCACATTATAAAAATCCAACACTCTAAATTCATAAGGAAAAAAAACAAAAAAGAGGATCTGGTAAGACTCGTCTAGATTTTTGGCATAATGGTGTTCTGCATCTGAGTAGTAGCTGTTCACTTTTGAATGGCCAAGAACTCACCAGTTTTCCTCAATACCCAACTTGCTATTTTAGGAATTTGATTTATATACTCCATGTCCCCAAACCTTAATCACTCGGGTAATTCAAATGTAAGTCTTCAGAGCAGAATTGTCATTAAATTCATTGTGAGTAATTGGAAAACCTTCATTCTTGAGAACTCTCAGTGATGATGTCACTGCTAACATGTCTGCTGCTATTCTCCTACCTGAGTTCATTTCTGGAGAGGGGCCAGGTACAAGATTAAGTGCTTTACATATTCCAGCTTGTTTAATCCTCAGTTCACCTCTTTGAAACAGGTACTAGGGGTGGAAGCAAGAGGTCATAGTAGTACTAAATGGAAGAGGCAGCACTTGTCTTCTGGCCTCCCAACCTACCAAGCCAATACTAAGCATCTTTTATATCAAATTGTCCCTGTTCATGCATTTGATGGATTCCCAAGGGATTTTCAAATGGGAAATAGAATGTAGAGTCAAGAAATAATGTCAAGAAATGGGAACTGCTAACTGATAAAATATTCAAAGCTATACATCTTTTCTCGCTCACTCACTGTGCACATTCAGTTAGGCACAAAATCCTTAATTCTATCAATTACATATTCCTCAAATCACTCCCCACTGCTCTAATCCCTGAGGACTGTCTTCATCAGTTGCTGCCTGAGGGTTTGCACATTCTTAATCTCCCTGTCACCAACTTTGCAGTCAACTTCCTTCACCGTCCAGCCAGCTCCAATTTCTTTCACGAGACTGTCAGAATTGTCTTCCAAATGCAAATATGATCATGTGGCTCCCTTCCTAACATTCTTCACTGGAAACCCTAATCAAAATGCCTTTACATTATTTAAAATTCCTTCAGACAACCTTTCCAAGTTCACCTGCAGCAGCCACTTCCCCAAAGTGCCTTACAGTCCAGCCACACAGAATCAGTAGAACTAACTAGTACCAGCAGAACCAACTAAAGCACTCGGCTCTCTCTTACTGATATAATCCTTTTGCCAAGCTATTCCCCTTGCTAGAATTCCCTGCCCAAGTCCATCTTACAAAGTTCTGTGCATATTTAATGACCCATTAAAATCATCCCTTACTCTTCAAAAACTTTTCTAAATCTCTCCACACACCTAATTCTATCCCAGTTAGGGTAAGCTCTTCTCACTATGTCCCCAGAATATTCTGTTTCACCTTTGTAATAATACTTTTTCCATTGTTTATTATAATTATTTTTACATGTCTATTTCTCTCCTCTACAGTGTAAATCAGAGACTATATTTTCTTCATCTCTGTTTATCTAGCATATGGTAAATATTAATAGATATTCAATGAACAAATGGTTAAATGAATACTGGGTAATGGATCTAAATATAAAATATATAATGTAATTTTTTGCCTAACTTCATTACAGTTAAATTAAGAAGAGAAATATGGTGGTAAAAATGTACATATTCTTTAACATTTTGTTTATTCTCTCATAGTTATTTTTAAATTACAAATGTGCATGAAGTGCTTTCAAAGTGAGAAAGGGTGGGGAGAGACTAAAATGGGGAAGGTTTTGCTAATGATATTATTAATACATGCCATCATCCGTTAAGCAGAGTGATTTTGGTAGAGTTGCGGGGTTGAGTGCTCAAGGATTCACTATCATTCATTGTGAAATAAAATCTCTTGGATTTGTTATTTTTTTCTGAAATAGTCCATGAAGGCATACTAAATGCTAATTTTATGGGCTGTTTATTTTATCTGACATACATAACTAAAAGAGGTTTCAGCTACAATTTCTTTTCCAGGTAAAGCAGCTTTTCAAGAAAGGGCTTTTATGTGTTGATATTTTTTGTTTGGGGGACCCTCTTCCATGATGAAAATCTTGAAAAGTCTTACTCTGGCATAATTCTGTTTGTTACAGATATTTTGGGAGGCACATGTTTTTGGGCATACGTTTCTCTATAGTTGACTTAGAGAGCATTTTATTATGTACTTGATTTGAAATTAAATTCCACAGCAAAATTTACAGAAATATGCTGCTTAATTTGTAGTGCAAATCACATACTCAGCATGAATACCAATTCATGAAAGTGTCATGAAGTTGTTTAAACCAACCCCAATATGCATAATACAGATGGTATTGAAGGCATTAGTGCCTGAAAAATAATTTGTGACATCTGTAGCCTTCTCATAATTGTTTCATTTTTTGTGTGTGTACTTTTTATTCAGTGGCTGTTTTAAGTTATTTCAAAATACATGCAGACTCATAGCAACATGAAAATTGTTTTCCTGAGCATTAAAAATAAGCTGATTGTACATAATTATTGTACTTTAATCTTCTATTACTTTAACATAACTAGTATGTTAAACATGTTTTGGTAGTTCATTTTCTTTCATTGCCTTTTGTGGTTTGGTTTGTCAGGCAATCCAACAAACCATGTATTTAAAAAATCAGTGTAGATATTGCTTTTGAATATCTATATTTATGATTTCTTAATGACAGGTACACATTTCCACATATATTTGCTGAATCATATAGAATTATTTTTATTTATGAATATAAATGTAATAAGGACATTATGGAAAAACTCCAAAACATTTCAAGAAGAGTTTAATAAAGAATTTAAAAATCTCCTTTCAAAATAAGCATAGTTAAAAATCTGCTGTTCTTAATTCCAAACTTCTTTTTCTAAACTAATATCCTTTTATACGTATCTCTATCTCAATATCTGAGATGATTCAGATCTCATTACTCAGGGTGAGCAGATTTTAGGTATAGTTTTTTTTTTTTTTAAGCTCTCTGTTTACCTAATTTCATGGCTATTTTTCAATGCCAATAACTGTGGATCTGCATAAGCATTTTAATGATACAACAAGCATTCTATGACTATGTCCTTTTGTAATTAGTAATTTATCATTGTACGTTTAGTCATTTTTATGTGTTTAAAGACCACGTTGATGATAAAGCATTTAATAAAGGAAACATTTTAGAAATAAGTTCAGAATTCAGAAGGAAATTAACAGGACAAGAGTGCATCCCTTAAAGTAAAAACATTTTGTCATTGAGAAGAAAACATTTCAGGCTTTGTCACCAGTAGGGCAATTATTTAATACTGATATTTATAGTGTTTCTTCCATATATATTAACATTTTCCTCTCTGGTAAGTACTGCAGTAAAATAACAATTTGAAGTTTTAATAGTTGTTATAAAATGAATATTTGGTTTTACTGAAGTGATAATTTGAATGAAGCAATGCCATTTTGCTTTTTGAAAACCAGCAAATTTGATAAATTTCACAACATGAAAAATGGCCTTTTTAAGTTTTAACTATAAAGCACATATTTAAAAAAAATTTTATTGTAAAAATTTACTGTATTTCATAAGTAAAAGTAGAAATAATTTATTTTCTTATTTGATCAAGGAAACTGCAAGTAAAATATTGACTTGTCTCACTAAAAGTCAACTAATTAGTGTATTCTTTAAGAACATTCCAGACTTTCTCTTTTTTTTCTTCTTCATATAGTATTGGTAACCATTTCTTTCTCCTATCTCAGAATCTCTTTTAGTTTGAGAACCTAATAAGAATAATAGTAATATAAGTAACATCATATTATAATATATTGAGGATTTGTGTTGAATATTACACACTGTGCTAAACATTTTGTAGGCATTGTTATTTTGATCTTCTTAGAACCCATTGAAGTTGGTACTATTCTTAGCCCCCTTTGCTTATAAAAAAAAAAAAAAGGCTTATTGAGGTCAAAGAAATGGTCTAGGTAGATAGTGCTAGTAAACTGAAAGAGTTTCCAACTCAGGCTGACACCCAAAGTTATGTCAAAAAGTTAATTATGAAGCTCATTCTAAGACCTTGTTTCATTTCTTCAATGCATCCTTAAATACATATAGTGGCTTGGAGTTACATAACCCAGAGAAACATTTTCTGAATCTTAATATTTTTCTGTGGGTGTGAAACTATTGTAAATAGGAGCTTTGGATGAGGTTCCATCAGTTAAGGTGTGGCCTAACTGAATCAGGATGGGACATAATCCTATTACTGGAGGCCTTATAGAGGAGGCCACAGGAGGAGAAGCCAGGGGAAGCAGCCCAGAAGTCAGACCTCAATGGAACCCAGAAGAGAAGGGAAAACACATGGCCTTGTGCTTTGCCATGAAAAGGAAAAAGCCAAGGAACCTCAAAGATTGCCAGCCAGCCAGAAGATACTGACCCAGGGAGGAAGCAAGCCTTCCTGAAACTGTAAGCCAGTAAATTCCTGTTGTTAAGCCAACCTATTTTATGGTATTTGTTTTAGCAGCTAGAAAACTAAGACAGTGCACATATTACAGAAGCATGAATTATTGTTTTTTGAGAATATGTCTAGATGTTTGAAAGTTGTCAGCTTAGTCTACCTACCATTGTCAGAACTGGTCTGAGACCCAAATGAATGCTTTCTATTCTGGTTTTGTCTGGGGTTATTAAGGATTATTCTTTCCCACTATTGATGTGGAACATTAAACCAGCAGTTCTAAAACTTTACAGTCTGATAAACTATGGAAGAACCCAAGGGTTATTTAATAATGTAGATTATAACTAAATATATTTACTGTATTAGAAATTAAAACTGAGAAAAGTATAAAATATATATTTATTGATTCAATTCAACATAGCAATAATAAACACTATATGTTAAATAGAATATTTTATGAAAAATAACTGTATTTTACAAATTTTTAAAATGACAAACACTACTATTAAATCTCCTTAATGTGTGTATTATTAGAAAACTGCTGAAGTCTCATATCTTCTAAATTCGGTCTGTTGAAAAATGTTGCTTTGGTTTTGGTATATGAAGAATATTGGATCTTACACAGATACATAGTTGGAAAAGCAAGGAGTACTTTACTAGCTTTTACAGATAACTAGATATTTTTATTTGATATTATGTCAAAACTCAGCAAGGAGTAGTTTCTTAAGTATTACCTACACCGTAGAATCTGAAACCGTATCAATGTAATTTTTATACTTGTCTGTATCAAACACCTCTTGACTAGCTTGCAGTTTTTAGTTGAACTTTTAATCAAGCAAAATTTTATAATATATGTGCCAGTTTGAATGTATTATGTCCCCCCAAATGCCATTATCTTTGATGTAATCTTGTGTGGGTAGACCTATCAGTGTTAATTAGATTGTAATTCTTTGAGTGTTTCCATGGAGATGCACCCCACCCAACTGTGGGTGATGACTCTGATTGTTAATTTCCATGGAAGTGTTGGCCCGCCCATTCAGGGTTGGTCTGAATTAAATTTTCTGGAGCACTATATAAGATCAGACAGAAGGAGCAAGCTGCTACAGCCAAGAGGGGCACTTTGAAGAAAGCACAGGAGCTGCAGATGAGAGACAGTTTGAAGATGGCCATTGAAAGCAGACTCTTGCTCTGGAGAAGCTGAGAGAGGACAAATATCCCAAGTGCAACTAAGAGTAATATTTTTGAGGAACTGCAGCCTAGAGAGGAATGTCCTGGGAGAAAGCCATTTTGAAACCAGAACTTTGGAGCAGATGCCAGCCACATGCCTTCCCAGCTAACAGAGGTTTTCCGGATACCATTGGCCATCCTCCAGTGAAGGTACCCATCGCTGATATGTTACCCTGGACATTTTATGGCCTTAAGATTGTAACTGTATAACCAAATAAGCCCCCTTTTATAAAAGCCAATCCATCTCTGGTGTTTTGTATTCTGGCAGCATTAGCAAACTAGAACAGATTTTGGCACCAAGAGTGGGGTGCTTTTGCTGCTGAGTTTGCAAATACCAAACATGTTGGAGTGGCTTTTTAAATGGATAAGGGGAAGATTCTGGAAGAATTGTGAGGAGCTTGATAGAAAAGGCCTAAACTGCTTTGAAGAGACTGTGGAAATATGGACTCTTAAGAAACTTCTGATGAGGCTTTGAATAGAAATGATGAATGTGTTGTTGCAAACTGGAAGAGAGGCAATCCTTATTTTAAAGTGGCAGAGAATTTGGCAAAATTGAGTCCTGGTGTCAGATGGAAGGAAGAATTTGAAAGTGACAACCTGGAATACTTAGCTGAGGAGATCTGCATACTATGTGTGGAGCATGTACCCTGGCTTCTCCTTGCTGCTTATAGTAAAATGTGAGAGGACAGAGAGAAGCTGAAACATAAACTCGTGGTTTCAAAGAGACCAGAAATTGATGGCGTGAAAAACTCTGGGCTTCCAGGCGGTGAAACCCCAGAAGCTATAGCCCAACGTGAGAATGAAACCAAACATGGAACCCAGCTGCCATTTCAGAACAAGCCAAGATTGGAGAAGGAGTTAAGCAGAAAGGATTTGTGGAAAGTCCTATTTTCTGATGGCTTTGACCCCTGTGTGCTTCATGCAAAGCCAACAGAATTTTTGCGAGATCTTTATAGACAGAGATGCTGCTGGTCTGGACTAGAGGAGACAGACAAGGAACAAATTGAGGGAAAAATTTCTTCAAAGACAGAGCCATGGAGGTTGAGGTCTGAAGTCAAGAAGTCTTGAGCTGGGAGTAGAGCAACCCACACACATGGGAAGGGTGAGTTTGCCCTGGAAGTCGAGAGCGGGACTTCCGCCTCGATGCTCAGGACATGGTCTGTCACCCCAAGCCCCAAAGAGGATGGAGCACATTCCCGGGGAATTGGGGAGAGCCTGGCTGCCACCATGCTGTTCTGAAGGGGTTGAGCGTGTGCCCTGGAGATGGAAGGGAATCCGGGAGCTGCCCCGATGTTTGAGGAGGGTGGGGCCGAGAAGGTGGTCTCCCCAATGTGTGGATATGTTGGAGCACTCACCCAAACGTTTGAAGAGGAAAGGGCTGCCGCAAAGGCCCTTAGGATGGGTTAGATTCCTGCTCTCTCAAGCCCCAAGGATGCCATGCCATTCTGTAAATGGCTCTCCGACTTTGAAATCTAATGGTTTGTCCTGTGGGTTTTAGGAACTGTTTTGGTCCTGTTAACTCTGTTTTCCTTACGGTAATGGGAATGTTTATCCTATGAATGTCCCTCCTTTGTATATTGGAAGCACATAACTTATTCTAAGTTCACACATCCACAGCTAAAGGAAAGTTATGCCTTAGGACTGACCATGCCTGTAATTGATTTTGATGGGATCTTCTACTTAACTATTATTACTGAAATGATTTAAGTTTCTGTGATATTGTTGTGGGATGAATGTATTTTGTATATGGAAAGATAATGTAATTTTGGAGTTCAGGGGGAAGAATGTGCCAGTTTGAATGTATTATGTCCCCTCAAACACCATTATCTTTGGTGTAATCTTGTGTGGGCAGACCTATCAGTGTTAATTAGATTGTAATTCTTTGCATGTTTCCATGGAGATGCGCCCCACCCAACTGTGGGTGATGACTCTGATTGGTTAATTTCCATGGAGGTGTTGGCCTGCCCATTCAGGGTGGGTCTGAATTAAATTACTGGAGCACTGTATAAGATCAGACAGAAGGAGCAAGCTGATACAGCAAAGAGGGATACTTTGAAGAAAGCACAGGAGCTGCAGGTGAGAGACAGTTTGAAGACAGCTGCTGAAAGCAGACTCTTGCTCCGGAGAAGCTGAGAGAGGACAAATATCCCAAGTGCAACTAAGAGTGATATTTTTGAGGAACTGCAGCCTAGAGAGGAATGTCCTGGGAGAAAGCCATTTTGAAACCAGAACTTTGGAGCAGATGCCAGCCACATGACTTCGCAGCTGACAGAGGTTTTCCGGACACCATTGGCCATTCTCCAGTAAAGGTAACCAATTGCTGATATGTTGCCCTGGACACTTTATGGCCTTAAGATTGTAACTTTGTAACCAAATAAGCCCCCTTTTATAAAATCCAATCCATCTCTGGTGTTTTGCATTCTGGCAGCATTAGCAAACTAGAACAATGTAATTCATTGATCATTTGGAAAATAATGGATCACTGATTTATGCCAATCTTCCAAATTTGACACATTTCATGTCACCCAATTTGACACGTTAAATATCAGAAGATCACATAGGTTAATATTACCACCAATCTCATCAGAGAAGGCTTTATGTACTGGAAAACTTCCAAGCTTTTGGTGGATAATAAAGTGTTCCAAAATTCTAATTTTTCCTTGAAAGCTTGGATTTTTATCATTGGCAAAAAAACTGTTGTCACTTGTTTTCCTTAAAGTGATAGAATCATTTCAAGAAAATGCCAAATTCCTGATTCTGAAACAATAGTTTTTCTTTCAGTCATTTATTTACTAATGATGGTTCTCTGTGAGAAAAAGCAGCTAGTTTAGTTTGCAACTCAAACAATCTCACAAGTGCTTTTTCTCTATACAACCATCTTATTTAGGTATGTAGCATACCTAAGTGCTTTAGGCACACTTTCCATTTCATCACATGTTTAAATCTATAAAAAAATGATATTTGTTATTGTTGTTGGAAGTGTGTGGTGGTGAAGAATATAATGATCACTATTACAGTTGTTGCCAGTGCCTTGATTCATGCTTGAGGGCCAGCAGTTTGCCCAGCATTGCTTTTGCACCATCGCACAAATGTCAACCCAGAGGCAATGCAATTAACATCTTAGTTTTGTTATGAAATTATGCAGAGAAATACTGCAACAATCCATCCACATTCCTTTAATTGGTTCTTGTTGAAATTAAGACTATATGTAGGTGGGATGAGGTTGCAAAATTGTTTTATCACAGACTAAAGAAATTTATGGATTAGACCCATAACCTTGACACTATGAATGCACAAATGGACTAATTTAGAAAAATGGGTTACATTACTGTTTGTCTTCAAACTAAACTCAACCATATAAGAAGTTAGATATCAAGGAAGTGTTTCAGTAGCTCTTCAACATTTATATTTGATAACAATGTATTGGGAAAATGTCTTTCTCATTAGCCACCATCATCAGCCTAAGTAGAAGCATGATAAAATAATAGGAGCAAAGGAGACTTAGTATGTTACAAAAATGAAGTTCCAGCAAAATAGTCTTGCAATATTTATACTTTTATACATCTTAAAAAAGGAACCTGAATCAATAAGTTTATTGCACCACAAAACACTGTCATGGTTGTATAAGGAAGAGTGAATTCTGGATTACCAGTCCATGCTGCTTGACCAAGGCATAATAAAACTCATGACCCAGCAAATATGATTTTAAATTATTCACACAATTTTCTCATTGTTTTAAATATAATTTCAGTAACTTTCCTTGTTTAGTCATTCTCCAGAAACTTCTTGGAAGGAAATAGAATAGATGAGTGAATAAGTAAGGAAGAGATAGAAAACATTTTCTAAATATATTTGAAATTCCCCAATAGAATCAACTTTGAGAGCACTGAGCCCGAGCAACCATACCAGTGTTCATCTGGTTGTGCTTTTGAGCATTTCCCTTGTCTTAGTTTGCTGTCCTGCCACAACAAAGTATAGCAACTGTTTGGCTTAAAACAACAAATTTTTGTCTCACGGTCCTGGGGGCTAGAAGTCTGAAATTAAGGTATCAGAGGGCCATGCTCCCTCAGAAGTCTGTAGGAAAAAATCTGTGCTATGCCTCTCTCCTAGGCATCGTGGCCTAAGCATTCCTTGGCTTGGCATAACTCAATCTCTACCTCCATGGCTACATAGACATCTTCTCTTTCTTGGTGTGTTTCTCCTCGCCTCTACTTACAAGGGCACTAGTCATTTTGCATTAAGACCCACCCAATCAAGTATGACCTTATTTTCACTTGTCTAATTCCATCTAATTACCCTATTTCCAAATAAGGTCACATTCTGTGTTACTGGGGAGTAGGACTTTGACATATGTTTTGGGGAAATACAGTTTAACCCATAACATCTCTATTTTGCATATATAGGTTTGGGCTAATCAGTCCAATTACACATTTATAAACATATAAGCTTAGGTAACCTATTACACATAATTACTACATTGAATACCCACTGATCATACTATATGTTCTAGGAACTCTAGTAGGATAGAGGACTATGAGTTCAGAACTGGGTGGATACCTGAACAACCACCTGAGATCACACTTAGAAATTTAAAACTGAGGATGACAGAAAGAAGTGTAACTATTTGCTGTATATAATTAAAAGTGACATTTGGTTTATATCACAAGTAAAATTAAAATAAAAATATTTTCTGTTCCAAAGGGGTTTGTATTAGGACGTTTTTGTCTGTAAGTGACAGAAACTCAACTCATACTAGTTTGTCAAAAAGGGGTTAGTAATGTAGATTGTTCTTCTTGATTAGTGTTGATGGTTTTTCACATAATAGATAATCAAAGAAAAGAGTAGTGATGCAGCTGGGAATAAAGCATCATTCTCTATGTCTCTTGTTACTGTTTTTCTCTCTGCATTAACTTCATTCTCTCTCACTGTAGTATAACTTTCCCCAAATGATGGAAAGATAGCCTCCCAAATTTTCATCTTTTAATAATTTGACTCCCTTGGACAGATGTCTGAAAATCATAGGGAAGGAACTCATTTGCCACCTTTGGTCAGTTGAACATTCTGCACCAGACATAATAATGACTAAGAGCTTAAAATCATGGCAGTCCCCCCCAGGCTACCCGGATGGGACATGGCCTGCTGACAGTCCCCTAGTAAAGACCAGTTATTGTTGGAAGAAGGGAGTGGCAACTAGGCAGACAAAATAAAGGTAAGTACTGCAGAGATCCATTGTTGTAAGATTTTTTAAAATTAGGTTTCTTTAAAAATATTATAAATTTTAGTTTTAAAATGTATCCATGTTGAATAAAAATAAAAATCCATTACTAGGCAGGCTGCCAAATGGGGAAAAGAAAACACAAAAAATGTTATGTTTGTGAGCTTCGCCAAAGCTTTGCATGTAAATTAATTAATAGTTATTAATGTTAAAGCAGAAAAAAGATAAGCACATTAATTTCCAAACAGCAAAGAATATTTAATAAATAACAGACAATTTACAAATTGAACTTCTGAATATTTCATTTGTACTTGCACATGACAAATGGAGTAAGGTATGACTTCTATTTAATTTGATACAGGAAACAAAAGTCATCATAGGGCAAAAAGTAAATGTTATTTCATTTTTAAAATACAAAGACTATCTAATACTTGAGATGTGGCCTTTCACTTTTCTAGACACTTGACCTAAATAAAAAAATATTTATCCCTGGTTCTAATACTAACTGTAATAGCCTTGAATCAATTATTTAAACACTCTAAGCCTCAGTTTCTTAATCTAATAAACAGATTTAGTAATTCCATCTCATAAAAAGTTTAGAATGAGGAGATGTACGGGAAGCATTTAGAACTGAGCAATTAAATTACTTTTATTTTTATAATTATTCTTTCCAACCTTTCAGGTAATAGTATAAATGGAGAGCATGGAAACTTTCTTAATCACAAATAGGACATTTAAAACTAAAATACTGGATAAAAATTAAAAGTTAATTCATAAAAAATAGTTTGAGCTGAAAAGGTAAACTTAAGAGTGCTATCAGTTTCCACCTCAAGTAATATTATACCCTAGCCACATATTCTTACTAAGGTATCTGTGGGTGGGTGGAGGAGAGGTGGTTAGTGAGTCACAGTCTGTCCAGTCAACATCAGTAAAAATATTCTCACCTCATAAGAAACTCCAAAATAGAAGAAGATTTACATTTTTATGTCTATAACAGTGCTACTGGATTTTTTATCATTAGCTTTAATATGTAAAATGCAAGTGGTTATCAAAACCATAAAAAGGCATTAAAATAAAACATTTTTAAAGCTGAATTGTCAGATTGTAAAAGACACCTTATTTAGTATCCTTCTTGTGTGTGTTTCTTTTCAGTGTCTTGTCCTCAGTGAAATTCCCTTAAGTACTCCTTAGAGGCAGCCTTGCTCGCAGCAGGGTCCATGATGTGAAAAGACTGTAACTCTATTTTCTGATTTAATAGTGCAGGGTTATTCAAGCATGAAATTACCTTCTTCATGTAGAGCAATCCCCTTTGCCTGGCAAGTCAAAGCTCAAAAACTTGATGTCTGCTGTGATTACAGTTGTTGACCCAACCAATTCTTGCTAGAATCAGAGCTAAGCTTTTCTGTATGCCCCACTGAAGAAAATTTGTCTCTTCTAACAGCTGAAAGGTGAAAATCAGCATGTGGCTCTTCTTAGAATCTCAGCACTATGTTATTGGTATGTTGGGTTAAAAAGAATCAAATACGATTAAAGCATGGATGGAAAATATTTTATGTTTAAAAGTGACTAGAAAATGCTATCATGGGAGATAAAACAAGTTACTTTTAACAAAAATTCTACAAGGTTTAAAAAATTATGGAGGAGGCAACATCTAGCTCAGCTATGTCTATGACCATCTGCTATGCAGGATACAATCGGTTTGGTGTTTCCTCGTCAACTTAATCAAATGCTCTAAGTGCTGCTATTTCTCATCTAAGACTTCTGAGATCTGAAAATGGGAAGAATCTGCGGAGCTGTCCAATAGTCGCATGCTACTAATTATGTAATTTTATTTTTCTGGTAGTCACTTTAAAAATGTACAAAAATGTCATGCATACATTAAAACGTTGAGCATGTGATTCTTAGCAAGAAGATACAAGCACGCATGTGTTTTGCTTTAGTCAGGATGAAATTGCAGTTATCCCTGGCTCTTTTTGAGCAATGACAGTAAATAATTTTATTGAAAATAGCATGCAAAGAATTTAGAATTGTACAAGAATCATATGGGCATAAATATTATATGTATATATCCATGTGATTCACCCCAACTTCTCTCCTGCAATCTTATGTGGTATTGATATCTCTGTCTGCTTTGTTTTTCATTCTTAATAACTATAACCCATGGACTCAGACTGTGAGGCATCTGAGTTTGTTTCCTTCAGTCATGTCCTCAGATTTAGGGCAGTTCTCTTTGGGGGAAAGTAGGTAGCCTTCCTCAGAGCAGACCAGTCTGCTGTAAGCAATGCATTTATTCCTGAAGAAGCGTGGCTATGGCAAAATATCATTTGAGCCTTAGACATTTTTATTTCTCTACAAGTTTTCTTGGAGAACCTGATTTCCTCCAGATGCCTGGTCTTTGATGAATCATAGTCCTGATGAAAGCACACTACCCTGTCCCTAGAAGCTCTTCTGTAGTGCAGCACAGAATTCTCCTGTTCCAAGGAGATAATAATTAATGACATGTTTCCTCTTCTAATTTACTTCCATTTATTCCTTGAGAGTGAATGTCAGAAATTTGTTTCACTTTCTAAAATTTCAGGCAGTAGGTGGTCTTTGGAGCCAGACTTGCTGGGTCTCAACCCCAGCTACACCTGGTGCTACCTGAGCTGCTTTCAGCAAATTACTAAACCTCCCTGAGCCTCAGTTCCCTCCTGTGAAAAGGGAGTAATAATAGCCATCTACCTTGTAGTATCAACCTGCGGATTGTTGAATTGAGAGTTAGATGTGTTAATTCATGCAAAGCACATTGAATAAGCAACCAATATATATATGTTAGTATTATGATTGTAGAATATATCTTCTTACAGTAGTGACTCTAGACAGCACATCAGAATCCCCCAAAGGAAGTTTTAGGAATCTGGATACCTGAGCCCCAACCTAGACTTTCTAATTTAGAATCCTGACTGGTAAGCCCAAACATTTGTTCATTTAAGAAAGGTCCACAAGTATGCAGCCAAGTTTGAGAATACAAGAAGTCATTATCAGTCTAATTTTCCAGTTTTGAACAGTTAAAAACTAATCTACATAGTAACAGTAGCCAAGATAGACCACGATATGTCAGTATTTACCTGGAGATCTAAACTCAGAGACTGAGACTATTTTTTCCATGCTGTATACTGTCCCGGCCCGCGGGACGATCAACGGAGGCTCCAAGTCCTGCGAAGGAAGAATGGTATGGGACAAGAGACAGGAGGAATGACAGCAAGACAGGTTTCTGATCAAGCTGCAAAATTTTATTGAAAAGGCAGGGTATATATGCCCTGGAGGGAGAGGGGGTGGCTAATAGGGACGGGTGGCGATCTAGGATTGGCTGCTGCTGTTGCTAGGGTGGAAGGCAGATTTAAGGTTAGCTTTTGGCGCGAACTAGCTACTGCTTAGGCGGGAACTACTGTTACTTCCTTGAAGAAGGCTAATTATAGCTTAGGCTGTTCTTGCATCAGCCCTGGCGGCCATGTTGCATGTTACCGGTATTGCTGAAGGTGAATATTATATATGCTACCTTAATTGTCCCCAACAGTATACATGTAATGAAAAAATGGAGTTGGAAAATGAATGCGAGGGCTCAAGGTTTAGCTGTGAGAATATAATGGAGACAGAGAGAAAAGAGGAATTCTGTTAAGCCTTAGACTGAGCAGTCATTTCCTGGGGGATTTTTGAACTCTTGTATCTACATCTCAGTGTCTTCATGTCTTAGTTTCCCCCAGGATCAAGATTTCACCTGCTCTTTCCAGAGCACAGCTGCAGTCTTCTCAGGATAAACATCTTGGTTGCTCCCCATTATTATTATTAGCTAATATTTATTAAATGTCCTCTGAGAGTCAATCACTGTTATGGACTATACATGTATTATGAACTAGGAACTATTAATGTCACTGCTTTACCTATAAGCCACCCGTGGACAGAAAGATTAAGCAACTGCCTCAAAGTCACACAAGATATAAATAATATAGCCTGGATTTTAAGGATTTTAGCTTAAGCATCTGATTCCAGAGCCACATTCTTAACCACTGCTCTGAGCTACTGCCTCCCTCAACTGCAGTTCTTCAGTCTGATCCTCTTGAGAATTAATACATCCTCTTACAGGAAGCTACATCTGGGAAACAGAAATATTCTTACCCTGGGCATTTCTTTCTCTCTCCTGACTTGTTCTCAGCCACTGGTCTTGGCCAGCATTGTATCTTCCTAGCTGAAATTGCTGTTCTTAGTATTACAAGACCTGTTTTCCATTTTGCTCTAAAAACTTAGCATGGGAGAAATGCAGTCGTTTCTCCTCTAGGGCTCTTTGCTTTAGACATGATTAAATAATCCATATCAATAAATGTACTCAGCCACATGAAATAGAGAGTTCCTGAAATAGCGTAATTCTCATAAGTTGTAAAGCTGCTGCTCACTTCAAATTATTTAGAGAAAATACTTCCCCTTACACTGAAATTTAATCGTATCATCCTGGCCTTCTCTGCCTTTAGCACTGCTTTGGTCTGACAAAGATTTCCCTGTCCACACTATCTTTGCTTAGTGTTCAAGACCTTCCACACAAGCAGGGGAAATAGCTTGTACCTTCTTCTTAGTGGAATTAAACATAAGCCTCCTCAAATTTGGAAAAATCCCAGCTATGAGGCTTAAATGAATTACTGTCTCAATTTTTAAGCCAGTGGATGGTTGTGTGTAACCACCCAAACCTGCACAGCCAAGCACTGGGGGACTGGGCAGCCTCCATCGTGCTGCCCCCACCCCCACCTCCATGGTAACAGAACTCGGACTCCACTTTGAAGAACTGTCCCTCTCCTATCCATAAACAAGCAGTAAGGGTAATATTGACCCAACTGGGAGAGAAGCTGAATCTGTGAAGTTCATTCTCCTGCTCGTGAGCCTGTGAGTCGGTTTAGAACAACATGACATCACAAATATTTGCTAATGTCTTCTGAGCAAGAAGCTTCCTCTTTCCTCTGAGAGCTGTGGGGAAATATTGTCTCTTCTTTTGGACATCAGGATATAAGATTGTAAAGCCTGGAACTGGCCGCTATTTCTGATATAAAGCATAAACGGTCTACGAAAGGATTTGATACTCAGAAAAAAGTCTCTGATGATATTGTGAGAATTCGTATTGAACCAGATGTGAAGGGAGAAAACTCTGAACTTTTCAATTGCTTTTTATGCTTAATGCTATGTTGTCTGGAATTTTGACACACAACAGAAAAGAATTCTAAATGATACTTAAAGAGAGAAAAAAGAAGGGTGTATGCTTGAAATGTAAACCTTTACAGCAATTCTTCTATTTGTTTATATATTTTTCATTCCAAAGACAGAGAAGTGAAGTCCTTAGCAAATCATAATCAGAAGTAACCCAAATACAAAAATAAAAAGCAAACTATAATAAAATTCATTTCCTGTTTAAAGGCTTTGACTCAATCAACAAAATGATCAATGCGTCTTTAAAAACATTGATGATGCTAATGTGAAGTTAGTCTTTGTTATGATTTATATGTTTATTTTTAATTATATTTATGAACTTTGTGATAATTACAAAAAAAATGTTTAAATATTCACATTGTAATTATAGATTCAGAATTTCAAAATAAAAGTCTTTGCCTTTTTGATGCTGTTTGTATTCAGATTTCAAAGAATTATGTTCTCTGAAAATCATTATTCGATGACCCTTCTGCTTAATACTCTTTGCAGCATCCTTGCTAAGTCGTTATTCAGCCTATATTTAAGCTCCATAAGTTCCAATTTTGATTGATTCTAACTGTAATTACATTTCCTACTATCAAGATAAGAAGTATTCCATTGCTATCCTGTACCCTGGGCATCATATAGAAATTCTATTTAAACATGAAAGCTTTTTAAAAATTTAAAGGTATTTGTCATAAGTTTCTCCTTACAACCTCCAACCATCTCCTTCAGGATAAACCCCCTCAACATTCTCAAGTCAATTGATTATTTTTTCACTATGTTATAAATATAACAAACTGTGTTCCCCTCAAGGGAATAATTTAGTATTTATTATTAAAAGAATAGTATACCTATTACAGTATTTCTCTGAAAATTTGAATGCAAAAGAAAGGGGATGTGCTTTTAATCTAAGAAGTAGAATAAAATACACCACAAATAATTGTTTAAGGTTTCATATTATTTGAAATAGAATCCAATTTTGATTTTAGAGGATCATGCATTCTTTGTCATCAAAACATATACAGAATGAGTGCATTAAGCTTAAGCTAAACTTAGTAACTTTTCGTTCTTTAATACTTTATCAAATATCAATTGTTTCATTAATTTAATTTCTTTTTTTATGCTATATACTTCCAAGAGAAGATAGTTTCTGTGAGAGTTTACATTTGTTTAACAGTACAAGCTAAACAAGATATGTCTGGGTGGAGTAATTTTTGCTTATGCATGTATTTGATTTTTTATTACTGCAAAAATAATCAGTCATATAATTTTCTCGTAAAATGTGAGTGGGGATGTAAAACTGGAGATTGTAATAATATTAGAGTGCAGGGACTCTGCAAATGTTTAATATCTAATTTTGGAATGTTTCTGTTTTGGATACCAGAGACAGAATTTTCTAAGACTTATTAATCAAGGTCTGGATTTAAAGCGTAATAAATAATTCAGATATGCATTTTGTCCTTGATCTTATAATTACATAGCAAGAATCTCAGAGATTCAAATAGTGGCCATATTACCCTTGGACTGCTTAGAAATAATATCTTCAAGATAAATAAAATTATTTCTGCTCGCAAGCCTTCTTTTGTGGGGTTGTGGGATAATTAACCCTTAAAGAAAGAAATTTTTAAGTATTAAAATTTCTACAAATTGTTATCTCTTTAAGTTTTTATTTTAATAACTGTAGGGATATGTTGGACAGTGAGCAATTAGATGTCCTTGCACATTGAAGTCAATTCCATAAGCATTATTATTTAATTTATACATGATGTATATTTTTGTCTTATTGTCTTTACTTCCAATCAAAAACTCTTCCTCTTTTTATCATAGGGTTGAGACGGTGATTAAGGAAAGATCTCACCAAAGATACGAATGTGTGATCTGGTGAGGGTATGACAAGATGGAAGCAAGAAATGTCAGTCCATTACTTTTAAATGCATTTTGCCTGGAGACTGTGCTATAAATTTTGGCTACTTTATATGATGATGCTTTCATCTTTTTAGCTACATGGTGAGCTAAAGAAGCTTCAGAGCTAGTCTAGAAAATCTAACATTCTATGTAACTTTTTACTGAGAAAATGCAGTCCAATTTTACAACTAAATGTACTTTAAGAATGACTTTTTGAATTACTTTCAGTTCCTATATTTGAAGTGTGTGTGTGTGTGTGTGTGTGTGTGGTCAGACTGGGAAGTCTGTGTAAAATAAGTTTAGCTGCCTAACTCAAGGAATCATGGCTAGCCTACAAAGTGTTGTCACAGGTATTAACAATGTAATTTGAATTCACAGTGATGAAATTATACTGTCGGTATTTAATAAAGACAATAGAAAGTCTTGCATGAATGTACATTGATGGTAGTGTGGGAGAATAGTTCTCTCTAGGTACACTTTGAAATCCTGGCATGTCATAGAAGCTCTGTTTGATTTGCTGCTACTGCTTCCTTGACAGAAATTTAATTTAGGGAGGAAGCTCTGAGACCAATGCATCTGTTCCTTCCTTTGTGAAGCACAGCATTGCAGCCTGTTGGATGGCTATTAGCAGTCATGAGAAGACCTCATTAGTGATGGCCCACATGCGTCTCAGAGCCCTCTAACTTTGTTTAGAGTGCCGTGGGATGAGGCCCTTAGATAACTATTCCAAATGGGCTTAGAAATTTTGCAAACTTACACAGACAATCAAAAGTGTAGATCATAAAATGTTGTTCTTTAGACTGTTGTTGTTGTTCTTGTTTTAAAGCATCCTTGTTATCTGCTGCTTTCACTGGCTTCCTTTATTTTCGTTTGTATTCTGATAATATAAGAATCAATTCTAAATATTTTTTTGCCAAAGTCATGTTTATTTGAGAATTCTTTGCTTTTCCCTTATTGAACTGGCATCTAGTTAACAGATAAGTCCAAAAAGATTGTTTTGTGTCTGACATTGTTTCCATTCACCTAAGTTCTTGTTCGGTTAAAGTGACTTTCATTGGCATTTTTACTGGCATTTTACTGGTGCTGTCTGTGATTGGTCCTTTACATCTCAAAGACTCTGAAAGAGTCACCTAACTTTATTATTGCTGTTTACAATTTGTCTTGACAATACTATTTTCACAACTAAAATGCACTGATGAATGCAGCCTAGTTCTGACATAGATACTGCTTATATAGCTTACCTGAGATTTAATTCAATCCAAAATAATTCCACAAAACACCTTCTATGTGCCTGGCTGCCAGACAGGTTGCTCTCTTAACAGTGAAGACAGATAACAATATCACAGAAGACTATTTCAGGAATGTATAAGTTGTTAGTGGGACATGTATAGTGGAGAAGTTAAAAACTTTGCCTTTCATGGGAAAGGGCTGGATCAAGGGCATAAGGTAAACTCCAGTAAGGTAAAATTTGCACCAGACTTTGAAGGATATTACTTATCCTTATCTGCTTACTACATGTACCCTGCTTAAAGGTCTGTTCTTCAGGGAATGCTATTTACCTTACTCTCCTTGAGAACACAGCTCTACATTTTGGATTAGGATAAACATGAATGAAGGTGACTTTTTTTTTTTTTTTTCCTACACAGACATTTCAAATGAGCTCTTTACAGATTAGGGGTTTATGGCTCTCAGAGTCCTTTTTCCCTTCAACTATGGTCCATGGAGCTCAGGGTAATTTAGTACCACTTAAAAAAATGATAGATTATTAGTCTGAAGGAAATTTAGATTTCACTGACTACCTCATAACCAATATCAAAGTCTAAACCTTCCCTACCAAGATATTTTAAACTGAACTATTGCCTAATGTCTTCATGGTTCTATCCATCTTTCACCGTCTTGACATTCTATTAAAAAATTAGGATATCCATTTCTGTTTTAGGTCCAATCTCTTTTGATATTCCAAATAGACTAAGGACCTATTCCTCAGCATGGCAGGACACATGTCAATAATCCCAATTTACCGTGTACCATCATCAGTGGTTTCAAACAAACTGTGTGTCAGATTCACCCTGGGGGAATTAATAAAAATACTGAATCCTGAGCCTAACATTGGATATTTGCTACACTAAATCTCAGGTTGGTCTAGGGTGGAAAAATTTAAAAAGAATGTGCTATTCAGCAAATTCCACTTCAGGTAGTCTCTAAAACTGGGCCTGGAAGTCTTTGCCCTAGATTTTATATACCAACCAACTAGCAAAAACACATCTTTTTTTCTTTAACTTTTCAAACTTTGCTTTTGGTGGATGTAACTGGTGCCCAACCAAAAATATCCCCGAATTTAAAACTTATTGTAACCCAATTTTGGGTAGATACATAATAATGAGCTTCATTGTGAAGACTCACAACTAGTCACAGCTATTTCTGCCTTGAGCAGCCCTGACAGAAAATGATGAAAGAATAAATGGGAATGTTTTATGCTCCCCTTTATTCACTTCCAATTATGTTTTCATGTTAAAGAACAGGGTGATTAATAATTAATATTCCCCGAATAGGAAGCTCCAATTTATTGAGGTTAAAAGCCTTACTGTCAAGCTATCAGGCTTGGCACCCCCTGGTTGTAACAACTGTCATTTCTGTAAAGTGTCTCATGTCATGTTTTCTGTACTTTTTTTTTTTAATAGCAATTTCCCTTTCTTCACAAAACCTCCTCCTACTCTCATTAAGACTTTTCAAAGTTTTTCACACCAGAAATCTAGAGGGGCTCCCTGATTCCTGATTCTCAGAGCTCCCCTTCACAGGCTCCTCCTTTACTCTTACACACATCAGTAAATGAAACAGTTTCCACCCATTGCTTTGTAGAAAGCTGCAGGATCTTCATATTTCTCTTGCATTTATATCCCACCCTCAATTCCATCTCTCTGAAAGACTTGTTCACCTGGCTCCATAATGTATCCAGAATTGATTCACTTCTCTCCATCTCCTCAGTTGGTACCCTAGGACTAGTCACTGCCAAAAATTGTCTGTGCTTCCACTTGCAGTCCATTCTTCACGGAGTAGCAGGAGGGAACTGCATAAAGCTAAGTTGGATACTGTCATTACCCAGTAAAACTCTCCTATAGATTCTGATTGCATTTAAATAAAATGCAAAATCCTTACCTAATAGACCATCAGTAATACGGCTTCTGCCCACCTCTTTGGCCATACTCCTAGTATCACACTCTCACAAGCCCAATTTTATCCACTGGATAGCCCTTCTGTAATCTAACTAACTGTAGTGCCAGCATTCCATTCTCAATGCATTATTTATTTGATTGTTTCCATGGAATTTAAAAAATTATCCTTTTTTTGCATATTGATTTAATCCAAGTTTGTTCCATTAAAATATAAGGTTTCCATCCTGGAAGAGTGCTTTACACATTGTAGGCATACAATAAATATTTATTGATTCGATAAATTAATACAATATATTTCTGGGCATGATAACTGAATTTCTGAATTGACTTTCTTCTTTCCATTCCAAAAGCTCCTGAACTACAAAAAGGACTTTGGCATATTTCTCTTTTAAGACTTTCAATTACAATATTCTAACAATTCTCCTTTCCTAGTTTTGGTCTCAATGTAATTCATCTTTCACAGAGTTGCCAGAGTTAAATTTCTAAACCAGTAAGATGATTGTTTTTGTAGTGACCAATATCCACAAGATAATGAAAAGTCCAGAATAAAGATTAACAGCCTTTTATAGTTTAGTTTCCATCTTTGTTTCTAACTTCCTTTTCTACTCTTTCCCCTGTGTAGCCTATTCTCCAACCACATGAAAAGATGAGTATTCTCAAATATGCCATTTTATTTTGTGACCCATCTCTTTGCCCATGCTACTGCATTATTCCCTTGAAGGCCCACCTCATAGTATTAGTTCTCCCCTGTTCATGGCACTTAGTAGCTTGCACAAGTTTCTTTCTGGATAGTTTTTATGATACATGGTAATTATTTCTTTATATGGTATTTTATCCCCAGAGACTAACACAGTGATCAGCATATATTTCATACTTGCAAACTGAATAAGGAATGGGTAGGGTGGATGGGTGGATGGATGGATGGATGCATGGATGGATGAATAGATGGGCAGGAGATATCTTCCTAGTAATCCATAATCATCGTGTGTATTGGAACATTTCTAGTTTATCTGACTGTTCCCTTGACCCAGGACTTTAAACATGTTAAAAGCTTAATCATTACTTGTTAAATGAGTGGATAAAAAAGTTAGGTCTTTATTAAATGTGTGGCTAAAATAATGGTTTCCTAATCCCTTTGTCTAAAGAATTACGTTCCTCTTAAAAAAATTGTAATTGTCCTATATTCCAGAACCATGCTCTCCAATACAATAACAGCTAGTCACTCAAGGTTACTGAGCACTTATAATGTGTATGGTCTAAACAGAGATGTGCTTTGTTTACAGAGTGTAAAATGCATACTTAGACTTCATAGAAAAAGTAATATAAAGTATCTAATTAAAAATTTTAAATGGTTTACATATTCAAATAATAATAATTTGGATATACTGAGTAACATAAGGTATACTGAGTTACATAAAATATATAATTAAAATTAAATTTTACTTTTTTGTTTTTTACTTTTTTTAATGTGACAGCTAGAAATGTGAAATTACATATGTGACTTGCATTTTAATTCTATTTAACACCACCCCAGAGTTCTAGTTGTTGTATCTTTTCAACGTGGCTATTATTTAATAAAAACTGTCATTTATAACTTGCAAAATGCATATGTTAATGATTCTACTCTTTTTCCTGGGGGATGGGGACTTTTCTCATCTTTTTTTACAGGATAAAGTAGTTATATAATATGAGTGGCACACAGCTTTTCATTTTTGTCTCTAATTCATCAGTAACCCTCCCAAAGACATAACAATCTAGGACCCATTTTCCTTTTTTACTTCCACTGCCAATGTGATGGGGGCCATTTAACAGTTTCACATTGGGGAATGATATGATCATGTTCCCATTTTTTTAGTGTTGTTTTGAATGGTATATGAAAAATGCATTGGAATTAGGTGAATATGGTGGCAGGGAAACCATTTTGGAGGCTATTTTTCTAGTATTGCTGACGGACTTAGAAGGTGTAGCGAATATGGGAGAAGATGGATTCAAAATATAGTTAAGGAGTAGATTTGACAGAACTGGGGGTGGGGGCAATGGGCAGTGTTAGAAATAACTCCTAGGTTCTGGTTTAAATAACTTAATGGATGTAGGTATCATTTACAGAGATGCTGAAAATTACAAAAGTGACAGGTTTGATAATTCAGTTTTGAATATGCTAATTTTGAGATGCCTGTGAGTCATTTAAGTAGCTATATCAAGTTGATAGCCCAGAGGAGAGAATAGGACTTTATATAGAAATGTGTGAGTCACCAGCATATAAATAGTATGTAAAACCATGGCCCAAGTTGAGATTTCCCAAGGAAAAACTTTAAAAGCAGAAGTGAAGATGATACAGGGTTAGCCTTGAGGACATTTAGAGCATAGGTAGAGGAAGACAGTCCTGGAAAGTAAGATGAGAAGGAATCATTTCAGAGATAGCAAGATAACCCAAAGAGTGGGTGGATCAAGAAAGCCAGGAGAAAGGAGTGGTAACTTGTAAGATATCAACCAAGATGAACCCTATAAAGCATCTGTTGGAAAAAATGGGTATCATTGATGACACTGTCAGAAGGAGTTTTGGTAGGATATTAGGGTCAGAAGCCAGACTGAATTGGGTTTAAAAGAGAATGAAAAGTGAAGAAATAGAGATAAGTGTAGGCATCTGTTTAAGAGCATTTGCTCAGAAAAGGTATAGAACGTTTGAGGGTCAGTATTTTGGAAATACGTGATCAAGCAAGCATGTTAAATGTAGGTTTCTTTCCTTTTTCCTCCTTTTTTCTCTTCTTTTCTTTTTTTTTTAAAAAACAGGTAGTAGTCCCTAGAGCAAGTTTAAATGCCCAGAGAAATGATCCAGTACGCCTAAGGACTGAGGCAGTACTTAATATCACTTTCAGGATTTGGTTTGAAGAGGAGGAATGACCGTATTTGCTATAAAGATGAAGAAGTGTAGATTTGGGTGAAAAGGTGGTCGATTTTCTTTATATTGAGGTTGAGGTGATCAAAAGGCCTTGAGTTGTAAAGTAAATGTTGCAGACAGATTAGCAGAAGGTGGGGTTGTGGATATAAATTTATAAACACTTGTCATGAAGTCAGATGCAAATTAAGACAGATATCTGCAAAATACCAGACTAGAAAATAAAATATATATATATATAGGTGGGTATGGGGAATGGGAAGGAGAAGATGAGAACTCTGCTAAGTGGGAAAGAAAAAAGAAGAGTAGGCACAAGGCACATCTGGGAATTTGATTTAATGTGTAGATATCCCAGGAAGAAATAGTAGCTAAAACTTCGGCTAGGAATACCTTTCTGAAGGAAGGGGGTGGAAAATCATATTAGTAAAATTAAATAACCAGATATATGACATAAAAAAACTTTCATTTGTGTTTATTTTTTATTTACTTAAAACTATTTAACATGTCATAGTTTGTTAATAGTTATTTGAGAAGGGTCAGAGCATTACACACCTTCGGGTACATCTCTTCTTCCCATTTGTTCTGTTCTTCAGACTTTTTTTTTTCCTCTTTTCACTACACATATTTTTCTTTATTTTCCAATTCAGTTACAAGATTTTAAGTTCTGCCTGTCCAGATCTCTCTCTTGGGATCCATCTGCCTACAAGGTATCACCAGTTGTATATTCCTGATAACATTACATAATTTATCAACTCCATTTGTTAATGCATTGTAGGATTCTTTCTGAGTGACCAGCTCCACCGTTCAAGTCATGCATTAAGGACAGGCACCAGAGAATTGTACTTCTCCTCCCTCTTTCTCACACCCAAAGCCAGTCCTTCACCAAATGCCACCCAGTTTTTTTCTTGTCCCAGGCATCTCTTGAATCCTGCCTCTATTTTCCATCTCCTTAGTTTAAACCCTCATTATTTATTACATGATTTACTAAAACATTCTAACCAGTGATCTATCATATGGATATTGCTTGTTGTGCTATTTTTTGTTTTGGCTCCTCAGCTTCTCTCCATTTATTTAAATAACTTGGTCCCAGTTAATAATTTGGGGAACTGTCCTTTTCCTTACCCTCAAGCTATATGATTGGAATGGAATTGCTGCCAACCCCTATCTCTAGGACTGTGCTTGTATTGATGTGCTCCTAAAAGTATCCTGTTACCCTACTTACAGTGATAGAGTCAGAGATGGCACCTGACTCAAGCTGGCCTATGAGAACACTCCCTCGAACTTTAATTTGGGCTGTTTGGGGAAATGCCTTATGTTTTTCAGAAGTAATGTTGAGATGGTAGTACTATATAAACTGCGTGTTTCTGGTGGCTCATTCTGCATCCATGTGTGGAAAAAGAAGCCAACAGAGGAAAATGGCCTAGACAAGGAGACAGCTTTGACACTGTTGCTTGAGCACTTGGATCTGGTTATGTGCAAAGCTCTCTTCCTTGACCTTGCAGTTATGTGAGTCAATATATTCTCTTTCTGTGCCTGAACTAATTTGAGCTGGATTTCTGTCACATGCAGCTTAGATTCCTGAATATGTTCCCTCTACTCTGGCCTCTTTGTAATCTAATCCTTACTGCCGCCAGACTAATCTTCAGAAAATAAAAACTTGGTCATCTTACCCTTCTCCTTTACTGGCACAAGAGACCCCTCAGGATAAAATCTGAGTGCCTCACTATGATGTGAAAGATCCCTTGTGATCTGTTCTTTGGTCTGCCTGTTCAACTTGGTCTCTTGGCAGCTCCTCCTACCCCCACCCCAACTTGATCTCTCATGTGTTTAAGTATTTGCATATCTGATTTCCTGGGTCTGAAATGTCTTTTTTCCCCTGGTCAATTTATTCACTGTCCCTTTCCACTCATCATAGTTATGTTAGATAGTGCTTCTTTGTACCCCGTTGCTCTCCGGACATACCCACTTCAGAATCCATAGAGTGTATTTCTCCTTCTCCCCTTTAGAACTCCTTAATGGGAAGGATTGTTTTTTCTGAATCTCTCCACCTCTTAGAAGAGCATTTGGTAAATCAATAAATGCTTAATGAATATTTAGAGGAGAAAAAGTTAATAGTCCTTAAATTACTGAAATCATAAATTTGTAGTCAATTTTCAACTAGAGCATTTTGGTTGGATTTTTTTTCTCTACTTTGGAGTTTTGTTCTTTGAACCTTAGGTATCAGAGCATAAAACTTGGGGAGAAACAACTTTTATTATACATTTGTTGGTCAAAAATAAATTTTAAATTCTTTATATTAGGAAGAATGATTAAATTTTAGAAATGTGTAATTAATTAAATTATAGTATTTATGTTACATTTATAAACTATTTCTTTTAAAAATTTTCAACTCACATTATATTGAAGGTAGGCATATATTCCTTATGTATTACCCCTACTATCCCATTTCATGTATATATTTTTGAGCTTTTTTCATAACACTTTCTTACATGTAGTAATATCTAAAATATTAATACGCTATTTGGTTTTGAAAATTCCCCAGGAAGATTTGCTATTCAGTCTTGATTCACCGTATACCATCATTATGAGTTGTGACAGCTGAAGGTATGATTGAAGGGTCTTTGTTCTTACTAACTAAAAACCTATTTATATTGCATAATGGAACACTAGAGAGACATTTTCTTGACATATTTCCACATTCATCATTTTCTAGATGTAAAAAGTTATTGGATTTTGAATTTTATTCAGTAAAAATTCAACGAGATATTGATGTCATTTTATGGGTCTTATTTCCTCCATATGAAGTATAGTTCTTGTTAATTGTCTTACTGTTTATTGATCATGATAAAAAAAATCATGAATTTTAAATGTAAATGGCTTCTATTTGAAAAATGCTTCTAATTCTACCCTTCTATTTATCAAAATGGGATTATACCAAGATGGTCCAAAATATTACAGTAGGATTTCATTTTTCTTTGTTCTTAACATAGTACAAGTTAGTATAGGTAGAACTATCAGGATAAATATTTTCAGTAAATTTCTATGCATGATTATGCACAAACTTATTAAGAAGAAAATACAAAAAATGTGTTCCTTCTTCTTTAAAAGTGTTTGTAATGGCAGCTTCTGAAGATACTCTTATAATTTATGTTATTGGGGGTTAAAAAAGCATTTTATCTTTCCTGAAGAAAATGACAGATAACACATACATTTTAAAGTTCAGATTCCAGTAATGAAATACTCACTATTAACACATAACTCACAATTTACTTCTTATTTCAAAAAAAAAGAATGAGAAAAGCATTATTTCTGGAGGGGGTTGCATCTGGCCATGCATTTGGAAACCTACCTTGTGTGTTTGATGAGAAAGTGTAATTGTGAAAATCAGTGGAAAGAAAGGGCATCAGCACTCTTTTAAGTTTATATTTTAATTTTATGTATTAACATGCTCTTTTTTGATATATACACTTCTTTATTTAGTGACACCAAATGATATTATAAACATGTTCTGGCAGTTGTTAGCATCATGAATTTTATGGAGTATGCTAATTATGATGAGTCCCTTTTGTATACAAAGCTTTAGAAATATCTGTCAAAAAAAAAAAATCTCTTGCTGAAGAACTACCATTCCAATAAGATTCAAATAATTTTCTTTTTATGATTCTAAGAGTAATGCATGCCCATAGTTAAAAAAACTTAATCAAAGAAAAGATTAAAATGCATTAAAGTATTTAAAGTAGAAAGTAAAAAATAAATAAATAAACATGCTTCCTCAGATAAACATTTTAAGATGTGTTTCAAAAGATTTTCTGTGAACCAATCATCTCTGGACTTAGTTGACAATATACAAAGTTGTCCAGAATGAGATTCTGGCTAAACAGTAGGGGTCTAGGAGGTATATGTTTCGAGAAAAGACAAGGAATTTCAATTAAGACAGGGAGCATCCAACAAACACATGCTATGGGCCTGTGAGGACATTTCAGTTTCCAGGACACCAGGCAATCATACCAATATAGATATAGATATCAAATCAATATCGATATCAGATTCCAGGAACTAAAATCATTGGAGATTTTGCAAAGGTACTCCTCAGCAAAAGATCAAATGTATAGGTCAATGAACCCAAGCACAGAATGGTCTGACGTTCTTCGGTAGGGTCTGTATAGCCAGTCTGTCACATTTTAATTCAACAGAAATTGTATCTGCTCAAAGGCTTGTGAGCAGGTGATTTCCTGTATATTTTAGTATCATCCTTATACAGAGATGCGACAGTAACCACATTTCTTTCCTCAGTCTTCAAACCATCCTTCCCTATTGATTCTTTCCTTATCCTATAAATATTTTGACATGGCCTCCATCCTATAACAAATAGCAAAACAAATGTACTTACAAAAATATGCTTTCTGTTATGGATTGAATTGTGCCCCCTCAAAGACATGTTCAAGTCCTAACCTCCAGTCCCATATATGTGAACATATTTGTAAATAAGGTCATTGAAGATGTTACTAGCTAATATGCAGCTAGACTGGATTAGGGTGGACCCTTAATCTGATATGACTGGAGTACTTATAAGTAGGGGAAATTTGGACAAAGTAGGAAATACACAAAGAGAGAGAAAGATGGAAGCAGGGCTTGAACCATGTCACAAGCCAAGGAACGTCCTAGATAATTGCCACTTTCAGAACCCTACAGACTTCAGAGGAGTCATTGCCCTGCTGACACCTTGATTTTGGACTCCTAGCCTTCAGAACTGTGAGAAAATAAATTTCTGTTGTTTAAGCCAACTGGTCTGTGGCGCTTTGTTATAGCAGACCAGGAAAACTCAGACTCCATTGCTTGATCCCAAGTCTTTCTCTGGCTGTTGCACCATTTCTCTCTTTATCTTATTAACCAAGATTCTAGAAAAGGTAGCCTGAACTAATTGTCTCTATTTACACACCTCTAATTTACTTCTCCAACCTGTGTAATCTGGCACTCACCCTCCAAGAATGTCCATCAAAGCCCCTCTCATTAGGGTTAGGATGACTCCATATAGGGGAATCCAGCAGACTCCAATCCTTCTCTTACTGTGCCTACTGACTATGCCTTCTATGAAATCACTCTCTCTAGTCTTATCCAAATTCTGCCAGTGTTTCTTTTCTGAGTCTCCTCCATGAGTTCTTTTGCCTCTTGTATCTTAAACATTACTGTCTATTCTTTATACCTATTTTTCATCCATTATTACTGTGGGAACAGCTCTCTGCCAATTACTTCCTAGTATGTTTCAACATTTGACTAACCCCTAAGCTTCAGAGTCAAGCATTTTATCTTTTGCTTGACATGTCTTCTTGCCTATATCAAAGTCAAGATATATCATGAAATGATGTATAACCTCTCATTTTACCTCCCCCATACCTGCTCCTCTTATGGTGTTGCCTATCTCTAGTAGTAATGGTACTTGAAAATCTGAAGCCATCTGAGACTCCTCCATATCTTTTACTGTACAGCAAAACCAATCACCAAAACTCAAATATCTCTTGAATATTTCTTTAACTTTTATCTGTTCCCTAGCCTATTTTAATAATTGTGATCACTAATAATAATGGCAATAGTAATAGCTCACATTTATTGAGAGTTCACTATGATGCAGGTACTGTGCCAAATGGTTTACATGTATCAATTCATTTCATCCTCCCAACATCCTTATAAGGTCGGTATTATTGGCTTCAGGTTGATTTTGTTCTGTAAAACTGTGTAATCCATAATTATAGAATAATGTACCATTTGAGATCTGACAGGGGAGTGACCTTGAGTAAGTTATAATTTGACATTCACACTGCAGTAACTTTTTCTAGGGAGAATGAAAAGCAAATCTATTTGAGGATTCTAGTCACTGATTCCAATAACGCTCATTCCTTCCTGCAGCCTGTGGAAAAATGAATTAGGTTTCAAACACTAACTTTGTTCACTTCTTTGAAAACCTTCCTTACGACATGCAACTGTTCTTTTTAGAGCAAAAAGATTGACATTAAAATGAAGTTCATTCTCATATGGGTGAAAAATCTTTGTTTTTATATATAGTCATTTTGTTTTACTTTTTGTGTTTGAAGAGGGCACAAGTAGTCTCCACTTTTCCACGAGGCCTCACTACTGTCCTCACATAGATGGACACCCAGCATTTCTCCATAGTTGTTCCTTCATAGCTGTTGTCTCAATTCACGCTTTGTTTGTCATATTGGGAAAAATTCAAAATGCTCTGGGTGACTTCCTTTTCCTACCATTTCATGAACAACTACCATTTTTAGCTTTTCTCCTCAGCATTTAATTCTCTACATACCTTTGCTCTATTAGTCCCTGTTCCTGTTACACAATCTTGACCTCATTCTCCCGAGAAAAGAAAGCATTGGTTATTTTGTCTATAAATCTTATATATGAAATCAGATACTTAATCTAGATAAAATTTAAATTCCTAAAATTCTGTGATAAATTATACAATGAATTATATAAATTATTGGTCAATTAGAGAGGCCTTGGAAATATTTCTCTGCTTTTCATCATCAGTACTATGTTGTTTCAGTGAAACTATATATTGAACAGCCAACAAAATGAAAGATAAAGAGGGTTTAAAAATAAAAGAACCAGATAAGGATTGACTCTATGAAAAAGGAAACAAAATGCCTTATATTATTTTAATACCTAAAATAATGTTTTTATAAAGGATTTTGACCCGGCCTGTTCCTTTTGTTACTAATCTGTGGCTAGAGGCTTCATTAGAAGTGCTTTATGTAGGCTATTTGTATTTTATAGAGAAATTTCCGCCAGTAGCTCCTAGATACACAGTAGAGGCAAAATCACTATTCAGAGAGTTCGGAGACCTGGATTCTGGTCTCAGCATAGCACCGGGTATTTTTGTCAGATCATTTTCCCTGTCTGTGAGGCAGTTTCCCATACTTAAAATTAAAGATATTGCTAGATGTACTGTAAGGCACCTCTCAGGTTTGTTAGTCTATGGATTATATTATGAATATCTTTTAAAACGAAGGAGTAAGGAATATACACTCACACAGAACTTTATTCATGGTGTTAAAAAATGTGATTTCTTAAGGATTTTGATCCTTAGTGTGTCCCAGACCTGATATCTGTGATTTTCCCCTCCTCATCTGCTAGTTTCCACCTCTTCTCCCTGCATGATGGAGCTGAATGCCTCCATTAACATAATTCTCCAGAAAGGAAATTGGGCTAAATGTCCTGGGAATAAATCCCAATGCTGATATCAAGAGTCTAACCCATCTGGAACTTGAAACGGGAGTTGCAATGGGGAAATAGAAGCTAAATCTACCCAAGGTAGTTAACTCTCAAGAAGAGAAGGTAGAAAAAAGAGATTAAACAAACATAGATTGTCTCTTAAAGTGGGGACTAGTTCCAACAACTGAATCTATGGGGTAGGTTGGATTAAAAAGGGAAGTCATCTTTGAAGCAGTAGGAGTTATGAATATGAACAGAAAAGAGAGGAAAACAGGTTGTGTATGTATGTGTGTGTGATTTAATTCCACTTTATTCCATAAGGGCTTAAGAGTAAATAAAGGAACACATTGATTAATGCCGTCATAAGGAAGACCAAATTAAGAGATTTTCCAGGTCTATTTCAGAGCTTTCATGATGTAACAAGAGTCAAATGCTTGAATTAAGTATGTAATTTCTATTTTTTAATAAAAAAAATTGTAGTTCTTGGTTAATTTATTTGAAGATAAAGTCTGGAATTTCTTTAGTGTTTAAAACTATGAAAGTTTCCATACTTAGGTATTTAATCAAGTAGTCTTAAATCGCAAATATGATTTTAAGGAAAAAAAAACGTTATTCTGATATTCAGTTTATCTTTCCAGTCTATTTTTTGGTAGAATACCGACTTGAAATCATGTAATAATGAAAATTAAATAAACACATTGCATGTTTTAGGCAGCTCAACACAATGGATGTCAGTAACACATCAAGGCTGCTGGACAGATAGAAAATCTATTTGGGAGTGATTATATTCACTATTTCTTTTCAATATTTAACTTTAGATGAATAGCAGTCCGTTTTGCTACAATCATTATTTTATTTTTAATAAATAATTTGAAAATATCTTGTTGCAAGTAAAAGTATTTATGATCCAGGATTCTCATTTTTCAATAGTAATGGCTGCTCTTAAATAGCATTAGACTGAAATTATGAATGGATATAATTGACATTTTGAATTTGCTCACAGTTACTGAGGCATGATATTTTATCTTACATTTAGCAATAACAATTGAGGCTCAGGACATTTATGCAGTTAGTGATGGGACGGGAGGGTTTGATATATGGAAATTGCTTTGACTTCCATTTTCTGAATTATTACAATTCAGAAAAGGCTCAGTAATAAGGTTATTTTTAAGATTATTAGGTAAAAAGAGAGTGTACATGGATTTTTGGTTATATATTGAGTGAAAGAAGCCTTATACAGAAGATCAAATTCTAGATAATACCATGAAAAATAATTAAACAATTATGTGGTGAAAATAAGCAAAGCAGAGCAGTACTAGGAGCAAAAAAAAAAATACTTGGGAAGAAATTTTCTGGGGTTATGAAAATGTTTCCTGTATTGGTAGGTGTGTGTTACACAGGTGTATGCATTTATCAAAGCTCAGAGAATGTATACTTAAGATTTGTGCATTTCATCATGTGTAAATTTTACTTCAAAAGAAAGAACTGGAATAAGACTTACACAAAAGTAAAACTCTGGTTAATGGGAATCATGTTGAATATTTAGGGGGAAGTGTACTGAGACTTTGATATACATAAGAAATAAAATAGATCAGGATGGATAGAGTGGGTCACATGAGGAAAAAACATGCTGGCATGGCCAGGAAATCAAAGAAAAAAGCTACATGGAAGAATATATGTTAACAGATATTAAAACATAGTATAAAACCCCTATAATTAAAATAGTGGGATAATGGAACATTGATAAGTAGACAAATGGAATGAAATAGAAGGTATAGAGGTAAACACAAGAATACGTGGAAGTTTAGTACATGATAAAAACGACGCCTCAAATCATTGTCCTAGTCCTAAGAAGTGATGTTGAGACATCTGGTTAGTCACTTAGAAAAATATATAATTAGATCCATACTTGACATTGTACCAAAAAACAAACAAACAAAAAAAAACAAAACAAAAAACAAAAAAAACTCCACATCAATTAGCAATCTAAATGTTAAAAAAAAAAAAAGGCTTAATTACTCTATAAACTGGGGGAAGTGAAATGCTTCGATGTGATCAGAGTCCATATGCAGTTAAAGAAAATACTGATATATTTGAAAACATAAAATTAAAAGTTTTACAAGGAAAAAGTTGGGTGAAATGAGTAGACAAATATCAAAGTGATGGAAAAGACAGCAACATGTATCACAGATAAAAGGCTAATTACATAGTATAAGGAACTCAATATTTGAGAAGCTAAAAACAAAACAAGCAAGCAAAAATCTTCCAGTATAAAAACAGGCAAAGGATCTGAACAGACAATTCAAACCTAAAATATATAAATATTACTTTTTTAAATTATTTTTTAAATTGTAGAATATAATATATATACCTAGAAGTGATAACTTTCCAAGTGCAATTTAACAAGTAATTAGAGAGCAAATTTTAAAGAATGTACAAAGGACACTGTATCACTTCTGTTGTATTTTACCAAAAAATGCTTGTCTGGCTCTAATTATGGGGAAAAATCAGACAAATCTCCCCTCTAAAATATCGTTTTTCCATTGCTGCCATTGGTAACAATCCTGGAGAAATACAGAAGCAGAGAAAATCATGATGTATATGGTCCTTTAATTAATACTTAATTTAGCAGCAATTAAACCTTGCAATTACTATTTCGTATTTTAAAATTTTATTTTAGTAGGTAAGACAGCAATGGCTTCTATGCTTTAATTTGTTCACTTATTTCACACATAAGATTTTAATATTAATTTGTTCTTATTCATGAGTTTAAAATATTTTTGTAAATATATGCAGTATATGGTATTTAGGTCTCTATGCCAGAGGAACAAAGTATCATGTTCCCTGCAGCATTTCTTTAGTGTCAGAAATCCATGATATTCAATTTCATAGAGTATTACTGAATAAAAGTTGTGTTAATTTACATATATTTATATTGATACATAGTGCTTTGTTTTTAACAAAGCTAGAAATAAATGGAAAAATCATCTGGCCAACAGGACAAAAGACATTCTCACAAAGCACACATACTTTACTCCATATAGACAGACTAGATTTTCCACTTTGACTCCATTCAAATGAAGTGCAATGACCTGACTTTCTGCCCCACTATTAATTCCATCCACAATTCTTGTTCCAAAGATGCAGCTATGTGTCTGGAGACAGAAATAATTATGTTTGCATTCAGGAGATTTAAGGAGAATGTATTTTGGGGAGCAAGAATGTTCCACATATGCACCATGTTGATCCCATGCAATAAATCAGGGGAGAGATGATGGTCTATGGAGAATTTACAGTAACAGGGTAGGATAAGAAAGATACTGAGGGAGAATTCATCAGGACTTGGTAACTCATTGATTTGGGGTAAGGGAAAGGAAGACATGAGTCCCAATTTTCTGGCTTTGCACTTGGGTGGATGGTGTTTTCATTATCTCAGAGAAGTGAAAATATGAGACCCAGGGTGGTTGGTTGACTTGGATAAGATCATATATGAGGTCAAAAACAAAGCCTTGTCCAGATTCCAGGCCTATTGATAATTCAGTATTATTTCACTAACAGATGTAAGAATTTAAACCTTTGAATGGCAGCAGTGAGTAGTTTTTTTGCAAAATCACTTTAATTATAGTTATCAAATGCAATAACCATATTCATTCTAGATAACTCATTGTTGAATAATTGCAATAATGTGAGAGAATTATATGCAGAGGTCACAGAAAGGGAAAAACCTTATAAAATAATGTTCCAAAACAACAAAGGCAACAGAACTTACTTGTACAGTACTCTTTTACTTTTAGCTGCAGAGTTGAATTATAGTTCATTTCCAAAATTCGGGAGAGTTCTTCACAATAGAAAGAATACAAAACTTGCTTGTAGAATAATTCTTCCTTCTTCCTCATCTTTATGTCCTGAAAAGAAGACTGTTTATTGACTACTGATATCATGAAAGTGATGCCAAAAGGAGTATATGATTGCCATTTATTTGGCAGAAAATATATCTATGATAAATTTTAATTTTTAATATAACCTATATGTCAACTGAGGGCACCCAGTCTATTAAAGTCAACAAAATTTCAACTTAAAGCCCAAGAGAATTGTCCATGGAAGTCTAGTGCCTCTCCAAAGATTTATACAATTCCCCGGTGGACTTACTGTTTGGGATTGCTTTTGTAACTGCTTTCTTTTTTCTTCACAGTGTAATCCAGATATGAAACTTGGCTTCTTTCTCAATTTACAGACATAGTCACAAAGCCACTAATGCAATGCGTTTGTAAGTGGGTAAATTTAATGTGGAGGAGAGGTGGGGCTGCATTGCAAAATTGTCATCAAATCTGAACTTGAGACAGAAAGTCCACTGGACATTTAGCCTCATATTCTTCTACTTGTTCCTAGGCCCTTCTTTGCCCCTTTCTTTTTTCCTCCCTAACACAAGCCCCCCTCCTCTCTTGAGCAAAAAAAAAAAAAAACGTTCCTCGAAACGGTTAATGATCTTTATTTCCTGGAAATTCAGGTTCATGCCTGCTTCCAGAAACGCCTTATCAGGAATTCTTTCTGTAACAAAAGCAGTTTCTTCCCTAGCTGTTAAAATAATTAAATAGTTACTTCCCTAAACAGAGACCTATCTGAACTTATGAATTCAAATACACAAAGGCCCCTTCAAAGTAGGCACCTTGGAGAATTTCATGTTTCTACCAATGAAGTGTATAGGTTCTGTTTTATTTTGTTCTTGGATTACTACTGTTGTAATTTATTTTAAAATGACAAAGAACGTTTTTTATTTTAAAGAACCTCCATTAGCACCAGAATACTTTGCAAGACTAATCTGTAATGGGTGGCTATTCTTTTTGAGGCTTTATTCCTACAATTTTAGTAAAAAGCATAAGGGGACAGAAGTGCAATGGATTATAAAATGTCTTTCTTCACCAGTGAAATGTTGATTTCCATTGAGTCATATACTGTCTAGCCTCTTTTGTTCAGTTTTGTAAATACACACACACTCACATATTCTAATAAGATGACTGTGTCTGTATGCATTGAAAATACATACACACACACATTACATACTTGTGCCAGGTACTGTTCTAAATGCTTTAATGCTTCACATATATTACCTCATTTAATTCTCACAACTCTGTGAGGTAGATGCTATTTTATAGCTGGGGGGCGGGGGGGCAGGCAATCTGACTAGCCCCATGCTCGCCTATGTTGGATCTCAGATTATAACATTCACATGATAACAATTCTGAGATATGATTGGGGTATTGATCTGATAATTCATACAAAAGCCTGCCTCATTGTGAGGTTTTCATTTATCCAACTTCTTATTAACTATATTTTGTTATACACAGGTATAGCTAGTAAGTATACAGTAATAGATTGATGGTCTCTAAAATCAGTGGTATTGATCCTAATTAGCAGTCTTAAGGTTTCATTCTGTCCTGCTTCTCTCACGATAACCATGAGTTTATTCTTGATACCCAAGGATTCCATTGTGCTGATGTTGGCTGTTTTTTGAGGCACCAGGTTTTGATAGGCACTTACTGTTTATTCTTCAAAATTCTGAGAACTCAGTCACTACAGGAAATTTCTCTGTATCAAATCCTGCTTAGTTCCATCATGGAATACTGAAACAAAAATAATTTACTATCTTTACTCCCCACACGGTTTGATTAAAATAGTAACTTAACTAACATTGATACCAGAAATACCTCTTGTGTTAGGAAGGGAGCTTGTCATATCAGGAAGGAGGTTTTGAAATCAGACTGTGTAGGTTTAAACCTCAGTTTCACCACTTAGAAGCAAGTTACAGATCCGATTATCTGTACTTATCAAATGGCAACAATAGTATAACAAGTATATAAGGAATATTGTGATGATCAGTGGCTAGCTCCACAAAAGACAGCAGAATAACCTGTAGATCAAGCAAAGCTGAGTTTATTCCCTGCTGTAGTAAATGACACCACCACCTTGGCAGACCGTCTTGATAGTCCCATCCAGTTAGTTCTCCAGATATTTATAGAGAATGTAGGTATGGGCTTACAGGGTTTAAGACAGATCTTTCAATGTAGTGATCTCATTGGGATTGGGCAAATTATGTAATATAATAATTTAAGACTGGTGGACACATGGGAGATCTTGAAGTGAAGCAGTTTTTCCAGATAAGTGATATATTTTCCTGAAAAGAGGGCTGTTTGCCCATGTTAGCAGCCTGTTGTCCTTATGAGGGGATTATTTGTGCAGTTTCTTATTTATTTAATCAATTTATTTTCTGGAAGTTCTTGACACCTGCAATGAAGTTATTTATGAGTTTATAGCCTTGTTATTGTCCTTATGTTTAAGGTGTGTGGTTGCAAGAGATCTCACTTCTCAGGATCAAATGAGATGATCCATATAAAACAGAGAGCACATTGCTGGCTCCACAATTAAGAGATGAATGGATATTAACCACTTTCTATTGACTTTCTAATTATGACATTTCTTGAACCAGGGCTTGACTGGTAGGGGAGATGGCCTAAACCTTGGTAAGGATTGTAAGGTGTGGTGATCAGACAAACCAACAGGGCAGACCAAGTACTTGGGGAGCTTGGGGTATGGTGGACAGTGGTCCAAGCTTTGGTTCAGGAGCAGCAAGAAGTACATGAGCTTCTGGATTCTTCCAGCAGAAGATAATAGGCAGAGATTAACGTAAGTAAGCAGGGAAATACTATAGCAAGTGTTAGGGCAATACATGATTTAGAATTACGGAAAGGGAAAGAGGCCAGTCCCTCATTCCACATTGCTATATTGGGCAAATAAGTTAAGCAGTTCTTAAGCCTAGAATGGCCTAGATATCAGATGTATTACTGAAACTCGCATTGGATATGGTGAATAAAATGGAAAATTTCACAGGAATTAGGATAAAAGTAAATTATTAGGACCTATATCAATAGTCAGAATCCTACCAGCAGCAAATCTGGCTCCAATAATTTTAGCAACTATATTTGTAATATTCTATAAAGTTCTTCATAATGTAAGAATATTATAGTAAAAAATTACGCTTGTATAATGTCTTTATAATTTCAGTTGGTGCCCCCAGAAGTACCGCAGCATAGATATGGCTGCAGTTTGATACCAATTTAAATGATGAAACTGAAGCCTCAAGAGTTTGCTTACAGGTCCCTAGTGGCAGGTGGGGTTTTCCCATTCCAGAAAACAGAGGTTCTCAAATCAAGAGCTCTCTCCAATATGTCCAAATAAGAATAATATTACTTGGGCTTAAGGGGAATGTGTTGGAATAGAATGACTTCCAGACTCATTTTCTTATACTCTTTCCCTTCCCTATCCCTTGCTCATTTGTTTGCCCTGGCTCTAGAAGCCTGAAAAACAAAATCAATTAAAGATAATGTAAAACTGTAGGAAAAGTGGTATTTTAATATTCCTAGTTCAGATTGCAACAATACTGACATGATAATTCTACAATAGCCTGGCTCATTGTGAGGTTTTCATTCAACTCATTAAATATATTTTGTGACATACAGAATGCTAGGTTCTGGAGTCAGAAATAAACAAGGTGAATGTTCCTTCTTTTTAACAATTCCGAAGTTTGTTGGATGAGATGGACAGATTGTGAAAGAGTATAATGAGCACAAAGATTGGGGCTTATACGAGATACAAGGCAGTGGGGAGGAGGCTGAATAGTCTTTTTTGGGATAGTGGGATTAGGGAAGAGTAGAAACAGGAATTCCCTGGCTTCTTGTTTCCTCCTCCAACACAGCAGTCTCCCTCCAGAGTTCCCAATGGCAAATTCCAAACAGAAGCCCAAAGCTAGGGGGTCTAAGACACACACACCCCCTAAGACACCCCCCAATACTTAGAAGAGAAGGGAAGGACGAGGGAATGGAGCTGATGGCAAATAGGCCAAGGATGAGCAGCTTAGCATATTCCTGTTCTAAAATAAAGAAGTTTGCAGCAATTAATAAAAGTATTATTTTCTTTGATTTGAATTACATGAGTAATTATAAGAACTTACTTTGGAAGACCTTAACACAATGTAAGTATAAATCAACATATAGAAACCGATATAAAATTAAGTGCTTCATTTTACACATAGCTCCAAAATATTTAATCATTATGAAAGAACCACTTTCTTGATGCCCAAGTTTTCTGTGCATGGATGCATTGGAGAACGATGAAATTTTTCTCTGAGTACAAATGTTAGTGATTGGGAAACGTACAAATTACACATAGTTCTGCAAGGTCAATGCAATTCCCATAGTTCTTAAAAATGAGTGTTTAGGGACTTGTATTGCAACTCTTTATTTTTAATTACTGTTATTAATCTTCTTTGATTGAGGCAGTAAAAGGTAACCACGGACTCACTGAGCAGTGATCCAACAAGACATGCAAACTACGTTGTTGACAGCTTTTGTTTTGAATCATAACTGGATTGTGTCTAAACTACTATGTAATTATGGATCTTTTGTGATTTCACATTCTTATGTTAAAGGCAACTTTTCATTCTTTGATGTGGCATGTCGTATTTAGTAGCTTATCTGAAAACATCAATATGATTTTGAAAAGGATAAAATCAAATTGTTACAGTTTATGTTCCCATAATGTGTGTAAAGCCAAGGGGAAAGATGATAAATAGATACACTACCTTACTGTTTTTCTGTGTTTTAGACACTGGAAACACAATTCCACCTATATTCTCTCCAAAGTAGACTGGCTGGATTTATTTCTCATATGTTTTAAATCAATAGTCAATACACAGAAGCCTGGATCAACATTAGTGAACATGAAAATGACAGAAGAGTTTGTAAATGAATTAGAGAAGATTTTCTGACTGCCCAGGCTTACAGTTACAGGAAATAGTGCATTATTAATATCATCTGATATTAACCAAAAAAAAATATTAACCTCATGTCTCTTTTAAAAAGGTGTTGACATAAGCAAAAAAAAAAAAAAAACCTGTATTCCTGTTGAATAGCATTTGGCATGCAGTTCTCAACTTTGGCTGCACATTGAAATCTCCTTTGGATATTTTTTAAATATCTTAATGCCCACAGACACACCCCAGACACCTAAATCAGAGTATCCGTGGCTGAAACCCACGCAGCAGTATCTTTTCAAGGTCCTGATGTAATTCCAACGTGCAGTCAAGATTAAGAGACACATATATATTATTATAGATTTAAAAGGAAATAAACTTTCACTTCCATTTAAGTATTATATATTCAGTATGTCACAATATAGAGTAAATATGAAATGTTGTCATAATAAAGCTTGGTATTTAACTGGAGTATCACATTTGAGGAAGTTGTTTTGACTAGTGGACATCAAATGTTTCTTTCAAATTGATGAAAATTGCTATTGCAGTCTTCCACTTTTACTTTCAAAATTAATTACATATGCATTGTGCTTCCACAATAAGGTCAATTTTTGCCAGCCCTATTTGGAATATTTACTAAAAGAAAACAAATAATATCTTCATAAGAAAGCATGTTACAGTAATGACCTGTGATCTTCACCCATTTTTTGTGTGTGTGAAAAGTTTTTAGAGAAAAGTGCTTAGTCATATGGAAATAGTTTCAATGAAAACTGACTTTCTAGTTCTAGTCTTTTTTTTTTTCATTTTAATGAAATGATCTCATGGAAAGATAGGTAGGTAGATAGACAGACAGACAGATGGACATGTATATATTAAGATAAAGACACATTTTTCAATAAATTAAATTTTTTCTAAGTTTTCAAATCCCAGTAGTATCATTTAAAACTTTTGACATGGTACATAATATGGGACAGAAATTGTTACTGTTACTATAAATACTAGTACTAGCTGTATGACTTGAGTCTTGTATTCTGTGAAATTAAGATTTGATTTAGTAAACTATTAAAGTCCCTTCCAATTCCACCGTTTGGAGATTCTGAGCTTTACTTTGCAGTGTTGACTGAGCAATGACTACTACACATTCAAAATGTAAATTGTTGGTCATTTCAAAGATTAAATGAGACTTTTGAGATTACCTAATTCAATATTATATTACATATTAGAAACTCAGATGGATAGCAGTGAAATGATTCTCTTAAGATCACAGAGAACGAATTATTTGTCATGTATCAGAAAAAGAGATTGGTATAATCCCCTCTTATTTTGTTTCAAATATTTACCCCTACCTCCCTCATAAGTTCCTTATTTTGTTTGTTTTTAATTATTTTGGAAAAATAAGTGTTAGATACTCTGCCAGCCTGGATATTAAAATCATTTTTTTTAAATAAACAACACTTTAAGTACTTTCTTGGCTACACAAAAAAAGCATGTATATTCACCAATTCTAAGATGTATTTTTTCTTTTTAATTTTACATGTTACATGTCCAAATCAGGAATTTTTACCATCAGTGGTTAGTTACAATCATCATGTACCAACTGGCAGTTGTCATGTAGGAAATATTTCTTGAGCCTGTGTGACTGTGATCATAGCTGTTCCTATAGTCGTTGCTTCAGCTTAGTTATGTGCAGTGTTTATACTACATGTGTTGAGTTTACTTGTCATTTAAAATTTCTTCAGAAAGATTACACTATGATACAATATGAGTGCAAAAACTCATTGTTTCCAAAGAAAGGCAAGGAAACAGAGCAGAAAAAATTAAATTTGACATTGGTAAAGCAAATATTTATTACTGGACACAGACTACAATCCCTTATTTTCTTGCAATATCAGCCCTGTTTCATAAAGTATCACCGGGGTCCAGAAATATCAACATCACCAGGGAACATATTAGAAATGCAGAATCTTAGGCTCCACCCAGACCTACTAAATCAGAATCTGCATTTTAACAAGAGCCCCAGATAATTCCTTTACATCTTTAAGTTTAAGACACATCTGTGGGAAACTCACAAGAAGATAAAGTTCTTTTATTTAAATCAAGAGAAAATCTCTTAAAATAGGTGAAAGAAACTTCAAAGCAAAGAAGCTGGTGTAGCCAATTTGTGTCAAGTATGACAATATAGATAGAAATCTATGTCTAAATAAGTTCTTAAAAGATTTTTCTGTAAGTTCTAAGTATTAGATATATCCCAATGATAAGAAAGCATGTGCTATAATTTATATGACACCATGTTTTTGCTTTCCTGGTGGTACAAAAATCATAGTGGATCTTACTATAGGTGAAAGCATGTCTTTGGTGATATGCAAGCAGTAAAACTAGTTCAATGTTTCATAAGCCTATCAGATACTAGGAAAATCATAACTCTTGTTAATATAAGTCTATATATATATATGCATTTGAGATAACTGGTTAAACTGGCATAGAAAATGATTAAATTTGTATAACTTAAGCATTATTCTATAAATTGTTTTATTGGTACACATGTGGTCTCTGCTAATTATTTTCATAGGAAGTAGGAGAAGAATTAATAAAAATATTAGCCATATTTTATTTGTGTGCAACATTAAATAATTACTGGAAAGTCTATGAAAGTATACATAATAGCTTCATTATTAGTAAATTAGTTCATTATAATTTATATACACATATAATGAATACAAAATTAACATTTGTGAGTGGATTTATAACCACAAAAATAATGCTTGATAGAAATAGTTTAAGATGTTGAAGCTTAATATCTTTTTTTTTGTTTGCTATTTCTAACAATTTATCTAAATTCGTATCTCATCTGTTTTTTCTTTGTTGGTAATTTTTGTAACATACAAAAACTGAAGAAATCATTTTTCCCATATGAACCTGAAGTAGCCTTTATGGACTATAATCCTTGGATTAAACCTGTGGTTGTTGACTGTTGGACTGCTTTCGGCCAGTTTTTCCCACTTCTTTATTTATTCCATCTTCTTCACACTGATGATGATGATGATTTTAGTTTCTCAGGCTGTTCCAGCAAATGCCATGAAATGGATTGGCTTTTAAACAATGGGAATTTATTAGCTTACAGTTTTGAGACCAGGAAAATGTCCAAATCAACTATCATTAAGGCAATGCTTTCTTCCCAAAGACTGGTTGCCGGTGATCCTTGGCTCCTTTGTCACATGTCAAGTGTCTCCTAGTCTCTCCATTCTCTTCCAGGTTTCATTGATTTCAGCTTCATGCTTCCATGACTTTCTCTTTCTCTCTGTATTCATTCCATTTATAAAGGACTCCAGCAATAGGATTAAGACCCATCCTGAATGATGTGGGTCACATCTTGACTGAAGTAGCCTCATCAAAAGGTCCTACATACAATGGGTCCACACCCACAGAAATGGAGCAAATTTAAGAACATATTTCTGTGGGGTACATACAGCTTCAAACCACCACAGTGATGGTTATCTTTACCATACTGTTTGCTTAGCATACTGAAAGTGCTGGGGTTGCTCAATGGGGCAGAAGAATGGAGGTTTGAGCAAAATGGTAAAGAGAACATTTCTGACTCACCAAGATTGTTTTCTAATTTCATTTAATGATGATATTCCTGGAGGCAAATAGCAAATGATAATGAAGCACATAGAAATCATTTGAATTTTGCTATCAGAATGGGAAGAGATGACTATGCATCTAACTTCTCTTTTTTTCTATATTTTGATTTTCTTATATGCACAGTATCTTAGAGTACTTAATGTTTGTCAGATTAAAGAATCTCAGCATATATTTATTAATCTGATAAACATTAAGTACCCTAGGTATACATTCCTACCTGGCAGTATTGCAGGAGATTTCATTGAATAGGTGTTATTTTAGATTGTTTTTAAAGATGAATAAAATCTCAACAGGCACAAAACAGTGAGTATTTCTTTTACTAAATGCTTCATCTTCCACATTTCATTGAATTTTTTTCACATACCATTGAAGGAAGACTAATAGTGCTTTATTTCTGTCATATATTCGATTGTTCATTAATGGAAGGGAGTATCTGGATCATTTTATTTTATGGAATTGTTTAAATCTGTTCCCTTCAGAATATTTACCTTAAAAAAAAAAAAACCTCGTTTAATAACTAGTGACATTTTTTCATATTCTATAATAAGGATGATTTACATTACATGACGGAAACATCTGTATGTTGACAAGTTATAGAGGGGTAACAGCCATCTGCATGTTAAATTTGAGCTGACCAACTAGAAAACAAAATGTTACATTGCCAAATTTTCCTTTTTGGATCATTTGAAAAGTAAAGTATCAGCTTCTTTGGAATTTTATAAGCAGAGTTAAAAGCTTTCTCAAAACATTAAAGTTCTAAAATCAGTGACAATTATGGTGTAGTTCCTAGCTAATCAGTGTGCTCCAGGGACCAGTGCAGGAGAATACCTGGGACTTTGTTAAAATGCAGAATCTCAGGGTCCACCAGAACCTGCTAAATAAAAATCTGCATTTTAACAAATCTCCAGATGATTCCTATACATATTAAAGTTTGTTATGTGCTGGTAGCCTATTCTCTTTCCTGATCTCTGATTTTGATTGCATTAGTACTATTTGAAAATCTGTATGATGCATCCTCATCCCTAAAACTTTCCTTCAAAATAGACACAGTTTATAGTGTTCTCAAATTGAATGGAAACCATACATGATAAGATTTCAAAAGAGAAAAATAATCTCAGTGTTACATGCTTCAAAACCCTGTGGTTGTGTTTTATGTTCTTATAATTTTCTGAGTTATACAATAATTCTTTTTTTTCTAAACAAATAATAAAATGATATCCACTAAATGAATTCATCTGTCCCTGTTGTACCTGGTTCTCTATTGGCAATCTCAGAATGTTATTTTAGCTTTCTTAGACTTGTGGAAATCATGCTGCTTTATTCCCTGCAGGAGTTAAAATAAAATGTGCATATTTAATTTTCAAAATGGCAAGTGATTACTCACAGCATTTATGAAAAGGAAAATGATTTTAGGTATTCATAAAATGTTTCCTTCTTAAAGGACTTGAAAGTCTGTAGTCATGTTAGTATGGATATTTTTATAGTGATCATAAATAAAAATGAGTATATTAATACGTCTCTCTTTTTTCCTCTCATCCAGATGCAAGACAAAGGTCTACCCTGATGAACTTCCAAACACAAGTGTAGTCATTGTCTTTCATAATGAAGCTTGGAGCACTCTCCTTAGAACGGTTTACAGTGTTATAAATCGTTCCCCATCCTATCTACTCTCTGAGGTCATCTTGGTAGATGATGCCAGTGAAAGAGGTAGAAATATATTTCTTGCATTTTTTTAATTAGAAAACTTTATAATGGTCAAAAAGATAGCTGGGCAGCAGTCTGTATTTGCCTTATGAATACACTAACCCTGCAACTAACTACTAAATTTGCATCAATATTCCTCATCAGTGCTAACTCCAGGAACAAGTAACTAATTCTTTCAGTTACTCTCATGATACCATTTGGCTCCTACTAACCTGAAAAAGTGAAAATGACTTTAAAAAATGTTCCTTTTTCTCCCAATTCAATTAATCATATTATTGACCGTATATTTTACTTTGTGGATTCTTCTCAATTTTTTTTTCTTTCATTTCAGTCAAGGGCAAAATAACTTATAATTTAGGAGATTGCATTTATCAATGTGACTCTGATTCCAAATTAGAGTCTGGTACCATGTTAACTTACTGTTTTATCCTTGTACTTGTCAGCCAAGTGATAGATAGGGTCATAATAAGCTGTACATTAACTGACTGCTGAAATCTCTCTGTCTTTATGTCACCTAAGGCAAAAATTTGGATAGGAGTTGGCCACCATTTCTGTGTGCTGAATTTCCATCTGGGCAGTAACTCTACTGTGTCTTAAACAACTTCAAAATTTTCTCATAAATTCTTATTGCATGTTACAGATTTCCTCAAGTTGACATTAGAGAATTATGTGAAAAATTTAGAAGTGCCAGTAAAAATTATTAGAATGGAAGAGCGCTCTGGGTTAATACGCGCCCGCCTTCGAGGAGCAGCTGCTTCCAAAGGGCAGGTCATAACTTTTCTCGATGCACATTGTGAATGCACATTAGGATGGCTGGAACCCTTGCTGGCAAGAATAAAAGAAGACAGGTAAGAATTAATGTTGCATGTCTGCCTGGGTTATGACTGAACAGTTCCAGCTATCTGTCAGAACTTCTATTCCAAGTTACTATTTTCAGAATGTTTATTTCCTCGCTTTTTTTTTTAAGCAGTTTTTCTTCTTACATATTAAATAAGACCTTGGCTTATTCATGCTGAACATGGTATTTGATTAAGAAATAGTCAAACAATTGAAACAATATGGATGCATTGAATATTCATTTTTTTAGGTGAAGGAAATGAGTCCAACCTGAAATAGTGCAATATTTTATAAAGCACATTTTCAAAGCATCTCATGCCCCACAACTGCCCTGTGAGATCAGTAATTTAGATGCTCTTATTTATACCGAATAATAGAGAAGAAAAAAGAAGTTAAATAGCTTGCCCCAGTTATTGGGTGCTGAGAACAATAACTCAATTCTTCCTTCTCCCAGACCAGTGTTGTCTCTGCTATGTCATCCTCCTTAGTCAGAGTCTGGTTCAAAACCGCCTTGAGAATCTTAAAAACAAACACACTCACATACACACATGCTTACACATACCACACTGAAATATAATCATGATTTAAAAAAAAGCACATAGGGAGTACAGCTATAAGAATAAAATGTTTAATTTATTTAAACAATATTGCCAATTTATACATATAAATTCTGAAATCTGAAAAACTGAATAACACATTGTAGAAATTAAGAACTCTCATAGGTACCTGCAATTCTTTCTTTCTGATGATAATATGGTATACAAACTTTTTTTTTTTTGGCAGATGTTCATAAACATTGGTGATAAATGAGTATATTTCCTAAACACCTAATGAAGACAACTAACATTGAATGGGGCCTTTGATGTAATAACAAAACAACACATAACACCTTGCTTGCATAGTCGTTTTACCTACAGGTGTTTTTAGAATTGAAGTTTTTAACATCCAAGACAGGTGCGACTTAGTCTGGGCCAGTCAGCCACATCACGTAAATGGCAGGATTTGGTACTTGCCAGAAGGATGGAAGGCGGCTGTCAGTAAAATGAACCATAGCACTTGAACAAAGCAATAGGAACCTTTTTGTCAACTGGGTGTAGTACATGGCTAATAACATTTTTCCCCTCCATGTATTGTATAGTACCCACAGGAGAGTAGGACTGGTGAAGTAAAATGAACTTGAAACATCTTAAATGCATTTCTTGATGCCTTTTCATACATTATGCATTTTTTAAAAATGTGTTTCATATTCAACTTAGTGAGTTTTTGATATAATGCTGTTTTAATATGGCCATGCATGCACAGGACATTTATAATTGTTTTCATGTAACACCATATTTAGATTGCATTTGCATATAAAGAACTCTAATCTCTTACCTTGCTTATAGTTCTTAAGTTGCCAAACCTAGATAATAAATTCATATTTAAGGTTATTACATCAAATAATTTATTTCCCCACAAATTAAATTATTAAATGTAACTAGAAAGAGGAAAGATATTGATTTTGGGGGGAACAGAGTCCAGACTTTTCTAAGACCAGATGAATCCTGTTGACTTCAAGGAACTTCAGACCTTGGTCAGTCATGTGGCATATAAGACCTAATTAGAAATGAGCATTGATGTCACTGGGATACAGAACAAGCATAAATAATTGACAGCATTTCTTTGCTTCCTACCTGTGGGTGCTTTGGAAGCATATTTGTATATTAACCTTCTACCCAAGTGAAAAATAAGCTTAGTCTCCAGAATTAGCTACAGTCAATGCAATTTTAGGTAAACCTGAACATTTACTTTTGGGGATGATGGAAGGTTGGTCCTGCAATAAAACATGTAAGTTCCGAGTAGGGGGAGGAAAATGAGAGAAAGCACAACAGGGTTTAAAAGAGTATCTAATTATCTCCCCAGTGAACATTTTCTTACCCTAAAAATCCACTATAAAATACTCCAACCTGATTTAAGAAAATGAGTCATGTGAGAAAACACCAGACCCAAGGTGCTTTTCTTTCCCTTTCATAGATTATCGTCTAGATTCTGACTATAAAACATTAATTGTAAGATAATTCACTTAGAAATTGTCATGACACAAATATCATTCATAAGAAATATCTAATTACACTGATAGATCATGATTTTCATTGTTGTTGATGTTTGTTGCTATTTGTTTATTTGTTGTTCCTGGTAGGCATTATCTTCATGAGGGTAAACTAACCTACCCTATTTGAGATACAAGCTTCCACATCTAATTTGCTATCATGCTTTCTCCCGTCCCTGCATGCTATTGATTTTCAGTGGATTAGAGCTAAAATGATGCATAATCTTAAAACAGCTCTACTAATCATGCTGTGGGTGGAGGTTTTATGAAAAATAGACTGTGTTCATCCTGCTGAGTTAGTACTTAGAATACATTTGGAAATCAGCTTGAAAGTCAATTAGTATATTTGATTAGATAATACATGATAATGTAAAGTAGACCATAAGAAAGTTGTAGTAAAAGGAAATAATTCCATAAAAAAGGATAAAATTAAAATAAAGGTATATTGTCACAAAATAATTAAATTGCAACATATCAGCTATATTGTTTGAAGAAGCTAAATTAACATTTAAATTATCATTTATATGTAAGTTGGTTTTCATTTTTTGCAGAAAAACAGTTGTATGCCCCATCATTGATGTGATTAGTGATGATACCTTTGAATATATGGCCGGGTCAGACATGACTTATGGGGGTTTTAACTGGAAACTGAATTTCCGCTGGTATCCTGTTCCCCAAAGAGAAATGGATAGGAGGAAAGGAGACAGGACTTTACCAGTCAGGTATGTAGATCCTATCTCCCAAAGAGTAGCCTGTGTTCTGTTACAATTAAGGAAGTATTGTAAATCTGTGTTCTCATTTTTGTCTTTTAAAGTCATATATTTATTCTTCATGTACGCATGTGCAGTATAACTTCTGGGAATATTGAAAATCAGTTAAGTCCTGAAAATATTTTTATTTTTTAATCTCTTACATATTACAGCTTCATGTAGTATTTTATTACAAATACATCTTACAAAGGTGTTTATACATGATAGATAATAGAAATGCAAACACTTCATGATCATATAAGAATCAATGAGATATTAAAGCTAGTTAAATTAAATCTAATATATGTAAACTTAAGTATTGGCAGAAGAACCACATTGATTTTGTAACTTTGTGTATTCTTTCATTCGAAATATTTTTATTGTGAATTTACTATGTGACAAAGGTGTTCTAACCTTTACCCTTCAGGTAAATATACATCTTAGCTAAAAGTATGTGCTTAATAATAGAAATATTATCAAAACTGAAATAGCCAAAATGTTTTGGTAAATACTCTAAATTTACTCAAATTAAAGGCCTGTGTTCCATATAGATACAATAGAAATACCCATTTGGAGAAGTTTAATATATTAACAGTTGTGAAGGATTTATTGCTTATTCCAAATTACTTAAAACAGCTACTTCATTTGAAAATATATACTCATACATTATGTGTTTACTCTTAATGCAAAACAAGAAATATTTGCTTCTATATTTGTCTAAATGAGCAGTACCCAATTTATTAACACAAAATCATTACCCTCCTATCTGAAAACATTATTGTGTATCTTATCTGCAACCAAAAAAAATGACTTCTTGCACAGTACTCTGGGAAGGAAGTTCACTATTTTAACTCTTTAATGACCAATTTGGTAAATCATCATTTAGTTGGAACAATAGAGCAATACTCTTACATTATAAAACAACATAATATAACCCATTATCTAACAAGAATAACTCATAACATTTTAAGGGAATGATTATTTAATTATATAATGGATTAATTGAGCTGAACTCTAAAAATTGGCTAGTGGAAGAGGGCAGCTAAATCATTTTTTATTGAACAATTAAATATTGTAGTAGGGTCTTAAAGAGACATACTACATCAAAGAGAAAAAATCTTGCTCCAACAATTACATAAAGACATATGAAGTTATTATGTCAATATTTAAAGTATAATTTATCCAGTAGCACTGAAAACTTGCTATAATCTTCACATTTACCAAACCTTGTTGATCTTTGCCTTTAACAACCTAAAGAAAGGCAGTGGATCATATTATCAGTGTGTATTAGAATTTCTGTTTTTCCAGATGATAGCTTCATTTAGTATTATCTGATTTTTAATCTTCAGTTTGCAAGTGAAAATTGTCAAAATGCTTGTCCAGTATACTTAAATTATAAAGTGTTTATTTATTTGAAAATGACGTTTTACACAATGCATGGTTGTATTCATTGTTTCTTTAAACACATTGACAAAAGACATGCTTTATTTAACTTTATTATCTTACAGAGTCAAAAGGTAGATAATTAAAAAATAGCCACATCCACAGCAAGGAATCACTGATGGCATTCTTAAAAATAAAGTTCTACATAGAAACCAGCCATTATGTCTCAACTTTCATTAACTAAGGCAAAAGATGAGGCATTTTATTTGCTTTATTTTAGTCACAATGTATGTGGTTTTAACGTAGTCACATGAAGAGCTGATAAAATTGAAGTATATTTGATTTGTTCACCTCAGGAACTGCAAGTCATTTTATTTTCTAAAATGCTGAGGGAGCTGGAGCAAGAGAAACAGAAGTCTCAGTCTTTGCTGAAGTTTCTAGATTTTTTATGGCAAAAGGTTAATTAATTCACTGGCTGTGCTATAATAGCCTGCAGGTAATTTTCATCAGCATAGCTGTAATGTTAATTTTCTCTGTACTTGTAATCTGTTACTTGAAGATGTGATCATTTTTCTCACATTCGTACAAACAGATAAATCATTCTAGATGTTGATCGCAGAATTTTTTCCTACTTGTTAACAGATTTTTGAATAGCTAAAATGATTAAAGTAAGGTTGAAATTTTGGTTTTCTTTGTGGAATGCTTCATTTAAAATGTCAGTTATGACAGACGTTTTGTAGTCACTCTAATTGGCTAGTTAGTCATCATTTAGAAATATGATCATGGATCTGCATAAATTGAGAACCAACTTAAACTCATGGCCCTAACTTAGTTATTCCACTGTTACATTAAAGCTTTAAGTTGTCACACTCTGGGCTTTGATATTTTATTTTGATAAGAAATGGGGTTTTTCTAAATACTCAGCATTTATGAAGTTATGGGAATGAGATAATAGAATTCATATTCTGAATATTTAGGTTTCTTAATCAGTTGATCCCCCTTGAGATTTTTTTTTTAGAAAAGTTCTAGGTTTACAGAAACATCATACTTCACATGTAGGGTTGCCATACATCCCCCAAATACAAGCAGTTTCCCCTATTATTAACATTGCATTATGTAGCATTTTTGTTAAAATTGAAGAAACAAATTATTATAAATATACTATTAACTACAGTCCATATTTTACATTGGGGCTCCTCTTTCTGTTGTACAGTTCTATGTTATTTTTAATTTTTATTCTGGTAAAATTTTGCGTTTTAATCATTTTCATATTTACAATTTGGTAGTGTTAATTACATTCACTGTGTTGTGCTGATAAACTCACTACCGTCCATTACCCAAACTTTTCCGTCACCCCAAACAGAAATTCTATATGAATTAAGCATTAACTCCTCATTCCCTCCTTGTGTTCTGGCCCCTAGAAACCTGTGTTCTAGTTTCTGATTCTATGAATTTGCATATTTTGATTATTTCATGTGATATCATACAATATTTATCCTTATATATATATATTTAAGTATATATATATAAGTATAGCTTATTTCACAAAACATAATGCCTTCCAGGTTCATCTATATTGCAGCAAGAATCAGAACTTCTTTCCTCTTTATAGCTGAATAATATTCCACTAGGTGTATCCATCACATTTTGTTTATCCATTCATCTGTTGATGGACACTTGGGTTACATCTGTCTTTGGAAATTTCAGATAATGCCACTATGAAATCAGTGTGAAAATACCTGGTTGAGTCCCTGCTTTCAATTCCTTTGGGTATATACTAAAAGGGGTTTGCTGGGTCGTATGGTAATTCTATACTTAACTTTCTGAGGAAGCATCACGCTTTTCCATGGTTTACCATTTTTCAATGCCACTGAAACTTGGAGAATGTTCCTATTTTTCCACATCCCTTCCAACACTTGTGATTATCTCTTTATCTTTTTAATAGTAGCCATTCTAATTAGTATGAAATGGTATCTCATTATGGTTTTGATTTGCATTCCCTAATGGCTAATGATGTTGAGATCTTTTCATGTCTTTATTGGCCATTTGTATATCTTCTTTGGAGAAATATCTATTCAAGTCTTCTGCCCATTTTTTATTATTTTTTGTTGTTGTTGTTTTTTTGTTGTTGTTGAATGTAGAATTTCATTTTATATTCTGGATATTAAACCATATAAGATATGTGGTCTCCAAATATTTTCTCCCATTCTCTAGGTTGCCATTTTGCTTTCATAATAAAGCCCTTTGAGTTTCAAAAGTTTTTAACTTTGATGAGGTCTCATTTATCTATTTTTTCTTTTGTAGTTTGTGCTTATGGTGTTAATTTAAGAAAACATTGCCTAATGCAAGTTCCTGAATATGCTTCCCAATGTTTTCTTCTAGGAGTCTTATAGTTTTGGTTCTTATATTTAAATCTTTGGTCCATTTTGAGTTAATTTTTTATATGGTGTGAGATAGGGATCCCCCCTTCAGTCTTTTACTTATGGATATCCAGTTTTCCCAATACCATTTGCTGAAAGACTTCTTTCCCCATTGAGTGGACTAGGCAATCTCATCAAAAGTCAATCAGCCATAAATGTGGGGGTTTACCTCTGAACTATTAATTCCCTTTGTCTATCTGTATGTTCTTATGCCAGTATCACACTGTTTTGATTACTGTAGCTTTGTAATAAGTTTTAAAATTGTCAAGTCTGAGTCCTCCAAATTTGTTCTTCTTTTACATGATGGTTTTGGTAATTCAGGACCTGTTTCCCTTCCATATAAATGTGATGATTTGCTCTTTATTTCTGCAAAGAAAGCTTTTGGAATTTTGATTGGCATTGTGTTGAATTTGTAAATTGCTCTGTATAAAATCAACATCTTAACAGTGTTTAGTCATCCAATCCATGGACATGGAAAGTTTTTTAATTTATTTAGGTCTTCTAACATTTCTTTGAGCAATTTTTATAGTTTCCTGTGTATAAGTCCTTTACATTCTTGGTTAAATTTCTTCCTAGACACTTTATTCTTTTAGTTGCCACTGAAAATGTAATTTTATTCTTGATTTCATCTTGAAATTGTTCATTCTTAACCCATAGAAACACTATTGATTTTTGCTTCTTGATCTAGTACACCTCCAATTTGATGAACTAAATTTTTAGCTCTAGTAACCTTGTTGGGGATTTTTCAGGGCTTTCTGTGTATAGGATCATGTCCTCTGCAAATAGGGAAAGTTTTACTTTTTCCTTTCTAAATTTGGATGCCTTTTTTTTTTTTCTTGCCTAAATGCTTGGGCTGGAACCTCTATTACAGTGTTGAGCAACAGTGGTGACAGAGGGTATCTTTGACTTGTAATTGATTCTAGGAAAAAAGTTTTCAATCTTTCAACATTGAATATGATATTAGCTGTTTTTCCTATGTGCTGTTTACCATGTTGAGGAAGTTTCCTTTTATTCCTAGTTTTCTGAATGTTTAAATCAAGAAAAGGTGCCAGATTTTGTCAGATGCCTTTTATGTGTCAACTGAAATGATCATGTTTTTTTTTTGTTTTTTGTTTTTTTTTCTTTCATCCTATTAATGTGGTATTTACATTAATTGATTTTCTTTGTTGAACCACCCTTGCACATCTTGGATAAATCCCACTTGATCATGACGTATAATTCTTTTAATGTATGGCTGGATTCATTTTGCTAGTATTTTGTTTAGGATTTTTGGATCTGTATTCATAAGGGATATTGACCTGCAATTTTCTTTTCTTGTGGTATCTTTGTGTCTTAAAGCCACTAATCCTTTGCCCCAGGCTACTTCTGCCTGAAGGGCAAGTTCTTGGAGTGTGAGCCACATAGACATGTCCTTGTTCAGTCTTTCAGGCTGCCACCCAATAGATTAGCACCAACATATAGGCATGGCAGTATAGGTGTTACTCTGCTCCTTCCAGAACACGACCAGGGACTCACAATGGAAATGCAGGCAGGTGCCACACAACACTGGGGAATTGTTTAAAAAGGGGCCAGCAAAAACTTCTTGAGCTTCTCCTACCAGTTTTACATTGTGCTTTCTTGAGTTGGCACTTGCCCAGTTACTGCAACCCTTTAACTTAACCAGAGTTAAGGAAAATGGCTCTGCCAGTTTTTGCTAGTTTTTGGAAGATTCTGTTTCTTGTAGCACCTTACACCAACAGTTTGGTACTAGAATTTTTCGCCCTTGACATTTTAGTAGCAAAGTGTATGACTTTTCAAGATTATCTCAATTAGTCATAAACTAGTAATCTGTGTACCAGATATGGCCTATAGATTTGTTATATTTGGCCTACATAGTATTTTGCATTTTAAAAAAGTGTTTACCAGTGTTTTTTTAATGAGTAGTTTTAAATAGGTCTTGATTTCCAGCTTTATTGAAAAGTCAGAAGATCTTGTTAAAATGGTTCAACATTCCTACTTGACACTTTGAACTGGAGTTGAGCAGAAGCTGCCCATTTACAGGTGATGTGAAAGTTTAGCCCATTCCCCACAGCTTATAATTGTCTTCCTGAGACTAAAACAGAGTTTCAGTTACCATTTGTTATTATTCTTGCACTTAGATTTTTCTGGGAGAAATATTTATCTGCACCTATATATGTCTCAGTTAAAGGTGAGAAAAATATATCTGTTGCAATCATCCTACCTCATAGAACAACTTTAATTGCCTGGCTCCTATCATCATTCAGATTTATGACCCTTAGCTTAGAGGTACTATCAGGGAAGTGGCTAAGTTTGAAACTCATCAAAGATGATAGCTCAGCATGAATATGCATTCACATTACCTAATGAAATAGGCAACTAATATCATTAGTTACTTGGTAGTGCAGATAATCCTACAAATTAGTTAATTAATTTGGGGGTGCATTATGCAATTTTGCTAAAACATTCAACTTTTTAGATTATTTACTTTGGGCTTTTGAAATGAGTTTGATTCCTTTTGCAGACATACTGGTAAGCACTGTGCTTGGTTGTTCATACAGAAGTCAGTCTCTGCTATAAATTTGCTCACTGTCTGGCACTGACCATATGTCGGCTGGATGAGAGAAAGAAGTCAGCATGAATGGCCAGGTGTGGATGTACGTGAGTTAACTGCCTGCTGGTAAAGTGGTGTACACTTCTGCAAAAGAGCCTGGCATAAATCTTATTGATTGCTTTGGTTTATTAATGATACCTCAGTAGACAGTCATAAAGATATTAGTTTCTACTTTAATTTCTCATTGGTTAAAATACATTTATTAGAAACCTACAGGTGAAATTATTTTCAAGTCTAAACGTTTTTACCCTTTGTATCCTCATGGGCTCTTTTACATGTAATTATTATTAATATTTTTAATATGATTTCTCTCATTCTTACTTGGCATACTATGTTAAGTACCCTCCCAAAGTAAAACAAAAGATTTTTAGATTTCGTTTTAGTGCTTGCTATTCTTATAAATAAAAAATAGATGTAGTCATTATATTTTATTCCTAACATTTTAATTACTTTTGAATCCCTTTTTATTAACATTTGCCTGAACTCACATTTATTTATTTTTCTTTCAGTTAGTATTAGGAATTTATAAAGAGTATCAAATAATAGCATGGTTATTAATATCTCAGATTATGACTATCATGCCTTTATTGTGAACAACTCATAGAATGTTCACATAATTATCTCCTGTATCCTTCTAATATGTTATCATAGAAGAAGAACTGAAACTGGCTTTGGAAGATCTGAGTTTTATTTTGAGCTCCTCCTATTGAGAAATCACCCAGTCTTCTCAATTATAAAATGGAAAGTTTTCTCTCTGCCTTGCTTAACTTATGAAGTGCTGTAAAATATTAATTGAGCAAATGTATTTGAAAGGTATTAGCTTTTATATTCATTTCTGATAATTTAAGTAATGTATGTACATTACAAAATAAATATATCAAAAAGTATGAAGAATCAGAAAAGCTTCACTGAGACATCTGTTTTAGTATTTTGCTAGTATTTCTTTCCAGAACTTTCTTTCTAGATGCATTTCTCCACAATTTAAAAGTTGGTGTATCAGGAGTGTTTTCCCATGCTTTTGAATTTTTTTCACTAATAAAATTTTAATGGCTGCTTAATATGTCAATTATTTACTTAGGTTTTTCCCTATATTCTTTGGAGAAAATAGCATATATATATTAACTATTTCTGAGTGATTTTAAGGGATAATTTATAATACTTTCTGGAAGTCTGTTGAGATGAGAAGAAAACAGGGGTAATATAGAAAGTATTCGGGATGATGAATTAAATATCACATTTATATACTGAATAATTTTGTCACATTTGCCTAAAGATTTTAAAACATGATTTCAGCTTTCACTTTGTTTATTTTAATTATTTTAGTTTTTATTGGAGAAGTTCAGGGTTTTGAATTAAGTGATAGTAAAAGCAAGTGGAAATTTGCACAAATGACTATACATCCGTTTGGAAGCTTAAGGCTTATTGGGCTGTGAGGATTATAAAACAGGATTAAAGAAAAGGGGAGGGGTAAATTGTTTATTGGAATATAGGTTTTTAAGCACAAGTTAAGAATAGTTGATTCCAATGCTTGTTGGTAAATGGGTTTGGGTGCAACAAAACAAGTCTTTTGTACATACTAAGCAGAACTTTCTTTAATCTTTTTTCTTATCCTCAAAAATAGCGTTGAAGCTGTGGTTCATAAACCTTACAGGATTTGAGTAAGCTTCCTTGCTCAGAAGCTGAGTCAGCAAAAACTTTTAGAATGGCAACTTCATACCCAAACATATATTTAAATGAGTGTCACAGTGTGCACTATTCCACCAAACTTTCCATTAGTTCTCTGTAAAAATCTTTCTAATCAACTTAATTTGATTTTTCCCATGCTCTAATAGAAGCATATTGTGCCTTTGCTTCTTTTCTCTCACTTCTGCATTTTATATTGGGCATAGTGGACAGAACAAGAAAAGAAGGAAAGAAACTGACAGCACTTAACTTTCCTCTGGTTTCTAAACCTGCAAAATATTTACCAAATGAAGCCATTAAATTTTACAATTTAAAAAAGCAAAGTTATGTAAACATTTCAGCTATTCATGCCTCTCATTTATGCAAATAATAAAATGTTTATTTTTAACATTGTTCTTCATTATGGTTTATAATTTATTAGAAATGTTACTAATACAGATCCAACCCTAACAGTCTAGATACTATGTTATTTGACCATTGCAAATACCCTAAAGCTGTACTATAGTCTCTCAAACCTTCTTAGAGCTTTCCTCCAGAGACTTTCATTGTTTGCCATGTAAGAATAGAGTCCTGGTATATCAAAAGGAAAACTTAGTGAGAAGAAATGGTGTTTCAGTGACTTTGAAACAAAAGGCTTCTTAAAAGCAGTGGTAAAATTTGCAGGAAAACATGGTGCATAAATTTGGAGCTTGAAATCAGGAAATGTGTATTTCTAATTTACCCCTTAAATCCCTTCCTGGACAGGTTATGTAGCTAAATTGAGAAAAGAAGAATGGAAAGAAAGTATTGTCTTAATTCTGCGACTAGCTAGTTGCAAGGTCATGAAAGTATCATTTAAACACATTGCACCTAAATTTGGTTGACTAAATAATTTGTAGGAATTTTAGATTTCTAAAATTTTACTGTTCTATCAAAAAATAAATTAGACAGTGATAATAAAAATAAACTTAATTATAATCTTAGTAAAAATAGATGTTTTCATCTTTCTTAATAATAATATTTAAGATGTATAATACTTGCTGTATATCAGTAGTATTCTGAGAAAGTTATATACATTAACTTGTATGATTCCCATTTTACAGATGATTAAACTGAGGCACAGAGTTTAAGAGACCTATTGAGTGAAGGTCACTGTTGGGTTAGATTTTGAAACTTGTCAATCTAGCTATAAAGGCCATACTCCTAACCCCTAAATTTCTTAGAGATTCCTTATTCTCTATATGCTTTTCACACACATGGTAATTATCCCAGTGTGAAAGATAGGACATATTGTCTTCTTGGTGAAAACTCAGGTGATGCATTTTAGCATTAGGCAGAATTAAATGCATTATATCACAATATCTGCTGATTTAACAACTCTCTGTAAAAATCCTCAGTATTTTTCCATGCACAAATGCTTACTTTCTGGAGTACACCAATACTAGACATTGTTAAAAAGCTTTATATCTTCAGTTCCCACTACTATCAAATGCCAATCTCCAAAAATTCTAGGTGATAGGGCCTTTAAAAATCTCATATTAGTGAATGTGTTTTTGTTACTCATCAATTTTTAGCAGATGTAGGCACATTTTTTTCTGTTAATTTCAGAAGTAAAATTGCAGGTGATTTTAACTTTGCAAAAAGATTGTTTTTTGGTCAGGAAGGTATAGAGTTCATGTGTGTATTGTCTTAATTATAAAAATATTAGTAATCTAGTATGTTAAAACAAATATATTGGATATGCTTATGGAAATGGTAAAATTTATGCAGAAATAAATGTAGAACTCAATAAGTGTCAAGTACTTTGAGAGAGACAGAGATAAAGGGCTACAGTAGGATGTGGAAATGGAAGATTATATCAGATTGGGAGAGAGAGATATTGTGCTGAGGACAAGCTTCATGAAATATGTAACATTTGTATTGGCCTGAGAATAGAGAAGGTATGGACATGTAAGTGGAATTTACAAAGGGGAATCCAGATGACAAAATAATGTGATCAAATGCATCAGGGTGGGAGAGTGTGAAACATTTATTGGTAACAGCTAAGCACAGTTTTTAGTTTTTATATAGGGGAATAGTTAAGGAGGGGAGGGCATTGGGTGACACCAAATTACTGATGACAGGATAAGAAGCTGGAACTTATTCCTTATAATATGTTTTTGAACATCTGGTTAATATTTTAGAAGAGTTTTGATTTAGAAAAATTAATCTGCATATGGTTTACATACAAGATAAATTTTGGAAACAGCAGACTGTAGATACAAAGTTTTTTAGGAAATAACGAGAACTAAAATTGAGTAATGACCATGATAACAGTGAACAGAGTCAAAAATACTGCAGGAAAAAAAAAAACACAGTATTTTGGGAAATCATTGAATGTGGCATGGAAAAGAAAGTTGGTGAGAGGTAGTTTCATCATTTTATATTAGGAGTCTGGAAGAAATAAAGGATATTGCAAGAAAAACAGATACGGAAATTCCAAGTTCTATGTTATACATACGAAGCAGAATCAGAAGGAATTTTTGAAGGAAACATCCAGAAAATAATTTAAAAAACACAACAGTTACAGAGGGAAAACAAAATACAGATTAGGAGTTAGACCCTTAGAGGTAACATTTAAAGACATATGATGAATGAGCTTACACAGGTAAAGAATATAACAAAAGAAGAGTGCCACTGAAAATCCTTGGGAGAACTACATTTCAGGATAAGAGAAGATGTTTATTAAGTTCACATATCCACAAAACAATATTATAATGATATATAGTAGTCATGACACAGATGAGGACACCAAGAACTTGTCCAAGGTCTGACAGCCAACAGGGGGTAGAAGGAGGAAGGGGCACCAAGAAGAACCATAAAATGAGTAGTCAAATTGCTAGAAGGAAATCCTCTATAGAACAATGCCATGAGAACCAGAGGTGAAAAGGATTTCAAGCAGGGAGGCTGAGGTTAAATGCTTTCAGAGGAGGAAGTTAAGGAGAGACTATTGGAGTTCAGAATCAAAGGGGAAAAGTTATAGAAGTGGGAGCAGGATCCAGATTCTACTTACGAGGGTGAAAGGAATGGAGGAAGTATATAGAAAGTATCCTTTCAATACAGTTAACAATAAAGGGAATACAAACGATATGACCTTAGTTTGAATGAGTGGTAGGATGGAGTGAAGAAGTATTTTGGTTTAGGATAGAACATACGTGAGCAGCTTTGTAAGCTCAAGGAAACTATCTAGAAATCAAAAGCATAAAACATAGTAACAGTCAATTTGCAAGTGGCTGGATGAGTGGTTAGGAAAGAGCCCACTGAGGCAGCAAGTGCGTAAGCTGTCCTCCACTGAGAATATTCTTTTCTCTGAGACAAGAGGAAGGAGGAGGCCATGAGGAAAATACATAAACATATTGAGCTAGAGATTGAGGGAGTGTAGATTTCCTGTATTACTTTAATCCCTAGGTTCTGGAGAAGTTTTAGAAGAGTCAGTTAAAAATGAAACAGGTAAACAAATGAAGATAGCAGAGTTGTGGATGAAGCAGAGATTTAATGGCATGGATTTGTACTATGAACAATTAGCCACGTTTTATTACTTTTCCAGTGATCTCTGGGTCTTAGAAGCAGAAGTGGATGAAGTGAAGGGTTAGTTTACCCAGGAACCAAGATTTACAAAAAGAGAATTGGGTCAGACAAGGCAAGGACAAAGAACCAACTGTGTGAAGCTGGATTTTCACTGACATGGCAGAATCTGAGAAAGGGGTAGGAGGAGAGAAGCAAAAAAATTCCTTGAGAGACTATGGAGTAACTAAGGAGCCAGAATCACCAGTGAAGAATGAGGAGTGACTTCCATAAAATTGCAACGGAGGAGTTAAAAACTAGGAAGTTGTGTTCAGAGAGGCAGATTTCAGAATTCAACATTTTGGATATGAAGTAGTTCCAAAAGATTTTGAAATTCAAAACAAGGGTATGTGAATGGGGAGGTAAAATTGAAAGACATTTAGAGATGAGTAGTTTGGGGATCAATGAGACCATAGTGTTCAAAGGTATGTTAAAATGGATTTTGAAGTCCCCACCTGTGATGGGAACAGCTAGTGTGAAAAGACTTGAGAATGATTTGTCTCAAATTCAAATGTTGAAGAATATCTAATAGAGCTATGGAGGTCATGGAAATGATGAGGATGTTTAAGATGATATAGGAGGACTATAATGAGAGGAAGATTAAGGGATAATGATAGAAAGGTGATTGACTTAGAGTTAGGTGACAGAGAGACATCCAGAGGCATGGTCACATTTGAGAAGAGGTGTCTTGGGTATTACACAGGTTTCCACTGATTCAAAGAGGTAGACAGAAAGTTAAAATTTAAGACCAAAGAACATGTTGAGGTTCAAAGAACAGATGGAATTATCCAAGGCATAGTGGAACAGACTATTTTATGTACCTAGAAATGGAGTGGGGTAAGATGAAACTGGGCAAAATGACAGTACTGAAATACATTCATTCATTCTTTACTCAAAAAATTTTAGAAAGTGCTTACCATAGTTTGGATATTGTACTAAGCTTAGAGATCTGAGGATAAATAGTAGGGGATATGGAGTTTGTGTATAATGTTTTACATACAGACCTAGGGTTAGATAAAGATAGGGGATTAGAAGTTGGCTCAAGGAAAAATTAGGGAGATGGGTAGAGTAGGATGAAATGCTGAGTTATAGATTAACCTCTCCCACAGTTTAAACAAGAGATTGGTCTTTCAAGTGACACTAAGATTAGCTTCTGGGATCAGCAGAAAGCTACTAAGTCATTCATTTCAAAAGAGAGGATGAGAGGCATGTGTACCTTGAAGTGCACCTGCCTTGTTCTGGGTCCACCAATATCAATAACTCCTGAGCCAATTTACTCATCTGACCAAAAGAAATAATTTTTCAGAATCAGAATCTTCTGGTCATTATACTTTTTCCCCTCTAAGAAAGACTCATATGAAATCAACAATTGATCACACCTTTTTTCTATTTGTGCCACATGACTCCAATAGAGAGGGAACACATAAAGTCATTCAAAAGGCCTTTGTTTAAATGATCAACAGCAATAACAACAACAAAAACAATGTAAACATTATTAACTTTTTATTATGTACCTGGCACAGGACTAAGTGTTTTACTTGGTCAAAAGACAAATCAGAATTGAGTTTGCAGAATACGGCATTTATTCAGGATGCTAAAAGTTTTGCTGCAGCAAAAATGTTGAATCACTTGGAAAAATGATGCTAGCTTCTAGGGGTGGCAAGTGAATTTTAGAGACATAAAAAAGGAAGTTAGCTTGAGTTTTAATAATTGGATGGGGGTTTGTTCCTCATCAAGGGGCAGGTTTAGGGAAGGTAGACTTTACTTTGTACTGGGTCAAAAATATCCAACTAGAAACTTGATTGGCTGTCTGCACTGGCTGCTGGTGAGGCTTTCAAATTTCAAAAGATTTCCAAGGGAAACTCAAGACAGAGTTCAAAGAGAAGTAGAGCACCAGTTTTTTGTTTTGTTTGGTTTGGTTATATTTTGTTTTGTTTGACTCTGAGAGGTCCCCAGGGCATTCTCTATATAATTTTACCAATGTATATGTACTCAGTTCATTTTCACCTACTTACTTTGTGGTAGCTAATGTTTGTAGCCATTGGAATGATTATATTTTTCCCCAACAAAATTGATTGTGTTGGTTGGTTGGTTGGTTGGTTTGACATTGTATATATACAACCTTAAAAGCAAATCATCTCAGTTAATTTCAACTATAATCAAGGTTTTTAATTTGTTAGGTCCACACAAGAGAGCTAACTCATATAGAAAACATAAAAAAACAATCCTTTCTAAGAGTATCTGTTATCAGAAAAATACAGGATATTTTGAGGAATTGTATTTTTTTCTTTTTGTTATTTTTCAAATGTAAATAAAATTTAAGTTGTTCTTATGGTTAAACATATATAATTTATTTTAGCCATTTATTATACACTTCTCACATATTTATTAGAGTAATGACCAACTGTAAGATGAAATTCAATATATGTATTTAAGCTAAAATCCATTAGTATATTATTAGTAAGCAGATAAGTAGATAGGCATTTTGAACTGATCATTAAAAAATGCATCACTTAACATTCTTGAGCACTTGGTTGCATTGAGATAGGGTAATTGCAGCAATTTTTGTTTCTCATTTTATTAAGTAGGCTATCCAGAACTGTAATACCTTATATAATTATTCCCATAGAGTCCAAAACCCCAATCAGGTGAGGGTCATGGTTTCTCCATAATTACCGTCTGTTTAACTTTGTTAGTATTTCTCATTATAACTCAGAAGGTCAGTGATACTCTTCATGATAGGAACCCAGCATGACTCAAAGTAATAAAACAGCTCTGAGAGGAAGCAAGTCTCTGCTACTCCTACTGATAGATAGTTAATTACCTGAGTATAAAACAGTGAGAGCACTGGGAGAAATAGAGAACTTTGCAGTGTGGTAGATGTCCAAGTACAGTATTATCTGGTGGTTTTTCAATGAACTGTACTTTAATTAGAAGACATTAGCAATTAGAAGATATGGCAGAGGAGGATTTATTTACTTTTGAGAAAAGCAAAACATTTGGTGTATGTGTATATGTGTTTTTAACAGTCTCACAGACTCAGTTTGGATGAGCATTCCAAATCTGAGTTACTAGATCAGTGTTTCTCGTCTTCAGAAATATATTAGAATCACCTGGGAACTTTACAAAATACCAAATGTATGGCTCCACCCCAGAACAATTAAATCTCAATCTATGGAGGGTCATACCCAAGCAGAAATATGTATTTCTAAAGGTGGCCCTGGTGCTGATAATGTACTACAAAATTAGAACCACCATACTACTACAAGAATTAAAAAATAATTACGGCTGATCTGGGAACAATGAGAATTGTCATTTTTCAATTTAATTCACACTGCTTATTTTAAAAGGCTTGTATAGTCCACACATTAATCATTGTCTTTATTCAATTAACCCTTTTAAAACTTAACATCTGAATTCTTAGTTCCTATAGAGGTATTTTGAATGTGAGAACCAAAGGCATTTCTTTCTAGGAAAAAGTTTGTTTTAGAATCCATGCAAAATATCCTTCTAAAATCTCTAGATAGCAGATGGGATTTATGTTTATCCATAGGTCTATATGATTAATTCTAGCCTTTCAATTGGGTAAAGAGAAGAATAAAGAGCTTTAGATGTAAAGCTCTTATGTTAAAAATACTTTGTAACCATCGTTAGGTATTTATTTCCAATAAATATTTTATAGCATTTAGGGTTTTCATATTTAAATAGGTTGTGGAACATTTCATAGAGAAACTATGAAACCATGTCCACAGCTTCCTAGAGTTCACATTAAAATAATTTATAATTATGTGACAAAATATCACAGCTGGTAGTTTCATGATCAGTTAAACTCGTTATTGGGATGGCTGACGGCACTAAATTTTCTTCACTATGCCTTTCAGAAAGAAAGTAAAAGGCCCAGTCTTAAATGGCCAGTGTTCCTTGCATTTATCTATTTGAACACTTATGAGAAGATATAGACTCATCTAGAATTAATTTTGTAAAAAATGTGAAGTAAAATGCTATTTATTAATTCCAAAAATCTCTGACTCCTTGGCTTTGTGTTTCCAGTTTGAGATTTTTAAGTACTATTTTTTATTTAAAATGTATCAAAAATATTTGCTACAGTCTCATTAAACTCCACACATTGTTTTCAAAAGATATTCTTTTTCTTTTTGTTTTTTCAACTAGGACCCCTACTATGGCTGGTGGCCTATTTTCTATTGACAGAAACTACTTTGAAGAGATAGGAACTTACGATGCAGGAATGGATATCTGGGGTGGAGAGAATCTTGAAATGTCATTTAGGGTAATTGCATTTTACTTTATTTTTTGACACTGAACATACTATGCTGTAGCATGCACATATCAGACCCAGTAATATACTATCAAATCTTTTGTGTGAAGTGAGTGATACAAATTACTTATACTGATCAGTTGGTCATTTTAATACTTATTCAGTAGCTTTGCTAGAGTCTTATTGCATGCAATATTTAGTATTATATTAAAAATTATGAGTATATTTAAGTTTTATTCAGTAAAAAAAACATTGAGACTTACAATTGAAATAAAGAAGGGTTTTATTTTTTAAATAAAGCATTGTGCTATAAAATCACTTAGTGTTTTTTTGAAACTTGTGTTTATGTTGTCTGCATTTGCAAATGTTACCTGACATTATTCTCAAATAACTTTGAGGGGCCTGTGGTCAAAGGAATTCTAGAAAGTTCAGCAAGTAACATGATTATTTTGACAATCACTGTCATTATTATTTTATATGTCAGTTTAAATAATGCAAATTCTTTTCTTGAATGACCTTCCAAGTAGCTGAAAATTGGGGATTAATCCCTGGCAAATGTGACATTAGGAAGCATATAGATAATTTTCATATTTAAAAATTTAAAACATGCATGCAAAAATGTGCTTTCATGTTAAGAGAGAGAGAAGTGCTGGCATATTTCCTTTTGCTTCTTCAAATTATATATATTATCATTTCTCAGTGAATTAAGATAATAATACTGCTAGTATTTTCCTTTCTAGAATTTATTGTGAAATATTTGCAACACTCCATAATTTTGCCTAAATTATTTGTATAATGAAAATATTGTAGTTTATATGTCTTTATCTATGTAGTTCAAGAGTTATGCCTTTTAATTTCTCATTTAGAAAGTTTGTTTTTCACTAACATGTAAATATGTGTGATGTTGTATTAGGAAATGTGAAAATTTAAGAATAAGTATTAATTTGAATTTGTGTAACATGGAATTTAGTGGATCTCAGACAATCTGAATTCTTTCAGAAGCACTAGAATGGCTTTATTATATTATTATTTTGCCCATAAGCCTTCCTTATGACCAGATGTATGAGAACATCAGTTAATGACATTTTATTATTGTCATATTTGCTTATAATCTGTTGGAACTTTCCCCACCAAACTCAATATCATACTCAGGAACATCTTGTTATCAGGCCCAAGCAACATCATTGTACAACCTTTGAGTGAATTTGAGGCCTGAACTTGTTCTCGGTATTGCTCTCAAAGCCAGGAAAGAAAATAAGAGATAGCATTAAAAAAAAAAAAAGAAGAAGTAGTGATGAGAGTATTTTCCCAATCATTAACCATTATTCCTTGGGAACTGTGCTGGAATTATCAAGGGAAAAAAAAAACAGCATAGCAGTATTACCATTATCTATGAAACCATTGGCTGACTTTTTTCCTCCTTTGTTAAAATTCTTATCCACCTCTTTTCTCCCTGATTCTCTGCCAATGGACTCTTTTATTCCATCACATAGCTCCTAGATTAGATGAATGATCTTCATCTAACTGGTTGAAAGATCTTTTAGGGAGGAAGTTAGTGGAAAAATGTGATCAAAAAGGAGAAGGTGGTCAGGAAATGCAACAGAGGTATAAATTTATCAAAAACGAAGTTTTGATGGTAGGTGATGCAGACACCAAGGGGACAGAGGACATGCAACTAATGGCCATAAATATGATCATATCCCTAGAAAATTACTCAGGAGGTTTCTGATGATTGGTTGTTCAGGATTACTAAGAAATATGGTACTCTTGGGTGACTGTTTTTCAAATGTTTTTAAACATATTGTCTTTAGTTTCCATATTCTTTCAATAGAAACGAAATACATATTTTGCTTTTTGTTAGACTCTTGATTCATGTTACTTTCATCCCCATTAATGAATGGGAATGTTTGCTTAATATTTAGTGCCCTAAGGAAGATATAGAGTAAGGGAAAATCCGAGAACAGTATATTAGCAAAGGAATGAGACCCCCATTTTCTTTAGATTAATTTGATGAAAGGAAATGGGACTTAATGAAGTAAGACTGTTTTGAAGGTTTATAATCAGAAGACCTGAGTCTAATATACTGCTCAGTTATTATGCAACAAACATATATTGAGCTTATATGTGCTTTACGCTCTCTGTGTGCCGAGCATACAAAGATGACTAGGCATGGTACTTCTTTACTCAAAAAATCACATTCTTATGGGAGAGATGAATAGCTATTACTGACAAAAAAATGTGATATTTACCTTTATAAATTTGAATATGACAAGATTTTCTTGTCTCTGTCATGAGACAAATCAGTAAACCTCAAGTGTCAAAAGGTGTTTATAATAATAGTGAAGTTATTGAAATTTTGTAGCTGTAGTGTACTTTGGTTCTAGGGTGAGTAAACATGATAGAAATATTGAGGGCTTGCAAAATGTTAGGATTCTGGCTCACCTTCAGTGAGTAGGCATGGCAACAGTTTAAACCAGTCAAAAGGAATACATTTTAAGTATTCCCTTTAAGACCCAGTGTAAAAATGTTTGGCATGTAATAGTAATAACTTGTATTATTTTTGGAGTTACTAAGCAGAATAGCTGAGAATTGAACCCCTGGATTATGAGATGAGGAGTTATGCTGTCAGCTACACTAGGGCCTCTCCATTAACACTTGTCTTCATGACAGACCAGCAGCAGATGGTATCAGCAGGAGAAGGGGGGAGGAGCTAACATGCAAATACAGTCTTCCTCCTCAATTCTCAAATGATTGTCTCATCCAATGATCTTATCTTCCTTTTTAGACTTTTAGACTTTTCTGGCAAATAATACGCATCCAAGAACAGTGGAAATGTTTACAGATAGATCCTAATACTTCTGAAAACTAAGTCTCAAATATTGCTGTTCCCTCTGTTCAGTAACACTTTATAAACATAAATGCATATTTATTTATTTAACCAATATTTACTGAATTCCTACTCAGTATGTGCTGGGGGTAGTGAATAAAGTAGGCAAAAACTTGAGTCCTTATGGAGCTTACATTTTAATAAAGGAGACAAACAATAAACAATCTAAAATATATTAATATATTAGATGATGATAAATGCTAAGAAAAAAAGAAATAAGTAAGGGAAGAGGAATGGAAAATGTTAGGTATTAGAGAAGGGGTAGTTGAAATTTTAGATAGGGAGATCTCAGAAATGAATACCCATAAAATAATTATTGATCAAATGAACCTAGTAGATTATTAATCATCAAAAAAGTATCATCTATCTTTAAATAATATCCTCATTCTCAGAATAAATGCTACCAGCATGCATTGCCACCAAAATCCATCCCTGTTACAAGCAGATCAAGGAGCATCACTACCAGGGAAACACATTAATTTTCCTATTTTAAAAAGCAGTTAAACTGTTATTGTTGATACAATTGAGGTCCTTGGAAAAAAGAGTCATTAGGCAGCAAGAGACTCAGAAGCCTGCTTCACCACCAGGCAGGGTAGTCTGGTGGTTACATTCATGGCTTGGGGAGTCAGGCAGTCTGCATTCAAGACCCAGCTCTGGCAATTAATAGTTGTGGGCGTTTGGGTAAGATAGCATGTTTCTTAAGCCTTAGCTTAAGCTTCTCTAGAATGGGGAAGATTAAATTAGATTTTGTATGTTGTGCTGAACACCTCACTTGATACACCTAAAATGTACCATAAATGGCAGCTATTACTGTGGTGGTGTTTATGAGCTATGCAACTCTGGGCAAGTCACACCACTGCTGAGCGTCACTTAATCACAGTCTGACCCTTAATAATGTGGCTTCGCCAAATTATTTGAATAATCTAATGAGGCATGTACATGAAAATACCTTTAAAACCATTACATGCAATATTTATATAAAGTACTCTTGCTCTAATTGATAGTCAAGATGTTGTTCTGAAGCACCCTGCCCAGAAAAGAAAAGCTAAATGATTAAAAAAAAAAAAAAAGTTTCTTTTTAGACCATTGTGCGTACTTTAAGATTATTACTGACATTCTAAAAAACTCAAGTGGAAAGTTTTTACCTACACTCATAAAGCAGTTAAATAAAACAATTATTGAGTTAAAAAATTAAAAAAAAAAACTAAACTTGTAGTAACAGTTACCAGATTTATTTTTCCACCTTATCAATAAAGAAAAGATGATATCTCCCATGAACAAGGATGCAAACATTCTAAATCAAACTGTAGAAAATCAAATCTAACAATATGTACAATGAGTAATATGGCATGACCAAGTGGGATTATCCCAGGAATACAAGGTTAGTTCAACATCCAAATATCAATACCATGTTAACATACTAAAAAAAGAAAATCAAAAAGTCATCAGAATAGATGCAGTAAAAACATATGAAAAAATGCAAATTCTAGTCCTGATTTTTTTCTAAAAAAGGCCCTGAGCAAACTGATTATAGAAAGGGTTTTCCTCAACCTGATAAAGGGCATTTACAGAAAAAAATCCTACATCATATTTAAAGTCAACAGACAGAATACTTTCCCCTAAAATCAGGAAAAGGCAAGGATGTTGGCTCTTCATACTACCATTCAATATTGGAGTGAAGGTTCTAGGCAGTGCAGTAAGGTAAGTACAATAAATAAAAGGCATCCAGATTGGAAAGAAAAAAGTAAGACTGTCATTCCAGATGACATGATTTGTCTAGAAAATCCAATGAAATCTATAAATACTACTAAATTGAACAAGTGATCTTATGAAGGTTGCTGGACATAATATAAAGCTCAAGTGTATTTCTTATTAGCAACAAACAATCCTAAAGTAAAATGAAAAGACATTAAAATACCAAAAATATGAAATAGTCATAAATCCGATAAAAGATGCACAAGACATCTATACTGAAAACTACAAAACATTGCTGAGAGCAATTGAAGAACTAAATAAATGAAGAAATAAACTGTATTTTTTAATTAGAAGATCCAATATTGTTAAGAATTCAAATCTCTCAAAATCAAGTTAGGTACAATGTAATACCAATCAATATCTCTTTTTTTCATAAAAATTGACAAGCTGCTTCTCAAATCCATATGGAAAAGCAAAGGTCATAGAATAACTAAAAAAAAAAAAAAAATTGGAGCGCTAATAGTCCCTGATTTCCCAGAATTCATTATAAAGTTATATTAATCAAGATTATGTGGCATTGACATAAAAATAGACAATGTAACAGAATTCCATGTGCAGAAATAGACCCACACATACATAAACAACTAATTTTCAACAAATATGCAATGGCTATTTGGTAGATACTGGATAGTATTTTCATTAAGTAATGCTGGAATAATTGGATATCAATATGGAAAAAATACTCAATCCACATGCTTCACCATATATAAAATTAATTTAAAATGTAAAACCTAAAATTATGAAATTCTAAAAGAAAACATAAGCAAAAAACTTGTGTCATTGAGTTAGGCAAAGATTTCATAGATGTGGCACCAAAATTATGAGCCATGAAAGAACAAATTAATAAATTAGACTTCATCAAAATTAAAATATTGTGCTCTTCGAAACCACTGTTAAGAGAATGAAAAGACAAGCCACAGACAGGATAAGAATATTAATAAATAATGTATCTGATAAAGAACTTCTGTCCAGAATTTTTTTAAACCGTCTCAAAACTCAGTAATAAGGAAAGCAATCCAATAGAAAATGATGAAAAGATTTGAACAGAAACTTCACCAAAGAAGGCATACAGTTGACACATAATCACATGAAAAAAAAAAAAAAAACCCACAACATCATTGGTTTTAGGTAAATGCAAATTAAAACCATAATGAGATAACATTACACATCCATTAGAATAGCTAAAATTAAAAAGGCTGACCATGTTGGTAAAGATGTAGAAGAACTACATTTACAGTGCTGTTCGGCGTGTTCAATGGTAAAATAACTCTGGAAGACAGTTTTGCCATTTCTTAAACCCCTCTTAGGTATTTAATCAGGGAAAGGAAAGCATATGAACATATAAAGAGTTGCACACAAATGTTCGTAACTACTTTATTTGCTTAAAGTCAGAAAAAAGCCATAATGTCCATCAACAGGTGACTAAAAGTGTTCATACACGGAATATTATTCAGCAATAAAAAATAATTATTGATACACCCTACAGCATCAAAATAATTATGCTGAGTGCAACAAGCTAGACAAAAAAGATTACATACTTTATGAGTCCAATTATATAAAGTTCTAGAAAATTTAAAACAATCTATAAGTGACAGAAAATAGATAAATTTTTATCTAGGGATAGGGGAGTAGGAAGGGAGAGCCAGAGGGAGGTATTACAAATTGGCAGATAAAAACTTTGGGAGGTAATGGAAATATTCATTGTCTTGATTGTGGTTATGGTTTCACAAATGTCGAAACTTATTGAATGGTACAAGTTAAATATGTGCAGTTGATTGTATATCAGTTATACTTCAATAAAGCTGTTAAAATAAAAATACACACTTATACACATACATGCACACACACACACAAATACTCCAAATGATTCTCGAAAGAGACATTCTCCAAAGAGAAACAAATGAAGGAAGAATGAAGTTAAAGGTATCTTGTCAAATATAGACCAGAGTCTCAGGATATTCTAACATAGTCACTTTTAAATACCACTGATGATCTGATTCTAGCAATCTACCTCGTAGGTCTGTTGTGTGGATAAAATGAGATAATATGTATTAAACTTTTTTATTAACTGTATGGTGCTATGGAAATATCAGTTTTATTACTACCTTTAAAAGAGTAAGTTATTTTGGCAATCAGCAATATTTTAATTAACAGGATAGAATTAACTTTAAACATTCCAAATTTCTTTCCCTTCCAAATCACAGGGAAAACTGACAATATACTTATCTGAAGAATATAACTGACAGAAATGCCTATGTCTTATGAAATCCATTTATACTCAAATTGTGCAAGCAATGAAGTGAAAAAGAAATGAGAGCTGACATAAATAATGGAAAGATGGAAGGCAAAGATTCCACTGAAAAGAATAGGATGGGAAATGAGGCAGAGAAGTTTGTAGATCTTTTGGGGATTGTAGTATCCAGATTTTTGAAAGTATTTAAAGAAAATAAAAAATTTTCTAGAAATATCCAATATAACTCAAATTTTGACAAGTGAAATGTCCATAATAATATGTTAGAACAGAAAGCAATTCAGATAAAAGTCTAGCTGAGTTATTTTTGTTAGAACTCTGTCAGTTTTAAACTTAATACGTGCAAATATGAGCATAGTGGATAGTCAGTATATGAAACCTGACTTTTTGTTTTGTTTGACCAGAAATGGAGACCAGTCAGACCATAAGAGAAATATTTCAGTTAATTAAACTTAATTTAACTAAGTTCATGTATTGTCCACAATTTGGTGGAGATAGTTTTATGGGATGCTTTTCTTTAAATATAACAAAGTACTCTTTTAATATTAATATAGAGATTTATTAGCCTGTTATTAAAAAAAAAAGGCTAAGAGATTTTAAACTGAGATCATGTTTATGTATAGCCTCCATAAAGATTATAAACCAATATTAATGATTTGGTCCAGCAAACTTCTCTCTGGTTACTTATTTAGTACAGACTTAACCTTAAATACATTGCAAATAGCTTGAATTGATTTTTTTATAGCTTCTGTGCTTACAATTAGATTTTTTGTCATTTGGGCCACTCTCCCTTAAAGCATTGTTTAAGTGTATCTCTCTATTCATAGAAAGGCTTATCTCAGTAAGGCTAATCACAGTATAAAATATCTCTAGAAAGTGGTAATTGAGACTGCTGCTAAAGCCTGTATCATATCTATTGTATGTATTTTTAAAGCATTGTGTCAGTAGGCACCATAGAATAATATTTAATCAAGGTGACTACATAGGGCTCTACTTATCCAAAACAAATGTGTTAAAATTTCATTTTGTATGGTAACTAAAAGAAACACCTGATTTCAAATGTTCCCTTAGGGGGAAAACATGAGCAAAAAATAAACATTAATCAAATGTTAGCAGGAATACTCATTTTTCCTGTTACAATTATAATAGCCAAAGGCTTGGTAATTTTGATAACTAGATCTCTTCATTAAAAATTTCTGGTTCACAAAACTACAGTATAAGAATATACTTACATTAGATAGTCTCTGATGTGATACTTCACCTTTTAAACATATTATATGGAGACATGTTTATGTTTGGAAATATAAGGCATTTTAGGAGCTCTAGATATACTCAAACTTGGTGGTAAGCTATGGTTCTCTTTTATATTCATTTCATTTGTTCTTAAAGCAATATTTTTTTGAAAAATAATAATTTGGGGGAGGTCAGTAACACTCAGTTTATTTTTAGAGCAAATCCATTTATTTATATCTTAATTTTGTCACTTCTAAAAATTACCTAAGAGATTCGCATTATGAAAACTCACACTAAGAGTAAACTCACACTAAGAATGAAGACAAAACATTCACAGGGTAGGAGAAGGGAGCAGAAAAATAGAGTAAAAGGAAAATGGGATGAGCTAAGTAACACTGAGTAAGCGCTAACTTTGTTCAAAGATTCTTGACAGCTAAAGCAAAAATATTAGATTGTATTGAACCTCTACTCAGATGAAAGGAAATTTATACGTTCATCTATAAAGATAAATTTAGCATAATGGATGCTAATGGATAAAAGGTGTCATCCCTTAGATACAAAAAAGAGTCATATCTTATACTATGTTTTGGCAGACATCTACTAATGTTCTTCAAATGGATGCCCATTTTCTGGAGTTCTCCCTTCATTGCTTTGCAGTCATTTGATCTCATAAAGGACTGTATCTTAAAAGAAATAGAATACAATTTAGACTTTTTCTCTTAAATATAAGCTGTCTCAATGAACTTTATCTGGACTACTGGTCAATTCACATTTGCATTATCTTAAAAGTTGCCAGATATTCTTTCCTCTTAATAAAATATAGAATCCACATACTAAAGATAGAGATATATAGGTATTACCTTTAGTGGTCAGTCATGAAAATTAAGAGATTAACTTTTCATTTTGAGCAGGCCTACCTCATTTCTTCATAGCTTTGGCTTACAGAGTTGCTTGCAAGAAAGGTCATTAGAGAAAAAAATTACTTTGATACAAGTTTATAGATAAATAATCTATAATCAAGATTTAAGTTGTCTGCATATTTTCAGTTATGTTATTTGTTATCTCTTCATCCCACGGATATTTGACAATTACCTGCTAGTACCAAACACTATGACAAGTTGGGAATAAGCTCTATTAGAACACAGCTGACATATAAACAAAAAATTACAGTGATAAGAGCTTTTTTTAGGGAATTGTAACAAATGGTAAGACCAATCCTAATTGGGGATATGGGATAAAAGTGATGTTTGAGCAGAAAATTGAAGAATAAGTAAAAGTTAGCCTGATAAAGAATAGGAATAAAGGCATTTTAGGCTTAGAATACCACATGTGTGAAGAAATGAAGTACAAATAGTTAAAGCAAGCCCACTTGTGCTAAATAACATTCACTACTTCTTTTTCATGACCTCATGAAATCTTATCATATGATTGCTTCTCTGGAGTACTGTAGGCATACACTCTATTAATAGTATATGCTTACAGTATTAAGTAATTATAGTTATCTAATATTTAAACTATTCTGTCTGCTCTATCTGATTATTTCATCCATTTATATACCTATATCTATCTAAATTTATGTTGCATATGAATGTGTGTGTGTGAATAGTTAAATATTCATGGAGACCCAATGTAAGTCTCGTGGTAGATTTTAAAGAATATATGCGACAATAAATATACAGAAAAAAAAAGATTATGTAGCATAAGGGAGTCTGTATTACAAACGATACATCCATAAAAAGAAGAAACTTGAATGAAAATGGTACAAAAATAGTAATGTATAAAATATACATTGTATTTCCATTTATATATAAAGCAGAGGTGAATGATATTTCTACAGTGTTTATTTCAAAAATGCCCACTGAATATACATTTTGTTGGAGGATCACTCTAGTTTGGAAAATTTTGTGTTCTTGCATTTTGTCATTGAATGGAAATAAACATACATGAGAGGAGAAATAAACTATTGTTTTCTGAACTGTGAGAAATAACGACAACAACAACAATTTTGACAATGTTATCCCTTAACAAATTCAGGGATATTTCAAACATACTCGGAAAATGTTCTCCAAGTATAGTAATAATCCTGGTATGCCTGGCTCTTTAGTAGGTTTTGGTACATTAAGAAACCAACACTCTTGTTAGAGACAATTTTCTGGAATGTCACCTTTGGGAAACACACTCCGATTCTGAGACTGTCTTCTGATGCTTCTCTGCTCATGTGTATAGCTGGCCCACACCCACTCACACTACCTGTGAAAATCTTGATGATCCATCTGACCCTAAACCTGAAGGACCTCAATTTAAGTGTTTGAAATTATGGCAGTAAAAAGAGGTATATGACAAATAAGAATGTGCTCAGAATTACTGCACCAAAAATGTTGACACTTTCTATCATGGTCTAATTTTATGAGAGATTCCCATTTTAATAATAAAAATGGTGCATTATCTTGTTGATGTATATTTCTATTTATAGTGCCCTGAAATACTGTGGCAATAACGTTTTTGTATTTTTTTTTGTATTTTCTAAATAAATGCTGCCATAAGTTTACTTTTCAGTATTTATTTTACAAATCAAAGTTCCGTTTTTCTTACATAAAAATGGAAGTAAATAATCTGCAAAAAGACTTCATTTGTATATGTTGGGTTTGATTAAATAAGACTAATCTATCATTAAATTCAAAATTTGCAAATGATTTTATTTAGGGAATCTATTTTTAAAATATTTACTTTTGTGTCAGTAGATGGGCATACAGAAGTAGAGAAGACAGACAGACAGTTCCTGATCTCAATGAGCTTGTGTTAGAAGGAGACGATAAACCATAAATGAGTAAACAGGAAAATGTGCCTGTTAATTTCAGGTAACGGCAAGTGCCTTGAGAAAAGTAAAATTAGATAAAGTGGTTGTGAGTGACAAAGGTGGAGGATGCAGTATGAAGTACTGCATTAGCTACAGTGGTCAGCAAAGACCTCTAAGGGGACAACTGAACTGAGACCAAAATGACAGGAAGCATCCGGCCTTGGGAGGATTTGCAGGGGGAACACTCAGCTTTGAGCCTACAGTAAATACCTTTGGTGGCTTTGAAATGATGGGCTCAATTCTTTCATTCCAAGTCTATAGGATCACAAATGTCGTAAAGCTTTTGTGGAGCTAAGCTTTCTTACTCAGAAGTTAAGCAATATTTCATTGTCTCAGAATAATATTTTGGTTGATTGATTTATTCAGAAAACAATGGACACCTACTATGTGCCAAACACTTTGCAAGGTACTAGAGATGTAAAGTGAACACGACAGGCAAGGCCATGCTCTCAAGCAGTTTATATTTTGATGAGGCTTTACATTTGGATAGTGATTTCTAGAGTTATTTTGCACATATTATCACTATGGCATGGATAATATGTAGAGAGGTTTTTCTTTCCCATAAATTTGGCTTTTATATTTTGTAATGCTTGCATTACACTTCACCTTTATGTAGCTGCCTGGTACCAATCTACCCTCATTTTACCCATCAATTAGTATAAATAGTCATATGCCTAGACCTGTGCCAGACACCGTGGGTAACATATATACAAAGTGGAGATATGTAAGGTAACAAATAGCGTATGCTAACAGTAAGTTCTGGGTATCATTTGAAGGTGCAAATGTAAAGTGCATTGAGTTAAATATAGGGAAAGTTTGCTGTGGTCTAGAACAGTCAGGAGAGAATTTATAAATTAAAAATTCAAAAGCCTTGTCTTGTATAAGGCAGCAGAAAAGCGGGGACTAGAAATCACTAGCTCTCATTTTGTATTCTATGCTTCTGTGGTCCTACTTTTTGTTTTCAATCGTATGTAGGTTTAGGCTAGAATATCTGGTCCCTCCACATTTTGTTTTCCCTCTTGAAAAGTACATGAATGAAGTATCACTAAACCTTTAAATATGTATTTTGCAGAACTATAATTCAAATGTCAGCATTAATGAAGTATCAATTAAAAACACCAGAAATTGAACTTAATTCTATATTTCTATATTTTATCCTTTAAAGATTTTCAGGACAAAATTACAAACTTGTCGTTTCTATATATGTGCATTAATTTCGGAAACCTGACTACCTTGCTCAGCCAGAATTAATACATTCAAACTCAAATACATGTACTCTATTAAAGAGCCAAATTTAAATCTCTATGGCAACTACTGCAATAAATGTGCAACATCTTAAGCTATGATTATATTGTCACACTTAGTGATGTCTATCTTAAAGTACATGACTACCAATCATTTCACTGTGATTCTTGTCAGCCAGAAATGTAGTTAAAAAAGGAAACCAATTATGAGATGTATTTAAATAAGCCTGAATGATTTCTGCAATAATGGATTCTACATACTAGGAATGACTCTTTTTAGCATGTTAAATACTGTTGAGAGAATACTTTGATCCGACTGTTCGGGAATTAAATATTAAATACCAATGAAAAACTAGTTGTGGATTTTCAATAGATTTTTAAAATTACCCTTAAGAAATTGTGTCAACTTAACAGTTTTGACTACATCTGCAATAATTCAAACTTGAAGGGTTAAAATTAAAAAATAATATTTATTAACTATCAAAGTAGCCACTGGTTTATGCTACAACATGCTGCATACATGCAAAAATGCTAAAATAAATAAAAAGTTGGAGGCAGAGGGGAGGCGGGGCAAGATGGCAGACTGGTGAGCTGTAAGTTTTAGTTACTCCTCCAGGAAAGTAGGTAAAAAGCCAGGAACTGCGTGGACTGGACACCACAGAGCAATCTGTCTTTGGGCATACTTCATACAACACTCATGAAAACGTGGAACTGCTGAGATCAGCGAAATCTGTAAGTTTTTGCGGCCAGGGGACCCGCGCCCCTCCCTGCCAGGCTCAGTCCCGGGGGAGGAGGGGCTGTCAGCTCCGGGAAGGAGAAGGGAGAACTGCAGTGGCTGCTCTTATCGGAAACTCATTCTACTGATTCAAACTCCAACCATAGATAGACTGAGACCAGACACCAGAGACTCTGAGAGCAGCCAGCCCAGCAGAGAGGAAACAGGCATAGAAAAAAAACAACACAAAAAACTCCAAAATAATAGCAGAGGATTTTTGGAGTTCTGGTGAACACAGAAAGGGGAAGGGTGGAGCTCAGGCCTTGAGGCGCATATGCAAATCCCGAAGCAAACCTGATCTCTCTGCCCTGTGGACCTTTCCTTAATGGCCCTGGTTGCTTTGTCTATTAGCATTTCAATAACCCATTAGATCTCTGAGGAGGGCCTTTTTTTTTTATTTTTTTTTTTTTTTTTTAAATCCTTTTCTCTTTTTCTAAAACAATTACTCTAAGAAGCCCAATACAGAAAGCTTCAAAGAATTGCAATTTGGGCACGTCAAGTCAAGAGCAGAACTAAGAGAGCCCTGAGACAAAAGACAATAATCCAGTGGCTGAGAAAATTCACTAAACAACACAACTTCCCAAGAAAAGGGGGGTGTCCGCTCACAGCCACCATCCTGGTGGACAGGAAACACTCCTGCCCATCGCCAGCCCCATAGCCCAGAGCTGCCCCAGACAACCCAGTGTGACGGAAGTGCTTCAAATAACAGGCACACACCACAAAACTGGGCGTGGACATTAGCCTTCCCTGCAACCTCAGCTGAATGTCCCAGAGCTGGGAAGGTGGAGCAGTGTGAATTAACAAAGCCCCATTCAGCCATCATTTGAGCAGACTGGGAGCCTCCCTACACAGCCCAGCAGCCCAGAACTGCCCTGGGGGGACGGCACTCACCTGTGACATAGCACAGTCATCCCTCAACAGAGGACCCGGGGTGCACAGCCTGGAAGAGGGGCCCACTTGCAAGTCTCAGGAGCCATACGCCAATACCAAGGACTTGTGGGTCAGTGGCAGAGACAAACTGTGGCAGGACTGAACTGAAGGATTAGACTATTGCAGCAGCTTTAAAACTCTAGGATCATCAGGGAGATTTGATTGTTAGGGCCACCCCCCCTCCCCGACTGCCCAGAAACACGCCCCACATACAGGGGAGGCAACACCAACTACACACGCAAGCTTGGTACACCAATTGGGCCCCACAAGACTCACTCCCCCACTCACCAAAAAGGCTAAGCAGGGGAGAACTGGCTTGTGGAGAACAGGTGGCTCGTGGACGCCACCTGCTGCTTAGTTAGAGAAAGTGTACTCCACGAAGCTGTAGATCTGATAAATTAGAGATAAGGACTTCAATAGGTCTACAAACCCTAAAAGAACCCTATCAAGTTCAGCAAATGCCACGAGGCCAAAAACAACAGAAAATTATAAAGCATATGAAAAAACCAGACGATATGGATAACCCAAGCCCAAGCACCCAAATCAAAAGACCAGAAGAGACACAGCACCTAGAGCAGCTACTCAAAGAACTAAAGATGAACAATGAGACCATAGTACGGGATATGAAGGAAATCAAGAAGACCCTAGAAGAGCATAGGGAAGACATTGCAAGACTAAATAAAAAAATGGATGATCTTATGGAAATTAAAGAAACTGTTGACCAAATTAAAAAGATTCTGGACACTCATAGTACAAGACTAGAGGAAGTTGAACAACGAATCAGTGACCTGGAAGATGACAGAATGGAAAATGAAAGCATAAAAGAAAGAATGGGGAAAAAAATTGAAAAACTCGAAATGGACCTCAGGGATATGATAGATAATATGAAACGTCCGAATATAAGACTCATTGGTGTCCCAGAAGGGGAAGAAAAGGGTAAAGGTCTAGGAAGAGTATTCAAAGAAATTGTTGGGGAAAACTTCCCAAATCTTCTAAACAACATAAATACACAAATCATAAATGCTCAGCGAACTCCAAATAGAATTAATCCAAATAAACCCACTCCGAGACATATACTGATCACACTGTCAAACATAGAAGAGAAGGAGCAAGTTCTGAAAGCAGCAAGAGAAAAGCAATTCACCACATACAAAGGAAACAGCATAAGACTAAGTAGTGACTACTCAGCAGCCACCATGGAGGCAAGAAGGCAGTGGCACGATATATTTAAAATTCTGAGTGAGAGGAATTTCCAGCCAAGAATACTTTATCCAGCAAAGCTTTCCTTCAAATTTGAGGGAGAGCTTAAATTTTTCACAGACAAAGAAATGCTGAGAGAATTTGCTAACAAGAGACCTGCCCTACTGGAGATACTAAAGGGAGCCCTACAGACAGAGAAACAAAGACAGGACAGAGAGACTTGGAGAAAGGTTCAGTACTAAAGAGATTCGGTATGGGTACAATAAAGGATATTAATAGAGAGAGGGAAAAATATGGCAAACATAAACCAAAGGATAAGATGGCCGATTCAAGAAATGCCTTCACGGTTTTAACGTTGAATGTAAATGGATTAAACTCCCCAATTAAAAGATATAGATTCGCAGAATGGATCAAAAAAAATGAACCATCAATATGTTGCATACAAGAGACTCATCTTAGACACAGGGACACAAAGAAACTGAAAGTGAAAGGATGGAAAAAAATATTTCATGCAAGCCACAGCCAAAAGAAAGCAGGTGTAGCAATATTAATCTCAGATAAAATAGACTTCAAATGCAGGGATGTTTTGAGAGACAAAGAAGGCCACTACATACTAATAAAAGGGGCAATTCAGCAAGAAGAAATAACAATCGTAAATGTCTATGCACCCAATCAAGGTGCCACAAAATACATGAGAGAAACACTGGCAAAACTAAAGGAAGCAATTGATGTTTCCACAATAATTGTGGGAGACTTCAACACATCACTCTCTCCTATAGATAGATCAACCAGACAGAAGACCAATAAGGAAATTGAAAACCTAAACAATCTGATAAATGAATTAGATTTAACAGATATCTACAGGACATTACATCCCAAATCACCAGGATACACATACTTTTCTAGTGCTCACGGAACTTTCTCCAGAATAGATCATATGCTGGGACATAAAACAAGCCTCAATAAATTTAAAAAGATTGAAATTATTCAAAGCACATTCTCTGACCACAATGGAATACAATTAGAAGTCAATAACCATCAGAGACTTAGAAAATTCACAAATACCTGGAGGTTAAACAACACACTCCTAAACAATCAGTGGGTTAAAGAAGAAATAGCAAGAGAAATTGCTAAATATATAGAGATGAATGAAAATGAGAACACAACATACCAAAACCTATGGGATGCAGCAAAAGCAGTGCTAAGGGGGAAATTTATAGCACTAAACGCATATATTAAAAAGGAAGAAAGAGCCAAAATCAAAGAACTAATGGATCAACTGAAGAAGCTAGAAAATGAACAGCAAACCAATCCTAAACCAAGTACAAGAAAAGAAATAACAAGGATTAAAGCAGAAATAAATGACATAGAGAACAAAAAAATAATAGAGAGGATAAATATCACCAAAAGTTGGTTCTTTGAGAAGATCAACAAGATTGACAAGCCCCTAGCTAGACTGACAAAATCAAAAAGAGAGAAGACCCATATAAACAAAATAATGAATGAAAAAGGTGACATAACTGCAGATCCTGAAGAAATTAAAAAAATTGTAAGAGGATATTATGAACAACTGTATGGCAACAAACTGGATAATGTAGAAGAAATGGACAATTTCCTGGAAACATATGAACAACCTAGAGTGACCAGAGAAGAAATAGAAGACCTCAACCAACCCATCACAAGCAAAGAGATCCAATCAGTCATCAAAAATCTTCCCACAAATAAATGCCCAGGGCCAGATGGCTTCACAGGGGAATTCTACCAAACTTTCCAGAAAGAACTGACACCAATCTTACTCAAACTCTTTCAAAACATTGAAAAAAATGGAACACTACCTAACTCATTTTATGAAGCTAACATCAATCTAATACCAAAACCAGGCAAAGATGCTACAAAAAAGGAAAACTACCCGCCAATCTCCCTAATGAATATAGATGCAAAAATCCTCAACAAAATACTTGCGAATCGAATCCAAAGACACATTAAAAAAATCATACACCATGACCAAGTGGGGTTCATTCCAGGCATGCAAGGATGGTTCAACATAAGAAAAACAATCAATGTATTACAACACATTAAAAACTCGAAAGGGAAAAATCAATTGATCATCTCAATAGATGCTGAAAAAGCATTTGACAAAATCCAACATCCCTTTTTGATAAAAACACTTCAAAAGGTAGGAATTGAAGGAAACTTCCTCAACATGATAAAGAGCATATATGAAAAACCCACAGCCAGCATAGTACTCAATGGTGAGAGACTGAAAGCCTTCCCTCTAAGATCAGGAACAAGACAAGGATGCCCGCTGTCACCACTGTTATTCAACATTGTGCTGGAAGTGCTAGCCAGGGCAATCCGGCAAGACAAAGAAATAAAAGGCATCCAAATTGGAAAAGAAGAAGTAAAACTGTCATTGTTTGCAGATGATATGATCTTATATCTAGAAAACCCTGAGAAATCAACGATACACCTACTAGAGCTAATAAACAAATTTAGCAAAGTAGCGGGATACAAGATTAATGCACATAAGTCAGTAATGTTTCTATATGCTAGAAATGAACAAACTGAAGAGACACTCAAGAAAAAGATACCATTTTCAATAGCAACTAAAAAAATCAAGTACCTAGGAATAAACTTAACCAAAGATGTAAAAGACCTATACAAAGAAAACTACATAACTCTACTAAAAGAAATAGAAGGGGACCTTAAAAGATGGAAAAATATTCCATGTTCATGGATAGGAAGGCTAAATGTCATTAAGATGTCAATTCTACCCAAACTCATCTACAGATACAATGCAATCCCAATCAAAATTCCAACAACCTACTTTGCAGACTTGGAAAAGCTAGTTATCAAATTTATTTGGAAAGGGAAGATGCCTCGAATTGCTAAAGACACTCTAAAAAAGAAAAACGAAGTGGGAGGACTTACACTCCCTGACTTTGAAGCTTATTATAAAGCCACAGTTGCCAAAACAGCATGGTACTGGCACAAAGATAGACATATAGATCAATGGAATCGAATTGAGAATTCAGAGATAGACCCTCAGATCTATGGCCAACTGATCTTTGATAAGGCCCCCAAAGTCACCGAACTGAGCCATAACGGTCTTTTCAACAAATGGGGCTGGGAGAGTTGGATATCCATATCCAAAAGAATGAAAGAGGACCCCTACCTCACCCCCTACACAAAAATTAACTCAAAATTGACCAAAGATCTCAATATAAAAGAAAGTACCATAAAACTCCTAGAAGATAATGTAGGAAAACATCTTCAAGACCTTGTATTAGGAGGCCACTTCCTAGACTTTACACTCAAAGCCCAAGCAACAAAAGAGAAAATAGATAAATGGGAACTCCTCAAGCTTAGAAATTTCTGCACCTCAAAGGAATTTCTCAAAAAGGTAAAGAGGCAGCCAACTCAATGGGAAAAAATTTTTGGAAACCATGTATCTGACAAAAGACTGATATCTTGCATATACAAAGAAATCCTACAACTCAATGACAATAGTACAGACAGCCCAATTATAAAATGGGCAAAAGATATGAAAAGACAGTTCTCTGAAGAGGAAATACAAATGGCCAAGAAACACATGAAAAAATGTTCAGCTTCACTAGCTATTAGAGAGATGCAAATTAAGACCACAATGAGATACCATCTAACACCGGTTAGAATGGCTGCCATTAAACAAACAGGAAACTACAAATGCTGGAGGGGATGTGGAGAAATTGGAACTCTTATTCATTGTTGGTGGGACTGTATAATGGTTCAGCCACTCTGGAAGTCAGTCTGGCAGTTCCTTAGAAAACTAGATATAGAGCTACCATTCGATCCAGCGATTGCACTTCTCGGTATATACCCGGAAGATCGGAAAGCAGTGACACGAACAGATATCTGCACGCCAATGTTCATAGCAGCATTATTCACAATTGCCAAGAGATGGAAACAACCCAAATGTCCTTCAACAGATGAGTGGATAAATAAAATGTGGTATATACACACGATGGAATACTACGCGGCAGTAAGAAGGAACGATCTGGTGAAACATATGACAACATGGATGAACCTTGAAGACATAATGCTGAGCGAAATAAGCCAGGCACAAAAAGAGAAATATTATATGCTACCACTAATGTGAACTTTGAAAAATGTAAAACAAATGGTTTATAATGTAGAATGTAGGGGAACTAGCAGTAGAGAGCAATTAAGGAAGGGGGAACAATAATCCAAGAAGAACAGATAAGCTATTTAACGTTCTGGGGATGCCCAGAAATGACTATGGTCTGTTAATTTCTGATGGATGTAGTAGGAACAAGTTCACTGAAATGTTGCTATATTATGTAACTTTCTTGGGGTAAAGTAGGAACATGTTGGAAGTCAAGCAGTTATCTTAGGTTAGTTGTCTTTTTCTTACTCCCTTGTTATGGTCTCTTTGAAATGTTCTTTTATTGTATGTTTGTTTTCTTTTTAACTTTTTTTTTCATACAGTTGATTTAAAAAAGAAGGGAAAGTTAAAAAAAAAAAAAAGAAAGAAAAAAGACAAACAAGGAAAAAAAAAAAAAAGATGTAGTGCCCCCTTGAGGAGCCTGTGGAGAATGCAGGGGTATTCGCCTACCCCACCTCCAAGGTTGCTAACATGACCACAGACATAGGGGACTGGTGGTTTGATGGGTTGAGCCCTCTACCATAAGTTTTACCCTTGGGAAGACGGTTGCTGCAAAGGAGAGGCTAGGCCTCCCTGTATTTGTGCCTAAGAGTCTCCTCCTGAATGCCTCTTTGTTGCTCAGATGTGGCCCTCTCTCTCTGGCTAAGCCAACTTGAAAGGTGAAATCACTGCCCTCCCCCCTACGTGGGATCAGACACCCAGGGGAGTGAATCTCCCTGGCAACGTGGAATATGACTCCCGGGCAGGAATGTAGACCCGGCAGCGTGGGACGGAGAACATCTTCTTGACCAAAAGGGGGATGTGAAAGGAAATGAAATAAGCTTCAGTGGCAGAGAGATTCCAAAACGAGCCGAGAGATCACTCTGGTGGGCACTCTTACGCACACTTTAGACAACCTTTTTTAGGTTCTAAAGAATTGGGGTAGCTGGTGGTGGATACCTGAAACTATTAAACTACAACCCAGAACCCATGAATCTCGAAGACAGTTGTATAAAAATGTAGCTTATGAGGGGTGACAATGGGATTGGGAAAGCCATAAGGACCAAACTCCACTTTGTCTAGTTTATGGATGGATGTGTAGAAAAGTAGGGGAAGGAAACAAACAGACAAAGGTACCCAGTGTTCTTTTTTACTTCAATTGCTCTTTTTCACTCTAATTATTATTCTTGTTATTTTTGTGTGTGTGCTAATGAAGGTGTCAGGGATTGATTTAGGTGATGAATGTACCACTATGTAATGGTACTGTAAACAATCGAAAGTACAATTTGTTTTGTATGACTGCGTGGTATATGAATATATCTCAATAAAATGATGATTAAAAAAAAAAAAGAAATGCAAAAAAAAAAAAAAAAAGTTGGAGGCAGAAATATTAGCACTTCACTATTGCTGACATAATATGCCTGCATTCTAAAATATGTTTCTTTATCCCCTAATCCAGCATGAAAGATTTGACTCCATTTTCCCACTTTTTTTAATTATTGCATAGTCCAGTGATAGATAAATAATCCCTTCCCTGTGTTTGTTCTCTAATTTAATTGGTTGATCAAATTCTATATTTTTATTTTTTGATTCTGTGTTTTAATTGGTCAACTAATTTTCCATTCTGTATTTTTAATTGATCAACCAAAACTATCTGAGCTTGAGAAATCATTATAACTTCTGGAATTCTTGAATTAAGATAAGAATCCATAAGTAAATGATTTTAGGGTAAAGTGTCCCACACTAATCCTTTAAGGATGTAGTTGTAGTAATTAGGATGGATGAAACATTGTCACCTCTTCATCATTTCTCTGGCCCTGTAAGAGAGAACCCTGAGAATTGCAAACTTTCTTTTCACATTTGGGGAATAGAATGGAAACCCTTGACTCATTAAGGCCATGGAAAGTTAAAGATGTACCTGAGTAAGTTGGAAATGTGGTGCAGAGTCGTGGCAAAGCGTAAGGAAGTTATAGATTTGAGCATTAGATTTACAGAATTTGTGATTAAATGAATGTATGAGAATGGGTGAGTTTGCCATGTAAGAAGCTAGGAAGAGTAGAAGAGCAAGGTATGTCCTTAGGTAGCATTTATATTACTGGGTTGGAAAAGGAAGAAAAAGTAAATGCTAAGTCAAAACTGTCAGAAAAGAACAAATACATGTCACAAAAACTCAGAAAGTTACGGTAATTGTCAACAGTGTCAAGTGCCACAGAGAAGTAACGGAGTAAAAAGCTTCATGAGCAGTTTCAAGAGATGATGGATTCAAGATATTAGAATATAAGGTTTTAAAATCATTTGGTTGAAAAGAATATGTAGGGGGAAAAATCTTTAAAGACGTTTACCAGGCAATATGGAAAAAAATTCCTAGAGAATAATTTAAAGAATGACTATGATCAAAGTAATTGTTTTATTGTTTCTATACTTTTTTATTATAGGGGATAAAATAATATGAAGGATTCAAAAGACACTAGATGTTATCAAAAAAAGAAAGAAGAGGCAATCGAGATAAATTCTTGCAGATGTCGGAAGAATATTATAGAGATAATAAGAAACATTTGGATAACACTTCTTCATTTACAAAATAGTCTCACGCTTTATATTTCATTATGTTGTTACCAGGACACTGTGAACGAGTTATTATTATTTCATTCTATAGCTGAAGGTTTTGAATCTTGAAGAAATTGGCATGTGGCTAGAAAGTGGCAGGACTGTATATCAAGCCCACACCTTACAGCTCTGATGTTCCTATCTCGAGTTCAAGAGCCCTAGAGCAGGATTTAACTTTGGAGAGGAGGGTTGACTGTCTTTTCCTAAGATGGAAAGAATAAACTAAGGCTGTATGAGGCATTTCAAGGTAGAAATGAGTAGAAAATCAGGTCAGTTGTTCTTGAGCTCCAGAAAAGTAGAAAGAAAAAGATTATCTACAGAAAGGGGGCTAGGATTGATATTGGGGCTGGATAAGAAGAGGAAGTTTCAAATTAAACACAGCCTCTTCAGCAAGACTTTGGACAACCTATAAATGCAATTCTAGTGAAACAGAGATGAGGAAATTATCTTCACTGCACTTTCAGAATCGTATCTGGAAATACAAACTTTGCCTTGTACCATCTTTGTTTGTGACTGGTAAGTGAACAGAATTAATATGCTAAATGTTTTGTTTCATGGTCATTTCTTTACTTTCTTTCTAAAGTGTAATGTAAGCTGCATTGACTACTACCAATTTATGTTTAAAATATCAAAAACTGTCAAAAGTAGAGTAATACTTTCCTTCATAATGGGTTTTGTGAGTGTTTGTAATGAGCACCTGAGGTGACTTCAATATGGATATTTTTATATATTGCACATTTATCTCACTAAACACTTTATAGCAAAAAAAAAATGCCTCTAAGAATTTTTGGAAGTGGATCATAATTTTCCATTGATGGCACTTAGAATTTTATATGTGCTCCCTGAGGGAAGTATTTATCTGCAGCAAAACTTATGGCTTCCTATAAAAATGTCTCACATCTTGACAAGAAAAAAAAATGTCTCTAGCTAATTAAAAACCAGGAGATAATCCTGTCCATGGAGAGACTGTGGTTGGCATTGAGTCCCTCTCTAAGCAGTTCTTTTCTTGGAGGCATGAGAGGCTGCTATTTAACTGTCAAATGCAAACTGATGACTGGACTTGAATATGACCAATTCTAACATGTGTAGACTAGTCTCTGAGCTACTGGAAGACAGAGAGCTATGTTTTATTATTCTTTCTATATGCTGCAGAGCTCAGCATGATGCTTGATACAAAGCCAATAACTAGTATATACTTGCTGAAAAGATGCCTGCCAGGGCCTGAAGAAGAAAATGCTTGAGAGGAGAGAGGCCATTCTCTGTCCTCAAATTTATCACAGTGCCTTATATTTGGAAAGCACTTGAACGCTTTACAGTTTATATAGGAAATTTCATTTAAACTTAAATGTTGTGGCTGCAGTTAGGTGAGGTGAACAATTCACAAGAAGGGGAACTGAGTATCTGAAGGATGACTTTTTCTGTTATACCAAGGTTTTCTTTTCCTACCCTCAACCAAGTTCTTTTTAAGTATTTCTGGCATTCATAAAAGAGCAGGAGAGGCAGTCACACACTGCAGCTGGGTACCCAGGTGGTCTAATGATAGTCAAAGGGGACTGAGCTGGGCAGCATTACACAGCTGTCACGAGCTGCTCTGTGGCTAGAAGCAGCAGATGTTCCTGATATCTGACAGGCAGTCAGATCATCAGACATTCTAAGGCACCAATGTAAACTGCAAAACATCTGACCCAAATATCATTTAGTAAATCACAGACCCTTCTTATATCTGTTTCTCAAAATCATATCTACATATAATTTTTCAGTTGAGACTTATCTGTAGGGTTAATTGTACAAAAAGGAAAGCACAAATGCCAATAATTCTACTTTGGTCTTAGTTAATATTCCCCTTAAATGCACTGAGAATCCTTTGAAGACCTCTAGTATTTTGTCATACTTCAAAATTATTCATTATTTAAAAATGAAAAAGTATGACTGTGTCACATTATTTTTTGTGTTCTTTTGTCATGAATTATCTGCTCAGGACAATCTATACTAATAAAAAAAGCAATACTTTTTTTCAAATATAAAGAGCTAGACACTAATTTTCTTAAGCAGGACCACCTTATGTTACCTAGGATTTTCAATATCCGGTAGGCAGATTTATGTTCTTCTTCATTTCTTGTCTACTGTATTCGTAAGTGTGATTTAAACAGAAAGTGAAAGATTTGCCATAATACAATCAGGGCTATGTGTTGCCTTGTTGAGCTAAAGTAGAATTTGGATTTTCTGAAATATAAGTGATTTTAATAAGATGTGGAATTATAACAGGTAATTCTTGTGACCCCAAGAAACAGTGACCAAAATGTGGGGTAGTAGAACATACGTTATAAAATGTTGTCATGTCTATTTCTGAGGGTTTATCTCCACTATGGATTTTAACTGCTGGATTATGAGTGTTTTTGAGAGGAGTGAGAGTGGAGGTTAAAAAGATTCCATCCGTGACCACAGCCCCCTCACGATCCTCTGATACACGCTGGTTCGTGTGCACACTGCCTTGATCACATTTCAGACCTTTACTCCACTTCAAGGATGCACCCTATCTAAGTAGCCCTTTCCCTCCTGTTGCTCAATTTTCTCCATGTCTCCCTTCCCTTTAAAGTCACTTGCTAGGCATCTAGCAAAGCAGAATGATAAACTGTGTATGGGAGACTTCCCTTAAAGAAACCTATTTCAGGATCTACATGTTAAGTCCTTTAGAAAATGACTATACATAAAAGGTTGCTTTTTTGATTTTGGACCTTCAGGAAGTTTCTTTTGAAGGCCAAGAGACAAACCAAACAATTAAAGAATGAATTTCCCCGATCAAAATGACTGTGAGAAATAACTGGCAACTTCCATGGCAAGAATGACTAGAAAATGCCTACTGAAACTCTTAGGTCTGTCCTGTTTGAATAGTGATTTTCATGCCTCTTATATTTGCTTGGGCCAACTTATTAAGTGACATAATTCCTTCATGATCTCCATGGAGGCTTTTTTAGGTTTTGTTTCAATTGTAAGAATTAAAGGATTTGTCATCCGTCTACTTAGACATGTATAAACAGTGGAGAGTTGAAGTGCTGAAAAGGATTATTTGAAACAATGAATATAGTGAAATATTTGGAAACTTGAGTCAGTAGTATTTTGTTTCAATTTTCCCTTAGCCAGAACTAAGAAAGTAATAGCTTTTCTTCCTAATTCCATTTTTATGGGTAAAAACATATTTTGTCTGCCTCATGTAACAGGCCCAGTGTAGTATTCTATATTTCTATATATTAATCTTAATGTTAATGAACCAGTTAATCAACCAATCAATATATATCTAGTGCCAATATGAATTAAACATTTTTTTAAACTTTGCAAACATGATAGAATGGTATATTTAAGTTCTGATATTTTAACCATAAGCAAATAATAATTCAGGTTCTTTAAATGAAACATGATTCTTCTCAAAGAGGTAATGTGTCTTGGAAGATAAGACTAATATATATAAATAACACTCTCTCTTTCTATATATGTGTGTATGTGTGTGTAGGTATATATATATATATATATATGTATGTGTATATATATATATATATGTATGTATATATATGAAACATCTAGCAAGATGACAAAGCATAGAATTGAGAACTAAATGGTTTGGTAAGAGTAGATAGTAAGTGCTATATGAGGACAGTAAAAACTGTGACCAATGCAAATGAAAGCTGACATAGCCAAGAACCATTTACTAGAAGAAAATCTATGTGAGCTGGGCCTGATAGGGAGGACATTATAGGTAAAGGAAAGCATATATATTAATTCCTCCTTTTACTTCTCCAAGTTATATCAAATTATTCCATTTCTTTCTATTTCCATTGTCACTGTCATCTCTTTCCTAGATTATTGTGATAACTTCCTAATGCATCTCTTTTATTTGTGCCACTCCAACCATTTAAGGCTAAGTATATTTATGTGCATTTATTCACCTCAATCCTCACACCTAGTCTGTGAAGCAGACTCTGCTAGTCTCATTTTATGATCTGAAAACTGAAACATAGAAAGATAAAATAACTGAACTGTCCCAGCTAGTAAGTGGCAGAGCTAGGATGTGATCTCAGGAGCTAGAGCTTACACTCATAACCATTGTGCTCTGCGGCCTCCATGGTATATTATTGGTGGTGTTTTTATTAAAGCTATATTAAACAATGACTTTGTGCCAGGGATAGTATGTGTGTGTCGAGGGGGTGTGGTGGGGTAGATCAGTATAAAAACAACAGCTGCATGAATTTGGCACAGAAGCTATAAAATTAGAAACAACAGTTGCACTAGAACTGAGATTGCAAAGTTGGAATTTATGCCGTTTATGAACCGTAATTAAAATGTAACTGATATATGGCCAAAACATGAAAAGGATAATGTATGTAAGTTAATTGTCTCCTAGCTGGGGGAAGAAAATCAAATAGATAATCAAATGAGCAATGGGCATTTTACATTTGATTAACAACCTTTTCCACCATCAAAATATTCTCATAAAAAATATCTGGAAACAAAGACAAGTAACTAACTAGCTTCAATCCTCTGTGGATAAAACAACACTTTGTATTTCATACATGATGACATTTACTTGAGAGAGATAATACACAATATTAGTCTACTGGAAGACTAGAAAATAACAATCAGATGTGCTCAGTGGTACAAAGTAAATTCGGACATCATGGGCACATGTGGATGAGGGATCATGTTTTATTCAGTGTATATTCATTGTTTGTTAAGACATTGGAAAATAATTTCAGAGAACTAAGTGTAGTATTCTGTTGGAAACTAATTGATCATTCTTTTAAGCTCCTTGCAATGGACCTAACCTGAGAACATTGATATTGTGATACCAAGGAAAGGCAAATCATCCAAGATTTAAATAAACTTTTTTCAAAAAACAAAACAAGAATCAGCTGGTAATCTGCAGATGAACAATAACAAAAAAAATTAGATAATAGATGTCATTTTACTTCATCCCATATGAAGTGTCAGACACAGAACTTGACACACACAGTCACATTAAGGTTTTAGGAAATAGTTGTTATTTTTATTATCCTTATTTCATTTTGCCAATGGGAAAATTAAGGCCTTTAATTCTTAATTGTCACAAAAATATGCACAGAGTAAAAACTCTATTTACTTATATCCAAGCCCAAGTGCCAAATGACTCTGTCATTCTAGTTCTTCCTTTGTTTTTTTCTTCTTTTTTTTGTTTCTTAGCAAAATATTTTTTGAGGTGTACTATGGGCAATCATCATGAAAGACATTGAGGACTCCACTCAATTTCAGTTTTTTCCACTTAAAATTTATCCAAATAGTTTTCTAGGGACCAGTTATGTTTTGATTCCTTTACCTTACCCAGGAGACTACTAACTTCATGACAACTATGTGGTCAATATTTGATCAATGAAATGTTTTTTTTTATATTATAGTTAATACTCAGTTTTATAGTCTCCAAATAACAACCAACTTACTTCATAATGCTCTGCATTCCTACCTTGATCTTTTCATTTTCATACAAATTTTGGGCAGCAACTTTACTTAGGAAATGCAGCAGAGTGTTTATCTACACATTCCATGAACACAGATGACAGACAGGAGAAGTACTTCCTTTATATCCGAGTCGGAACCCTATAGAACACCAGCAAAGCTTGGGCCAGTATTCAATGACCTGTGGAATGGTTACAACCACCTCTATGCATCCCTCTAAAATACTTACACTGTCTGTCTCCATCTGTGAGAGTCAACATCAGGGTCAGGTTTTCTTTACATCTTGTATATCAACAACCATTGTTACATTATGTCTGTACATGTACATACAAAATTTCAATGCATGTAGGAGGGTAACATAAAATCAGCACTTATATATACCCTCACCTTTGCTGTAGAAGGGAATGGAGCGACACCACTGACACCTTACTTTTAGTAGATTTTTAAATCAGATCTCTTTCTCTGTCCTATGTGCATGTTCAGAGACTAGTGCCCATATTCCCATAAGCCTTGGTAGGGCCAGGAAGTGGCAGGGTGGAAATAAAGTGCCCTGGGCATCTTGCCTACACAACCACAGTGCTAATCCATGTTTGCAAAAAGGAAAATGGGATACCCTGAGGACAGTTGTCAATCCTAGTTTGTGTGTAATGGGGCTTATTGTATAGTCTGAATTTAATAGGCCATAACTTAAAATGGTTTTGATTTTTTCCTCCAATCATTGCTTTTATGGTCTGAACAATGTTCCTTTCCAATACTAATGTCATTTAGGACAGATTCCATAGCCTTCTTATCACATTCAGTTATTGAAAAGTCCAGTACTGTTAAAGCTTTACCCTCACAATCAGTATGTAGCTAAACTTCACTTCTCTCCTCGCCATGGACCTAGCTGCTGACAGAGGTACTTAGATTGGGGAAGGGCAGAGTTTTATGGGTTGCCACATCACCAGTATATAGGGTCAAATAGGGGGGCTAGAGAAGTGGCAGAGCTTAACTGATGGCGTGTTTTATGATGGTTGCCTATGGTTGGGTCAGTCTGGTTCCACCTGCTACCAGTGGTCTCCACCTATATGATAGTCTTCTGTAGATATTTTTGTTGTTTTCTTGAAACTGTGTTCAGCTTTACCCTGTATTCCTTCCACCCCTGTGGGCGTCTTTGGGGAAGGAAAGCATAGTCTCTGTTCTACCCTGTGAAGTCCCCAACTGTCTTTCTCAATGGTACATCTTCTTGTTGATTTGCCATATTGGTAAGACCACAGATGATTCTTTCCCTCTGTACTCCATGTCCTGTGGAGCCTGGGAACCACTGTCCAGTTGCCTCCAAAGACCAATCCCCTCCCCTCAAAGGCACTCCATCACCAGACCTATCAGTTCCGCTGAAACAGGCTGTCCAGTAACTCTCAATCACACCTTCAGAATATCTGGACCTGAAGTGGGCCCCATTTTACCAGGGTCATGATTTTCCCCACACTTGAGGCTTTCTCAAAAACCCTCTCATATTCTGCTTTGTTCTGATGGCAGCACCAGAGAAGCCCACTGATTTTGCTGCTCAGCAAGTATCCAACCAGGATACTTCCGGTGTCTCCTTCAATCACTCAGCCCCCTTATTTGGCTTGTTGGAAGGAGGAAAGAAGGTCTTCACTCTGTGTTAATCTACAGAAAAACCTTTTTACCACAAACACTGCATTCCACACAATAAAAAGAAGACCCTAAATTCCCTGTATTTCTTTCCACTCTATATTTTTACAGTTTTGTATAGAGATGGAGGACTATGGTATTGGTTGGGGCTTGCCAAATCAATGGAGATAACCCTTAAGTCATTGATAGGGTGTCTGGCCCCAATTTTTTTTGCAGCAATCTTTACTTGTCCTCTATTTTCATTCAGCTCTTTGTTCTGGTCATCAATTTTGGGACAACAGGAAAAGTAGTATTCAGCACACAGGTACATAACTTTGCCCCAAAGCAAAGATCAGAACTTGGGGCTTATTGTTTCTTGATACATTGAGGGAAACTTGTGGTATTAAGAAATGAAATTCACTTTCCAAGGTAATCACAGTATCCGTGCACAGAAGAACTACAGTAGAGGTTAATATTACTCTGTGTTGATTTGCTTCACTGTCACCTAGACCACAAGTTCCCAGAGCAAAAAGCATCATACACTATTTCTTCTGCATTTGGGATTCCTTGACAAAGGGCCTGGTCACAGTACTAATGCCCAAGTACTTGAGTAAATTATGTTTTCAACAGAGAGAAATCAGTGTGAGGCTTGCTAAGTGGTTATCTTTGATAGCATATTAAAAGATAGCATATTAAAAATTAAAACTATATCTTCAAATAAATAATGCTTTTAATCTTTTAAAAATGTACTTTATAGTGATAGTAATTAAAATGCTAAGATGTAAAAATAGAAAAATTTATGAAAGAGAATAGAAAGCCACATACATGTGTGTGCATTTAAATGTGTTTGGTTAATCATAACGAAGCATGTGAAATCAATACAAAAATTATGTGTTGTTTATATAGTTACATATTTGGAAAAATAAGATCCCTATCTCACATAATACAACAAAATTAATTTCAAGCACAATAAGGAGTTAAATATATTCATCTCTTTATGAATTGCAAAAACCCAGCCAAGACACATTTCCTATTTTAACATGAAAAAAATAGGAGAAAAATATTTCAAATATTAATCATTAGAGTCAATAATATAAAAATGCATATATCCCACATATTATCACACCAAAGTCAACAACCTTATGTTAAAATGTTGGCCTTGTGTTCTAGTTTGCTAATGCTGCAGAATGCAAAACACCAGAGATGGATTGGCTTTTATAAAAAGGGGGTTTATTTGGCTACACAGTTACAGTCTTAAGGCCATAAAGTGTCCAAGGTAACACATCAGCAATCGGGTACCTTCACTGGAGGATGGCCAATGGCATCTGGAAAACCTCTGTTAGCTGGGAAGGCACGTGGCTGGCATCTGCTCCGAAGTTCTGGTTTCAAAATGGCTTTCTCCCAGGATGTTCCTCTCTAGGCTTCAGTTCCTCAAAAATGTCATTCTTAGTTGCACTTGGGGTATTTGTCCTCTCTTAGCTTCTCTGGAGCAAGAGTCTGCTTTCAATGGCCATCTTCAAAATATCTCTCATCTGCAGCTCCTGTGCTTTCTTCAAAGTGTCCCTCGTTTGTAGCTCCTCTTCAAAACGTCACTCACAGCTGCGCTGAGTTCCTTCTCTTTGAGTCAGCTCATTTATATGGCTCCACTGATCAAGGCCCACCCTGAATGGGTGGGGCCATGCCTCCATGGGAATATCTCATCAGAGTCATCACCCACAGCAAAGATAATGGCGTTTGGGGGACACAATACATTCAAACTGGCACACCTTGTTTTCCACTAAACCTGAAGGCAAAGCAGCCAATAAAAAATAAGAGTAACTGAAAAAATATATATCATTTAGCAATCTTTTTTGCCATGAACCATTAGCCGTTTCTAATTTTGTTTATTATGTTGTGACCTCCAAAGAACCTCCTCAGTTCCTAGGGCATGTGGGAGAGAGGTTGCATATCATTTTACCAGACTAGTCTGCCTAGTCTGATATTAAAAATATTTCCTGCAAAAAGCAATTTAACCCCGACTCCTCTAAAAAATATATTTGAACTATATAAATCACATCCTTCTACCAGGGATGCCCTTGTATTCATCTGAAACTCAATAGTTAATTTTGAATTGTACTTTCTTCTATTCAAACAATTTATAGTGTGATTGTGTACCACACTATGCTGTGTACCAAGCATTGTGTACCAGACATTAGTGCTGTCCTTTAGATCTTACATTCTAATTTGGGGAAGAAAGTGCATAGACAAACAAATAAATAAATACCTGATTGTGATATGCAATGAAGGAAATAAACAGGGTGCCACTGGAGAAAATAACTGGGGTGGGGGCTACTTTAGATAATGGCAATTAGGGAAGACCCCTCCAATGAAGTGATGTTTTAGATGAGATGAATTTTATCAGAACAGGCAGCCAGGCAAAGGGCAGACAGAATAGATTCCATGTATAGGAAATGCATGTGTTGAGAATTTAGTTTGTGGAAGAGCACATAAAAGGTTATTCTAAGAGATGGCAGAGGGCCAAGATACCCAATGTCTATTGACAAAAGGAGAGAATCAGGTAGGGCCTTAGAGGCCCTCTAAATGGTTTTGTTTATATACAAAGTGCAATGAGAAACCATTGAAGGATTTAAGCAGGGAAGCAATATGCAATGATTAAATTTTCAAAAGACCACTCTGATTTCTCATTACAAAACAAATCATAGGAGAGCAAGAGTGGAAGCAGCAGGGCAATTAAGAGTCTATTGCAACTGACAGACGAGAGATAGTGGTAATTAGAACAAGCACAGTGGCAGAGGAGACAGAGAGAGATGGATATACGGAGGATTATTTTACAGATAGCATACCAGGATTTGTTAATGGATTAGATATGAGTGATGAAAGGGAGAAATCAAGAAAACAAAACCTGTATGGCAGGGTAGAAATGAATCAACAATGCCATTTTGGACAGGTTTCTTTTTTGGATGTCTATAAGAAACACAAAAGAAGGTGTTAAGGAGATATTTGGATACACAAATCTGGGTCCCAGAGGAGAGGTGTTGGATGAGATGTAAATGTCAAGGTTGTCAGGGTGTCAGCATTTAGATATTATTTAAAGTAATGGGAATGAATGAGACCACCTAGTGAACGAGTAAAGATGAGGCCAATATTTAATTAGAAATGGAGACTGAAAATGTATTAACAGTCAAGTAGTAGTAGGAAAAGCAGGAGAATATAAGAAAAGTGTCTCCTAGATATGTATCAAGGGAAAACTTTGTGATTTTTATAATGGCAATTTTGCAGACTCCACAGAAATAAGTGGCATTTTAGAATAGGAAGAAAAATAAATGAAAATTGAGGATGGTAAATGACATACATCAGTAAAACATATTTGATGTTATTTTATAGAGAAGGTAAACAAAAATGAGATGATGTCTTGGATAGGGATATGGATCAAGGGATTTTTATATTTTTTTAAAAATAATTTTTCTATTATTTATTCATTTATTTTGGTATTTGAAAGATAGGAGATTTTTAGAAGAAATTAGGTGAAGATGGACCTAATGTAGTAATGAGGGAAATATTGGTGTTTCAGGAGGAAAGCAAGGGAATAACCAAAGTAGTGACGTCCTTAAGAAAGACACAAAGAATATAATCCAGACTGATATACAAGTATCAGTTTGTCTGATAGGCAAAGGATCAACATTCTCCAGTTTAATAGGAAGGAAGAATGTAAAGATAAATGTAATTATGAGAAGGTTTACAGTTTACATGATAGAAAGATGTGAAGTTACCTGTCAAATACTTCAATTTTGGGCCATCCTGTCTTTTGAGGGGGGTAATAAATTCAATTTTTTCCTCATATTGCTCCATCGTTTCATTGAGTTTGAACCTCTTTTCTGCTAGCATTACACTGTTTAAACAATTAGAATATGAGAAAGACTAGTTTGCACACGAAGTGCACAAACCATTGTTGATGAGTGTCATATTTAGCATCGCACATCTTCTAATAATAATGACTGTCTCCTGTATGTACCCACATCCAATAGCAGCTCTCTTCTAATCTGAGTATCTGTTGAGGGATCAGCTGGAGAAAACTTTTTCTTTCAAAAAAAAGCAACGCTTCCTAAATCAGATCCGTCAAATAAGAACAATGTTTGTTACAGTATAAAACCAAGTCCTTCAAATTCCATATAGCAAGAACAACTGCTTTCACTTATTAAGTGAGGTAAAAAACAAAAAAACCTGTAGGAAAATTATTACATACATAATATATTAAATATATTGGATAGATATGTAATACATGTATGTTTGCATGTGGTAACATATAACACATAGGCTATTGGTATGTGCTATGTTCGTACAATATAGTTTTATAGAAATAAATGTTTTGTGGATATTTTACATCACACCTAGCCTTGCTGTATCATAAATGCAAGGATACCAAGAAATAAAAGGCATAATTATGGCTTCCAAGAGCTCATCATTTTAAAGGAGAGATACTGACATAAGCAATTGCTTACAATGCAGTGTAATTAGTTCAATAAGATCATGCTTAAAGTATAAAAGGTACACAATGCTAAATTCCCCCACAGAACTTTACAGAAGAAATGATCTTGAGGATGGGTTTTGAAGAATGCATAGAAGTTGAGCAAATGTGAAGGAGTCCTAACACATTTTATTAAAGGATAATAATCTATCCAGAGACAGGGAGCATGGCAGGTGGGAATCAGTGGTCATTTAAAATTCCAGATGAATGGGGTGTAATAGATTGATTTTTCTCCAAATTCCATTTAGCTGTTGACCATGACATTTAATGCATACAAATTCATTCATTCACAGCACAATTTGGGTACCAAATATCTATTAAGCAGCAACTAATTAACTACTATGACCTGGAAATTAAGTAGGCTAATAAAGGTACATAAAAATAATTAAATCTTACTTCCATGATTCCAGTGCTATCGGTATTTAAATATCAACCTGTTCGAAAATAGCATCTTTGCCAAAAGTATACTTGTTCTCAGTTTTATCTCTCCAGTTTGCTTGAAACCTGTGAGATCTGAAGATTTTGCCCTAGCTTCACTTGCTTCTCATACAATAGGATTATATTAGTTACAATAATTGTTATACAACGGTTATTCCTTTTTCCAGATTTGGCAGTGTGGAGGCTCATTGGAGATTGTTACCTGCTCCCATGTTGGCCACGTTTTTCGGAAGGCAACCCCATACACTTTCCCTGGTGGCACTGGCCATGTCATCAATAAGAACAACAGGAGACTGGCAGAAGTTTGGATGGATGAATTTAAAGATTTCTTCTATATCATATCCCCAGGTAAGCAATTCCAACTTTTTTTTTTCCTCTGAAGGGAAGAATAAAATTTTAAACATGCTGAATATGTATTTCATTATTACTGTTATTTTACTTGTTTCAATAAAATATTGTTTATTTCCATTATAATGCAGAAAATTGCATTGAGAAAGTTGCACTAAGTAGTTAATTTTGACCTAAAATGAAAGAGACTGTATTCTCTCAAATGCTTAAATTTTCTTTTTTATTTGTTTCATTCTTGGCACAAGTGTTATACTAGACAAGTGGAGCGAGAAGTGCACAGGGAGATCTAAATTTAATTAACATTTATCAGCTCAATTTAAGAAATATTTATTATGTTTATATAGAGATGTTTTGTACAGCTTTATTTTCATAAATATACAAAGTAGGAAATGGTTAAATGACTTCATACAGAAACAAGATGGAAAATTAGATATTAAAATTCATGTTTTTGAAGAGTATTTAACAACAGCAAATTGCGCATCAGTACATTTGAGTGAGAAAAGCATAATATGGGGCATTAAAATATTTTCCTCCCTTAGCTACAGAGAAGGATATATATATAGAGAGAGAGAGAGAGAGAGAGAAATTGAAGTAAATATAGCCTAATGCTGACTGGTAGGATTATGAATAATTTCATTCTTTTCCTTATATTTTACTTTTTTGTATTTCAGACATTTTTTCAATAACTATACATTACTTATTTTTTTTTAAATCCTATCATTAAAAAAGTTAAAAAAAAAATAAGGCATTGTGAGAAAATCCCATTACTGTGCTGAGATTGTAAGTGATTTCATTCCTTTTTCAATAATTTTCTATATTTTCTAAATCTTATCCAACAGCCATATTACTTATTTCAAAAAAAAGTTTGAGGCATTCAGAAAGGAAAAAAAATATGAGACATAGTGAGAAGATACAAATAAGAGGAAGATACAAGGTTATCTTCAGGATCTCAAAATCTAGACAAAAGAGTCTGAAGGACAAATTAATTTAACAGGAATTCAAATTAATTGATAAAATAATTTGCAATAAGTTATGTATACCCTTATAATCATCAATATCATAAATACATAACCCATCAGAACAACGAAAAATCCAGGCCCACATCCTCTTTTTATAATATGATAGCACATGGCTTAGAAAAGCCATTTTGGGTTCTAGTGACATGCTCTGATTTCTGAAGATAAATGAGGCTATTAAAACGCTTCTTTTGTAGAAGACTACAAAGAAGGGAATGAGCAGTATGACCTTTCTTACTAAGATCCAGTATTACTATATAGAAAAAAAATTGAGGGCAATGTATATGTAAATGTGTGATTAGGAGAAGGACTTCACCTGTTTTCAAGACTCTTCTGTATCAGGAAACTATTGCCAGGAACACTATTTCATCCATAAAATGTATTTCTCTTTACAGTAGAAACCCAGTCCAGATGTTCACAGAGTTGAGTTCAGCAAGAGCATGTAATTCACAGCAAGGCAGTGACATTTATATAACCTTTTCATTTTCTTTTAATGATATTTTTTGAATTCAAATCAAATGTAGAAATATTGAAGCTCAAATATGAATAAACAATGGAAGAAATAAATGTGTTATATCTGATTACATGCAGCTCACATTCAGAAATATAAGTAATTCAGAATGATTGTAACCATATGCATTATATTCATCAACACATTAGAAGTGATGTGTTGGTCTTTTGTATAATTTTCTATTGAATGAAAAAGGCAGATAAATGGTAGAACCATTTCTCAAACTGTAATGAAATGACAAGCTTTAGAGTTAAAGGGTGAAAAAGAACATCTGCTATTTGGAACTAATGACTTTTATGTTGCTCAGCAGGGACTGTTTGTGTATCCTGGAAAGTGTAGTTTTTACATTACAATAAATATCATTTGGAAGGTTATTGTTCTTATAAAATGGGCTCATTTAAATCCAGAAAAGTACTTTGGAAAACAGAAAAAGGACTTTTGGGGAAATGCTGAAAATATCTGGGAATTTCCTAAGGGGCCCTTATGCTAATGTATGTCTCAGAGGCAGCCAACACTGCTGAGCGTGGAATCTGCTGCTATCCTGTAGGCAGAGGGAGAAAACCAAAAACGCTAAACAAGAAATTGGTTCTCAGTGGTACAGGAAAAATGAACGTAAGCCTGCAACTGGAGCTGGATGCCTAAAAACAATTCCAGCTCTGGGAAGTTTTCAAATCATCCTTGGCTGCATTGGGCAAGTCAGGAATCAGGGTCATTTTTATGGAGTCATGGCTTATTTGAGTGAACTGTTTGATTCATTATTTAGTCTATAGACGCTGATAGATTTTGTAACTCTTAAAATCAAAATAATGGATGTCTTTGCTATTCTCTAGAATTGTTGAGATTCTATTTTTCCCCTTCTTGGGTATTCAGTGAGTTTGTGAAGAGAGAAGCTTACATGTATGCTGAAGGGATGTGTGCACATTCACAGTCAGACTTTTATTGTTTGCTATAATATATAGAAACACACATGCATGCACATACTTATCTGTTTCATTCTCCAGACTCTCCTTAACAGTCTGGCTAAAGAAATTGCTATGGTTCTTTCTATAAGTATCTCTGTGTGTCTGTTAACTTGTCCAACATGTTCTGTGAAGAAACTCCTGCTTCTTATACCAGGGCTTTTATTCTTATTCTTACTTTCCACTTATGCAGTTGTTGAATATTCAACCTTTAAGTATTGATCCTTTATGAATTGAGTTCTAACAACAAATTTGCTCCCTTCCAATATGCTTTATAAAATATTAGCAGCCTACTTTATAGGTTTCCTTCAGAGATGCGTCAGCTCTCTCTGTCTTGCACTATCTGAGTATTCTTTCTCTCTGGATAGTATATCCCCTGCATTTTTTTATAGCATGACCAATCCATCATTACCATTTAGCATATTTTATTTTTTACTACTTGACTCTATATCCAAAGTAATTCATAGGTTTTTATTTCCAGTTTCCTATCACTTTGCAGTCCTTGAAAAAATATTTATTGAGTAAGTAGAAGAATGAATGAATGAATTTTAAAAGGAAACCACTTTTGTTTCTTCCTTTCTTCTGATTCTTCATGGATGTTTGGTCTATATCGGGGAATCTCTTCACAGAAGTTGCAGTAAATGGGAAGCCTTCGTCTCACCTCTCTGCTCAAGCCTCTGGTTAAGGACCCACTAATAAAGGGGATATGAAGGATATTCTGCCTATAGCTGGAATAGCATCATCTGAGTTTGCCATTGGCTTACCTCTGTGTTTGGGTTTTATGATTCCACCATCATCAAAAGTACCCTCTGTAATATAATCTTACCCTTTGGGGCTAAAACAAAAGTCTAACAGGCACAATTTAGGCAGACAGTATTCTCTAATGGAGCAACATGAGAGCCCACAAACTTAAAATGAGGTTACTTTCAAGCACGTTCATTTTTATTTTTCCCATGACCCCCATTAATTCAAAGTTAAAAAAGGGTGAATCAAGCGCTAAATGTGTGAATTATTTTAAATGATTTTTTCAAAATATTTAATATATGTGTTAATTGTCTTAGCCTCTGTATGCCCATTAGCCATGACAATATTAATGTTGTTGGCGGTATCAATTATGTCCCTAAATGACTATATGAATGAGGAGCAGTAGTACATTGAAATAGTGCTGAAGAGTAGCAATTTTCAACATTGTTTAGCTTGCTTTCCTGCTATCTTTCTAAGAATGTAAATACTATAGCATCATCTATTTTTAAAGCCCTGTAGACTCTTAAGCCTGAAGTAGTTTTTACTAGTAATTGGGCTATTTCAGCTTGAAGCGCTCTGATTGTCCTAGCAAATCTTTTGAAATGAAGTAAGCAGAAATCACTCTTCACAGAATACCCTATTATAAATGGCAACATTTTTTTTTCCTGTTGGTTACAGGTAAAAAGCTTAAGAACTTTAAAATAAAGTGTAGTCATAACCCTAACCATGTATTTGAAATGCTGGATGTACTATAACAATTGGTTTTCTTTCTTTGGGGATGTACATTTCTACCTGTATTTCAGTTGACATGGTGATTAGAAGCCACTGTTCTTTTATAATCTCAGATTCTTCTTTTCCTTAATGGGCAGTTTGTGCTCTTGTTTTGAGCAGAAACAAATTGAAAATAAAATTTAAGGACTCCCAAAGCATACCTTTAAAGGTATTTATATATAGCTGGGAAAACAGCTTATTTTCCTTTAGGAATATTGTAGTATTTTCATCCATATTCCAGGTAAACACAAATCACACATTTAGAGAAGGGTCTTTGAACTCTATTTTGAAGGTTAACTCTCGATTTATTAACCTTTTAAAAATGCTTTGGAAAAATTAGCTCATCAAAGGCAGCCTTTGTTAGCAGCATCTTTGGATCTTTAAAGTTAAAATCTAATTTATTTCTATCTCTTGGAATTTGTATCTATAAAATACAAATATTTTTCAGCCTTGTTTTTATTTTAAGTTACAATATTTAATAAGTAACCTTTGGAGTGTATGGCCTAATTTCTTCCATAAATCATGAAAATGTGTTTCAGATCCTTACAGGCTGATTTCATAAACACAAGTGTTGGTGTTTCTAGCAAAACGTGCAGCATGCAGATTTTTTTTTCCTTAATCTAGGGATATCAGTTTTTGGTTGGGTTAACATAAATTCATCTGAAAGTGCAGCACTTTTGGAAATAAAGTACATTTGTACCAATTTTTAAGACTTTTTATTATTTATCAAATGCTCTTTCAGCAGCATCAACTATGGAAACACTGAGTGAATATGATTTTATGAGGAAAAAATGCTAAATCATTTTACTGTTCTATATTGAAACAACACATAGCTCATTTATCTGTGTTAGTCTTCGAGGCTAAATGCTAAAATAAGGGATGACAGCTATATTCAATATGGTTGATGTAGCAGACTATTGCTTTTCCTTACAACAATTGATCAAAACAGTTTTCAATTCTTGAAGGCATTATGTCAGTTATTATTATTGCTATCCTTATTGGTACTTTGTTGGTATTTATTCATATTCTCATAATAACTTTCATTTTGAAAGCATTATTAAATTCTTGCTCTGCACTATGCCTGGTGTGAGGGGACATGGGGGAAACAAACAAATAAGATGTTCCCTTGCCTTTAAAGAGTGAACTGCTACATTATCACATTTAATCAGTTTAAAGGAAAAAGTAAGTATTAAGCACTTAGTAAATGGAAAACACAATTTCAAGAATTATAAGAAACTCTTATTTGAACTGCCTACATTTTCTTTGATTCTTCTTTCTCATTCTCAAACCTGAAAACCAAATGAATATCCAGGTTCTTTCCATTCTCTCTGCTCTCTCTCAAATCCATTCAGTTATCCTGATCTCATCCTTTGTCCAGATAACCTCCTGATCATCCTTTTGGATCTCCCTGCCTGAAAGCTTGCTCACTCCCACCCATTCTTACAGTGCTACCAGAGGACCTCCCCAAACCTAAATCTGCCTGGGTCTTTCACTTACCTAACAATATGTTAGTGACTTTACACAAAGTCAGAAGTCCAGAACACGCCTGTTCCAGTTTGCTAATGCTTTCATTATGCAAAATACCAGAAATGGTTTAGGCTTTTGTAAAGGGAGTTTATTTGGTTACAATTTTACAGCCTAAAGGCCATGAAAATGTCCAAATGAAGGCATCAATACAAGTATACCTTCACCAAAGGAAGGTCAATGGCATCTAGAAAACCTCTGTTAGCTTGGAAGGCATGTGGCTGGCATCGGCTGATCCTGGGTTGTGTTCCAGCTCCTCTCTCAGCTCCTGTGCCTTCTTCAAAATGTTGCTCTTGGGCATTTTGTCCTCTCTTAGCTTCTTCAGAGCAAATACTGGGCTAGTATTTCCAAAGTGTCACCAAAGTCTGCTTTCAACGGCCATCTCCAAAATGTCTCTCTAAGCAGCAGCTGTGAGCTCCGTCTATCTGAGCTCTTAATAGGGCCGCAGTAAACTAATCAAGACCCATGCTGAATGGGTGGAGCCACACCTCCATGGAAATAATCTAATCAAAGGTATTACCCACAGTTGGGTGGGTCACATCTCCATGGAAATAACTTAATCCAAAGATTCCAACCTAGTCAACACTAAAACATCTGCCCCCACAAGATTGCATCAAAGAACATGGCATTTTGGGGGACATAATAAGTCCAAATCAGCACAATGCTGGAAAAGGCCTGGGTGATCTGGTCCTTGTCCAGCTCTCAGCCTTTCTACCTGCACTTTGATCCATAGCATTCTGTGCACCAGTCACGTAGAACAATATACAGAGGTGGAGCACAGCATGATCCCTCCTGTTTCTAGGTTTTTGCATCTGAAATAGTAATTGATGGGTTAATGAATTTTGCCACCTTTGCATAAAATACCACCATCATCATCTACCCTCATTTACCATTCAGTATCAGGATTAATATCACAGTTTTGCTTTTCGTCCATCCACATTCTCTCTCTGAATCAATCTCCTCTCTTTCTCTCTTTCTCTCTCTCTCTCTGACACACACACACACACACACATGCACACACACCTAGTGAAAGGGCTCCTCTTAGGAACTCTGGTGGCACCTTATACTTCTTCCATTGTGGCATTTGTGCATTTTTAAAGTATTTGTTTCCTCTACTGGAAAGCTTTTGGAAAAAATGGACTCTTTTTAAAAAAAAAATGTTTGTTTTGTTTTTTCTTAGAGTTTATTGAGCTCAAATATGTTTCTTTTAAATTATTTTATTATGTATTACATGTCACATGCAAATAAAATATACCCAAGTCCAAATCAACACCACTGTTTCCTCCTTTCCCAAATAATCCACTGTTAAAAGTTGACATTTCTTATACATTTGCATACATATACAGATACCTACACCTATGTAGGTAAATAGGGTCATGTATTAGGTACTGTTTTATTTTTAACTTCCTTTAATTTAATAATATGTTTTGCAGTGCTTTACATGTAACTCACATAGGACTGCATTATCATTCCATTTCACAACTAGATGGTATTATATTGCATAGATGTGTTAAAACTTAATCATAAAAAATTAAAAAAACTTAATCATACCACTATTAATGGATATTTAAGCAGTTTCCAATTGTTTGGAAACATTCTTGTAACAACATCTTTTTGGACCTGGGAGGATGTTTCTAAAGGATGTGGTAGCATTAAGAATTGAGCTCTGGAGTCAGATTGCCTGGGTTAGTTCAAATCCTGGGCTTACCACTAATTAGCTGAATTAATTTAAGAATTACTTAACTACTTTCTACTTACTTTCTTGGTGTAAAATGGGAATTATAATAATAGGGCCTTTGTCATAAATTATTTTGAGACTTAAGGGAAATAATATGTGTAAATAATTTAGAACAATGCCTGACAAATATCAAACATTCAATTAGCATTTGATATGATTGTTATTATTATCCTAATATGTTCATAGAAGTTGATTTATTGGATCAAAGGATATGGACATTTATATTTAGGTAAATATTCTCAAAATTTCCATCCAAAAAGACTTTAACCATTATCACTTCCACCAACAGGGTTTGAGTGCTTACTGTTTACTGTCATCACTATTTAGATTATCAATCCTTGTTATCATTGCTACTAAGAATCAACATCTTTTACAGTTGTTTGTTGACAACATTTGGATTTCTAATGTGAAGAAATCATCCATCCTTCTTTTCGTTCATATCCTTTTTTCATTTTACTGTTGGATTTTTGTTTTTTCTTTCATAGATTTTTATGTATTCAGGCAAATGATCTTTTATCTACTATACATATATAACATGTATTTTCTCCATGACTATTACACATGTTGAAATTTAATTGCTGCTGTTTATTGATATAAAAAAAAGGATTTTAATTTTTGAAGTAAAATCTCTGTATTTTTGGTTTATATTTTTTTAAATAATTTCTCCCAAGTCCAGCACAATGCTTAGTACATTTTAGGTCACCAAGGAATATAATTGAATGACTGATGTTTAACTTGAATGAAATTCATAGAATTTTTTTTTTTAATGAAGCCAGAGTCTTAGTTTTCCACAAACTAAGCTACCACAAACACAACACTATGGATTGGCTAAAACAATAAGCAATTACTAGCTCATGTTTTCAGAGGCCAGAAGTACAAGAAGATATCCACAAGGCTTGCTTTCTCCCCAAAAACTGTTGCATTCTGGTGCTGGTTGAGTGTATGGTTGTGTGTGTGTGTATGTGTGTGCGTGTGCGCGTGCTCATGTGCAACTAATGAATATCCTAAGATTTCCAATTGGTGAATTCTACCCCAGTTGCATTGGTTGGGTCATGGTTAATTTTCATCTTCCTAAGTCATTGTTGAACTAGACAAAGTAAGAAACTTACATGTTTTTCAAATTGGTCTAAATGATTAAGAAGTAACACTTGTGTAAGATGCATAGGTTTTTACTGTCGCGAGTTGACTGAGTTTTTGTTTAATGTAAGAGAGTTAAATAAGAATCAAACATGGCTCAGGTTTTTACAGATGCATTATCATACCTACTTTCCACTTGTCAGTTTTTCTTCAGAGTGCCCCTTTTCATTAATTAACTTTAGTATATTAAACTTGAACAATTTAAAAATTATGTAATTAATATATTCAGTTTCAGTTATAATTCTTAACTGATTTGAGTGCATCAGTCTGATACTAGCAGCTGTCGCTTCATAAACTTTTTGGTGGTCAGGTGGTTGCACATCACAGATTCCTATTTCTGATGCTTTCGGGTGAATTCCCAGCCTAGGTGTCCTGGTGGGCCACGTTTGCCTGGACTCCTACGTGATACTAGGCTCCGATGCCTGTGTATGCTCTTTTGTACCTGTATTGCTATGTTATAATTGTCTTTTGGCTATTTTAAATAAAGTATGTATTCAGTTCTGTTATGTATACCCTCAGGAATGTGAAGAGAGTAATGGATAACTTCTAAAGAATTGGAGAACCCAGTGTTTTCTAGATCCAAAAATGATATAAGATGGAGTAAGCTTTCCAGATGTGCTGAATTGAGAATCTTGAAAATAGTCACTTGCAACAAAGCAAAACAAAACAAAACAAAAAATTCTAACCACTTACTTGCCTACAGGACCTTAAACTCTTAGTAACAGATTACCTCAGAATCTTAGTTAATTCATGGTCTCTTGGGAGTAGCTCTTCCTTAGCATATTAACACAAATTAGCTAGAAAATATAAGGTCTATTTTTAGTAGATACCTTAATTCAATGGGGTGAGAGAGCTCTTTAGCACGTCCTGGATAAGAAGGCATGCTGAACGATAGATACAGGGCAGGATGAAAAGGTGTGTCCAGGAGAGAGGGCTAGGACTTTGCAAAGGAAAGGAAAAACAATTTCTGAAAAGGTTGGATGCTTCCTTAACAAAGAAGAGGCTTACTGCATAATTTTTTCTAGAAGCAGCATGAGATGGAGCAGTTGCTGTTAATATGGAATTGTCAATGCCTAACAGCATGTGGTCATCATATTCATAAGTGCCTGTCTGTGAACACCTGGTGTGAGAGATTTCCTTTAGACCACAGACTATTTGTAACAATGTATTAGAATATGTATTCAAAAACTAAATATAATGTATAAAATATTATATATATATTATGTTACATTTATAGTCTGGAGAAATTCCACAAGTCTTTTGGATTTTGCAAAAAATTTCTTTAGTTCAATGACTTTGTGACATCCAAAGCAAATACCCTTCCTTAAAATTCTGTTTACAAAGAAGTAATTAATTTAAAATAAGCTATCACTATAAGGATGAAATGATATCACTGAGTTCAGATTTCTTTTGCAAAATGTGTTCACCATCATCTTCTTATTAATTGTGTGATTGATTATTCCCAACTTTATGATAAAAATTCAGGTTTTAAAAGGAACATTAATGGCTCAAAGTCTTCAAACATAATAGGAATTTAACTATTTTCCCAAACACCTTGAAAAACTTAATGGAGTTACAACACACCTTAGTCCATGATATATACTTTTGGCAAGAAGGGGAAATTAATGGGTTAGTAATTTCACAAACTAAACATCAGCATGGGGTAGCTTAACAAAGATTGGAGGTCACTGAGATTAAATTATGATCTCGTGAAAAACTAGTGGAAAGGGTAAGATTAGTGGATTCAGCTTCTCTGAGAGTCCCCCAGGTTTGAACAATGTCCTTCATCCCTCTGCTTTTTAGCTATATTAAATATGTATCTTATATGATAATAATACAATGGAACGGCATGTAAAGAGTGAGTGAGTGCTCATTGAACTGAGTTCAAAATGAAAAGCTAAATAAAGCTATTTCCTCTCACCACAGATTTTTTTTTCCTTTAAAACCAGTGAGGTATGTGGAAAAATGAAAATCCAATAGACATCACATACCCTGTTGTAAGTGTTTATATGTAAACTTACCTATGTAAAGAATGGGGAAATTAGGAATATAGAAGAATCGTCCCAGATTGTCATCCCAAGGAAAAGAGAGGGGAAATTTCAAGTTCCTCAGGTGTTTTTAGAGTAACTAATCTGCCATTTACCTATAGAAGGAGGGTCCAAAGAAGATTTGACTCAGAATGTGCAGTAGGAGGGCTGGGATGTACTCAGGCAGAGGCAGCCTTCCAGAAGCTGTGGGCTCACTGGGGTACTGGGCAGAGTCGGTGTCACCCTGCATGTGTGACAGCCACTCTGTGGGTTCCGAGCTCCATGTCTGTAGTGTAGCATCCCCTGTCCTCCCCTCTCTTCCCCACAGAGCATGGAGAAAGAAGCTTCTTAAGAACTGCAGAATTAACTTGTTGCTGTCTGCTGTTTTAAGGAAGTAGGGGAATAACCCAGCAAAGGGTTCTGGTGTCTCATCCCCGGTTTCATCTAGGGAAGGGGCAGTTTGCTTTACAGTTTAATCTATAACTTTTAGCAGTTTGCCTTCCTGCCTACACCTTCAGTGCTTGCTTTTTATCTTTTTTTTTCTTTGCTCCTTCCTCTCCTGTATCTTTACTCTTAAGTCCCTTCTCAAAGGGCAGCCCGCAGTTGGGGTGACTGGCACTCGTCTGGTCTGTGTCCCTTATCCGCTTCTTCTCTTTCCCATGCAAGCACCCTCATTGCTGTGCCTGTGGTGAACCGTGCCCCGACTGCAGCTCCTCTCTGCCCCCACCCTGCTGTCATTGCCACTTAGTCCCTGGATGAGTCCGGGTCTGCTGAAGACACACATATTCATCTCTGCTTGTACAGTTTAGAAATACATCCACCACACCTAATTCCGATGCTCATTTGTCAAACAAAGAAAAAGATTTTGTTCTCATTTTGAAATTCAACAGAACAGTCATGGATGCTGTTAAAAATGTGTCCCTTCAGGTGTACCTGCCTTCAGAATGACAGTACTTCCTGTTTGAGAAAATAGAAACAGAAAGGTAAAAAAAAAAAAAAAAAAAAAGACATTGGAACAGCGGAGACTTGTTTCAAAGCACAGAGAAAATGAAAACCAATGCATAATTCACACAATTGACTACACAAATCACTAAACAATCCTTTGGTCAATGTTTCTAGAAAAATTGATTTCCACTCTCCTACGTAATAAATTCTTAATAATATGATTCCATTATAGCCAAAAAGTTGTTTTAATGATAGTTTATTCTAAAAATATCAAACTGAATATTATTTAACCATTAAGCATTATATTGAACTAAAATGTAACTCCTTTCCAATTAGGAGCATGTTTTGACTTCTTTTGGTGTTGGTAAGGTTATTTATTTCATTTTTTACATATAGTACCATTAAACTTTCACTTCCAAAGTATAGTATAGCCTTATTGCATTTATTAATTATATTTATATATAAAATAAAATGTCTATAAAGACTAAGTAAAAGGAGTATGAATATATGTATTTTTTATTTCTCATATTTGAAATTATTTGGGAGACAATGACTTATTACAATCTGCTGATATTTTTGATTGTTTGATATACCATACTTTCTGTAGCAATAATAAAAATGTCCTATCTTAAAAGTATTAAAAGGAGAAACTATATGAAATTCTCATTTTTATTGAAATATAATTTTAGATACCTTATTATGATTGTAGATTTTCCTGCAAGGTTTGGAGAACTAAGTAGACCTAATCATAACAATAAAAAAAATTCGTCAGTATTCTTCTATCTAAATTTCAAAAGTACTCCTACAAAATCATGTTGTAATCTCAAATCCATGAAATTACATTATCTTACAGCATAAAATACTGCTACTAGTGATAGGACGTTAGCAGACATCCATGCACTGCCCTGACCCCTGTCATTAAGTTCCTATTGCATCTATTGTCATCTATATTCAACCTCTAAATTTTGAGATCACATTTTTTTTCTTGTCTGTATTTATGTCTGCCAAATATTTGCACAACTAGTGGATATCTTCATGCTCTCCGATGTTCAACAATAAAATACATAAATCAGATGAAATCTTAAATTAAAATATTTCCAATAGGCAAGGGTTCCTATTTATGAGGAATTTAATATAATATCAGACTAACCTATTGTTTCTGTGAATACTGTCGATCAGAACCAGAAAAATACACATTCTTAGGTGGTATTTGTTGCAGTTACATTTTTCTCTGCCAAATATGTAAAGCACACAATTAGAATATTTTTATCATCTCAAGTTAGTGACGTACCAATCTAGCTTCCAACTTTGATGAAGATAATATAATTTCCTCAGTCTTTTTAAAGAAAATAAGGAAACTTGAAAGCCAGTGCTGATGGATTAGAGAATGATCTAGTGAGACTTTGCATTTTCTCTGCTCCATTTTCTTGCCCTAGATTTCCCCATGTTTATAGTTACAGTATTTTATTAGCAGGGATGCAAACGGGGAAGGAAAGCAATGAGTCTTCTTGGCAAGCTTCTGTGTGTATGATGTACACTCTGTAGGGATGTTTTCCAGAAATGTTCATTTGTGTCAATGTGCTCAGTGAAGTCTTTCTCTCCCCATTAATGTCAGTAAATAGGAGTAGAGGTCGGTAGTGGTTGTGTGGGAAAAATTACAAATGTATACTATAACATGAAACAAAGCAGGAAAACCTGTGTTTTGTTTATAAAGATACTAGCATCCCCCATGGCCAATTTACTCCATTCTTTCACCACAGTTTCCTTAATCACCTCTCAGGTGCCATACCTAACCTGCCCTAGGCATAGAACAGAGAGCATGACAAAGGCTCTTTCCTTCTTCTACTATCAAATGCCATCCTATTCTGGTACTGAAAGCCAAATCTTTCTCTGAACAAACTCACATCATCCAAGATTCTAACATTTATTGGTAACTGCATCTGAGATCAGACTCCTGGAGACAGGAACATTGAAAGGATGCTTTTTACCACTTAGAACCATTTCCAATAAGAATTGTTTGACGTTCTGATTTCCCATTTTCTGCTAGTATTTATTAGCCTCCCTATGGAAACACCTCAAATATAGGTGGGGAAGATAGTCATTAGAAAGCCACCTCAGGGAAAATCAAGCCGTCATAAATCTACTTTGCTAATGGCTAGAAGATGAGTGGAGGTCCTCTGTGTCAGCATCTGTAGTGGGGAATTACGGGAAACGTGAACAAGGATGAGTGGAAGTGGAAAGGGAGAAACAGACTGTGGTTTTCATCCAGGAGTTAGCCTGGCTAGATCGTGATGAAGGGCCCTTAACCTGGATGAACAGTGGCAACCGTCTCCCATAGATGGAGCATTGGTCATTAGTGATTTTCAGCCCTTCTTTCTTTCTCTTACCCCAGTATCTTTGCCAAGTAACCTCCGTATTCCTCTACCTGCTGCCAACTTTTTTCATTCTGCCATCTTTTATATTCCTATTCCTTCTCATGATCTTCACTGAAAATTAAAACATTAACAGTGAAAACATTTTAACTTTTTTTATCAAACATATAATCTTAATCCATAAATCTATATAATCCACTAAAACCAGAATCCAATATAGGCTTTGTAAGCTTAGAAAAGTTACTTAACCTCTTTATGCTTCAGTTTCTCCATCTATAAACTAGGGATTTAATAGTATTTACCTCATAGAATTTGTGTGGGCATTAATGAGATAAAGTATGTAAAGATATTGGAACTGTATCTGAGAAACACAAGGTCTTAATAAATTGTAAATTTATTTATGATGGAAAAATAAAATAAGGGAGCACTGGCCAAAGGGTCAAATATTTTGTACATTAATATGTATATATTCTATTATTTTTTAAAATCCATTATTCAAAATGTTATTGATAAATAAATACATTACAAAACTTGTTGCATAATAAAATGACACTTCCCTTTATAAAAGAATATAATTCTAGTTTTATTTAAGGTGATGTTTCTAAACTTGGAGAGAAGCATCAAAACTGCTTTGAAAATCTGATGAAATACATGAAACTTTTCCCAGACAAATACATGTATATACAACCTTTTTTCATCCACATTTGGAGTTCATGGAAACTGGTTTCTGTTTATGGAATTCATAGGAGTTCAGGACCCCAGGCCAAAGACTCTAGCTTTAAAGACAGGAAAGTAAGTTAGAAAATCTTAAACTTGAATTCCAGATCTAAACATGTAAATTTTATTATTCTGGGAGAGTCCATTAATCTCTCTGGTATTAAATATTTTTGTTTAAATAGGCAGTTGGAAAAGATGATCACTAATTACAACCCTAACATTCTCTGTTCTTATGAAATAACTAGTTTCTCAAGTCATTTGAAATATGAGAATATGTTCTGCCACTTGGTTGTGAAGCCAGACTGGGATGATTCAGCAGCACTCACTAAGAATGTATATCTTCCTGTGACTCAGGCTTTCTAAATTGGGGCCAGGCACAGGGGACAAGAGCCAAAAATAGAGAGGATAAGACACTTGCTCCCAGAGTCTAGGATAACAATTAAATGTGGCTATGATTGGATATCAGGGGCTGCTTTGGTTTGAAGGACTCAGAGGGAGCAGTTTCAGAATTAATAACACCATTTTGTTTATCTTTGTCTTTTTGTTTTTAAGATTTTTATCCTTGATCCCTGGTCTTTTAAAATTGGTGGTAGTCAAATTTCATTGTTTGTTTGTCTTTTCTAGTTTACTGTTGCAGCATAACAAATTACCCCCAAACCTGGTGACTTAAAACAAGAACATTTTATTATGTCTCATGATTCTGTGGATCGGGAATTTGGTCAGGGCTCAGCGGGGTGATTCCTCTTCTCCACACAGCCTGGACTGAGATCACTCCGTGGTTTTAATTTGACAGATGGGCTGGGCTGGGGGGGTCCAAGAAGATTCACTCACATGTCTGGCATCTTGCTGTGATGGCTGCAAGGCTGGACTGAGCTGAGCTATGAAGGTTGCCTAAAGGCTTCCCTGTGACCTCTCCAGCATAGTCTCAGGGTACTCGGATAACTTTCATGAAAGCTGGTTTCTGCCACGCCGAGTGTTTCAAGGAGCATGGGCAGAAGCTGCAAGGTTCTTAATAGTTAGCCTCAAAAATACCAGAATGTCACTTCAACCATAGTCTACTAGTTAAGCAAGTCACTAAGTCAAACAGATTCAAAGAGAGAAATTCTGGACCCCAACACTAAAAGGGAGGAGGAAAGTATTTGTATTTGTAACCATCTTTAATCTACCATAGTATTTTCTTTCCCTAAACTTTGAGTGCTGCGAGTTGAGTTAATCATACTTCTCGGTTCATAGCACATGGCCATTTTTGGTCTTTACACAAGTTATTTATTTATTTATGTATTCTCTTTATGCCCCACCATAGACAACCATTCTATTCTGTTTAGAATGTATATTTTATTTGAATATTTTACTGAAAAATGTATATTGTTTGAAGCAAATATATCTTTTAATTAGGATAAATGGCTTTGAGTTAGAAATCTCATTCTTTTTCTTCCTTTTATCATACAAACACTATGCTTTAAGGGCCATTCCTTTTCTCTATATGTACATCCATGTGCTGCACAGTACTCAGTGGTGGAATCCTTCACATTTTTAACTATTAACTCTCTTCATGATGGTTATCCACACTAGCTCCAACTGCCTACCACCATTAATTAATTAATTTCTTCAAAAAATATTATTATGCATTTACTGTGTGGCAAGCACTATTCTAGGCAAAACCAACATACATATCCTTATGGACTTATGTAAGTGTTGGGGAGGAGGGTACTTATAGCCAGGAGCAAAACTTCCAGGCCATAGAATTTTATCAGATGGTTTTGTGGAATTCCAGTATCTTCTCCCAGGTGCCTGTGAACTTTGGCTTGTATTAACCAGGATTCATTTTTTCCCATTTAAATATTTATTTATTCTATCTGTACTACATAAGACATTCATATATTTCAAATATAAAAACAATATAACAGGATCAGTTATTGAGAAAGCATGATTCTGCCCCATCTCTACCTTCACCACCCGTCTCCCACACCTTTTATTAGTTTCTCCTTCAACCTTCATGAAAAATTCTTGCAAATGTAATCAAATTAAGTGTTTTTTTTGCCTTTGGGTTTATGCTCTTGAAGGTTTTTCTAAGGAAACATTTTGTAGCATTTCATGTTATTCTTTCCTTTTAATATTTTTGTTCTTCATATTATTATCACTATTAGATATTTTATTGTCATAATTATTCCCAACTATATCCTGTTCTTATTCATTTGAGAATTATAGGCAATAGGATATAATTTAGTTATATTGTTACTTTAAAAATTATTATTGTAACATATATATAGCATAACTTTTCCCATTTTAGCCACTTTCAAGTATACAATTCAATAGTGTTTGTTCAAAATTTTTGCTGCCATCACCATCATCTATTACCAAAATTTTCCATCATTCCAAACAGAAACTCTATACCCATTAAGCATTACCTTTCCATTTCCCTCCCCCACCTCTGTCGCTGCTATATTATTATTTTTTAGTAGATAGAATCTGATCTTTATCCTTTGGAGAGTATTGAGCAATGTAATGTATGAAGATTTTATTTCTTTATATTTTGATATATTTAAATGACTCATTTTCAGAAGCTTTTTGTGAGTGACTTGGCAAATGCTATCTCAACGTCTTCTATGCCACTCTTGGAATAAGGCAGATTAATTTGCATGGTCTTCATGCAAATAAATGATGGGAAGGTACCATTCCTCCCCCAAAATCCACATTTAAGGGGTTAAACTTAAATGATCACAAGGAAGAGAATAGTTTGCATGAAGATAAGGAGGACAAGTGGGCCAAACCTGTCCCTAAATCAGAACAGGTAGGAGTGGACACAGTGGTTCTAGTGCACAGAACAAAGGATGAGGCCACCAATTCCAACTGAGCGCTCCTGGGCTAGCTGCTCCCCGGCAGCAGTGTGGTCACTTGGAACTAGTAGGTTAAAACAGCCCTGTCACTGTGCTCTGGACGTGGTCATCAGAAGTAGTAGGTGTTTTCCAGTCGAAGAACCTTATTTGTAAGCTGCCTCATCCTGACAAAGGTTTGTGCCTCCTTTTCACTCCTCTCTAATTTTGAGGGACCCAGCCATGATTGCCTTCCAGAGTTCCTGCACTTGGTGGCACTGCCCCACTGTAGGCAGAATCTCCACCACCCCTGGGGCACCTTGCTCCCTGTGGAAGTGGCTGAGTGAGGAAATCAAAAGTGGTTTGGGAGCACTGATACATTTTTCCAGGGACATCCTCATCCCTGAGCCTGAGCCTGAGCCTGAGCCTGAGAAGCGAGCTAGTGTGGCAGCCCAGGTGTCGGAACCCCCCCCACCTTTGGGAAAAGGGTGGAGCCTTGAGGACGTAGCAGCCCCGGTGCCCAGAGCACAGACATTGAAGGTCATGGAGCCTAATCACTGTTGGTAATCATCATTCACCAGATTCAGCTGAGTTTTCTTTGTAACCAAATCGTGAGCCTCAGCTGAGGTTTCCTTGTAACCAAATCTAGTGAGGCTCTGCTGAGCTATATAAGACACTCCTCTTCCTCTTTATGCGGCTCTTTAACTTCCGTTTCTCCATCCGGCACCCTTGAGAAGAATGTTCGTATAAGTAAGTCCCTAAAGTTCATGAGGAACTTTTTGCCTGGCGTGTGCCTTGGTCTTGGGATTGAGTCAGGCTGGAGCAGTCATGTTCACGGGCAAGTTATCACCCAGGCGATCATGGCCATCCCAGAAAAGACAGCTTTGCTCCTGTCTTCACAGTTGGGAAACAGTTACTCAAGGCCAGCTTAAATCTGGTAACTTCTGTGTTAAAGGAACTAGATCAAGTGCTCTTTCACCTTAAGGCACTAAAATACATTTGAATGTATAAAGCTAATGAGGTGAAGTCTTAGATGGCTATAAATCTTGCTACTGGCACTGAAGTTTAGACTTGACTTTTTTTGAACTACCTGAGGAACCTTATTTATACCCAAACTGTGTATAGGGATCCTTCAGTTATGCATATTTTAAATTTCTCTTTAACTTACTTTGTATAACATAATTTTAAAACTAGGTATTTCTTTTTAATTATGTGAATTGTGTATATAGTACCCATTTTAATATTAGTTCTTAAAGTACTGTATATAATTAGTTTAGGCATATAGAGATGAGCTGTGAGGGTAACCCATTCTCTAATTCAGCAACATTTGTGGTCTTGAGAGCAAAATCAACATCACCTGGAGATCTGTTAGAACTATAATTGCTGAAACCCACACCAGACTTACTGAATCAGGAACTCTGAGGGCAGGACACAGGAATCTGTGCTTTGTAAACCCTTCAGGTGATTCTGATGTACAATAAAATTTGAGGACCATTATTCTAAAGCCCTTCTATTCAGTTTGTTCCAAGTCCCTGCACCATTATCATCACCTGTTCTGATTAGATATCCACACTCTCGGGCCCCATTCCAGACCCACAGAATCAGAATCTGCATTTCAACAAGATCTCAGGTGATTCTTGTGCACACTAAAGTTTGAGAAACACTGTAGTCTAAACAGAATCTCTAGGTCTCATATGTCTCCTCTTGTTGGCCCTGTGGTTGCCCTTCTGGCCCCTGTAATAGGTGCACAGGTTTTTCCAACTTTGAATCTCTTAATTTTTAAATTAGGTAAGTTTTATTATATGATTACTCTGTCTAGAAAGAAATGCCAGGACATAAAAATATGAGACTCTCAGTTAAATTTGAATTTTGGGTCAACAACGAATTATATTGTAGTATATGTCCTATGCAATATTTGATACTTGGGGCATACTTGCAATAAAAAATATATATATCCATTATTTGTATAAAATTGGGCATCAGAATTTTTATTTGATAGAGCTGACAACTCTAAATAGAGATTAAAATTATCCCCCAAGAGGACCAGCAATTTCTGCCAGCTTCAATGTGAGTATTTGCCAAAACAGCCATATCTTTTCACATAACAAAATTTTCAGTCTCCTTGGGTGGGGACAGCAGCTGAAATTCTGGTTTTTGCATCCCTACTAAGCCAGCTCCTGTGTTCCTTGGTATACCTACAAAAGATAGGTATAGCCTTATTATCTTAAACCAAGACTGGCCTTAAGATACAAAACATTCTGATATATCTAGTATTTGTCAGAAGGAAGGACTTAACATTCACTATGCAAGGACAGAAAGAACCATTGCTTTTGGAAAATATTATTCAACATACAAAAATCAGTATCAACTAATTCTCTGCAGGTTAAATCCGTCAGGTACTGAGGGCATATTTTACAGCTAAGTCATTTTGGTTCACCTATCAGGAGTCCCTGTTGCTTTAAATTTGATACTCTGCTGGATCATTCCTCTGGTCCTGGTCTTAGTAACACCTGTTTTGACTTGTTTTGGGTAAAGCTGTCTGTGCTGTAATCTGTATTGGAGACTTGCAGTCAAATACAGCTTCAGTGCTAGAGGGAAGCTGAGAGTTTCTGAAGGAAATCTTTTACTGGTGTCCTGAAGCCCATCTCCATATGGAGATAAAGTGCACTTTTATTTTGATGAGAGTTCTGGATGAGAGCACTCTTTAATTTCAGTAATATATTATAAAGCCTGCTTCTGCTCATCTGGTTTCAGAGCTTACAGAAGTGATCTTAATCAGAAATATCATATCACTGCAATTTAAATCCTTAACTGCAGGTGTAATGTTGGTGTCTGGTTTGTAGTTTCTACCAAAAAATTTCCTAGAAGATAATTGAAGAGATAAGCCCCTCTTTATATTTTAAAGTCTATCTTTGGATCAAAGTAGAACAAAGCTGTGTATTTGGTCATATTACCTGGGCAGGAACACCCTTTCTGAATTCTCTTTTTAGGTTTTACATTTAAAGTTTATCAGTTATAATACAAGCTATAGTCCCATGCATTTTGATATTTACTTTGTTTTTATTCTGTTAACCTCATTTTCCTTTTTATATTGCATATATTAGGTACATAGTATAGAGGATATTTTGTTTTTATTATGAAAACTAGCAGCTATGTGATAGAATACATTTAAAAGAATAATACTAAAATAAACACCTTTGTACTGAACATATTGTTTAAAAACTAGACTGGTGATTGTACCTTAAAACACCCCGTATGCCCCTTCTTAATTGCATTGTCTTTATCCTCCTGCTCCCAGAGTTCAGTGCTATCCTGCATTCGGTTGTTTTCTTTCCTTATTGGTTTTACCACACATATGCTTATTTGCCTACTTTTGATCTTTTATATAAAGGGAATTATTTTGTGTGTATTCCTCTGAAACTTATTTTTGCGCAATATTATGCTTTGTATATTTATGCACGCTGATTCAGGTTCAGGGCTGCATTGTGTTCAATGGCATAAATATGTCATAATTTATTTATCCTCACTACCAATTAGGGATATTTGGGTTGTCTCCATTTGTGCATTACTGCAAACTATGGTCCTGTGATCGTTCTTCTTCCTGTCTCCTGGTGCACTGTACAAGAGGTTCTCCAGGGCTGGTGCTCTCTTAAGCCACTGGGCTGTGGTGAGCTAAGAGTGAGGCTGGTGTGATTCCATCTCTGCTCCTTCTGTGTATCCAGGGTCCAGTGATTTGTGCATTCAGCTCAGATTTGTGCTTCCAGAAATCTCTGTAGTGGATCTCCATAAGATATTAACATTTTATGTAGGTCACACTTCACCATGGATCAAAAATTCACTAATTCCCATTTTGCATTATGTTCTATTGTATTGTCCAGTATAGTTCACTTGAAATTATACAGGTTCAAATAAAAAAACGAAGGCTATGCCAAATTTAAATAATATGACCCTGTTTCCATTACTAAGTTCCTACCAAGTAATTATAAATCTCCCTGTCTTTGTGACAAAATTTTTCCCTCCACAGTTTTTAATTTTCCTAGCCTCAGCTGGAAGAATGATGAGGACAGAAGATAACATGACAGGAGTAGAATTGGAGTAATTAAGATGCCTGGACACTTTGTGTCTCATCATTATAAACATTATGCGGACTTCACAAAACCTTAGAGCTATTATTAATATTACTTTTATAGTATTGTGTCTGTTCCTTATTAAAAAGCATTGCAAAATAAAATTTAATCGAGATATTGGCTGTAACCTAAACAAAGTAATGCAGGTGTTTGAAAATGGTGAAAAAGTAGATGGCATCTGTTTGATTAGATTATATTCTGAAATAATTTATGGCAGAAAAAAATGTATTAGGTGACCACAGTTTTTTACTTTATTTAGAAATTTCCTGGTATTATTTTAAAATGTTCTTTTCAACTCAAGTAATAATTCCTCTAAAACTTTAATGAAAATAAATTTCTAAGAAGTTAAGAGAAAAATTAAGATATAATCTAATTTTGACACAGTTGTGTTATATACTCTGAATGAAGCCTGTCTATGGAGTAAAAAAAAAAAAAAAAGAGATAGTAGCTTGTGGGCATGCCTCAGAATGATGAGAACTAATTTGAAATTCTTCTAATATTTTTCTTAAAAAACTACAAATATCTAACTCAGAATAAGTTGATAGCTGTCTCTTGCTACAAAAAGAGAGAAGAGTAAATGTGTTATTTGTGTGACAGACACAAGAACATTGGAAGCAAATACCAAAGGCAATCTTCATTAAGGAAGAGTTGAATAATTTGAACCTTTGCTCTGTGTGGCCTGTAGATGATCTGTTTGGAGCTTGCGTGTAGTGTAGTGGGTTGAATAATTTATTTTATCTTATGGAAACTATCTGAAGTTATTACCTCTTGGACTCAGCATTCAGAATACCATGTTTTTCACCCTGGGCTAGCAATCCAGACATATTTAGGCCTTTGTAACTTTATACAACCTCTTATTTCATCCTAAAATACCTTTATTTATCTGAAAAATGCCTTCAAGAGCCTGTTCAATTACGGTCTTTTTGCTGAATCTTCTCCAGTGGCACTTTATCTGTATCCCTCAAACTGCATGTATAAATATGTGTTTTTACATACGTGTGGATATTTACATTTTTCACTCAAAGAGGACCTCTTGAAGGGCAGAGACTTTTATTTATTCATACATCTTTGCCTGCTCCGTGGCACAAATGGTCTCCTATGCCTGTATGTTGAATTAGCAGGAGGTAAATGGATGAATGAATGAGTGAGCAAAAGTGGTGTTTCTTTATTCAACTCTGAGCATACTTGAACACTATGAATTTGTAACTCATGTCTAATCCCCTGATATTCAGTAGTATGTAAATTGCTTCAGACATTATGACCCACAAGAAAAGCTAAATGGATTTGAGATATTTTAGCTTGAAACAAATGCTGAAGGAGAAAAGAACTGAATTTATCACTGAGTACACATATGAATGTTGTGCAAGAGATAAGAGATACTGTTTTCTACTTCCACTGAGTCTAGGAATAAGGAAAATAAACTCTGCCTTTGAGCCAGAATGTTCAAGTTGTATTTTATAGTAGCTCTCTGACTTTGATAAATCCTTGAAACTCAGTGAGACTCAGCAACTCATCTGTAAAATGGGAATAATATATTCTGTCCTAGCTACCCCATAGAAAAATTGTATCTAACCAAGTAAGATATTAAAGTTAAATGACATGGGGACTATAAAGCCCTTTTGGATGGTTTGCAAATTATATATTTTTGCAGTAATATCCTTTAATGGACTCAATTTTATAGATTCTCTACAATATACCCCCACCTCTTCTATCTTCTCACCCAGCCAACACAGACTCCAACGTCTGGGCTGATTTCCCTGTACTCAATCTTGCCAGTAGCTGCAGCCCGTGCCTCTCCTCTCCCATAGCCAGATTTAGTGGTAAATTACCCATTGAAATTAGGTGAAACTGTAAAATTATATTAATTCAAACCTAAGGTCAAATGCTGAAAATTCATTAATTTTCTTATATAATGACAAAATCAAATTAATGAAAAGCAGGAAATCCATTTGTCCATTTGTGTATTGTAAATTATTAAAATGTTTTATTGTGGGAAAATTAAAAGCACACAGATGTGTGCTTCCTCCCCTTGGAAGCTCCCTTATACCTCACCTCTCCCTTTCCTAATTCTTTCCAAGCAGAATTAATCACTCCATTCTCAGTGCTTCTGTAGAATTGCTCAAACCAGTTGCTTGGTTTTAAAATGTCACATTACTTTGGAATGATCTGTTTATGAACCTGCTTTCGTTTGAAAACAAGGAAGTTTCCTAGGAACACTATCTTTTTCTTTTTTAGGTATTGTAAAGACCTACCTAACTCCACGGACACTTCTGAATAATGATGGAGTTGTTAAGTTTATTTCCAGAACCTGTTGGTATCAAGTATAATCTGAAAGAGGAGAGGAAAGCAGAAGGCTTGAATACATGATAAAGAATAAAGAGGTTTGGGGGGAAAAAACTAACACGACCTCATTTTTCAGAAACATTGATAATAATGGAAGACTGTTTAGGCTGCTTCAAATTTAGTGCTGAGCAAGTGAAGGTTTTTCATTTGTGAAGCATTGCTCGCTTCCTGCAGACACCATTAAGGAAGGGCCGTAGGAAACAGAGCTGTTCAACAAAGGGCCATTTACAGTGAAGGGTCCTAGCAGTCTGTTATTAAGCTTAATATCCTTGGTGTTTGGACAGCATACAGACTGAACTATAAAACAAATAGGAAACTTGCTTGTGAGGAAAAAAAAAAAGTATATTCTGTTTGTACAGAAAGCAGAAAAATCCCAAGTCTTCAAAAAAAGAGAAAACAAATCTGAAACAATCTAAAATGACTGTGATCCCTTTGGAATGATGAAATTATTTCAGATGCATAGGATAGTGCTAAAGAGCTTAAAGCCCTAAGCTGGTGGAAAATTACATAGTTCTGATTTTTTGGCGATAAATTTGAGTTGTGATGAAATATTTATTAGCAATATTTTTTGTTGTTCATCTTGTTTTCTTTCACAAGTGTTGAACAAAGAAATCATACTTTCTATACTCACTTATGGTTGTACAAAGAGGGAAATAAAGGCAGTAGATAAGCAGTTAGGATAGAGTTAAAAAGTGATATGATTTAGGATGGAAAGATGCACAATAGAGCATGTAGGAAGGCTTCCTGAAATAGGTCAGGGTAGTCTTTCTGAATGAAGTGATTTCTAAGCTGAAACATAAGTGACGAGCAGAAGTGACCCAGGCAAAAGATAGACTAGAGGGAAAATGGAGTGTTTCTGCCAGAAGGATCAAAGTTTGTCACTGCAGAGAACTAAGGGAGAGCATGATACTTTCCAGGAACTGAAAATGAGAAATTTAATATGGTAGGAAAGGTTAAGCAGCAGCATGAAATTTATCTCAAAGGACAACTGGGTGCCAGTGAAAATGAATTGATTTTATTTATTTTGAGAGGATACTCTGGCTGTCCTATGGTACAAGAATTGATGAGGGAAAAGATTGGAAGCTGCAAGAATTGTTCTATACCAAGCATGAAATGATACGGCCTAATAAGCACATGTAGAATGGAGAGAAGTAGATAGAGACAAGGGATATTTTGGAGTATTCATCTCCAAACAACAACAAAATGTAGTGATTGCTTGAGAGTTTGCATTTAAGGGAGGGAAGAAATCAAGGATGGTGGCAAGTTTTCTGATGCAAGCAGCTGGGTGGAGGGTACTGTCTTTGCATAAATTGGTGCAGTGACTTTAGGGGTTATATGATAAGGATTGAAAATCCACATCAATTACTTGACATTTTTTGCTATGTCATATTGACAGCTTACATTTCTCCAGTGCTGAGAATATTTCTAGATCCAATTCAGTTTAAAGGTTGGTTATTGATTTCTTGGGCATCAATGAATTATATCTTTAGATATTACGTGAATCCATAATGAATTGACAGTGTGTACAATGTGTATGATTTCAAAATTTTTTAGATTAGGTTGAAGAATCATATCTCAAACATTAGTGGAATGAAAAAGCATCTCATTTCTCTGTTATGGCAAAGAAAATCTGTGGGGATCCTCTAGAATGTCATTTGTAAGGATATAGAATGAAATGTTTAAACATGCTGTGAAAGAAAAGAAAAGCAATGTCTGTGAGGAAACATAGCAATGAGGGTTCAAAAGCAATATAAATGCCTTGCCATGTGATTGACAGCTCCAACATAATAAGCTCAGCTTTCTGTGAAGCTTTGTAAGTTACTACAATTGTAGATAAAGGCCTCTCTGATATTATTGTTCATGATTAGCATCCAAGCAGACACTAGATTATTTTCATTTGTTAAAACAAAAGTCTAGTTTCAAATGAAGCATCAGCTGCCACTTGCAAATTTGGTAGGAGAATAACTATTACTTTTTCCTTTAACATGGAAGAATGTTCCTCATATTAATTTGTCCAGGAGGGATAAGCTGCTAATTGCCTTTATAATAGCAGGAGCTGTTCATTTATAACTATTATTAGTCATTGCTCAACACTATTTCAAAACATTTTTAACATTTCTTTTATAGCTAAGCAGATATAAAGAATCCATTGCTATGTCAAATGGATACAAAATTAATATTATAATATGAAATAATAGTCAAAAGTAGAGCAATGTTATAGAAAATATTTGTCTGCACAATTGAAGATTTATAAATTTCTTTGCATCCTTCATTTGTTTTGTTCAACAAATGGTATATGCTAAACATTATTACTTCAAACTCAGTGGTGTTTCTTACTTTGCAAGAAGAAAGCTTTCCAGATTAAGGCATTTGTGTATTTATCTTTTTCGTAGCACTAGAGCAACTAGCTAAAGAATCACTTTTTTTAAATCACTAGAACCCATTTAATGATTTTTAATAATTCATATTTCCTTTATCATAAAATGAAAAGTCTATGTAGAAAAAATAGAAATACAAAACAGTTTTTAAAAATGCAATGAAAACCAGCTGTAACTCCAATACCAGAGATAATCACAAATTATTGTATATATTTTTCTAATATCTAGATAAAAGAAAAGAAAGAAAATCAAGTTTTTTTTTTATTGGAGAAGTTGTAGGATTACAGAAAAAAATGCATAAAATGCAGAGTCCCCATATGCTACCCTATTATTAACCCATTGCCTTAGTGTGGTGCATTTCTAAAATTCATGAAAGCACATTTTTATAGTTTTTAATATTATGGTCCATTATTTACAACAGAGCTCATTGTGTTGTACAGTCCTATTTTTTTTATTTTTTTAATTCTAGTAACATATATATAGCCTAAAATTTCCTCTTTTTAACCCCATTCACATATATAATTCAGTACTGTTAATTATATTCACAATGTTGTGCTGCCACCGTCACCACCATCCATTACCAAAACTTTACAATCAATCCAAATAGAAATTCTGTACAATTACTCTGTGTAAACATTGACTCCCCATTCCCTACCCCTAGCCCCTGGTAACCTGTATTCTAAATTCTGACTCTATGAGTTTGCTTATTCTAATTATTTCATGTCAGTGAGATTATACGATATTTGTCCTTTAATGTCTGATTTATTTCACTCAACATGGATGTCTTCAAGGTTCACCCATGTTGTCATATGTATCAGAACTTCATTTTTTTTATGGCTGAATAATATTCCATTGTATGTATAGACCCCATTTTATTTATCCATTCATCAGTTGACACTTTGGTTGCTTCCACCTTTTGGCAATTGTGAATAATGCTGTCATGAACATTGGGGTGCAAATATCTGAATCCCTGCTTTCAAATCTTTTGGGTATATACCCAGAAGTGGGGTTGCTGAGTCATACAGTAATCCTGTACCTAACTTTCTAAGGAACCACCAAACTGTCTTCTATATTGGCTGCACCATTTTACATTCCCACCAACAATGAATGAGTGTTCGTATTTCCCCACATCCTCTCCAACACCTGTAATTTTCTGTTTTTTTAATAGTACAAACAAGAAACATTTATACCTTGAGTATTTTCCTAATCAAAAATTATATCTCCACATCCTTAATTATGAGTCTTTTTTTTTAATGGATGAATCAAAATTCTGCATCCAATCCTTTATACTGGAATTCTAGGTCATTTAAACAACGTAGCAGTGGGCATTTTTGGAATTAAACCTTTGCCATATTCTCAGTTTAAATTATTAGAAATTAAATTGATGAAGTAAAGGTTAAAGCAAACAATAGAAACATGTTTCCTCATGATTTAATAACTTCCTATATCTCCTTTAAATCAAAATTTATACTTTTTAGTTTCGATTAATTAAGCATCTTCTTGTTACTTGGAATATAACCAAGAAGTTAGAATTTAAAGACTAATTATGATTACAGAATCACTATACAGATATTCCTTTTTAATTTCTGGTATATTAGAGTAGACAGAGGGAAATACCTGAAATCTGAATTGTAACCCAGCTGCCTTTATCACTAATAATGATTGTATAGCCTTTATCCTGTGCCCTTGTGATTGTAAAAACCTTGGACTAACCTTCACTTGTTCCCATTTATCCAATTATTCAACTTTAAAGTGTTAACGATCATTAAAGACAGCCCCTAATGTTTATTAATGAAGCATCTTGGGTCAGCCTAGAACTAACACACCCTGAGTCCAAAGTTATCTTGATAACCAAAGCTGGATCTAACAAAAATGGGCCCACCTGACATGCGCAGTAGCTTAGACTTAACCTACAAATCACCTATACCTCATTATAATACTAAAACTCATACCCACCATCATATTAAGGTCACCATTTCCTTACATACATTCTATGACTAAGCAAAGAATCAATCTGTGCATACTCAATAATTAAATCACCTCTAATTACATCATCTGGGGCCATTGTGGTCATTATCCTAAAACCTGCCCATCTTTTGATACTATAAAACTATCAGAATTCCTGCAGTTTGGGAGACAGAGTTTGGATTGATAGGCCATCTGGTCTCCTGCATCATTCCTAGTAATAAAACTCTTTCTTTGAAACCCTGGTGTCTCATGAATTGGTCATTTGAGCACATTGCACAAAAAATCCACTGCCTTAGTCTGGTAACAGGAACCTTGTGGATTAAAAGGTGAATAAAACATAGAAAATGGCTTTTAAAGAGCATATATCGAGCACGAAGAATGAAGAATACATAACACCAAAAGGTTGTCTTGCGTCAGTAGTGGGATGGAGAAGGAATTGAGTGTGGCCTGTCAATCACACTTAGAAGTCTAACTGATTAAATGAGCTTCTATTATGTTGTGGATTGAAAGAACAGACGGTGAGGTGGCCCTATCCTAGCAGGCTCAGAGCTCAGGAAAACCAGAGAGCTTTGCTGACCCAAACAATTTGCATATCAGTAAAGGCTAATGTACTTTATTCTTTGAAGATATCTTTGGCCTCCCAGCTCATTTGTGAAACCACAGGGGTCAGTTTAAATTTCGAAACATCAACTGAGTTTATTTCACTTGTAGAACCTCTCCTCTTAAGTACCAGATGAATGCAAAGTTACTGTGTTGGTGAAGCATTTTATTTCAAGTGTGGTTATATTTAAAGAATGCTTTTAAAATTTAATTTAGAATTCAGAGATCATGGTTGATATCCTTCTTCTAAACTGATAATAAAAACCACAAGTCATTTTGTGTGAGATTATAAAATTGAGAATGATCAAAAGTATTTTCTGATTAAAAGCTCTTGGTAGGAATTGTAACTTGGCATTTGGTTGTTTGAAATTTTAATGTCTCAATATTTATTTGTAAGGAAAGCTACAGTGAAATTACTTGTAGTTAACTCAAAACTCTCCTTGAAATGACACACCATTGTTGCAAAAGCCCTTCTGGTATACCCAGTTGGGTAACTCCTTTAGACAAGAATCCTAATTGGTTCAGCTTATTACACGTTCTTTTCTGGCCTAATGGTCTGACAATTAAGCAAAAAAACATTATAATCAGAGTAACTTTGCAAATATACCATCTCTAATTATTAATAAATGAATATAAATTTTGAACAGTTAAAATATATCCCTATTCAAGGATAATACTGTGACTGAAGAAGGCAGAAGAGGTAAATTAACTACAGTAAGTAGTAAGCCCCTAATGAACCAGGCAGAAGGATACAAGAATGAGTGAGATATAGCACCAGGTTCAATAATGCAAACCATCATTTATTGAGGGCTCACTCTGTACCAGGCACTTTACTAAACATTTTACATGCCTTGTCCTATATACATATCCCCATTAAGGAACCCCTGATATACCTGGCACAATAAGCATTACAAGTGAAGGCCAGAAGTTTTAAGATGGAAACCCTAACATTTCAAAATGTAAAATATTGAAGTATGTTAAAATTAATTCAGATTGAAGAGGCATTACAATACCACACCAGATACATTTCAAATATGGTTTTCCTGAATAAAAAGTAATATGTGCTCACTGTAGAAACTTTAGAAGACGTGCATATGGAATGTAATTGCTTTATAGGAAAATTATGGGGAAGAAGGAGGGGAATAAGGATTAAATGGGCTGTGTTTCTAATGTTTTATTTTTAAATAAGAAAGAGCATTCTGAGGCTAATATGGAAAAATATTTGACTCTGCTGCTCCTAGATTGTGGGTACATAGTTTAGTTTCTCTATTTCTGAAATATTTTACAATAGAAAACAACACATTTTAAAACATCTATAAACACACTACACAGTGCTAATCATTCACCACTTTAGTGTTTAACCTTCCAGCCTTTGTTATATGAATGTTGATAAAATAAAAACTTGTCCTGCAATTTAGGATCCACAGCTTTATTGAGTGATTCATGAATTTGGCCTGCATCCTATTCAGAAGGTATAAGGGCACTCCAATGAAAGAGCAGAAAGCAGAAGCTCTTTAGGGCTAATGCAGAAGCAAGTGAGGAAATGTTCTGATTGACTGATGTTAAGTTTCCATTTTACTTTGGGGGAGTCTTACAAAGTGGGGAGCAGATGGTTGCTTAGGAATAAGGAAGTTAGCTGGCCTAAGAATGAGTAAGTTCGCTGCCAATAACTTATCAGCAGTACTTAAATTTGGTTTTTCTGGGCAAGCCAGTCACTTATAGGAGGTTATCTCATTTCCATCAGGCCCTCGGCCTAGCCAAGGGCTAAGATCAAAATTAAAGGTATTAGCACCACTCTCAGTTATTATCTGCTGGCTCTATATGGCTCTCATAGGTGATTAACTCTAGGTTACAGATGTTGAGGGGTTGTTCGTTTTTGTTCTCTTCATGCTCCTGTCATTCTAGACGGATGGACACCATTTGGTGAGATGGCTAGGTGTAACCATTTAAAACTTTGGATAGGATACAGGGCACCAAGAGACTATTATGTTTACTATGCATAGTAAAATGCCCAATGTTTGGAGTATGCTTCTAAGCAAGGACCCCATGACCCAAACCAGCTGAAATCAAAGAGATTAAAGAGAGATCCTGAGGAAAGACTTACTTGTGCCATGTGGAAGGACTTCTTTGCTTGAGCTATGTAGCTTGTTTGACTATTTTATGTAACTGTATTTTGACTTCTCCAGAAGTTTTTGTGGAGGTACAGCAGGTGGTATTGATAACAGCACAAACTCCTCCAGCAAGTAGTCAAGGGCAACTCTATTATCTAAAACAATTCTAAGTAAAGAATTTAAAGATTTCTGTTGTACAGCATAGCATTGGCAGTGGACTCATCAATTTCTCCTACTATTATAGACAAATTTATGATCGTATTTCCTTTTTTTTTACATTTTTTAATTGTGAAATATACAGAAAAGTCATAACTTTCAAAGTATGTTTTAACAAGTAGTTAGCAAATTTCAAACAATGTTATGGGTTATTTTGCTGGTTTGGATATATTATGACCCCACAAAAGACATGTTCTTTTAATCCAGTCTTGTTGGATATTTGGATTAGGTTGTTTCCATGGAGGTGTGACTCACCCAACTGTGGGTGGAAGCTTTTGATTAGATTATTTCCATGGAGGTGTGGCCCTGCCCATTCAGGGTGGGTCTTGATTAGTTCATTAGAGTATTTAAGAGAGAAGCTAAGAGCCAACACAGACCCACAAACTTGCTGATGCTTGGAGACTCTTGGAAATGCTGGGAGATGCAGACAGAAAGAAGTTTGGAGATGCTAAGCTGAGAGATGAAGCCCAGAGTTTGCTCTGGAGAAACTGAGAGAGGACTCCCAGATGCTTAGAAATGTCCTGAGAAAAAGAAGCAAGGACGTGCAGGAGCTGAGAAAGAGGAGCTAAGAGAAACCCAAGGACATTTTGGAACACAACCCAGGAGCAGAGAAACAGCAGATGCCAGCCACATGCCTTCTCTGCTAACAGAAGTGCTCCAGATGCCATTGGCCATTCTTCAGTGAAGGTATTGATACCATCAGAAAACACAGTTCTAAATAGTCAGGCCCACCTGATCCCTCCTCAGACAGAGAAACAGGTCTCTTTGCTTTGGTGAGAAGGTGAGTTTATTGAAGATGTATCAACAAGGAACTGGAGGAAAAAAAGCTTTCCAAGACCAGTTCAGAGTGAAAAGAGTTGTTTGAGCTTTTATAACCCAAAAGGCAAAGAAATGACCAGAATCCAGAAGAAAGTAGAAGGGAAAAAAAAAAAAAAAAATAGAAGAGGGAAAGCTTTTGGTTAGCATCTCCTGTTATCTTGAAGTTCTCCCCTTAGTCAGGCTTGTTTTTCAAAAAGATACTGATTATGAGGCCATATGATTACATCCCTCGTATTCTACCTGGGAAAGTTCCTGACAACACAGAGAATAAGTTTTTTTATTGTTGAGATTAGAGCAACAGCAAGTTATTTTAACAAGGGCTCTTTATGCTTAGAATAACTCAAGACTGCTTGAGTGAGGTGATCTTAATAAACAGTTTTTTTTTCCCTCTATTGGCTATTGAAGACTATACTAAGCATTTTCCAGCTAAAGAATTATATTGAATATATTCTACTTATCCAGCTATCAGTATCATCTTGTTTATGCCTTAATATGGACATTTATATGGCCTTAGAACTGTATATTTATAACCTAATAAATCCCCTTTATAAAAGCCAATCCATTTCTGGTATTTTGCATAATGGCAGCATTAGCTAACTGGAACAGTTACAGTTCCACCATTTCAGTTGTTTCCTTATTGTGAAGTATACCATAAATACAGAAATGTGATAACTTTCAAAATATGATTTAACAAGTATAGAGCAAATTTCAAAGAATGTTATGGGTTGCAGTTCCCCAATTTCAGTCATTTCCTCATTGTGAAATATAACATATATAGAAATGTGATAACTTTCAAAGTATAATTTAACAAGTAGCTATAGAGCAAATTTCAAAGCATGTTATACGTTACAGTTCCACTATGTCAGGTATTTTCTGCTAGCTGTTCTAGTACCCTAGAAACTAAAACAAACAAAAAAAACAATTTTTTATATAAAGTTTCAGTATTCATAATCCTTTGTTAAATCCTATCTTGTCAGTTGCTACTCTTTTCTCTCATTTGATCACTGTCTCAGTCTTCAAGGATTTCTGGTCAGTGACCAACCATGCTAAATTCATGTTGAAAAGGGGTGTAGACTTTATAGGGAAGGGGGATGCATCTGGTTGATGTTCTTGGAGAGGCTATTCTCTCTGGGTCTTGGAACTTATCTGGCATAGGAACACTCTGGGGGATTTAAGTTTCTAAAAGTAGACTTCATGAATGAAATTTGTATGTAGAATCTCAGATAGTAACCTAGATATTCTTTAGTATTTTTGGAAATACTGTAGGTTAGGGCTTGGCAATTTGTGGGCATTTGGAATATCCAGCTGGAGCTGGCATAAGAGTAACCTCCAAGATAGCCTCTTGACCCTATTTGAAATCTCATATCTCCATTTTTGTTAATTCCCATCCAAGGAAATAGAAGTCCAACAGAAGAGGCCCGTATGGGCAACTCAGCATGTAAATTAAGTGAGATAGTCCACCATAAAGCTTCAGATTTGTTGTAAATTTCAACAGGAATTAAGAAGAGACCCAATCCACATTGTCCTGGCTTGTTCCAACCATCTATACATTGAAATGCTTGAGCCAAATTTATATCATGAATTACCTTAATTTGTTCCTTTAAAATATTCATATTATTTATCACTGTGCCAGACTTATTAAAATAAATGCAACATTGTTGATGGGCAGTCAGGATAACTAGAGCCTGTTGATTTTGTCATAATACTGATGCTAAATTGTCAACATCAGGCTGAAGGAACTGAAGAACTTTTAGATTCATATTAAAACTTTGGATATAACTGCTGGCTCCAGGTCATGTGATTCCGGGGGGCGGGGGGAGCGGGTAGTTATTATGATGTGCATGAAACAGTAGATCAAGGAATTGGGGGTATTAACCCTCTTTTGTCAGTTTGAAGCCTGGTATACAAAAGATACTGTTAGCTTTCTGACTGGCTAACAGAAAGCTTTAGGTTAGACAATATAAGCAAGATCACAAGATCCAGTCCAATTTACATGTAATTATCAAAACCCATGTAGTTATCTGCTGTTTACAAAGGGATGTAAAATAGTTGAGGCAATGAATGAAGAATCTGATAACCAACAGGAGTGCAACAGCTTTCCATTGAAACAAAATTCCCCTAATCAAAGATAACCTCAAAGAGATTATTCTTAATCAGAAAATAAAGCTGGTTGCCTTAGATTTGGCCTTATTATTTTCATAGGTGCAACAAGAATGGAAATTTACCATATAGGCCTTATGTAAGTTTGTTTCGCTGTTAGTTTTTTTTGTTGTTGTTGTTTTTCCTTTTTAAGGAAACTCCAGTTGGACTTTTAAAAACCTCTCGAGGCTAGGAAGCCAAACTAAGAACTCAACACCAGATTTCACATGCAGTTCAGAAAGTAATGTCCTTTACTGACCTGTAAGGCTGGGAACCCTGGAGCTAGGTACCAGAACTGTTTTTCCAAGTTTTGTAAGCATTGGCTCCATAAAATCAACCTTAGTTTTTTAAAAGTGTCTGGTTATATCTGATTAAATGATCATATTTCTCAAACATGACATTCCAGTCAAAGCCTTGTTTATAAAACTAGTATCCCCAATTATTCACTGTTAATAAAGAGGACAGATTCTGCTTGAACTGTGCAAATAATTATTTTGCCATAAAAATAAGAATATTTAGAAAGAGCTTCCAAATTCTGGCATGTCCAGGCAGGGAGAAAAAGATGTATGTTTTATTAGTAATAGTTAGCTTAAGAGATTCTGTGTATCTAGAAATTAGAACATTAAAACATCAGCAATAATACAAGCAAAACTATAATCATTCTTTATCAGTTTATTTGGTCCTAGTTAATTAGTCCTTACTCCACTCAATGTTGTGTTAGCAATCTTATGACCCTCAGCTTCTTCATTAATATTCTAGAATCTTGAGTCAGTCCAGGGGTATAGTCTCAAAGATATTTTAAGCAATGTCAGAAACTTGTGCCCCAGAGTAGTTGTAATTGTCCCTTTCCTGGATTTCTGAGGCAGTCCTTTTGTTGAAGATGAAGCACCTGGCCTTTGACTGATTGCAGATGTTTTCAGGATAGCATCAGAATAAACATTGGCTATAGATGACAAGAGACTTAAAATTGGCATAGTTCACTTCTTTACAAAAGTGAAAGTTCTGGTAAAAGCTCATTATAAAAATAATGTGATCAAGAGGGAAATTTGGTTGTTTCTAGACATGTAATATACAGTAATATTACTGTGGTCTAATATCAGGCAGATTGCTACTAGACATCTCATGGACAATGAGGACATTCACAAATCTCTCGGAGCTTTATACAATTTCTGAAATATTTATTTTAATAGCACTTTACCCATAAAATTTAACAAACAGAAGGTTATAAAAATCCTATATAATTTCTCAACACTTTCTATGCAACTCATATATCAAATAAACCTACTTCTAGCACCTCTCTTTTTATAAGGTGAAAGAACAAATCTTTTGTGATTTTCCAGAGGCCTTCTGAAAAATCCCAAAGACAGTTTGAGATCAATAAGATGTCACTAAGGTTTGATTTTGGTAAAGCAAAATGTCAAAAAGTTGTCAGGTTTGAACGTTTTGTTAAATAGGAAAATGGGTCACTGTGGAGCAATATTTGGTTCCTTATTTAACCACAGGGTCAATAAAAAGAGTAAATAGAAATCAATGTGATTGTTAAAAAAGCAACAACAAAAACAGTTCTTTTAAAAGTGAAAAGGCTTCTTTTCTAAAACTAAAGGATGACAAGGTCAATATAAATGTCAATAAGGATATTATTCTGATAAGACATAGGCTCTTTGCCTTCTAGGCATATTACTCAGATGATTAAGAAAAACTGTTTACAACTTCTTGCTAAGAGCAGACCAATAATCAAAGAAAACTTTGTCATTTTAACAGAAAGCAAACCAAATTCTAGTTTTGCTTGAGTATACTGTATGATAAGAAAACTATTAAAAATCTCATAAACCTGTCAAATCCTGGCCAACCTTGACCATGACAAATAAAATTCCTTTTTCACAAACCTTTTACGCTTTTATATCCATTCAGGTTTTGTTCTACACCTTCCTTCTTCTCATTCTACTATAACCATTTTGCTTTAGGACAAAACCATTCTTTTTCCTTAACAAAGCACATCCTGTATACTCTACCTATCTGTATACCTTAAGTTCCCAAAAAGATCTTTGAAACTGTCTTTAAACAAATATCCTACAAAACACAATTATTCTTATATTAAGGTTGTCAGATTAATAACTCAGTTTGCTTAAACACAAATTTACATTTTTCATCATCTTAAAGACCTAGTAGATATAATGCTAGCTTATTTTATCAGTAAAGCCATATAAATTTAGCAAGAACATATCCAAGTAGAATAAAATTGTGATTGTATTGTACTTAACATTGATAATTCAGAAGCATAGCTGTTTTTATTTTATTAACAATGTTAAACTAGTCCTGTTAACGGTTTTTCTGAATTATGTGAATTTGCTTTCTTTGTAAACATTTGGTTTTAGTTCTAGGAATACTTTTTTTTTCATTGGAAATATTAGAAGTTTGGTTTTCTTAATATCCAGGATTTTAGGAGCACTAATTTATATATAAGTGCTTATTTTTCTTTGAGTACGTCTCTGTTAACAAGTTTTGTAAGTTAATTTTGTAATGCCATTCAGAGGTAGGAAAATATCATAATCAAACAGACACAGAACTTATAGCTTTAAATAAAATTTTTTCAGCCATGAGTCAGATCTAAAATCACAGAAACACAGAAAACATAGAAATACAAAACTCACTAATTTATATAAGCTATTTTTAGAGTCTGGAAATTTCTTAGTAGACTCAGTACCAATTAAAATAAGCATCCCATTTGGTCTAATTCAGGAGTCCTTCTTGGTCACACCTCTGAGATGAGTTTTAATTTGTTTAGTTGGAACATTCCCCATAAAGTTATTGCAACTTTATGTTTTGTTCGGTGAGATTTTGCTATATGGTTGGATAGGCACAGCTTCCAGCCTCATAATTTTTGAAAATGTAGTTTGCTGAGGTGCCAGAGGGTAGAGAATCAAGGTTTTTATAGTTTGAGGTTCCCATCTTTATCATTTCACTTCTTACCTTATGCACAGGACAACAAAGTAGCAAAAATGAAACTGTGGAATGCACCAAAAGTCTAGGGACTCTGGCTAAGTGTTTGAGTCTCCTAATGCCTTCTTGTCAATTAAGATTGACCTGCTAACCTTTGGGCTAAAAACTGGAAAGATTGGGGAGCTCGAAAACGAAGAGAGTGGAGCTCAAATCTGAGAGACACTCACCCATGACTCTTGGAGACACGAGGAGGACAGAGAACTCAAAAGGTTCAGTGGTGGCTACACCTGTCTTTGTCATCTCCAGAGTCATCAGCAGTCACCTTCTGGTCCCTTTGTCGTTGCCAAAACTGATAAAAGAAAAACTTTGCATGCAATTTAGGATTTTACAGCTTTATTGAGTGATTCATGAAACAGGCAGCATCTTATTCAGAAAGTAGAAGGAAGCCCCAATGAGGGGGTGGAAAGCAGAAGCTCATTTAGGGCAAATGTGGAAGCAGGTGGGGAAATGTTCTGATTGGATGGCAATAAGCTTCTGTTTTACTTAGGGAGGGTCTTACAAAGTGGGGAGCAGATGGTGGCTTACTAATGAGGAAGTTAGCTGCCAATAACTGATGGGCTATATTTAAATTTGGTTTTCTGGTCAAGCCTGGCAATTACAGGAAATAGAAACAAGCTTAGAGTTTTGGTTTTGTTTAGCATAGGTACCTCCATGTTGGGTCTACTAGATTTTATTTATCAATATCCAAATACATGTTTTGTTTAACACATGGAATTATAATTTTATTTGAAAAATGTAGCATACATTTTCCATATATACAATTTGTATTAATACATAATGCTACATTTAATATCTCTATCTTCCATTAGGCATTTTCATTATTTTTTTCTATCACAAGCAAAGTTAATTGTTGCTACATTGGTTTAAGTATTGCCAAAATATCTTCTAGATATTTGCACTGAGTTATACTCCGAACGACCAATTTAAAAATCTGTGCCAACTTCGTAAGTGAGAAGTCTCTCATTGCTTTCATAGGAAATCAATGTATTTTATGTGTTTTCTTTCCCAAATGTGGTATTATATTTCATTTTCCAAAGCTTAAATGGAAATATTTTCCCAGAGGATTTAGTATTGACTGTGACGGCTTTAAAGGATGAGTGATCAGGGATGCATACTCCACTTGAAGAGGAAGGTACTTGGACCAAAGATAAGATGTTTGTGAGAGTTATTTATCAATATTTACTGAGTATTTGCTTTGTGTTGGGCATTCAGACATGAGCAAAACTAAACACAGGCTCTGGCTATCATTTAGCTCACACTCAGAACCTCATTTTAAACAGATTATACTAGTGTAGACTTCTCATTGTTTATTACTACAAGATATTTCAAAGCCAAGAGTAATTAACATAATGTTGGTATATCTATCGTTGTCTTCCATATATGATGGCTTCTCTTGGCTCTCAGGGTTGCCTCATCTCTTTAACAGAAATAATACAGTTTTGTAATTTATTGATCATAATTTAGAGGAACTTTCGGAAATTGGCAAATTTTTCTTGCAGTAACTCAATAAAATCATAAGTACATTTTAGGTTACAGTTACATTACAATTCTGTGATGTAGTTCAGAACCTAACACCCTCTATTAATAAGTCAAGAAATGTGTTGGCAAAATGTCATGTTTGAAGTATGCTCATTACTTGAAAAGCAATCAGTTTGTTTTCCTTGCTATAGATGTTCTTACAGGACATGAATTTATTGGAAACAAATAAATATGAGGATTAAAATTGTGAGGTTTTAGGGAGCAGTGTAGCTTTGAATCGTGTTCCTTTCACATGCAAAAATGGGTATCCATTTTGGTGACAATGGATATTAAATTGTCAGGTTGTACCAATTACTGCTTTAAATTCTGATTTCCAAGGAATCATATATATTCCTTTCCATAGTAAATTAGCTATTTTGATCATCAGTTTTTCTCTGAGTCTTCTCTCTGTGTGTATAAAGGAATTTTCTCAGATTGATTGCTTATTTCCCCATGGCTGGAAGGAATTTTTATGTCCAAACTACTAGAGTTTTATTGGGAGGTGAAATACACTTTCAGTTGTAATACACATCTTGTAAACATATATTTCATGTTCATTTTTTTACCACAGGAATATTTTACAGATACCATAAGTGGTACTATACAAACAATTTAAAAGCCACTATCTTTCTTCAATCTTCAAAATGACAGACAATGCAGTAAGTGAAATGTTGGATATGGCTATGAAATAATAGAATCCGTTGAGACTTCCTAAGCCAGCTAGTCATAGTATTTAATATTGCGGTATTCCATTGCCTGTCTCGTAGCAGATCTCCGTGGCCCCAACTTTCTAACTGGGTTAGGATACTAAGTTTCCTTATTTTCCCTTTAGTCTGCCTACAACCCTCCTCATCCTTCTTGAACACCCTTCTCTTTTCCAAATACATACATATATATATATATCTCCAAATGCAGTGCATGAAAATTGTTTGGCTCTTATTTCACTTGACATTGAGTTTCCTTGATAACCTTAATTCATTAAAATATGTTTTCAATTCATTTATTTTATTTTTCATTGTGTCCCTTGATGTAATGTATTGATGCTGATGAAAAAATAGAAAATCTTTTTTCAAGACCATTCTTCATTTTCTTCTTCCATAACTGGAGGAAAATCACTTTACCGTCAACCTGAATTTGAATTCAAAACAGTCCCTCATTAAATTCATATTACAAATAAAATTGTCTATTGTTTAACCTAAAATGATTTGAAGAAAAATATATAGTAACCTCCCTTTGTAATAATCTCGTATTGAATAGCTTTTAACAGTTACAAAATATTTTCAAAAATATTTCTTATATTTTATCCTTGTAACAATACTGTGTTAGGCAGTCATAGATTTATTTATCATATGTATATGTGTGTATATAAAGAATAGATGTGTAGGTTTATTTTTAATTTATCATTTTAGTCAAACAGATAAAAAATTACGGCATAGAACTTTTGAACTTATTCAAGATCACATAGATATAAAATGACATATCCAGGGATACAGCTCAAAATTCGTCTCTTGATTCAAAGTCTATTCTAGTTTTTTGTTTTGTTTTGTTTTTTAACTTTTTAAATAGAAAATACAAGCATACACAAAGAAAATTGAACCCAGCACCAAAAGTTATTCAATTATTCACCAAATCTATTTTGAATTCCTACTAGGCAGTTACCATTCTACTCTACTAGGGGGGCCACAGTGAAGGAAACAGATAAAAAAAAAAAAAAAACAAAACTGTGGCCTCACGGAGATTATTTTCTAGGGTGAATTAGATAATGTGTGCAGAATATGTCAAATGGTGACAATGCTATGAAGAAAAATAGTGCAGAAAAGTGCTGAAAGATGGGAGTGTCAGATGTAGGTTTAAATAAATCAGTAATCAGAGAACACCTAATTGAGAAAGTAATATTTGCACAAAAACCTATGTTACAGTATTTCAGACATTTCAGTCACAGACGTGACATTCGTGCATGAAGAACAGCAAGAAGCCCAGTGTCGCTTGACACAAACTGAGCAACGAGAAGAGTTTGGAAGATGAGGTCAGACAGATTGGGGGTGGGTATGGGGAAATGAGGACTATGGGCAGATTATGTAAGGCCTTGTAGGACATAGCAGCAAGGTCTCTAGCATTTTCTTAGTGACTTAGAGAAGCTTCAGAGGGTTTTGAACACAGGAGTGACATGATCTAACCTAGGCTAATAACAGATCACTCTTACTGCTGAATTGAGAATGAGCTGTAGATGTCCGGTGGAAGCACAGAGAGCAGTGAAGAGGTTCTTGCAGTAATCCAGATGAGAAATGGCCACAAGGGCAACAGTAGAGATGTCATTCAGTGATTGGATTCCAGATAGATTTTGGAGCTAGACCCAAGAGTATTCACAGGTGGAATGGATGTGTGTTGTAAGAGGGGATTAAAAAAAAAAAAGAAAAAAAGAATTAATGATGACTTTTTGGCTGTAACAGTTAAAAGGAGCAGTTACTATGAGTTGGGATGGAAAGACTATGAGAAGAAGGGGTTTTGGAGGAAGATCAAAAGTTTAGTTTTGGACATGTTAAGTTTGCTGGGTTCTTTAGATATCCAGGTGGAGATGTTGAGTAGGGTTTCTGATATGTATAAGTCTAGAGTTCAGAATAATAGTTCAGGCTGAAGATACAGTTTTGAGACTCAACAACTTGTGCCTGATTTCAGGCCAGAACAATGATGAGTAGGTAGGGCAAAAAAGAAAGGAGATATAATAAAGACTGAGTACTAAGGCATTCCAACCAGATACTGAGATATATTAAAACTAACAATAAAAAAAAGAATTCACCTCTCCAAGGTTGTTATAAAGTCAGATATAAGGCAGAAAAACTGCATAATAAACATTAATCTTTAAAATTGCCTTAGTAACCTCTAAATTTCACATACATGGCTTGGTTTATACAACACGTTGGCAAACTATGCCTATAGAGCAAATCCAGCCTGTTGTTTGTTTTTGTGGCCTGTGATCTAAGAATGTTGTTTTACATTTCTAAATGGTTAAAAACTCAAAAGAAGTATAATATTTCATGATTCTTGAAAATTTTGTGGAATTCTGATTTCAGTATCCATAAACAAAGTCACACATTAATTTATGTATTGTTTAGGGATTGCTATGGATTGAATCATTTCCCCACAAAGGTATGTTTAAGTTCCTGTGGATATGAACTCTTTTAGGATCTTTAATAGGATCATTGTTAATCATCTAGAAGCAAAATAGGATCTTTGAAGATGTTATTAGTTAAGGTGAGGTCAAACCGAATCATGGTGGGCCTTAATCAAATATGACTGAAGTCCTTATAAACAGAAGAAATTTGGGCACAATAGGAGTCAGAAATAGAAAGAAACAGATGACCATGTGACAGAGGTAGAGATTGCCGGCAAGCCACCACCAGGACCCTGGAAACTTCAGAGAGACCACAAGCCTACTGATGCCTTAATTTTGAACTTCCAGCCTCCAAAACTACAAGATAATAAATTCCTGTTGTTTAAGCCTAGTAGTCTGTGGTACTTTGCTACAGGAGCCCTAGCAAACTAAGTTACGGACGCTTTAGCTCTCTAATGGCAGAGGTGAGTAGTTGAAACAGAGCCTGCATGACCCACACAGCCTAAAATATTTGTGATCTGGCCCTTAACAGAAAAATTTGCCAAACCCTAGTTTATATAATTCTATAGAGTTGCATGTATATGTACAGTAAAGTACATTATATAATAAAAAAAATATATTGCAGGATATAATTCCTCAGGGTTTCAAATTGTAAATAAATATATAAATCATTTTTTTTCTTTCTTATGGCACATACATAGTTTAATTTAACGGAGGTATGTCCACTCCACTTACTACCATTTCTTGAGTAGCTGCTATGTGCCAAGTGCTTTGAAGGATTATCTCGTTTAGTATGAATTTGCTATCCCCATTTTACAAACGAAGTCAAGGATCAGAGATATCAAACAAGTTATCAGAATACAAACTCAGACTGATCTTGTTTTAAGTCTGGCATCTCTTTTACTATATCACAAACCCTGCCATGTGAAGCTAAATATGTGGGACATCAGTGCCTAAAATACTATATGCAGTCCAGCCAATTCCCTGCAAAGGAGATAGCAGAGGTTTGTATTCAGAGATTTGTAGAAAGGCAAGGCGAGTGAAATTTTTTTTAACATACAATTTTAAACAACAGTTACCTGCCTCAGATGACTGAAACTCATTTGTTTTGGAGGAAAATGGGTAAAATCAGTAAATGTATCATTTACTCATTCATAAATTCATTTTAATAAAGTGGTTGTAATGTATTATATTAGGTACTTGATTGGGCACTGGAGAGAAAATGGAAAATTATGCAACGTTTCTTGCCTTCAAGAAATTTTCAAACTAGCCAACAGAAAAATAAGCAACTTCATTAAGCAAAAGATACAAATAGGGTGTGATCCCACTGGCCTGAGACATTAGGTACCAGAGCTTTCATTAAAAAAAAAAGAATATGTTTATTCACCTTTAAACTTTATATCCAGACGTCACTCAACCATCAACATCTATGCCCTCCCCCAAATGCCATTCAGACTTGAATAAACCATACATATTATGAGGTTTTGGAACTCCTAGGTCTTCCTGAATATGCTATCCCAAATCATGGTCACAATATTGATGTATATGTACACAGAAACAAATTTGCTCATAATTTCTGATATCGTTAGAAAGAAGGAGTCCTCCATGGGATTTTGGTTGCTGAAAAGAGATATTTATGAAAATATTTTGAAAAAGAATTTTCTCTGTGCTGTTCAAGCTTGGAAGGTTGCTGCTCTTACTGTTGCTGCTGCCTAATTGAACCCCTGAGAAGAGCATTTTGCATTTTGAGAAGATATGTGATTCTGACACTTCTATTTATAGACAGATTATTTTAGTGTTTTGAGTGGCACAACAGTGGCTTGTGAATATGAATACAATTCCAAATATACACTATTTTCTCTCTCCTTGTGAGTTTTATGTCCCAATACTTTGGCAGACTGTTTCTGAAGAAGTTTTGTTCATACTTTCTCTCTGATCTTTACAAATTCCTTGTCAGTCATGGTCACTGACCTCAGATCTAAAATTTTCTGCTCTTAAAATAATAAAGACGTTGTTTGCAAATTGCATGATCACTTGTAAATTTATAAAATTTAAAGTAAATGAGCTCTAATACTATACATCTCACAAGTACAATGGGTTCTTGCTTCTTGACTGGCCTGACAAAGACACTTAACATGCTGTTGTGTTGCTGTTACTGTCTTCCTTTTATCTTTGAACTAACAAATAACATTCTGACAGTGTTAAAGGACATCTGAATTTTTCTGCAGAAAACAGCCTAGAGCTGACATCAATGCTTACAGCAAGGAACAAAATAAAACTGGCAAAGATATTAGCTTGACATCATGGGGAAGAGTTATTGAAATGGGTTTCTATTGAAATCCTTTATCCGACTTATTCTTTGCAAAAATCGTGTGATGTAGGTATTATCCCTATTTTTTTATATGACGAACCCAATGTAAGATAGTTGAATACTGTGCGTGAAGCTTCATGATTTTGAAATGGTGGAGGACATCCAAACCCCTTCTTATTCCACTTTGCATTCTCTTTCAATAATATACTCTTGAAATGCCACCACTGGCATACCAGATAATCCAAATCCTTTTACTTCAAGGGAGTTCTTATTAGGCCATCATAATTAATCATTAACTATGATGAGAATTAGCCAATGCAATTAACTGGAGAAGAACTGAATACTAGAAGGCTATGTTTTGATGGTACATGGAGGGACAGATGAGGCAGGATACATTTTGAGCTTGGGAAGAGTTAACTAGGATAGGTTGATGGGGTTTACAGAATACCTGGAGGGCCCCAAGCACACTATGGTTAAAGAGAAGGCAAAAATACAGAGAAACTCAAAAGAATGTGGAACAATTGCTGAAAACAAACTTCACATACTTTATAACTTTGCACCAAATTGGATATGTCTTAGGATCTACTAGAATCAACAAACATAGGATTTCCCATGAACAGCCTGTATATGTATCTTCTGAGATAGGGCTCTCCAAAAAGACCTTCAATAAGTATGCTTTTCACTTCTAACAATACCACTGATGGATGAGAGATTACCTCTAGCATTTGCTATTCTTTCCTGACCCCTTATAGGTGGAAAGTGCATAAATAATCCACAAACACTATAACATGAGACAAGGGGTCCCTGAGATCAAGAGCAGGTCTACCAAATGGTCCAGCAACTTCCAGTGTTCCCTGAGTTGAGAGTTTCTCTCCCACTCTACCCCTCAAGAAGCAGCCAGGCTCTAGGATAGTGCTGCTCAACAGAACATTCTGTGATGACGAAAACATTCTGTAATTCTGTGCTATTCAATATAGGAGCTACTGGCTGTATGTGCCGATTGAGCACTTGAAATGTGCCCAAGGTGATTAAGGAACTGAATTTTAATTTTTATTTCATTGAAATTTAATTAATTTTAATTGTATGGACAGCATAGATCTAGAATAAAGAGAGAATAATGCTTGATCTAAAGCATATCCCTAAAATCAGATGGTTTTTGAGACCTACTGAGTATGCCAGTGTGACACAAACTCCCAATAATGGCAACCTCTTCTGGGCATCTCCACTAACTCAGGACTGGAAATTCAGAGAGAGAACTCACAGCTATTGACATAGTGCCAGGTGCAAATGACATCTGTTTGTAAAGGCTTTTGAGTCAGTATTGCCTGACAACGTTTCTTGCCTTCACTACAGTCTCACTCTTTTGTCAAATGGAGGGCCTTTTATACCCATGTTTTTGAAACGGCAAAAACTAAAGGAAACTTCATTTGTATGTGTTTACCCTCTCTCGTCGTTCTCTCCATTCACTCCACTCAAACCATGCTAAACGTCTGTCCGAAACCTCTGTTATAGTATAGAGTAGCATTTTATTCTGTATCATTGAAGCTCATATATTAGTACTTTTATTTTGCATCCAGGCCAGCATAGTAGAAAGTATGGAACCATCAGTTAGGAAACTAGATTCAAGCCGTAGCTCAGCCCTTTACAGGTCTTCTGAATGTGGGGAAATCATTTTAACCTCTTTCAGTCTCAATATCCTCATCTTTAAATGTGAAATAATATATGTTTTACAGAAACATCAAGGGAAATAAATGAGAAAAATATATGTAACAGTGCTTTACAAAAAAGATATTAATTGCTAGGAAAATTCCAAATAGAATTACTCTGTCAGCCATCTATTCTTTCTCTCACAGACTTGCCCTTCTTCCCATTTCTAAAGTCACATCCCTAGTAATATTTAATGTCCACACAGAACGCTATATTTTCAACCTGCTGTTATAATACAGCATGCATTTACTACCTAATGCTTAGTTTCTCCCCTACACTCTAGTCAAACATCCATGTAACTTTCAGCTTCTAGAAGTATTCTCCTCAACAAAATATTTGACACATAATTGTTATGCACAACAACCAACTGTGATTTCCATGTGTCATGTTCTGACATTAAACTCTTTATTAACTGCTCTAAACTTGGTAATCTAATATCTAATTATTTTATGTAAAATTTTGAAGTTAAAAAAATATAACCTCATTCAGAATATTTGAAAGTTAGGACAAATGAAATGTTAGAAAGTTTATAGTTTCATGTGCATCATTAGCAGCAATAATTATTACTAATTACAATTATAAAATAATAGGTAATTAATGCTATATTAATTAATCCAATATTTTCATTTGTACATTCTAATTAATAGATTTTGGATCTTTTGTTTTATGTTTGTCCAATAGTTTTATTTCCTCTTCTGTAATGTAAATTGTCTAGCCTTGTCCATTTATTTGTCAAAGTCTTAGTAATTTAATTATCAATTTATGGGAGAATGTATCATAGAAAATATAATAACCCTAATCTACCATGTGTGTTACAAATATAATATCTTATCTTCAAAGCCTTTTTTTTCTTATTTTGGTATCCACTGTTTGGATACTCTGATTTTTAAATTTTTATGTACTCAAGTCTACATTTATTTTTCCCTCAAATTTTTTTCTTTCTTAAATTTGTAAGTCATCCCACCTCCAATGGTGCTATCAATTAACGATTGCTAAATTTGGCCTCTCCATTTTAAGTAGACACCTATAGATTTTGTTTTTTTCTTAATATTGGAACAAATACAATTAAGAGACTATATTGCCAGACAAGTCATGGAAGAGAAATATTTGGTCGTTTCAACTCTCTCCAAATGAAATGATGGATAAAGATTATAGCCGTAGATTTCCAATGAAGGCAAAAGGACTAGCCAGATACTGCAGTAGGCAATTGGCATATGCAGCCTCATTTCATGCTTACCACAACTCTCAGAGGTAGGTATTGTTCTTTCTTACAGATTAAAAAATTGAGCCTGTAAGGGGTTATTTAAAAAGCTAAGATCATACAGCTTGAAATTAATGGAGCTGACTTCCTAATCCAGATCCAGCTGTCTAAATGTCAGTATTGTCTTCACCAGAGAGTGATATTTCTAAGGTCACTTACCTTACCAGGACTTTTCCTTTTTTCAAGTACAGCTGTGCTATATGGTTAAAATAAAATTATTCAGAAATAGCTGATATTATCAATCTCTTACTAGGAAGAAAGCACCCTGCTAAAGACTTGTCATACTTGATCTTATTTGATATTGACTATAATATGATATTGTATTATATTGCTCTTTTATTGATGAAGAATTAGAAGCTCAAGGTCAAAAAGATATCAAATATTGGAAATAGGTTTATAACCTTGATCTTCCATAATTTGCATCCCTTAACCATTATACAATCCTATCTCAAACTCTGCTCTGCTGTCTCATACTTTAAATAGCTTCCCAGTCATTTGAGGATGGAAAGAACCTACTCTTTTGAATGACTGCCTAAATAGTTTCTTTAGTGCATTTGTTTGATTAGGCATTCTTAATATATTCCCTACCAATTTAATAATGCTTCATAGTTTCACAGCGTTAAAATGTGCTTTTTAGTTTTTTGGGTTTTTTTTTTTTTTTTTTTTTTTTCTTAGTGTACTTTCTATTAGACAGAACTTAGAATTAAGAAGAAGATACTCCCATGCAAGTGTTAGGCTTCCTAGCATGTCCTAGAGCTGCTTTGGAAAAGAGTGTGCATTCTCTCCTGAAAGGGGCATTGACCCTGAAGTCTGTCATATTCATGACAAAACCATAGCATCTATTTCATGTTTTGGCCTGGCCTGTCACTGATGTGCTGTGCGTTGCTTCCCAACTGTGTGTCCCAGCAGGGGATTATATTTGAGGAAGTCTCAGTACCATTTTATACTAGACAGCAGGAAAGCCATCAAAAAGCAGTCCCTGGCACTTTTATTCTACAAGGTCCTGGAAATGCACTTGAAAATCTGGCTCTCTGGAGTATGCACATTATTCAGAGGTAGGCATTAGTGATGAAATACCACAGTCAGAATCAAGCAGAAACCTAGCCAGCAATTTTTTAAGGGTCAAGGAAATGAAAAGACTAGTGAATTCCTTCTGATAATTCTGCCTTTCTACGTTTTTCCATTAGATATTTAGAAATGAATACTGTGATTTCTGGAAGTTCTGTGCTGCATGTTCACTTGAATGTTTTAAATACCAAGTTATTTGAAATTACCATAAAATTTGAAAATACCATAACAATTTGTACTTGTTCTATTAATGAACTGAAGTTCTAGAGAGTACCAAGAATGTCCCCCAAAGAAAGTCCACATAGGTGGCCATCAGTGACCAGATTTATGTAATCCAAGAAGGGAGCCATAAACTGAGAATGTAAGGAACAACCTTTAATTATCAGATCATCAGCAATAGACATATAAATAAGGGAACATGTCTTTGTATTAATCCTGTTATAATTTCCTGTCCATAAAATGTAAATAAAATACAGCTTTCTTATCGTGCTTCCAGAAACATTGCAGAGATCATGTAAGTACCATCTAAAAATAGTTTAAACCATTTTTAACAAAAGGGCCTGATTTCCAGGCTTTCCTTATCCTTGACCACAATATAGATGAACATGTTTTGAGTTTTAAATTATAAAGATTTTCTTTAGAGGACAAGTGTGGTAATTTGAAGCTGTATGTACCCCAGAAAATCATGTTCTTAAACCTAAACCATTCCTGAGGGTGTGAACCCATTGTAAGTAGGATCTTTCGATGAGGTTACTTCAGGATGTGTCTTAATCAGAATGGGTCTAAATCCTACCACTCGAGTCCTTTATAAGCAGAATGAAACTCAGAGAGAGAGAATGCCACAGCGAGCAGCTGGAAGCTGGAATTCAAGGGAACCCAGAGGAAAAGCTAGAGGCCAGAAGAGGCTTCCAGGTGCTTTGCCACATGACAAACCAAGGATCAAGGCTTGCCAGCAGCCAGCCCCAGCACACACATCTTCCGGAAGAAAGTATCACCTTGTTGATGCCTTGCTTTGAAATTTTACCCAGCCTCAAACAGTGACCAAATAAATTCCCGATGTTTACCCCAACCCATTTCATGGTATTTGCTTGAGCAGCCTAGGCAACTAAAACAAGAAAGAAATAAGTATATCCTTTACATAAAATCAAATTATTTACAAATGACACTGCTGTCAGAGCCAACATTAAAAGTGCTGCAAGTGATTTCTTAGAATGTGACTGATCATGGCTCAGTTTACTGTGAAATCATTCAGATTGGAAAAGACCTGAGAATGGAAGTGAATCCAAACCCTAGGATGACACAGGTACAGAGAAAGCAGCCAAGAGGGGATGAGATGAGCCTATCCAGAAGCAGATGCTGGGAAGATGACTAATCCAGCAAAAAGACTTAATATTCTTCATCTGTGAACACTGGTAACCAGTGGCCATCCAGGTTCACCGGCAACGTAAAATGGGTCCAGCATTAAATGGCTCTGAGTTTTGCACACTATTGCAGAGCATGGCAGTACTGGATCAAAAGCAGAAGTAGGACCATGCCAGTAGAGTCTTCTGCAGCTGTCATGGCATTGGTCATTAGAGTGTGTGCAGTTTAGAAATAGATGTCAGTTCTCTTTGTTGTTGCCAAGAGCAAGGTAGGGACTCAGGAACCTTGAGCTTCTAGGATTCAGGGGCAAAAGAATAAAGCAGAAGCAACTGTATCAAAAATATAGCATTAATTCAGAGTCAGAATAACAGTAAGGGTGATTTTATTTACACATTTGTTCATTCAAAAATTATTCATTGATTCCCTCTTATGTGCTAGTTTCAGAAATGTAGAGATAATACACACAGTAGCCCTAATCAGCTCATATTCTAGGTAGGAGATGTAAATAAACAGAAAGGAAGTAGCACTGTGTAGAGGAAGTGCAAGGCAGCAGGGACCAAGCAAAGGCCTCAAGGCCTCCCCGAGAACTTCATTCACACTTGAACAGTGTCTTAAATAACCAGTGGAAACTAGCAGTTCCACTTCAAGAAGAATTTGTAAAGCAATAGAAATATATATTAAAAAGCATGGTTTATTGGAGACTAGTAAGTAGTTTGATATGGCTGAAGATTAAGGTGTGTATGGAAAGTAGAATTGGAGCTAGAGGTGGGGGAGGAGAGATACAGAATTCAAAGCTGAAGAGAGAGGACATTTACAGTTTCATGGAGGCTCATGTATGCCATCTCAAGAGCTCTAGTCCTTATCATGAAAAATATGGAGAGGCATTGAAGGAATTTTAACCACAGTGATAACTCAGTATAGTTTATTTCTGATTCAGATGGCAAGGCTGTGGAATATATATTGGAAATGTTAAGCATGATTTTATGATTTTGAAAGATTTCAGATTTCGTAAAGCATGCAGATTTTCATTTGAAAACATGAGTTAATGTTATAATAATTTTCTTTCCTCCTTTAAAAATTTAGTTGTATGCTTTTTTCTTTGAAAAAAATAAATAAATACAGTAAAGACCAGAGCACTCTTTTATGAGATCACTCAGTCACTTCTACGCAAAAAAATCTCTTAAGATCATATTGATTCATGTATCTCTATCACAGGGGAAAATATAGACTCTGAACACTTCAGTCAAAATGAGTGGGTTTTATATAAATATACAAAAAAGGAGAATTAAAATGCATGTACTAATCAAACATAGATTATAAAAATTTTACCATCGGGCTCATTTTTCTTTGGAAAAAAACTATTTACCACCTCTCAGGAAGTTCAGTTATTTCATGTGAAGCTTTCTATATTTCAATTCCATGAGGGCAATTTTTCTTTCATACTTTTTTGGTGCTATTTAGTAATAAAAATATAAAATTAGTTTACATATTGTTTCAATTTAGAAAATATATTTACACAATTTTATTTGGTTGCAATCCTCATAACATACCATGAAATAAATATCACTATCCCTTTTAATAATGAATAAATGGAGGCTCAAGCAGATGCAGAGACTTATCCACCAGTACTACGCCTGCCTCAGCCCCCGTTCTGTAAGCCAGCCCGTCTCACCTATGCTCTAATAACCAATACAGTGAGCACAGGAATGCTGCTGTAATTGCCCTCCGCCATTCTGCACAATCTGCTCCTGCTTTGAGCCGCTTTCTAACTTAGGGCCAACGTTTGTTTCCCTAGAACTTGACTTTGATCCTCGGGTAGTGACACAAGTATTTACTTTTCCCTATTTCCAGAAAAGTAAAATTCACAGTTTTCTAATCACTAAATGCTACTGTTTATTGAGTGTTTGCAGGTATTGCCAACCAGACACTGTTCTAAATGCTGTCCAGTATCTCATTTAAGACTTATAACAGCCCATGAGGTAGGCACTTTTATGATTCCCAGTTTGCAAATGAGGAATTTAGCTCAGGGAAGTAAAAACTTCCTAAACTCATACATCTAGGAAGTGGTGGGCAAAGCCTGAAGACAAGCCCCATATCCTTGCCAATATTGCATTCCTCCCTTTCTCCCATGGCCAATATTATAAGAAATGATTCTCCACACCACCTTCTTAAGTTCCTTCAATATTGTCGTTACCAAGGCAGTGTCTCCACTCTCTCTCCCCAGCTCTACCTACTAAAACCCATTTAGCCTGCCCCTGGCACTCTGAGAACTTGGCAAATCCAGTGTGGAGTATAACTGGTAACATCTCTTCTGGGCAGCATCAGGTCTTACTGCTAGTATCCTACTACTCTTTTTGTTCCTGTTCCCTGGCAGTTGGAATCTAGCTTGGAATAGCATGTTATTCAAGAGTGGGGTGCTAGCCTTTTGCTTTGGTGACTGGATAGAGTTCTTGTAGAAAGTCATAGGGAGATAGTGAGCTTTGTAATATGGCTTGGATTTGAATATCAGTTCAGTTAACTTTTGACAAGTGACTTCAACTCTTTCAACCTCAGTTTACTATCTGTATAATGGATATTATAAAACACATCTCTTTAAGCTTGTTGTCAATTCAAATTAAATAGTGGATATAGAGGGCATTAGCATAGTGTTCCCTATATGGTTAACTTTCAATAAACCTGATCTTATTATAATTCTTAACCCTGGTTCCCTAGCGTTCTCTGTACTATGCTCCAGTTCCTTCATGTCTGGATCTGTCTGTTTCAGTACTAGTGTTTCTGTTCCTGGGATCCCCCTTTAGTTTCCCTGATACTAACTTTCTACCTGCCTGGATCTTTGCTAGTGCCTGCTGTAACCCTTCCCAGACAGAGATTACGTCCAGTTGGAACTTAGTAACGATCCATAGAAGTCCTATATGTTCTCTTGTTGACCTGTCTTTGAGTTTCTTACAAATGACCTTTAAACTGTAGTCCCTACACAATTGCCAGCCTTGCTCCCACACCCAACCCATGTCCTACTACTTCCCATTCTTGGGTTGTGTTGCCTGTAGATACCTTTATAATTTACTGGGTATTTTCAAATTTGCCACCTCATTCGATTCATGCAATAAGTCAGTTGAAGAATTGTAACAGGTCAGGTGAGGAAATGGAGACTTGCCAGTTTTTAAATATAATATTTAGGTGAATCACGTGAAATTTCTGATATTTGAACACTTCTGACCTACCAAAACAACAGTTTTTTATGATACAATCTAATATTTCCTTAAATATGTAGAATGTGAGTTCTCTTTCTTAGATTAAACAATCTTGGTTCCTGAAGTGCATCAGATGGGTGCATGGAATCATCACACACTTCATTCTGACATTATGGTATTTGCTATACTGAAATGAAGGAAACCATCTTTAAACTTTCTTTTATGGCACAAAGGCCTGACAATATAAGATTCCAAAGGACAGATGCATAAATATTTAAACATGCATAGCATTAACTACAGTCAATATTTGTTTAGAGTTTTTCTGAGATAAAATTTACAGAAAATGAAATATAACCATCTTAAGTGCCTATTAACTGAATTTTGGCAAATGTATACAACTGTGTAAGAATTAAATGAGACATGTTCAATTCTAGGCACATAATGGTTGTTTAGGTTATCAAGATTTTATTGATGAGGGCACCAAATTCCTCAAACCTTCTCCACTCCTGCAGATACTGACAGGTTTAATCTCCACTAAATTTTAGTTGATGTTATAATTGTCTATGTTTAGGCAAATGCAGTTTGTCTTAAGTCATGTGAGATGAATTGCAACTCTGGTTGGCATTGCTTAAAATTTGTCTTTGGATAATGGGAAATATATTACAGTGTACTCTGCCTTTTAAAATGATATGCACATAGACATCTTGAAAATAAGATATAATAAAAGTTTATTATAGAACTATGAAAACTAAATTGTCTATTATCATCATTGATGGTATGTCTTCCAGTTTGCTAAAGCTGCCGTTATGGAAAATATCAGAAATAGATTGGCTTTTATAAAGGGGATTTACTAGGTTATAAATTTACAGTAATAAGGCCATAAAAGTGTCCAAACTAAGGCATCAACAAGAGGATACCTTCACTAAAGAAAGGCCAATTGCATGCGGAACACCTCTGTCAGCTGGGAAGGCACGTAGCTATTGTCTGCTGGTCCTTTTCTCTTGGGTTCTGGTTTCAAAATGGCTTTCTCCAAAATGTCTCTGAGCTTCTGTCTCTCTTAGCTTCTCTCAGCTCTCTGCTTGGTTCTCCTGGGGCATTTCTCTTTAAGCCTCTGGGAGTCTTCTCTTAGCTTCTCTGGGACAAACCCTGGGCCTCAACTCTTAGCTTAGTATCTCCAAATATCCTTCTGTCTGCATCTTCCAGCATCTCCAAGCATCTGTGTCTGTGTCAGCTCTTAGCTTCTCTCAAGGGCAAACTCTGGATTACATATCTTAGCGTCTCTCCAAAATGTCTTCCTCAGTTTCCCTGAGTTCCTTGTTTCTGTGAGCTCTCTTAAAGAATTCCAGTGATCTAATTAAGACTCACACGGGATAGGCGGGGTCAAACCTCCATGGAAATTATCTAATCAAATGGTCTCACCTACAGTTGGGTAGGTCACATCTCCATGGAAACAACCTAATCAAATGTCCCATCCTAATCAAAAGATTGCATTAAAGAACATGACTTTTGTGGGGTATATAATAGATTCAAACTAGCACAGTGCACTTTGCTGAGATGCTTAGCTGATAACTCCAGAGTTCATTTATAAATGTAAAAATAATCTCACAACATCTACAAGGATAGATGACTGCATAAAATGAGTATTTTTCCAAAACTTACTCAAGCACAATTATCCATTTAATAATGTTCTAGAGCTAAGGACACTCAGTTCTGAGGTCAAATTGTTGATAATATGCAGAGAGGTCACATTTTCTTCTTGCTACCAGTGTACCTAAAAGAGGAGTTTAAATTTTCCTAATTAGTGACAAAAGTCTCTATTTTGTCATTCTGACTTTATTCCTGCCAATATCTTTAATTGTCATTTGTTTTCACTGAGAAGAGAATTTCTTGTTTTGTTACCAGGTTCCTCTTGAAAGTAAAATGTTTCAAACATCTCAATTTGACTTCATTTAGGTCTGATATTTCTAAGTCTCTACTATACACAATTTCTAATTCTCTAGATTACCTTTCTGTTACTATTTGTGAGCTCAGCCTTGTATCTTAAAACCTGTTCCTTTATTTTTCAACTAAGTTATCAACAGATTTATGTGTTAGCTCTCTGCTATTAATCAGGTAAATTTGAATCTAGTTGCCATCAGGTACATTTTCTTAGCACTCTTTGGGGGAAAAAAATTGTAGGAGAAATGTCTCTGGTGTATTATTTTGATTTCCTAAACTCATACTCTAAAATCTTGTATTTTTATTCAGGAAACTGAGAACTGCCAGTGTTCAATTTGCTCAGATTATATTTTAGTTATGAGAAATCTAGACCTATGGAAGATGTGCTTTTTATTCAGTCCCTTAAACAATATAGCAATAAAGCAATACTTTAGATATAAATTATATTTCAAAAAAATTTTTATTGACTGCATATCATGGAATATTTACCTTAGTTCATATCTGTGTGAGGTATTTTATCATTTAAAACTAGAATATTCTATGTAGGAAAACCAATCACCAGTGCATCATTTTATAAATAACCACTCTTCCTCTATTTTCTGTGTTCAATATATGCTTCTTTTGATCAGTATTTCCAGAACCTCTATCATTAACTTCCTTACCTCTTTCATTACTTTTGTCATATCATAATCTATTTATTTATTTATTTTTCTTTAAATTGATTTGAAGTCAAATCACTATTTGACTGAGCCTTTACTATGAAATTATAGATTTTATTAAATACTTAGCTATTGACATGTAAATTGATACCTACATACCACTATAAGCATCATGCCTTCCACCAGTAGTACAGGTACCTCTGTTAAATAATGCTTTTGTTTGCCTTAAATGATGTATATAAATATGAATATTTGACAATACTTGTTTTTATTGATGAGGGATTTGATTGAAAAGGAATACAAGTGGGGGGGACTCAGGAACTATACTGTAAAGAGCATTGTATTGGAATTAAATGAAGTAGGAGATCTATCTTCTAATTGCTTTTGTACCTCTTGTTTGCAATTTAGTCTGAGGGACATACTTTTCTGAGGGCACATGGTTGTCCCATCTACAGATTGAAGACATAGAATTATTAAGATAATCACTAAGATCACTTCCAGCTTTTAACATTCTAGGAATTTAAGAGTTAAAAAATGCTCCATAGCACTGTTGGATGATGCTTTGTTTTTGGGAATACATCTTCTAAGCTGGATAATTACTAATACTTTCTTTGTTTTTCTTGTGTCACTAATAATAATGCTGCCATTTGATTTTAATATTCCATGTGATGTTCCATAACCTTATTAGAATCATTGTGTAGCTTAGAGTGTCAGGTCTATTCCTGGTTTCTTTTATACTCCCTGCCCAATGTCAGAAGTTGGGGGTTGCTGACATTTAAGGAACAAAAACAAGTGATTTAGTTACCTGAGTTTAGTCACTAACAAGAGGTAATCATAAGGAATTGTGCTTGGGGGAGAGCAGTGAAGAAAGACCTGTATCTTCTCTATGACATTGGGCATGTGACTCAATTACTTTGATACTTCGTGTTCTCACTTGTAACAAAGCTTCATTTATTGGAGCTTCTCTGAGTACTGGTCAAGGGGTAGCTTATTGTTCAATGGGCTGATCATGACACTCCAGTATTACTCACATTTGACGTTTAGCTGAAACAGTGGCAGGAATGGATCGATATCATGGGTCTTTCTATGTGTACTTCATGGAGGATAAAAAATGACAGTTTGCATCTCTTATGTCCAAATGGGCCTTATAAATACACTACTGATTAAGTGGCTAAATATAATAGGACTACAAATACTTTAACTTTTCTTCTTTATTTAAATTTAGCAATTGACTCTTTGATCATCTATACTGAGGTTCTAACTTTTTCATTAATTGAGTACATCTGAGCTTTGAGTAAATTATACCCTTCCAAACTGTAAATATTCTTATAAAAAGTGATACTTTGGGACATTGTTTATGAAATACTTGACTTTTTTAAAGCTTCTGCTGATTTATTTTGTCTTTACACAAATTACGTGGTGCTCCACATATGCACATTGAAACAAAAATGCTGCTCTTTCAAATGGAAGTTATCTTTGATATTATATTTTCTTCCCTTTTTCTTTTAGTAAATTGTTCATCTTAGAAAATTATGTCTTTTTTTTTCCATGAGATGATTTATTTTAGGTGAATTTTAGTATTTTCAAAAAATCTTTTTCCTGTTCTGTACTACATGAACTCAGAGTAGGTTATGTTTTATTAGCTGCTTTAGCTGAAGATCAACAAGCTCAGAGATCATTTGTCATTACAAACCAACACCATATGCATCCGGAGAACAGTGTCTACTTTTCTGTAGAATTTTTCAGTGCCTTATATATTAAAATAATATCTAGGCTCAAAAGCACTTAATTTGAATTTCTATGCAATATAATAACTTATTCTTAAGAATGGGAAGGGTACACAATTGCAAACAAGGATCATGATTGATCCCATCTTGGATTTGTTCTCGTTTCTTTTGATTCTTTTTCAAGATTAAAAATATAAATCTTAGTATTTTTCAAAATATATTCTGATTTGCTTATTTGATTCACCAATTTGCATGTGCTTTGAACAGGGTGCTTATCTATTTTCTTCGCTTCATTCCAATTTTATGTATCTAACTTTACTGTTTTCTATTGCATTTTTTCAAGTAGAAAAGTTAACTAAATGGTTGACACACACAAATTGGTGGAGAATTGTGCATATGCCAATTTTTTGTTAAAATTTTATTTTGAACTATGCTGATTTGAGATCTCATTTCAGAAGAATGGCATGAACAGTCTTCAGCCACAGTTGTGATGGTTGTAAATGCTCACAATTGTCCATTCTTAGGGTTTTTCTATCCCTGGGGTTTGCAAGTTGTTCATGTAAAACGTTCTTGAAATGGTTAACTTCTTGTTTGCAAGCCAGCTGATAATGGTAGCAACCAAAGATTCCAGTGTTTGAGCGTATGAAAGACTGCTTGCTTACCCGTGCTAGAAGTAACAGCATCTAAAGCGAAGACTTAAGAAAAACTTAGTAACTACCAGTTTATCCTTAGGACTCTGCATTAACTGTACAGTGTTCTTGATATTAAAAAAAAATTGTCACAAAGATTTAGTTAACATCTTACAATTGAACCATGTATGTATGTTGCTTAGATAAATGTAATTATTGTAAACATCTATATGATCTGGGATTTTGTTTCTATTTTGAAATGGGAGCTTTTTGTTTATAAGTTCATTAAAAACTGAAAACTGTTTAAAAGAGACAGAGAGAGAAAAACAGAGAGACAGACTTGCCAAGTACAGTCTCCAGTTCTATCGGTTTACAAGATACTAAAATGAAAAATAAATAAATAAATAAATAAAAGTGCTGCTTGCATTTGTGCTGCAATTAATTTAACTCACTGAATTTCAGTAAAAACAGAACCTGTTTTCAGCTGTTCCTTACTTGAATCTGCATTCCCTGTCTGAATAACTGTAATAAAATAGGACAAAACGAATTTGGATGGGCTATTTCATCAAAGCCCATCTGTTAGGTTATGCTATAAAGCAGGAACTTAGGCATATCTGTCCTGTGGCTTTTCGAGCTGCCTTGATAACAGCATGATAAATCAGAAAAACAAGGTATTTCATTTACTTCTATTTCTATAGCTGTTGTTTGGCTTCCCTCCCTCCACCCGTCACAGTAGAGCTAAAGCAGCAATCAGGCAGAGAGGAGTACTGGAAATGGAAGTTCAGATGGTGTTGGAACTAGACCAAGAGTACTATTCAAGTTGTTCCTGAAGATGGAGCAGCAGTGGGGCAATTCCAGGCTGCAATACACTAGGGAGAACTGAGATTCAAACACTAGAGAGGCCAAGTATATGCTCCAAGTTCAAACAACAAGAGAGAAAATTAAAGTGAGGATTCAGAGCCAAGAGTGAGCAGGTGGGCAGAAAGCAGACCAGCACAGGAGCTGATCATAATCCAGCAAAGAGGAATGCTGCCCGCAGCCACGGTGCCCAGAGGATTCCTGGGATTAAAAGATCATGGAAATGTTGACAACCCCCTTGGAAGTTGAGGACTAAAACCAGGCAAAGGTGAGACATGTGGCCTTCTCTTCCCCTTCCTGGTAAAAGTCCTCAGATCTTCTATTTTGTTTGAAAGACTAAAAAGACAATCTGCTTGTGATTTATGGGTCACTTGTTCTTCCTCCAAAATGGCCTTGCACATTTTATTATATTTTATTTGAATGTAAACACAATTACTGAGCAGTAAATAATGATTTTCTTTACCCATTGATTACTTAGTGCATGTTGATGCTAGAGATGCATTGATTTGTACAAGCCTAGCTTAAAATGGAGCAGATGGGTCTGTAAAGGTTTACTCAAAATCAAGGTGAATTAGATTGCTGCTCCCCAGTAAAATGGATTAATAAGTTAGAATGGCTATTTTTTTAACCTGATGTGATGGAAGGCTGTCTAAGGCAATCTGTTAAAGTGGAGTGACTGAAAATGTAGCCCTTGATCTCAAAAGTAAGCATTGCAAAAGAAATTTAGGATTTAACGAGCATAGAGATAAATATCATATGAAGGGACCATATTGTGTCTTTGAAAATATGGTTAATGAATTTTAGCAAATCTCTGAATAAAAATGTTCAACAGTAAATCTTGTGAAAAGGGAAGAATATACTTTTGAGTTATATAGTGTTACATAGAATGCTTTTCTTCCTAGTTTGGGTGTTTGCAAATATCCACATATACATTTGTGACCATAATGCCACCATTGCACTGCTCTGAATGAAGAGGGTTGACTGGATGGCTTCAGTTATAGGAAGAACAGATCCTTGTTTACTGCCGTTGCTTACAATGTAAAAACATTGCTAATCCATTTACAGTTCATTGGCTCTATACTCTGGCCTTTTCTTTCCTTTCACACAAAAACATTCTTTACCATTCATGTTCCTGAATGTTAAGGGAGTAGGCATTTCTTTGTCTAACTCCTTTTCTAGCTAGATCTTGGAGGTTTAGCAAGTCCAGGCAGGAGAGGAAGGTGCCAGAGGGGTATATCAGACCATGTTTTATTCCAGTGCAGGTTACTGCTTTGGCAGAAAAAAATGAAACACATTCGATTTGATTGTGGGCTTTTGTTTTTCTAGTGGAAATACAGTTAGATGGCCTCTCCCTATGATCCTTGTCCATTTTTGGATGATGCAGATTGAAATGGTGTACCTATCTGGGAACTGAGCACCCCCCCCCCCCAAAAAAAAAACCCGTTTTAATAGATGAGACTTTTCAATACCTTTATCGAGTATGCGCTTTGCAACAATTGTTATGCTATGCAATAGGATTCAAAGTAACATAAAGCAGAGCTCCTCCTTTCAAGGAATCACAGTTTGGTGTGCGACCATAGCTATCTGCAATATGGTAAGTCCTCTGAAAGCTGTGTGAATACAGTACTCTAAGAACTCAGAAGAGGGTTGTGGCATTTGAGACAGGCCATAAACATAAACTGTACTTTGGAAGAATGGAGATAGCAAGGTGAAGATGGAGTTGGTGAGAAAGCTAGGAAATGCAAAGAAGCAGAAGAAATGAAAATCCAAGGCATAAGCCAGAAGGGTGTGTTGTGTAAAATAACTGGAGCATGGAATGAGTGCCAGGGAGAGAAGATGGAGGGTGTCTTGAAAAGAAGGCCTATTTCCCATGTATATATTTTAAGACTAAAATGCCTAAAGGGACACCTTGTTTGTTTTTGCCTGATTATTTAAGTTTGATTCCTATTTTGTGGAGCAGATCATGTGATCCATACTCTTCTTGGTGTTACAAAGAATGGAGGCACATTTGTACTTAGAGATATACTGGTATCTTTTATGCAGTTGATATCATATACATATCCTTCAAGACTGGCATGTGTGAGTGTGTATAAACCTAAATTAGATTACAGTTCTAGGTCTGATATTGGACAAATTTGTAGCTTTTGTTCAGTTATTAATCCTTCTGATATGGAACTTGATGGTGTCTAGAATTTCTTTCAGCTGTATATAACCTTTTTTGGAGGGACCATATAATTTTATGGCCCAAAGCGTAAGATTTGGAGTCAGACTGTCTTGGGTTCCAATCCTAGCTCTGCCATTTGTCAGCTGTGTGTCCTTTGTCATGTTACTCTAATACAGGTGACTCTCTAATGCTCAGATTCCTCTTGTATAAATAGGATTAATAATGCCTACCTCACAGGATTGCCTTAAGGTTAAATGTAAATTTAGTGCTCAGCCCACTTCCTTCACATAGTGAGTGCTTAACAAATGCTACCTATTACTGTTATATAATTCTCTATTAATTAGTAGAACAATATTAAACAATTAAACAATTAATTGTGTAGATTAATTAAAACAGTGTTACTAAGTTGAAGAGGCTTGCAACTTCTCTTTGGAGATAGCCTCGTAAGCAAGCCAGTTCTACCTACTGGAGGATAAGAGGCCAGCCAAGGTCATCATGAACTGGCCAGATCCTGCTAGCCAAACAGCTGTCTGCAAAGGGAAGAAGCAGCTTAGAGCAAAAAAGAAAATAAAGACCAGGTAAACCCAGCCAAATCGCTGACCTGCAGAATTGTGAGCTTAATTAGTGGTGACTGTTTTAGTCACTAAGTTTTGGAATTGTTTGTTCTGAAACAGAAGCTAACTGCTACCCTTACCAATCCATGAATCATCTTGAAAATATCCCCTATAAGTAGCCAACTAGCTTCCGCATTAAAGAAGTCTATTTTTCTTTTATCTCCATCTTCATGTTGATGAATAAAGAGACTATATTGGCTCAATCATTAGCTTAGGTCCACCCTTAAAGCCTTTTTAATATATTAAATTCATTAATTGCTTCATTGTAACAGATTTAAATCACAAGTAAAACTTGTAGTCAGTTTTCTGAGGTACCAAGTTCCATTACACAGCTTTGAAAGCTTAATTGCCCAGTATTCATTTTGGTTTCTGATTAACTTTACCTCAGTAATATTTTCAAGACTTAACTGCATTCAAAGGTTGTTTTTTTCTCAGCCAGTATTACTGATATCTGGGCGTAGCTAAAGTTTTCAGAATCCCATTTTTCTTTTTCTCTCCATAGCAATATTGTTACCTTAGTTGTGTCAAAAACCCAATGGCCTTAGTAAGCCAGATGTGTGCCTGTCCAACCAACTCATGCCGTTTTAAACCACTACTCTTCCATCACCTCTGTCTTCCCATTATGGCTTAGATGTTTTATCACCTTGGGTTGCCTCCAGTCTTCTGAGTGGTACTCTGCATTATGTCTATGATATTTGTTTTATCTTTTCGGGGGTAAATGTACTGATCATTTATTCTGTGGATTTCTTTGATGGACCTGATGAGGATTCTGCAAGCCATAGTTATTTCTATCAATCCATCAGCTAATTGCATGGCCTTTTCTTAAAATTGCAATTTTGTTATCATCATAGATCTGCACACTCTGACCCATTGTAGTAATGAAAGAAAATTAAACTGCACTTCAAAATATGAAAAAAAGAAGCAAAGAGCAGCATGAGGAAATGAAATGGTTATGTATATAGCCTGAAATTTTAATGTGGGCAAATTCTTTGTCTATAGGGAGCTTTTATATGAAGTTCTTTTAGGATAAATATAAAAGTTAAAGACTGAAGTTAAATAGAAGTGTTGAATTGACTCCCCAGACCTGTGCCTTCCACATCATATTTATGCAATTGTGTTTTTAAGTCAATGTCTTTATTCATCTGAAAATATCACCCAAGTGCTTTATCCCATCTACAAAGGAATCACATTGAAGCACTACACAGCAGGTTGGCATAAAAGTTTTAATCCCTTTATAGCCATCATATCAAACTAACTGGGGACTAACTGGGGGATTTAAAAGCAAAATAGTCCCAATCATTTACTTTTCAGTAATTATTTTTTATATAAAGAAAATTTAAAATCCATCATCCTTGAGCTGCAAATTACATGAGCTGAAAATCACCCAGGTTATGTATTGAATGGAATATAAAGAAAAGTATTTTATATTGAGCAGAGATGAAATATTGTTGTCTTATCCTTATAGATTTCAAATTATATCAGAATGCTTACTTATAGGCAAACAATAGTTCATTGAGAGGCAAGGAATTAATTTACAACTCTTGTAATTACAGAAAGATTATTCCTAATTTGACTTCATGGAGTTAAAGTACAACTTAGTTTTCAATTAACCTCAATTCTGGGAGAATAATAGTACAGCCTCCTTTTTGGCAAGTAGACATTTAACCTAACCTTATAAAGCATTAACATATTGTTCAATATCAGTTATCCTGTAGGAAATCAGCAAGATTTGATAATTATGGAGGACTGGCCTTAAAGGTTCAAGGGAAAACATGTTTTCCAGGAAATTCCATCAAGAGTGTGAGAATAGTGTGATGGCATTTAGGAAGTATAGCAAATTAATATTCTTAGGAAGACTAATTTGGGTCCAGTGAAATCAGATCTAATACTGTGTTTTAGAAATAAACTGTCAGTCTATTTTTTTATGATTGTTAAATATTGTTATCCTGCCCTTTTTATATTGATTTGCATTATATTGTATTTGCATTGTCATCTATTAACTAAATGTTAATTTAGTACTTCTTGAACTGAGTCATGAGGAATAATTAATAAATTGAGTGAATCTAGATAATTTAGTTCAACACCCTTTAATTTACATTTAAGAAAGAGAATCCCATTTAGGTGGAGTGATTTTCCCATTCACTCTACTGCTTTCTTCTTTTCAAATGCATAAAAACATTAACTTCATAGAAGCTCTGTTTATCCATTTATTCCATTCATTAAGCACCCTCACCAAGTCAATTACTACATTAGGCTCTGAAGATACAAGAATAGACATTTCTTTCCCTTAAGCAGATCACGATCAATTGTTGGATATAAGTATTGTTTTTATATAAATCAGTCCTAACTGTAACCTTCAATTTAAATAAACCAGAGAAACATAGCTATAGAATAGAAAGAAAATATGATTCCAAAGAATAGAAAGGAAATGGGACCGTGCTATTTATAAACTACCAATATTCAAAAGAGACAGAGAACAAATAACTTTGAACAGATGTTAGAATGTGACATTTATATTTAAAAGTTCCTTCAATCTCATTTTTCCATTACTATAATGATTGATACCAAAATTGCTTCAAAGGGTAAATTTTCCCAATAAAGGTAAGATTTAATTTACAAAAAGCGTTATCTATTTCATAAAATGTTGGTTGCTGTGGCAAGATCGTCTTGTAGATGGACTGAAGCAAGGAAATGCTTCTCTACCAGTTTTATTCAGAGCAAGTAGAAACAGTCATAAGCCTATGATTCTATTGTCTGCATTCTTTCCTGTTAGATATTCAATAAATGTAATTAGATTGATTGACTGACTAAACAGTCTTACTTACTGCATGGAAGGAACTCTCTATAAAAGGCAGTCTCCCCTTGCAGCCAACTCTTCTGAAGGATGTCTTCAAAGTGAAGAGTAATGATTATTTCCCTTCAGAGAAAACTGACCCTGATATCAACCTGGTGAAGAGACCTAGACCTATGTCCATTTGTGTGAAGTCAACGGTATTGACAGTCATCAAACGCTTTTATCCTTTCCACTGGAGTACTTAAGAAATAAATATCATTGATGAGAACTAAAGCCTGTTAATGTGTTCCTGTGATTAATCTTTATTAATAATACATTAAATATTTTCCTGATTGTGTGCACATACATCATTTAACATTGATTTATGCCAAAGCCATTATGGAGGATTTAGTGGTCTATCATAGCCAGGTTTAAGTTTGTTGTTTTCATTATTTTTCTTCTTCCATACTCCTCAAAAATGTCCCAGACACTGAGAAGAAGCTCATCTAATAATTATTATAGAAATGAAAATAACATTCCTGTCTTATTTTTTAAAAATAATTTTCAAATTTATGTGTCTGTCTAAAATACAGTTTTAAAAATAACATGTGTAGATAGAAATATACACATAATAATTCATACATATGAGTGTATGCATGTACTTCTTTCTCTTTATATCTCTATATATTCAAATATGGAAATAGATATAGATATATTTAATCACAAGCACCATGACTGTCATCAGGGCATAGAATCAGATAGAAGTCATGTTGGGGTCACCTTCAAAAGAGGTCAGTGTGATAGGGAAAACCAAAACCCGGTAGGAAGACTGAATAAACCAGCTGACATCTCCTGTTTTTTGGTCTGATGATGTATCAAGTGCAATGAGTTAAACTGTTAAAGAAAACTATTTACATTAAAGTTCAATCTTTGCATGTGTAGTTCTGTGGGTTTTGACAAATGCCTAATGTCATCTATCCCACATATCCACCAATATGGTATCATACAGAATAGTTTCACCACCCTAAAAATGCTCTGTGCTCTCCCTATTCATCTCTCCCTGCCCCACCCCCAACCCACACCCCACACCCATGGCAACCACTGATTTTCTTACTTTCTCTATAGTTTTGCCTTTTCCACAGTGCCATATAGTTGGAATCATACCGTTTGTAGTCTTTTCAGACTGGCTTTTTTCACTTGGCAATATGCATTTAAGATTCATGTTTTGATTTATGTGTGTCTTTGTGTGTGGGGGGTGTGTGTGAGACTGATAACTCATTTCTTTTTATTGCTGAATAATAATCTGTTGTATGGATGTGTCAACCATTTGTTTATCTATTAACCTATGGAAGGGCATCTTGGTTGCTTCCATTTGGGGACAAATATGAATAAAGCAGCTGTAAACATTAGTGTGCAGGTTTTTGTGTGGACATAGGTTTTCAACACCTTTGGGTAAATACCAAAGAGTACAATTACTGAATCAAGCACAGTTGCTGGATCATATGGTAAGCCTATGTTTAGGTTTGTAAGAAACTGCCAGTCTTCCAAAGTGATTGCACCATTTTGCATTCCCATGTTTTGTTTTTGTTTTTTAGAATAAATATTTTATTTGGCCCCAAATGAATTCACTTTGATTAAAAGAAAATCCAATGGATAATAAATGAGATTTTTTAAAATGTGAAAAATATCTCTGGCTCTGAGAAAAAGGCAATCTCATAGATTTGTTACTGCAACTTATTGTTACTTAACTGAGAAGCCTACGATGATTTTCTTGTCTTCTGATATTCTTATTATGAGTTTCTTTGCACAGATGTTGTGCAGACAAAGCTGGCCACAACATAGATATCTCTGCCAACATTTACATAATAGCAAAGCCCTCTCTGGGAGACTGGCTGACCAAATGCAGGCCAACCTATTTCTTAAGCCATATGGAATAAAGGTAACTCTTCTGTGGAGGATATCAAGTCAGATATCCTATGTATACCTTTTTATGTTTATAAAATACATATCTTTTTAATGTTTTAATGGTTTAATTTTTGAGAAATTAACTAATCAGAACAGGGAATTGGATTGAGTTGACCTAGTGTGGAAATTAAAATTAAGAACCCTGGAGCCAGATTGTCATGTTTAAATCTTGGTCCTGCCTTGTCTCGTTATTTGGTTGTACACAGTTAATTGATTTATCTGGGCCTCAGTTTTCCCATTACTACAACGGGCATAATACTTACATGATACAGATATGGGAATAGGGCCTAGGACATGAAATTCTCAAAAAAAACATCAAATGTTTATAATTATTACCCCAGTATAACATCCAAAAAATGTCTCCACAACTTTCTGGTGGCTGGTAAGATATGTCAGAGGCAACAAAATACTGCTGAGGTCCCATTCTCATGAACTTCCTTCAAAGGTGAGAGCTTCCTGGTTCTGTGCCACAAGTCATCAAGTGAATGTCCCATTCTGTGCTAGAATCAAGATGTACCTTGGAGGAAACTTTAAGAGGCCACCAAGTTCATTTTCTTGAGGACTGTACTTAATTTATCCAAGATGCAAGGTTTCCTTGGGTAGCCTTAAAAGCCTGAAACAGGATTTCTTTCAGATGAAATTCAGTGTCTAGTGTATCTTATAGATTGTGCTAGTTTGGATATATTATGTCCCTTCAAAAGACATGTTTTAATCCAATCTTGTGGGATATTTGGATTAGGTTGTTTCCATGGAGATGTGACTCATCCAATTATAGGTGATACTTTTGATTAGATTATTTCCATAGAGGTGTGGCCCCACCCATTCAGCATGGGTCTTGATTAGTTTACTGGAGTACTTTAAAAAGAGCCACACAGGCCCAGATGCTTGCTGATACTGATGCTTAGACATGCTTGGAGACGCAGACGGAAGGACGTTTAGCTAAGAGATGAAGCCAAGAGTTTGCCCCGGGATAAACTAAGAGAACACCTCAGATGCTTAGAGAGAAACATCCTGGGAGAAAGCCATTTTGAAACCAGAACCCCAGAGCAGACGCCAGCCACGTGCCTTCCCAGCTGACAGGGGTTTTCCGGAAGCCATCAGCCATCCTTCAGTGAAGGTATTTTGTTGTTGATGCCTTGGTTTGGATACTTTTATGGCCTTAGGACTGTAATTTTATAACCAAATAAACCCCCTTTACAAAAAGCCAGTCCATTTCTGGTATTTTGCATAATGACAGCATTAGCAAGCCGGGGCATAGGTACTATATACTTTTGGGAGAAGCAGCACAGCATTGTTGAGCAAGCTCAAACTTTGTAAACAGACTGGCTTAGAATCCTGCTCACTTGTATGCATCCTTGGATAGATTAATTTATATTACATTATATTCAGTTTTCTTAACTGAAATGAAATCATGATAGATATATGCCTGGAATTTGTATTTAAGAAACACATGTACAACACCTAAAACATTTGTCACATTTTTATCCAGACAGTGACATCTCTCAGGAAAAGAGGATCAGAGATTTCTGGTTAATCATTGCATGTTTGCTAATACTATATCAATGTCCCATGTAAGTCTTTCAAACCACTTGAGTGTGTCTCAGATTATAGGAGTTGTCTCCTTTTGCAGAAGTTAGTAGGCAGTATTGAATATTTATAATGTTTCAAGGTATGTATTTATTCAACCAGCATTTATAAAGTTATTGCTACATGCCAGGCACTGTTCTACCTGCTAGATATACCACAGAGAACAGGACAGATGTAGTTCCAGGTTTCATAGGGCTTAAATTTAGTAGGGGAGATGAGCAATTTACAAATAAAACAATAAATATGACAAATTCAAAGACAGATAAACTTCTATGTAGAAACTAAATAGGGTAAGAGCACCTGGAAGAGCTGGGCTGCTTTAGATTGAATGATTCAAGAAGATGTCTCTTACAAGGTTGTCTTTGAACTGATGAGTAGGAGCCAGCAATGTAAAGATCTGGGAGAGAATGTTTGAGGCAGAGAGGACAGTGCAAAAACATAAATAAGAATGAGCTTGATATTTCAGAAGTATAGAAAGAAAGCTAGTAAGATACAATTACTGAAGGAGTGATTGATACAAGGTATAGAAAAAGAGAGAGAAGGACTCAATAATGTCTTTTATACTAAGAAATTTGATTTAATTCTAACTGATAGGAACTCATTGGAGGGTGTATAAAGTATATTGGCAAAGTCCGATTTACAATTTTCAAAAAATTATTCTGTTGGCTCTGTGGAATAGTCAATTTAAAAATGAAAGAGTATAAGCAGGAAATCCAGTTAGAATGCTACTGTCATAGTGAAAGGGAGAACTGATGGAAGATTGGACTAAGATAGTAGTAAGAACAATGACATGAGTGGTTTGAACTAGGATATATCATGGAGGTAAAGTCTACAGAGTTTGCTAATAGATTGGATGAAGGGGGACAGAGAGAGAAATAGAAGTATAAAATCACCTAGACTTTAGTTAAGAGCAACTAGGTGGATGGAGGTGTGTGTTAGTTAGGGTTCTCCAGAGAAACAGAACCCAGAGGATATAAATGAATACCAAAATTTAGCCAAAACGTGGTGCCATTCACTAAGATGAAGTCTTGAGGAAGACCAGTTTTGGGTGTGATGTGGCTTAATCCAGAGTTTTATTTTGGAATTGTTGAGATGCCCTCCTAGATATTCAAATATAAGTGTCAAGTAGGCAAATCAATTTATAAATCTTGAGTTAAATTGGATTAACTTTAACAATTTGAGAGTCACCTGTGTATCAATAATATTTAAATCCATTGGACTAAATGTGACTACCTAGAGAGAAAATTTATAGTTAAACAAAAAGAACAGCAAAGAGAATCAGGCATGGCTTTTGAAAAAGGAAATAAAACAGAGGAGCGTGGTGTCCTGTAAGCCAAGGAGAGATAAATTGGAAGAAAGGGAATAGAATAACTGTATGGAATGCTGCAGAGAAGGAAAGAGGAGAACAAGGAAGTGACTACTGAATGTGGCAACATGAAAGCAATGGGTGACTTGCTTAGCGAAGTAGGATGGAGTGGTTTTGATGGAATGGAAAGTGTAAAAGTGGAAACAGAATACAGACCAGTGATTCTCAATGCTGGCTTCATATTAGATTCACTGGGGAGCTTTGGAAAACAAGGAGTTTCTGATCCTAGATGGGTCTTAATCTCAGATCCATTAAATCAGAATCTCTGAGTAGAGGTAGGAGGGAACAGCTTGGAAATCAGTCATTTTAAAGAGTTCCTCAGGTGATTCTAATATAATGCTGCCACTATTGAGAATCACTATTGTAGATAAACGTTTCCTGAAGTTTTTATCCAGGAGAGCAGAGGCATGGCCATGTGGCAGTAAACGTGTTTGTTGTTGTAATTGTAGTTTTGATTGTATTTTTTTACAGGAAAGTCTGGAGGATATTTGTGGCTCATGATAAAGATCTGGTAGATAGGGAGAAATTGATGATTCAAGATAAAGAGGAGATGATAGCAGGAAGAAAGTCTTTGAGGAGGCCAGTGGGGATGGAAACTCTGCATGTTTTTAGATATCCTGTCTTCTATTAGCAAGGTTAGGCTTTTTTGTTTTTGACAATTGGAAGAATTCATCTTGCCTTGTTTGTAGCTCTAGTCTGATCCCAAGTCAGGGAAGGGCATGGAACATGTCCTTAGGTTTTTGTTGTTTAGCATTTTCAAAAACAATATTAAAAATTTTCCCTAATTTTGTATATCTTTCTTATATTTTATAATGAAAAGGATGGCCATCATAGATGTGAGTTCTTTAATCAAATCTGATTTTCCCATAGACCTGTCTATATTTAGTTAAATAAGAATGAACAATATGTCCAGCACAGACCTTTCCAAAATTGAAGAGTACAAGCTTAATAAGCACTTATGCACAGACTTAGATAAGGACATAAGCAAAACAGAAATTCCTTGCCTAAAATCTTATTCAGTAATTTACAACATGTTAGAAAGGGAAAAGATGGGAATATAGAAGGCTACTTCTTTGGTAAATAGATCAGGTATTTCTGTGAAGATTCTTAAGCTTTATGAATTTCTAAGAAAAAAATAAGACTGTATTAGACTGTAAGGAAGTTGCCTGGATTCATACAAAATGAATGGTTTAATTTGGAACTTCCACAGATTCATCACATTGAGATTTTATTGTCACACTAACTTGAAATTTGTCTAGTTAGAAGGGAGAACAGAATTTTCTCAGAGTAATAATACAAAAGTTCTGAGGATGTGAAAGAGTTCTCTTTCCTTCTGCTTTACTGATTTACTTGCATAGTTGCAAAATTTCTCTAGCACTAGAGGCAACAGAGAACAGATTTTTGGTCCCTGGAGCCCTATTAAGAAAGAGGTTTCCAGGTTATTACAAAATCCATACAAATATTTATGCACAAATGTGTTCATCCCAATATCATTTCTAACATTGTGTACAGAGATGAAATCTGACTATCAACAATAGGGGAATGGGTAACAAAATAATCATATATGAATTAAATAGATTATTATACAACCATTGAATTATTTACAGTGTTCTTAATTAGGAAAATGCTTAGGAAATAGGGTAAAACATTAAAGTATACAAATGCAAAATATTGATAATGTTTTCTGTTAGCCAAAAAATACATAGAAAATAAATATTAAAAAGAAATGTCATTCCTGAAGAAAATTATATAATAATGTAGATTACAAGGGGTGACAGTGTGATTGTGAAGACCTTGTGGATCACACCCCCTTTATCTAGTGTATGGATGAGTAAAAAATGGGGATAAAAACTAAAGGACAAATGGGGTGGGATGGGAGGATGATTTGGATGTTCTTTTTTCACTTTTATTTTTTATTCTTGTTCTGGTTCTTTCTGATGTAAGGAAAATGTTCAGAGATAGATTGTGGTGATGAACGCATAACTATGTTATCATACTGTGGACAGTGGATTCTATGCCATGGATGATTGTATGGTGTGTGAATGTATTTCAATAAAACTGAATTTAATAAAAAAAAAAAAAAGTCATGAAATGTTACTTGTGCTTATTTCTGAGTGGTGGGATTGTGTGTGATTATTACTTTATTTTTCTTCCTTTTCATTATATTTGAGACTTCCCACAGTGAGGATATATTGCTTTATGTTAAAAAAAAAAAAAGTCTTTTATAGATGAACACCATTCATGAAAGTATCATAAACTCCATTTACTTTTTTCCCTTTTCAATATGATAAATTAAGAATAAGTTAAAAGATGCACTCATTCTTTCATTTACTCATTAATATTATGGCTAAAATTTTCTCTTTTTTTTAGAAAAATGTATTTTTTTTAAAAAAGGATACTAGTTCTAGGCGCTAAGATAACAAAATGAATTTTGGTTTTAAAAAGTCAAAACATTTTACTAAGCATTTTAATGTCAAAATCAATTAGAGTCATGAAAACGTCATGAAAAATGAGCAAGAAAAATTTCTCATTTTTTATACATTTTATAATCAAGCTTCAGCACTTGTAATTTATCACCAGTTGCTAAAGTTAAAGATTTCTGGAATAATATATGAGGAAACACACTAATTAAAAAAAATGCATTGAACTTTAATGTTTCAGTAACCAAATTAAATGCAAGAAATGACATGAAAAAATTGAAATTGTATTATATGTTTGTACTCACAATTTAAACTGAGCTCTGAATCTGAGTGACACCAGGATATTTCTGTCCCTTTCTTCTTTTGATTTGGTCTGCCTGTGTCTCTATCATTCCTAACCTTAAAGGTAATTTAAAGGTCACCTAGTCCAGCCCCCCAATTTGCTGAGAAGAAAAATAATGTCCAAAGAAGTGTATTCCTTATTGAGTATCACATAGGCAGTAAGGGATAGAACAGATAGAGAACCCCATCACTGGACTTCTTTTCCCAAAAAATCCTGAATAAAAATCATACCTGTTTTTAAAAATAAATGAGCATCCCTTTTTCTGCTAGTGTTTGTTAGTTTGTTTAACTGCTTTGGCTTACAAAGTATAGCTTAAGTCAAAGACAGAGCAGGTTTTAATCAAGGAATAGTAACAAGGAATTTTTCATCTAGGGTCTATGTTGCTTTGGCTTTGTAAAAGTAGTTTATAAGTGTGACAGGAGTACTGCTTTAAGGAATTGTAAAGATATTAAAATGGAGCCCAAATAATAAAAAGATAACTCAGTGCTTTCTGAGTTGTGTTTGTTTTGCTTTCTTTTGTTTGTTTCAGACAGATTTCATGTATCTGAGTTCTGTTTTGGGGTTCTCAAATTATGAGGCTAATGTTGTGTTCAAAATATACTATAACTACTTAAAGCATTTTAAGGGATTCCCCCATCAAACTTGTCAAATTAGACAGTCCACCAGTTATGAAAACAAAGTACAATCTTCTGGCCCCCACCATTTCCCTAATCCTTCTTTCTTGGCTTGTACAGTATAGATAATGGGGGCTGTGACTGGTAGATTAAGCCTTCCGTTTTGCAAATTGGTATTGTATTTAATTGTCTCTATTGCTGGAAGCCTTTTAGATGTGAATTTCCGATGTTCAGTAAATATCTGCCTAATATTTTACCCTGATCTCTGTTCAAGAAGAAATTCTCGTATGCTGTTAACCTGAAGAAGTTGTAGCTGTTGATTTTCAAATCTTATTTAAACATAATTGCCTTTCCATCCTTAAAGTCATAGGGGGAGGTGGTTAAATGAGTTTTCAGTGAAACATGAGTTGTTGACTCTTGCTTAGCTTAAGGAAAACCAATGAGCAGTTAGAGCAGTGAGAAGCCATTACTAGAGATGAGGCTCTGAATTAAAGTTTAACTATAAACTTCAGAACTAAGAGAAAGGGGGGCAGGGGTCAGTGTGAAAGTTTGTAATGTTTATTTCAAGTGCTCTAGCTGTGTGAGCAACGATTGTCACTATACATAATTGTTTCATTATTTTGACTTGGGAAAACACAATTTAACTGCTCCTTTTAGAGTTAAGGAAAAGTGTGGCTTTCCTGCCGAAGTGTTAATTCTATATTGAGGCTTCATCTGACAAAAATGCCCAGCTTATACTCTACATTAAAATGTCCCAAGCACAGACTTTTTTTTTTAATAACTACCCTAGTTTTAAACATCTTCAAAGAAACTATTAAACTACAACCCAGAACCCATGAATCTCGAAGACAGTTGTATAAAAATGTAGCTTATGAGGGGTGACAGTGGGATTGGGAATGCCATAAGGACCAAACTCCACTTTGTCTAGTTTATGGATGGATGTGTAGAAAAGTAGGGGAAGCAAACAAACAGACAAAGGTACCCAGTGTTCTTTTTTACTTCAATTGCTCTTTTTCACTCTAATTATTATTCTTGTTATTTTTGTGTGTGTGCTAATGAAGGTGTCAGGGATTGATTTAGGTGATGAATGTACAACTATGTAATGGTACTGTAAACAATCGAAAGTACAATTTGTTTTATATGACTGCGTGGTATGTGAATATATCTCAATAAAATGATGATAAAAAAAAAAAAAAAAAAAAAAAAAAAAAAAAACATCTTCAAAGAGACAGAGAGCTGAAACCAGTCTAACAGGTGACAAGTAATTTAATCCATCTTAATGATTAAATTAGACCAATTGTTTAGAATATGGTCATTGATGCACTGGCCAGTCAAGTGTAAAGACAACCTGTGGGTGTTCTCAGAGATGACACTCAGGACTCCAAAGGGGAAGGGAAGAAGACAGAGGAAGACAGAGGCTACACACAGGGACCCAGAGGGAACACAGCCAGGAAGAGCATTTCAGCCACACTCCTCAGGAAAAACCCAGGGCTGCTTTCTTTTACACACCTCAGGGGAGTCTTATTTAGAATGTCCTCTTCTCCAAAAGAACTGTAATGGACGGAAACAAATGTAGCCACTAGACTAGTGAATATATCACTGAATAAGAGCAAGAATGTGGACACTAATGCAGGAAGACAAACAAAATTGTGCAGCCACCAACAGCCTGGCTTCAGGAATCGATCAATTTATTCTTCCCTTTCTTACTCACCTCATAGGGGTCAAAACAACTTCACTTTGATATTGCAGTGTTCAAACCACTTACAGAGCAGGTAAATTGTGGTCTTTCAGATGTGCTTTCAGGAGAGCAAGTGCCTTTTCCAGCTATTTCCAACTATTCGTTCATCAGGAATAGCAAAGCCAACTGCACACTTTTGAAGCAGGTTGAGTTTTAAAGGGAAAGTCTTCCATCTGCTGGAGTATTTGAGTAATAAAGAATGTGAGAGTACACATTAGATTTTCTTTTGTGTTGGCTATGCATAACCTGGAATGTCCATTTAGAGGTTTTATGATTCTTTTAAATTACATTTTATTGGAAGAGTCTAGTCATTATTGAACATATTCAGATTTAATATAATATATACCTCACATTATATCCCACAAGGGAGTCAAAAGTAATACATAATTTGCCTTTCTTTTCACTCAGGAAAAAAAAAATGATATGGAGTAGTTAAATATCTAACAAGGAATTTATATGTATTAAGATAAACATAATAAAAATAACTTGACCTGGAATATCAAGATAGTTTAAACAGAATGGGATGTTTTGTTTAATATATACAGGAAGTCACCTCGCAGTTTTTTTCTTTTTTATTGTATTGCTTCAGTAGAGTCCCTCTATTTTGAATTCAGCTAATACTACTTAATGGCATGTCTTCTTTCTTGCATATTCCATTATATAGTCAGATAACAGCAGTGATCTTTTTTCAGGGCATACTTTGAGATACATTGGGGGTTATTTATGCAGTTTGAGATAAATCATGTAATGTATTTATGTTTTATAATCTTACACTGGATCAATACAAAGAGGTAAAGGTATATATTTTTCCAGCAGATTTTTTGTGACAAAAGCCATAAATATTTTGAAACTAGTAAAAGTTTCTCCATCTTACCTATACTATAAAAATGTTGTATTCAACCCCTAGTAATTTGATAATAGAGCCAATACACTATAAATGTGTCAGTTTATAAAGAATTTAAAGCTTTAAAAAAATCAAATCAAATTCAGTCAACAGAATGACAGATTTTCATGCAGCATACTTTTAAGTGTCTTTGACTTTCTGAACTCTCTGGACTTTGTAATCCCAATTCATATAAAAAGCATATCAGATATTTTTTATACCCAATGAAAGTGAATGAGAAATGACAGGTTAGTGTTTTTCATTTTTAACTTTGAACATTATATGACAAAAAAATGCTAAATTTAAAAAACCATGAAAATTATTTTTTGTTTTATTTCAAACTCGTAGATAACTAGAACAGTATTATCTGTGGGTTTTCCAAGTTCCGTAAGCTTAGGTTGAAGAATAAAGGAGAAAAATCTTAAGACTTATCCCTTTGGCTACAGCAAATATCTAAGGATTCTCAGATGGGTTCTCTATGGCTTTACCTAATTCCTTCCTTTATAAATTAGGGCATAAATAATTCCAAACCTAGAAAAGAATGTCTTACTAAAGCAGAATTCTGTTAGTATTGCTGTAGTCCTCGTTTGGATACTCTTAGCACCAGAACCTGGAATATAATGTGCTAAGATGTGCAGCTTTGTGCCTATTCTCTCTTGAAAATGAACAGCTGTACAATTAATAGTTGATTGTAGCAAGAATGACTTCTTGTGTAAGTACTGATTCCCCCTCACCTCTAACAGGAGAAGTCTGAGCTCTAGGAAGTTTTCTCAAAATCCATTATTTTTCCTCTCTGCCATAGGTGCCTAATAAAATATAGTTTAAAAATACAGAGATTGCATCTTACTTTGCTGAAATTAAGTTTAATTTTCCACAGGACAAACTGGCTGCAACAATTTCATGTATGAGAAATATACATATTAAACATTGTGTATTATGAAGTCAAAGATCGTTTTCCTTGGATTAACCATTGATTTTCACCATTTTGTCAAGATGCCTCCACATTGCCTTGGATAATTAAGAATTTTCTCTCCGCACTTAAAACTTGAGAAACTGTGTCTTCAAAAATGTTTAAGACCCAGTTTCAGGGAAACTGCTTGTTACACTCTGTAAAATAAAACCATAAAAACCGGTAATTTCAGAGAGCATATTATATGTGACTGGAAATACATAAGGTATGCTTAATTAATGATACCTTCCTCTTTAAAAACAGAAAACATCAGCACTATTTTTTAAAAGTCACCTAAATTTTATGTCATTAGCTTTTCTTGTTAGAACAGTTTTTAAAGTTATGATTTTGCATGATAAAACATATGCCAAAGGGGCCAAGGACTAGCAATATATTCTAATAAAATAAACCTACCATGCAAAATGTCATGGAACTCTCTCTCCTAGAAAGCTTTACATTAGGTTTCTGTAAAAAGGTACACTATAAACCATTTTCAGTAGCAGATACCTTGATCATGACACCAAAAGTGAATATTAAAGCATTGCCTTAGTGTAAATAATGTTAAAGTAAGTCATTTTGGCATATTAACATTGTCTAATATTCTCCAACATATTTAACTCCTTCAAAGGCTGTTTGATTCTCATGTATTACACCTAAAATACAGAAATTTTAGAAGTTATCTAGAAACTATTTAAAATATAAAAGCATATTCATTTGTTAACAATTACTGAATTTTAATAAAGTCCTATAATATCTGTGGTCTGTAAATATTGAAACTTAGTGCTGGTTTACTGTCAACATGAAATATATAATTATACTCTATAGTAACTATACAATTTTAATGTGCTTAAATTTTTTGACACATCTGTAACACTGCTTTGCAGAGTACCTCTTAATTCAATAAACACTGAACACTGGGCAGGAAGAAAGCAAAACAAGATTAAGTACTACATAGAAAAGATGAAAGGGATTAAAATTATTGAGCCCCATGGAAAGATGAATAAAACACTGACTTAATGACTGTTTTCTGAAGTAGCAAATATCTTGATCCATGGCTAAAATCACTGAAAATTGGTTAAAATGTTTCCAAGTCTGAAGTTTAATAGTTTTAATTAAACTTTAAAATTATTTGCATTTTATCTAAAAATTCAAAAAGTGGGATAAATAAAAGTGAAATAAATAAAACTAGCATTAGGTTGTGAAATACTTTCCTGCAAAGTTTATGTATCTGAAAAAAAGGCATTTATAATTTTTCCAACATAACAATAGTTAAACATTTTGAGTTCTCACTCTGCGCCATATCTTTACATGTGTTTTCTCATTGATTTCCTCACAGTAATCTTATCATTATTTTATGAAGTAATTACAATTGTTATCTCTATTTTACCTTGCAAGGTAAAGTATCTTATCTAAGGTCATATGGCCAATAAATGATGGATCTGGAATTCAAACTCAGGCAGATCATTCATACATGAAATACTGAAATTAGTATTTGAAGCCTGTATTTCTTCACAGTTTTCAGCCTAATGTTTTTTAGACCTTAGTATGATGTTTTAGAAATACATGGTAGAATATCTTTATTTGTCCTTAAATAGTTATATATTAATATTTCTAGAAGTTCAACTTTTAAGTTTTTTTTTTTTAATGACTGTACTAAGAAACTAAATGATGATATAAATAATCTAATAATATTCCCTCCAGAATGTTTTTCTTAGTTGTCTGGGAAATTTTTATAAGAAGATAAAGGACTTAATGCTATTAGTATCAAGAAGAAGAGATTTCAAACATAGTCTGAAATGACATAAAGGATCAGTATATTAGTTAACTACTGCTGTGTAAAAATTACCACAAACATAACTATGTAAAAACCACACACATTTATTATTTCAGTTTCTGTGGGTTAGAGTCCAGACATGTCATGGTTGGGTTCTTAGCTTCTGAGTCTCTCATATGGCTACAATGAGCACATCAGCTGGGGCTGCAGTCTCATATAAAGGCTCGACTGGGGAAAGATCTGCTTCCAAGTTCACATGGTTGTGAGCAGAATTTAGACGCTTGCAAATTATCAGACTGAGGGTTTCAGTTCCTTTGTTGGCAGGAAATGACCCTCAGTTTCTTTCATATGCATCTTTCCACAGGGCAGCAGTTTTAGCTTCCTGGCTGCTAAAACGAATACCATTCAATGGTGGCTTAAACAATAGGGATTTATTGGCTTATGTTTTTGAGTCCAGGAGAACTTCAAAATCAAAACATCATCAAGGTGATGCTTTCTCCCAGGAGACTGTGGCATTCTGGGACTGGCTGCTAACGATCCTTGGTTCTTGACTTTTATGTCGTATGGCTATGCATATGGCAGCCTCTCCTGGCATTTCTGGGTTGACTTTGGCTTCCTTCTGTGGCTTTGTCCTTGTGTCTGTTTTCAGTCTGCTTATAAAATACTCTGGTAATAGGATAAAGACCTATCCTGATTCAGTTGGGCCACACCTTAACTAAAATCAAAAGGTCTAATTAAAGTGTGTTCACACCCCCAGGAATAGATTAAAATTAAGAACATGTTTTTCTGGGGCCATAACTCCAAGCCACCACAGCAGCCCACAGCATGACAGCTTACTTCATCCAAGCCAGCAAAGGAGAGTCAGTAGAGAATCTGCTACCAAGATATGTTACAATCTTATGTAACATTATCACAGAAGTGACGTCCCATCACCATGGTCATATTTTATTGGTTGGAAGCAAGTCATAGCTTCTGTTCACGCTCAAGGAGAGGGGAATACCAGGAAGTGGGGATAATTGCGGGCCATCTAAGAGAATTTCTGCCACAGACAATAATAGGGAAATAAAGAGGTTAGTAATCCGTGGTAATAGCCAAAGAAAAACAACCTTTTTACCAGTAAGTTCCTAAACAATAAAACAAGTTAACACTTCCTGTAATACCCACCTGCCTCACCTACCTTTAGATCTCAGCTCAAATAACACTTTATCAGAGAAACCTTCGCTGACCTGCCTTTCCCCATCCACCAGTGGAACAGTGGCCTATTCTGTTTGTATAACCTATATATCACTTAAGTACAGTTGTAATTTTACATTTGTTAATTTTCATGCATGTTGATTGTCTGGTTAAGTACTGATTAAGCTTATGAGGGCAAAAACTAAATATGGGTCTTGTTCAACATTGTATCCTCAATACCCAGCACAGTTTATAGCAGAGAGACAAAAATTTCAAATATGTTGAGTAAAGGAACAGTTGTTAGGGTTACTACTTGGAAGTGAAGAGACCTAGGTTCCAATGCTAGCTCTTTCACTTATTAGCTGTGCTCCTTTACACAAAGCAAATCACCTTTCTATGTCTCAGGTTTTTCACCTGTGAAAGGTCATTCCTAACCCAAATAGTTAGAATTTTGATGCAATTCTATGATTTTCCTAATGAGCAAATTTTTACTACATCAAATTTTTTTCCAGAATTTTCCAGCAACTGTTTCATCATTTCTTGACCAAGGATGTTGAGGTTTTAACGTATTCACAAAGAAGTCAAGAGAACAGAGGAAATAATGTGAGAAGTTTAAATCAACCATTGCAAACTTACTTTAAGAAACATTGCTGATATTCTTTGGAGTTTGTAATTTTGAATACCATGCTATGGTATAATTCAAAATGCTTTCGTTTACTGTAAGCAAAACAAAACTACAGAAAACAAAAACCACTACATTACCCAAATGCTACTTTCAAGATGTTAGCACCATGCCTTCCTCTTCAGCTGCCCTATGACCCAGAGGGTTTGTTAAATTAAAAGGCGGCATAGTTCTAGACCAGCTTCGTGAGAAAAATGCAAAGCTCTGAAAAAGAAGAGAAGCATATCAAGATTCTCAATGCACAGCACACTAAACTAGTATGCGGAAGAATATTTTAGCATCACAACAGTACATACGACACTCATGGCCTGTTTTCATCATGTCTGAAATTCTCATACAAAGCAGTGTTAAGTCTGTTTTATGAGCTGTATTTTATGCATGCAATAAATATACTTTGCTTTGTTTTCAACATCAATTCTTTGACATGACAAATTCTAGAAGAAGATAAATATTACATAGGAAACACAGGAGTAATATGTTACTCTCCCATCCCCAAAAATCGTAAGTCAGACTCATGCTTAAGGGAATTTTTGTAGTTTGTTGTTCTATAGTACCAGTGCTCATTGTTCTGGAGGTGACTATTGACTCAAGTCCTCTTTAGCACTCAGCTAAAGCAGTTCTGTAGAAAAGGGAAAATGTATTGACAATGGAGACCAAGAATAATTTTTGCAGTTGTTTGTTCAAACCAGAAATCAACATGTTCGCTTAGAACACTTTTTTAATATCCCAATCCCTATTTTCTTGATAGTGTGTCTTCTTAACTGAGATACTGTGATGATTATGGAATTTATGTTTTTCTTTTGTTAATATGTGACATATGTGTCAAAATCACCCCCGCATACGTATGCGGGCTGAAGAAATGGCAAGTGCAGAGATGTGTGGAGCTTCGGCTTCATTTTGTTAGTTTGTTGGGTTCAGAAAAATACTTGGGCTGAGACCTTAAATGACAGCTGTAGGGGTGCAATTCTGAGAAGTCTTGACTGTGATGCATGGTATGCTTCTGACTGAAAGGGCATCAGGGCCATAGTAAGTGGTTGATTTCCCGTTCCATTCTTCAGATATATGGTAGACGTGCACAGGCTCAAAGAACAACTAGCCTACTCTCCAGTTAAGAGACAATGTGACTCCTTAGGTCCATAACATATTAATCAACAGCAAACATAATAAGTATCATTTAGTGAGTACTGTTTAAGATCGTTACATGTTAAGTGGTTTAATAATTACAGTAATACTCAGAGGAAGGGGCTATTACTATTTTCATTTAGTAGGTGAAGAAACTGAGACATTGTGAGGTTATATGAGTGGCCCAATATTACTTATACAACACATGGCCAAGCAGGATTCAAACCCAAGCAGTATGAACTGGTCACTAAATGAAAGGGTGGGTTCCTTAGTCTCCCTCAGTTGTATCCCATTGTCTTAGTCTTCCAGGGCTGCTATGAAAAATACCACACAATAAATTGGCTTAAACAACAGGTATTTTTTATCTCACAGTTCTGGAAGCTAGAAATCCAAAACCAAGTTCTGTACAAGCCATGCTTTCTCCCCTAAGTTTGTAGCATTTGCTGCTGGCTTGCTGCAATCCTTGGAGATCCTTGGCTTGCATCTCTGCCTCCCATCACATGGCAGTCTGCTTCATTCTCTGGCTTCTTCTGACGACTTCTTTCTACTGGCTGTGTACAAATTTCCTCTGCTTTATAAGGACTCCAGTCATATAGATTAAGGCCCACTCTGATTCAATTTGGCTTCATCTAAATAAGATCTTTGACCATCCTGTTCACAAATAAGAGGATTACATTTAGGAGCATGTTTTTTTCTGGGGCACATAGCTCCAAACCACCACAATACCTTAACTAATTATATATTCAAAGGTCCTGTTAACAAGTGGGTTCACACCCACAGGAGCACAAATTAAGATTTGTACATGTCTTTATGGGGTACATGATTCAATCTCCAACTTGACTCATGTGTTCAGAATCCTTTCCCTTTGCTTTATAAATAGAAAACTTTAAATTATAGAAGTTATTCCTATTGAAAAAAATCATATACTCTAGTTTTGCATTCTGTTAGCCTAGATAATCAAGAATTGACTATATATACTTATTATTTCTTCATTTCGAGTTAGCATGTTCTATAATGTAATCTCAGATATTATTTGAGTTAATAAGATGTGACAACCAATTCATAGTAATCTTCTTGGGTCCTATTAGACTTCTATTTTTGGTAATAGCTCATAATTCAAAAATGAAATTAGATTTCCTTATTGACTTTGCAGAAAAGAATCTTTAATAAATATAGACTAGACCAATGCAATGTAATGTATATTAAAAATTATTGTTATAATGTTCTTTTGTTAATGAGATCAAGTAACAACTTCTGAGCTAGATTTTGTGTATACAGTTTATATATATATATGTTTATATATAAAAAGAGTGATACATGATAAAATAAATAAGTCTGAAACACTTTTTGAAAGTATAAATTAATAATTCAAGGTTATGAAAGCAAATATATAAAGACATTTGTTATGCATAAATATATGTGAAAGACTGCAGGAAGGAGAATGAGAGACAAAGAAGGAGAGAGAGAAAATGAGAGAGGAGAGAGAATGGGCTCCTGACAGAGAGTAGTTCAACTAATGTTTAGAGAATGCCTAGTGGCATCAGATACTATTCTAGGAACTGAAAATACACACATTTACAAACCTACGGGTTTGTGTTTATTACCACTGACTTGGTTTAATTAAAATCATACAATGGAACTTGCTAATGGAATCATTTGAAAAACATACAGAAAGGATATTTTTTTCACAAAGCTTTTCCTCTAATATGATCAATTAATGTCTTGTGAATGATATTTTGGGTTAGAAATAGAAATACAGAAAAGCTTTGTTTCTCAAAATAATTTCAGTAAAGGACTGTTGTTTCAAATTTCTGGAAAAAGGAAAATACGTTTTGGAAATGTTTCCTACTTCAGATATTCACAATGGACTTTAGCATCCTCTGAGAAATCCTGTAGCAAAAAGAAAACTTATTCAGCTTTGTTTAACTCATTGTTTCAATTTTAAAATGACCAATTAACAAACGTTTAAGTACTGTATTTCATCTAATTTAAGTTGCTACCAATTGAAACAGCACCATTGTATTATATACCACTACAAAAAGTTTCCAATTAACTATAACACAAAGCTTTCTTTCACTTAGATTTATTTTATCCTGTTGAAAGAAGTCTTTTAGACATAAACTAATTAAGACATGGCTTTGTGATCATGTTACTTTTGTGCATATATTAAAATTTTAAAATGAAATCAATTAGTTAAGCAAATTCTCCACACTTGGAGGCTGATTCTCTTGAATCTCATTTCAGTGTGTATTTACCAATGTGTATGTGTTTTCCATCCACTGTCATTCTCAATGACATCAAGATTGTCGATGATGTAGACTTTCTTAAAAGTATGATCCAATATTATTGCTGGGATTTTCTTTCTGCAGCCACTCAGCAAATCTCCATGATGATACTTTCTTTATTTTATGAGAAAGTATCGAAGGTTTTTCAGATAACAACCAGGATGTATTTAAATGGCCATTACTTGGTTTATTTATGAAGGGTAGAGAAATTGCATTTAGCTAGTGATTCCACAAAGGGAAAACAAGGCTACACTTGCTCAAGCAATGACAGCTATAATATAATTGCCTTGTCCCTAACAGCAATTGTAAGATGCCATTGGTTGTAAAATGCATCACTATTTCAGAGATGTTACAATAAGACAATTTGTGTTGTAGAACTGAAGAAATAGAGTTATACCTAGCATTGTGCACAACTAATGATGGATAGAATACAATTTATGAAGCAATTTATTGAAAGAAATATTTTGATTGGTCAGTCATTCCACAGTGAAATATTCCGGCTTGTATTTAATTGTCAAATCAATAGAGTAGCCACAATTTTACCGTTACCAACTGTTTAATTTATGAATTCAGGTTTGTCAAGGATATTGAATTACCTCAATCTGTCAGGGCAGGGAGAATTTGCCAAGGGGATCCTGCTTTTTGAAAGATAATGATTACTATGTTTTGTACTACTACCCAGAGAAAGATGTATCTGTACAAGTTTTTCAAATTTCCTCTAGTTTTATGACTCCTTTATAATAGAATGGGTAAGGAAATAAGTTTGATATTATATAAATAGGGTGACTTCTAATCCTACTTCTGCTATTTTCTAAGTAAATTTGAGCAAGTACTTAGTTTTCTAAGTCTCGGTTCTTTCACCCTTTAAACAATAATACATATAGATGTTATAGGGGGTTAATGAAAAACTATACACAAAAGTGCTTATTGTGGGGTCTGGAACATAAAGTATATGAAATAATGCTATATCTGTTGTCCCAATACCTTATAAAACTTAACCATCCCATACCAAGCCACAGATGGATGGAAAAATGCCTGTCTTATTCCAAAATAGGCTTTGAGATGGTTTTCTAACATTAAATTCATATTATATGTTAGATAAAATATGTAGATAGGGAAATATGGACAAAGAAAAATAAGAATAACAAAACAAAATAAATGCAAGAGTGAAGTTAGAAGACAATTATCCAGTACATTTATTTAAATACAGCATAGAAATTTAGTCTCTGGAGGGGTACCTTTTCAGTTATAAAGTTAATAGTGTTTGTAAGATGAAAACAAGTCAGTGATTAAGGGGAAACACAGCTTTTTCTGGTTCTGAGTTCATAAAAAAATTCCTCCTGAGATTTCTCACTGAAAAAAATAATCATTGTATGACGAGATATTCAAGGCTTCAGCATAACACATATTGCTGGAACAATAGTAAGTTTTGGGTAACTATTTTTTTAATAATATTGACCTTCACGGAAAGCCAATATTATAGTGCCAAATCCTCATTTATATTTCACAGGGGCCAAAATAAAATCATCTAAATCTGCAGCTATATTTAGACTAAGTTGATCCTAGATAAAACTTAGTTTATAAAAATGCATGGCCTACTGACTATTCAAGCAATGGGATATACTAGAGAGCTTGTTAGTGTCTTTAATTAGAATAAACAATCAAGTGAGTTGTTTCAAAAATGTATGTCATTAAATGTGTAAAGAAATAAACACTACCAAAACCAAAAATGAATATAGTTAGTGATACACTAAAATAAATTTCAGATGATTAATGAGTTAAATTTAAAAAAAATGTATAAAAAGTAAAAGAAATGCAAGAAAATATAGCTGGATATTTTTTGATATCTCAGAATAAGGAAGCTTTTCTAAGCATGATACCAAGAGCAGAAAACACAAAGGAAAATATTACCATTTCCCACATGAAAACTGAAAAATTTTGTATGGCAAAAAAAAGCTTATGAATTAAATATTTGCAATATGTTTGTCAAATATCTGCATATCAAGATGCTTATCAGTCAAAAAGAGGTGAACATGTCAATGAAGAAATGGGAAAAGGAGAATAATTAGCAATTCATAAAAGAAGTAATAGAACGGCCAATAGGAAAATATTTATCATCAGCTAGTAATCAGTTTTAAATAATGGGATACCACTTCTCTCTGCATAACAAAACTTGGTAAATTTAAAAATGAATTAAAATATTTCTGGAAGAGAAATTGCCTTCTAGTATAGTTGGAAAGAGTATAAATTTGAGCATCCTTTCTGGAGGGTAGGTTAAGAATAGATATATATTTTTAAAAATTCTTGAAGAAATCAGCATATTAATTCAAATATTTTGCTTCTAGAAATTAGTATAAAGAAATAATCAAGGACATAAACAAAAGGATGTACAAATGATCAAGTTCGAAACAACTTTAATGTCCAGCTGTCTGAAAAATCCACAGTTCCTAGAGCTAATAAATGAATTCAGCAACATGATAGGATACAAGATCAACACCCCAAAAACAGTAGTGTTTATATACACAAACTGAGCAATCAGAAGAAGAAATCAAGAAAAATATTCCATTCACAATAACAACTAAAAGAATCAAAATACCTGGAAATAAGTCTAACCAAAGATGTAAAGAACTTGTACACAGACAACTACAAAACACCGTTTAAAGAAATTGAGGAAGACCTAAGTAAATGGAAGGACATTCCGTGATCATGGATTGGAAGACTAAATGTTGATAAGATGTCTATAGGAAACTAAGACACCTACCCAAAGCAATTTATAGGTTCAATGCAATCCCAATCAAAATTCCAACAACCTTCTTTGCAGAAATGGAAAAGCCAATCATCAAATTTATAAGGAAAGGTAAGTGGCCCCAAATAACTAAAGCCATCTTAAAAAAAAAAAAAGTGAAGTTGGAGGACTCACACTTCCCTATCTTAAAACTTATTACAAAGCTACAGTAATCAAAACAGCATGGTAGTGGCATAAGGACAGACTTATAGACCAGTGGAATCAAATTGAGATCTCAGAAATCAGTCCTCACATTTATGGCCAACTGATTTTTGACAAGGGAGCAAAGACCACTCAATTGGGAGAGTCTTTTTAACAAATGGTGCTGGGAAAATTGGATCTCCATTTGGAAAACAACGAAAACAACAAAAGCAAACAAACAAAAAACAAAAACAGGAATACCCCTACTTGACTCTTTACACAAAAATCTACTCAAAACAGGTCATAGACCCAAATATAAGAGCCAGAACTATCAAACTCCTAATAGAAAACGAAAAAGCTTCTTCAGGACCTTGTGTTAGGCAATGGTTTCTTAGACTTTACACCAAAAACAAGCACCAAAAGAAAACAATTGATAAATGGGACCTCATCAAAATTTAAAATTTTGCACCTCAAAGGACTTCCATGAAAGCAAAACAACAGCCTACACAATGGGAGAAAATATTTGGAAACCACATATTTGATAAAGGTTTAATATCTAGAATATATAAAGTAATCCTACAACTTAACAATAAAAAGACAAACAATCCAGTTTAATAATGGGCAAAAGACTTGAAGAGATATACCTCCAAAGAAGATATACAAATGGTCAGAAACCAATAGAAATTTGCTCAACATCTGTCGCTCTCAAGGAAATACAAATCAAAACCACAATGAGATATTACAGATGATTTTTATTTTTTCATGATTACCTATGTTTTAGAATTGTCTGCATTGAATACATATTTCACAAATAATTTTAAGTGATTGAGAAAATATCAATAGATTGTATGCAAATCCATCCTTGATTTTTATTTTTTCATGATTACCTATGTTTTAGAATTGTCTGCATTGAATACATATTTCACAAATAATTTTAAGTGATTGAGAAAATATCAATAGATTGTATGCAAATCCATCCTTATTGCTGGGAAAAATGAAAAGTAAAACAAAATGCAGAATTATTATCAATGGATCAATATGTTCTTTCTGTTTTCCTTAAAAAGTGTGAGATAAGGAGCAAGTGACCACATACTCTGGCTGTTAGTGCTTTTGAAGGATGGTAAACACTGCCTTGAAAGTCCTTACTTGGAAAAATTTCCTAGAGATTGTGGATTTTATAGTCCATTGACCTCAACTGATATCAAATTGACCTTCCACTTAAAAGGCTATTACAAAGATTATCCTTTCTCATTTCCCATATTCTCATTGATCTGGAACAAAGCATTTGAATATGAGATCTTTATTGTCAAACTGAACTGAAGTTTGAGGCAATTACCTTGAAAATTCACCCTCAAGACCTGCTCTAACTTTTGACAATGGAGATCAAACAGAGATAAATTGAGACGTTGTCTGATATCAGATTCTTCTGTGTGGCATAGCTCTCAGCAGAAGCTTTGCTGTCTGTACAATTTATTATCTTGTTTTTCCATTACAATAAAATTGCAGGAATAATAGTAAACAGTAAATTCTATAGATAATCACTATGTATTATTATCTGGCATGGGCCATCAACCTGTTAATGTAGTTCAATCCAGTGACTTCCTAATTAGAGGTTATGAGCCTGGATAATTTGTGTACATATCAAGACTGGGTAAAATTTTAAATGGTGTATTAAACAGAATTGTTTAAAAATTTAAAAAACACAACAAGAATTCCAATTAATCCTCTAAGCTAGAGAGTAATTAGATACCCTAGAATACAATAATTTCTAGTTGTCTTAAAAATGATTTACCGTTTCAATATTATTATTGTTTTTGAGGGGAAAAGAAACACAGATCCTTGTTCTTAAAACTCCTGAACATATGGAATTTTGAAAAAAAAAATTAATTCTTAGCTTAAACTATGTTCCTTTCTCTACCATAATATGTAAATGTACTTTAAATATGAATTCATTGTATATATAGCACATTTATCATTAGTTGAACAGTTGTAACTGTTGTGCTTAAGGAAATATTACAGGATTCTTAATTATTTTTCTCTAAATTTTTAAGTAGCAAAGAGAAATTGCTATTTTTATTTTTCTCAGTGTTTTTCGTTATTGTTATCTTATTCCATATGTTTTCATTTTACCTGGTTGCAGTGACAGTACAATACAATTTTAGTCCTTTTATTAATATTTCCCTGTATTTTTAAACAGATAACAATTATTTTAGTATTTGAATAGTATTTTGTCAACTAGTTATACAATTGATTTAGCCATTCCTTCATTGAAGGACAATAATTTCCTCCTTAACATATCCTGCAATACGTATTCTCAAGTATAAAGCACTGAGTGTTATCCCATATTCAGGGTATTCTGTCATTAAGTATCCTGATTATAGGGAACCAGAACTCTTAAGCTTATTAAGCTTCCACTAGAGAAGAACTTAATTGAGATTATTACGATATTCAAACTATTATCTGTTTAAAAATTTAAAACATCCTTGCTCTAAATATCTAAATGTAATACAACCATGCAATAGATTTAAGGACAATGAATAAAGGACAGGTTATTAAATAAAATATAATAATCCATAAATGTCATCATTTACCTATTAATTAAACCTGCAAACCTAGAGTTAATTAACATACTCCTTTTTCTGACTCATTATGAATCTTTATCTGATAGTCAAACCCTTCCCCAGTGCTTTTGCAAGTCCCTTGGAATTACAGCTAGCGTGTATTGAAAGACTTGCCTTAACATCCTGCCACATTTATAAATTGCCTTTGAAAAAGTAGTAATGTATAAGATTCTTTCTATTGCACTCTTCCACCCTCACTCGTTTTCCAATCCCCTTACCCTACTCTATTGTTGCCATAGCTGGTATCACTGTCTAGATTATTACTATGTAATTATATCTCCCTCCACTGGAATGTAAACTCCATGGAGAAGATGGAGTTCACTGATGTATCCCAAGTGCCTAAAACAAGTGCTTGTATATAGTTGGGAGAAAATAAATATCTGTTGACTAGATCTTGGCTTGGCCTCTGTTATCCCTCAATATTTTCTCTCTCTCTCTCTCTCTCCCTCTCTCTTTCTCTTTTTTTCTGTTGATTTATCATAATTCTGCATTGGCTTCACTGTGTTAGGTCTTCTCTATATGATAGCCCCAGATTCCGGCTTAAATCACCTTTACAGCTAGAAATGCCAGAGGAAATGGAGCTTCAACTCCCTAATAGTGCCAGAAAATTCAGAGTGTAGTTTCATTAGGCTGGCTGGCTTGCATGCCTGTCCTTGAGCCAATCATTGACGTGGAGTGCGTATAATATTGAGAAATGGATTGTTCTGATTATCTTGAGTGCTACTCAAAATCTGGTTTGAGCAAAAACTAAGTGTAGAGTTGCTTTACGATCCAGCAATCCCACTACTCAGTATATGCCCAGAAGATCTGAAAGCAGGGACACTAACAGACACCTGCACACTGATGTTCATAGCGGCATTATTCACAATTGCCAAAAGATGGAAACAACCCAAGTTGTCCATCAACTGATAAATGAATAAACAAAATGTGGTATATACATGTTATGGAATATAATTCAGTAAGAAGGAAAGAAGTTCTGAAGCGCAAGACAACATGGATGAACCTTGAGGACATTATGTTGAGTGAAATGTCAGACACAAAATTACAAATATTAATTAGTTATGATATGAACTAATTATAATATGTAAACTCATAGACATAAAATCTAGTATATAGGTTACCAGGGGATAGAATGAGGCTAGAGAATGGGAGAGATTGTTTAATATGTGCAGAATTTTTAACTAGGTTGAACTTAAACATTTGGAAACAGAGGTGACAGTAGCACATTATGAATATAATTAATAGTGCTGAATTGTGAGTGAATGTGGTTGAAAGGGGTAGTTGAGAGTCATATATGTCACCAGAAGGACAACTACAGATGATACATGGTAATGTATAATACAGTGACTCTTCTGGTGGACAATGACTTGATTAGCAGTACAAATATAAAAAAGTTCTTTCAAGAACTGAACAAATGTATGACACTATTACAAGTAGTTAATAATAGAGAAGCATATGAGAGAAAATGTACCTATTGTAAACTATGGACTGTAATTAACAGTAGTATCTTAATTCTTTCATCAACAGTAACAAATGTACCACACTAATACTGGAGGTCAATTATAGGGGGGATAAGAGGTATGGAATATTTTGGGTTTTCTTTTATATTTTTATTTTATGTTATTATTACTATTTTTTTTGAAGTATTGAAAATACTCTAAAATTTATGGTGGTAATGATTGCACAGCTACATGATTGATGATACTGAGAGCCATTGATTGTATACTTTGGATGGATTGTATGGTGTGTGAATATATCTCAATAAGATTGCATTTAAAAAAAAAATCTAGTCTGAGCAAAAATCAGCAACCCCTAGGAGCTTGGTATAAATACAGACTTTCAGGCCCCACTCCAGAGCTCGTGAATTGGAAAATTCATTTTAACATTACCTGATGTTTCTTTATGCTGTGCCCATAGATGAAGCTGGAGGGGTGGGGGAAGGAATGAAGCCAACCCTACCCAAACTACCCAGATTTGAAGTGAGGGAGGGATGGTTGTCCAAGGAAGACTTGAGTGCTGTTACCAGAAGGCAGAATGATATTAGGCATGCAAAAACAATATATCCACTATAGTAAACAATATGTATTCATCAGTTGTCATGCACCAGGTTCTAAGCTTTTGTCAGGATTTATTTTGTTTGATATTCACAGCATCATATAAGATGCCATCAAACAGCATGCATTAGATTCCAGAAGATTAAATAATTTCTGAACTTTTTGTTGGGGAGGAAAAGGGTAATTTAATCTGTAGCATATCATATTTTAATACATGTTATACAGAAAAATTAAGATGGGTAAAGGGATAAGCATGATCCAGAATGATGGGAAGGAGGGATAAATTTAAATAGGGAGGTGAGAGAGTAAACCTGAGGATGTGAAGTTTGAGCAGACACTTGATTGAGTGAAGGATAATCCATGAAAGTTCCTTGTAACTTGAATTGGAAATGACTTTGGCATGTTGGAAGAAAAGCAAAGAAAAAAAAGTCAGTATATCTAAAATTAAGTGAGCACAGACTGTGAACTCAGAAAAAGAGTCCAGAGCCAGTTCATGAAAAATCTTCACATAATGCTTAGGTATTTGTCAATTATTCTTAATCCAGTGGAAAATCACTGGAAGATTTGAACAGGGGAATGACATGATTTGACTTAACATTTTAAATATATTTCCTAGGGAATAGGCAAAGTTGAATAAAGAATAGATGGAAGAATGCAAGATGCCAGGGAGACCAGTTACAGGCCATCGCAGTACTACTTGGCAAGAGATGAAAGTGGTGGGCACAAAGATGGTAGCAGTAGAGGTTATGCTAAAGGTCTGGGGATATTCTGTGAATGTAAAACCAACAGGAACTCATGATGAATTGAATGTGTATGTTAGGTGAAGAGAATTACACATATGGTTTTGCCCTGAGAAAATGGGTGGATATTTATGCTAGTTACTGAAATGAAGAACCTTGGAGATGGAGGAAGTTGGAGAATCAGGAGAACTTGGATATGCCAGTTTTGAAGGGCCTATTAGATATCCATGTAAAAATATTGGGTAATCAATTGAATAAACTACTTTTGAGAAGTTGGGGTTGGACATAAGTGTTGGGCAGACAACTGAGATGGCATTTCAAGCCATGTATCTGAGTAATTTCATTCAAGCTCGTAGTGCCTCAAGGAAGAAGACTAAGCAAAGGAGCTTCCGCTGAGTGTCTGGTCTCCTGGAAGCCAAGTGAAAAAGGGTGCAAAGAAGGAGGGAGTGAGCAGTCAATTATACAAAATGCTCCTATAAGGATATGTAATCCAGGGTTGAGAATTGAGCATTAGGTCAGGAAAGATAGACGTTATTACACAAACAAAAATCAATAAATGTAGCTTCCGTAGATGATGGGGATGAAAGTCTCTTTAGAGGAGTGTGTGCTTGTGTGTGAGATGAGAAAGTAGACTCAGCAGGTGGAAAAGAGTGCAGCAGGAAAATAGTAGGCAGACAAAGGGTCTAGGAAGGTGATTTTTTGGTGATTTTATTTTTGTATGGTTGGTTGTTTTTAGGTGACAGTTAGTAGCCATTTTTGTTTTCTGGCCAAGGAAAAATTGATTCTGTATGGCAGGGAAGCTAGTTGTATTAACAAAGTCCTTGAATAGTAAGTAGTTATAGAATCCTGTGTGTAAGTGAAGTCACTGTCCTTCGAGAGGGGAAGGGACAATTAATCTGTTGAAGAGGACACAAGGTAGAGGTAAAAATACATGATTCTAATAGGTTGGTCAGGCAGTTCTCTTTTGAGTGCTTTTATTTTCTTATAAGATATAAAGCAATGATATGGGCTGAAAGCAAAGGTAGGTGTTAAAGATTTGAGAAGTGAAAAGAAAGTATGGAAGAGTCAACAAGGAGAGTGAGAGAGTAATTTGATGAGGGGAAATGTAATATAATTCCTTGTAGTGCTAAGGGCATAGTTGAAATTTATAGCCCTAAAGTTAAAGTCTGTATAATTGTTGTTCTTCTCCAGCCACCTTCCTCAGCTCTGGTGAAGGTTCAGAGAAAACAAAGAAATGAGTTTAATCAGATTGGCATTTGTCAGAATACAGTAGAGGTAGAGAGAGTGTTGACATTTAATGCAGGGGAATGGTGATAATGAAGGCAAGGCATTATGCTGGATAAGGAAAGAATTAATAACTGGAGATAGATTAAAAAAAACATGGAAAAGTTGTATATTACAAAGATTGAAATATTGGGTAGGGTGGAATGAAAGGAAGTGTTAGTCCCAGATGGGAAATGTTGAGTTACTTGGTATTGGCAAGTTAGGTTGAGAGATGGCATGGAAGAAAGATGATTAGAAATTGAATTTCAAGGCAAGAATAATGAAAGGATCATCAGCATGGATGTCAAAGTCATCAGGAATATCGACAGGAATATTAGTAGAGAGGAACACCATGAGCAGGTACCACAAATTGCTAATAAATGAGGAGTAATGACTGAGATTGACAGATGACCATAAAAGGTAAATCAGCTTGTTCTTCAAAGCATCTCAGCTCTTAGAGGGAGGAGGGAGAAAACAGAAGAAACAGTCTAGGAATGTCAATAAAGAACAAAGGGAGCAGCTATCTCACTTCCAACTGCCTAACGGGGGGGCCATGAAATTTTTGAAGCTAAAACAGCCTCCACTTGAGAGGGCCACAGTGAGACACTATACTTGGGAGAATAGGCTAGGCTAACAAAGGACTCAAAATCTTAGTGATTTATACAACAAAGGGATTTTTTTTTCCTATTTATTAAATGTATGTGACAAGGTGTCTGTCAGGACAGGGTGGTTGAGAGGTACAGTCACTCCGCCATCTAGAAGCAGCACCATCTGGAATACAAGGCCTTCTCTTCTCTGTAGTGCATGAAAAGAGTTGGAGCATCTTGTACCTACTCTTCCATTTTTCAGACTACACATGACATTTGTCCCTTTTCCCCACAGTTCATTGGCCAGGGCCAGTCACATGTCCTTGCTGAACTGCAGGGACCTGGGAAATGTGAAGAGGTAAATGGAATTTTTGGTGAGCACTGCAGTCTTAACGTATCTCACTTCTGAACTGGAAAATATTGATACAGAAGAAAAAAGCCATCATCTTTAAAATATTAAGATTAGACTATACATATTTTGGAGCATTCATAAAGAAAATTTAAAGTATTTATTCAGGAATAGGACAAAATCTGAGTCACAGTTGTAGTGCCAAGAGGTGGCTTTGAGGTGGTAGGGTAAGAAGGCGTTAGCTTTCCTCAGTAATCTCTATCACTGCCCACCAACCACCTTCTGCCAAATTTGATGTAGGCAATTAATATTTTGTGTGATGTGATGTAAAATGATATGTACATGAATCTTCAAACATTTCTTCCAATCAGAAAACTGCTCGTAAAACCCACCTAGGAAAACAATTCTGGATCCAGGACTACTAAATCTTAACATGATGAAAAAGGGAACATACAGATATTGAATATGCCATCTTAATTAAGTTTACTCAACTCAAAAATGAAACCAGAACAGTAAAATTTATTGTTGAATTAAGTCCTCTGAAGGTACAGTGCTTTTTATCTGGACCCAATGGCATCTCTTTATATAATTTTGAGGACTATGTATTAGAGCATTTCAATTGTCTTGTCATTTTACACAAAGAGATTTTTAGTGATCTATTGTGGTAAATGTTTTTGAGCCTCTTCTTTTAAAGGTTATTGCAAATTCAGATAGAATTCTTTTGAAAGCAATTCTTGTTAAAAAAAAAAAAAAAAAGCCCAAAGACCCTGTTGTTTCCTTTCAAAACACCAGCTAAAAAAATAAATACTTTCTTTAGGGAAGAAACAGTTTAGCTACTTGTGCATCATCAGAATGCTTTCTATCAAAACTATGGGATTTAATTTTGAAAAAACAAAAAGTCTGCTGTGACAATGGGGGAGTGGGCTGGGCTGGTAGATAGGCACCAAGTGTGTTTCTGCTTTTGAATACAGTAACCTGAATAATAGCATTTGCTATATACAATTGCTCCTAATATTACAGAATGATCAATTAGCTTAACTGCTTAATTGGGATAGAATATCCTAAATATTGAGCCATTTTTTTCTGTGCCAAGCACAGTTTTTTTACTGTCCTTAAAGAAACAAGTTAAACATTTAACACTTTTCAAGATAATCTAAGTAATAATTGCAATTTTGTAGTTAGTTATTCATATCAGTCGAATGTCACTTTTAATATTGCAAATAATGACCAAATCACAAGTCACCATATGATTACATTAAAATTATGACATTATAAATTAGTGACATTATTATTTTTATTTCTCAACTAAAACTATCCTATTATAATCTGAAATGCAAATACTCATTTTTATTGCATATGTTCTATTATTCTATGAAGTAAAATTAAGCAATTTTAATATATACATGAGTATATTCCTGTTAATTTGTTTATATCTTAGTTTCTTTAAGCTTATTTATTTACTAACTTAACTCTTGCAAAGGACTTGAGGTGGCTTACAATAATTCATAAAATGAAATAGGAAAAACATCAGATCTATGATAAACCTAGACAGAAGTTCAAAAAGAAGAGAAAGGTAGGACACATATGCGCACAGTCCATTTTGAGGATCGTATTTATATAAGTTTCTCATAAAATTTACAGATGGTGAAAAATTACACTGTAGAGAAAATATGTGCATTAAAAACATTAGAGCAATTGAAATTTTTGTTAAAGAGAAGCACACAATATCACACAGCTCAATTAGTTGTGATTATGAGATGCTAAATTAATACCAGTTTACACTTAGTTGATTAATTATTCAATCTGAGAGTTACAAGTACTTGGTGATAAATATTTGCATTTGAAAAGTCATAACCAATGGATTAAATGTTTTTTTTTTTAATCTATTTAACTTACTAATTGAATGGCAGTAACAAAATCAGTGTAGTGGCAGCTGTATATGCAATTGAATTTGAGGGGGTTATAATTAGAGAGGGAAAAAAATTGATGGCAAAGTAAACAGCATGAAACAGTGCTAAAATGAAAATAGCACAAACTGATTTATGTGTTTCTCTGAAAAATTCCAGGTGTTGTCAAAGTGGATTATGGAGATGTGACAGTCAGAAAAACACTAAGAGAAAATCTGAAGTGTAAGCCTTTCTCTTGGTACCTAGAAAACATCTATCCGGACTCCCAGATCCCAAGACGTTATTACTCACTTGGTGAGGTATGAATTATTTATCTTGGTTAAGGTATAAATATATTTTGCAAATGGAGCAATTTCTAAGGAGCTCAATATTTTTCATGTTATGAATAAAACGCTATAAAGCTTTTAAGGGAGATCTATTTTAAATGACCTCCTATTTTATAAGAACTGTAAAGGTATTCATCATAGGCAATTGTAAAAGTAAAAAGAAAGTTTAAGACTCAACAAACAGTATTTTCTTGTTTCTATACCAACAGTTCTAAAAATATTTGGTCATATTTTCTTAAAATTTATTGCGGACCCCAAGGAGCTTTTGTTTATGTGGGTTATCTGTACTAAAACAGAGAACTTTAAAATATTTATTTAATAATTTATTTAAAAAAACAATGCAGTAACAAAAATATGAATAACATTTTTATGAAAAATAATTATATTTTTCCAAAACAAAAACAGATAGCAAGAAGAATAGCACTGTTTTACAATTTTGTAAATTTTGTTAATGTCTGGCTTCATAGACAATAGCTGCATTCTCATATCTGTTTTGGTATTCAGCCTGTTTTGATATCATACATCATGTAGTCTCTGGAAAACTCCTGTGCATTCATGAGAGAGAGTGAAAAGGACAAATAATATCCTAGGATTATTAATAAAATTTTATTGACTTTGAAAATCCACTGAGCACCATTCATCTATACCATCCTCTTTCAAACTATGTTAGTTTCAGAAATATGCATTTGGCTTCATCATAACTATATAAACACATATAAAATATATATTCAGCTGCTCAAAGTAAGATTTGTATCTTTTATGAATTATATGTCCCATATTGGTAATTTTCCATATAATAGATATGGGTTAAAAATCAAAACAGATTTTAAATTGGTAATGATAAAACATTTCAAAAGCAATAACATTATGCATTTGGGAAATAATGAGTAATTAGGTTTATTCTTTGGTTGAAATTGCCATTTCTGTCAGTTATGGTAAAATATCTGAAGGCATGGTAGATAGAATATCTGAAAATTTATATGGTTCACCTTAGTACTTTTTTGGGTCATCTCCCTTAAAACTCTTTATTCCATAAATATACCTTACTTTTAATTAACTAGAAAACAATGAAAGCAAAAATACTAGAGCTGAATGGCATGAACCAAACTCTCTCTAATGGTTGTTTTTCTGCGCCATGTCCATGTTCAATTTGCCGAATCTCCACTTCCTTCTTAGCCATGTAAATGTCTCTCTATAGACTCTTTTATCTTACATATATTTAACCTGAATCTAAGTAATGTAGTAAAAAGTAGAATGTAATAACACTGACTTTACTGATTTTACCACTTTCTAGCTATGTGACTTTGCATTAGTCGCTTAATCTTGCCTCTCAGGCTTTTGGTTTGGGTCTGCTTGTTTTTTGTTCTTTGCTTGTTTGGGTGGGGATAAGGGGTGGCTGTAGCTGTTTTCAAATATGTAGCACCAATCTCACAGGGTTTTATACTCAATTCCTAAAATATATGAGAGTGCTTTTTAAACTAGAACACAATTTACATGTTAGTTATTATAATCTAGTTCTACTGACGTGCCCCAGTGAAATGACTAATAATCTCACCTTTTCATTGAAAAGTCTGTTTGAACATTCATGAATCTGATTGTGCCCTTAGGAGAAAGAAGTTTTGTATTCTTATAGTAGAGTCTTTCTCACACTGTAATCAGTGGTTTCAGCTGATTAGGAAACATTGATTCCTTTTTCTAAAATGAGGCATAACCAAGGGCTGTAATAAGACAAAGATGAGCAAACTACTTTTGTAAGATCTCTGGGGTCACCAGGGTGACTCCTGAGAAAGACTCAGGGCTCCAAAAAAGAACTTAGATGTTTACTTCCAAGTTAAAAATCCAATTTTATGCTTTCCTGCACTGCATCAATGAAATCTAATTGACTTCCTGAAGAAGTAAAGATGAAATAGAGTATAGGGTGGGCAAATCCCTTTGTACAATTTACTGATTTTAAATTAGCTGTCTTCTGTAATGAATCAAGTGACCATATTTTAATTTATAGAAATATTTTGAAATGCTTTTAAAAAGAGGGATTGAGCCTCTCTGTGCTTTTAAAACATATCCAGATGAGGCAGCATGTTGTATTGGAAAAAGCCCAGGCCCTAGCATCAGACTGAGACGGTTCAAATCGTGCCCTCAGAGTTTACAACTTGAGCAGCCTAGGTGTCTCCTCTGGTGCTTCTGTCAGCAGAATGAAGGCAATAATACAGGGCTACAGTGATCACTGAAGTTATAAAGCATCTAGCACAATACCTAGCAGGAAGTAGTAGCAGCACCAGTAGTGAGAGCTATTGTAATTATAGCTCCCATTCACTGGTCTCTTACCAAACTATACCAAGCATTATAAGAGGTGCTTTACAAGCATTGTATCATTTAAAAACCACAACAACTCCACGGCTTGGGTTTTGTTATTATCCCCTATTTAATAAGGAAACTGATGTGTAGAAAGTTTATATGATTGAACTGTCACAAAGCTAGTTAAATATTGAAGTCAGGATTCAAATCCATGTTAATGTGACCTTAAAAATCACTTTTTTCTTATAACTGGAGGGGAAAAAATAGCTTATATTATTATATTGTATTCATTCAGAATGCTTTTTTGAAATAAGAGCTTGTGGTAGACCCCATGTGATATGCTAAGGATGCAAAGTCAAACAAGGAAAGACCCTTTTTCTTAAGCCAGTCCACTGTACTGGGGGAGGGGAAGATGATCAAAGAGAAACAGGTAAAGAAATCAGTAGAAGTAAGTATCTTACCTGGGGTATAAAAAAATGCTATGATCTTTTCCTTCCAAAAATCCTCCCAAATTCAAAAAGCTTTGCGATACATCAAGTTTTGAACTTGCTAGGGTATTGATATACTGTGGTTTTCCACTTTAAAAACCAGTCTTAGAGAAATGCAATCCAGCGTCTGTTTCTATGGAAACAGGAAGACAAATTCACAAAACACTGCCTCCCAATTCAATTTTGTGTAGCCATGTATACATAATTTAAGACTGACAATTTGGTAATGAGTTAGGGTGAACTGTTAATGGACAGCAGTCGTTTACTTACAGCCTTATCAGCTGAACCTTTTTCTTTCTTACTGCCTGTCATTAACCTTTTTAGAAGAATGTAAAAAGCTATCCCTCCTTATATATGAAGGCACTTTCTCTCAAAGAGTTCGACCTCCAAAGTAGTATCAGGTGCCCAAACTACTTGTCCTCAAGACAACAAAATCATTTCTTTGTAGTATATTCATATGTTTTCCTCACTTAATTTAAAATGAGATTGTTAGGATTTAGTAGTTTATGTATTCCTTAAATTTTAATGTTTTTTTAAAAATTATGTACTTAATATCACTGTGTATTGGTGAATAAAAACATTTCTCTGTCAATTTCTCTTTGTATCTTTTATTGAAAGATGCAGAGGCAAATATGATATTAAGCTTCTTTGTTATCTTATACCATCACCATGATAATTATCATAGAGTTATTGATATCAGATTAGGTATCCTAATTTCTAATATGTTTGCATCTTACTCAGGTAATTGAAATATTACTTTACCCAGCCCATGGATTGCATGTAATTTCCAATAGGAAATTAAAAGCTGTGCAATTGCTTTGAACTAAAACCTGTAAGTAGCATAATGAAGTATGTGTGTTTTACACTCAGTAAGCTGATCATAATGAAATAAGGAAGTTGAACTCTTTGTAGCATTAAATTCTCTCCTTAACTAAAGCTTTAATTTACTGGATTTAACATGCCCAGTTCTGATCTTGAGCAAAATAAAGACTAATTCAAGTAAAAGACTGAAAAAAGGCATTCTAAAGTAATAATGCCTTGCCCCACGTTTGGGCTATGACATGCTAGCATTCTGAAAAAAACAATATATCTTGAGCTATAAAGAACACAGGAATACTAAAGGTCAATAGGAAGAAGAGAATTTTTGGTACTAAATGACTTAACTCTTGGGGCTTAAAATTTGCATCTGAATGTTGCTTTGAAAAGATTTTGACATTGGTCTTGTGCATTCTGTATTGTTTACTTGACCTAAGTATTTCTTTTCCCTCTTGGGTCCTCTAAACACAGCGACTGGTTAAGGTCCTTGCACATAATGAAATTGTGTTCCTTAAATATTGTTGAAGAGAAAATTTAAGCAACCAAAAATAGACATTTGTGAAACTGATAGGCTGCAGGGACTGTGAGTAAGATCAATTATTGCCAAATACAGAAGCTAAGACACTTAAGAGTTTTGCCCTCTCTGCTGGTAATCAGGAAGTCTATTTATAGATCCACAGTCTTCTTGACCCTTTAATAGGATAACCAGTAAGAAAGCCTCATTTCAGATGGCCAACCCAAAGGGGGCATTATCTGTGCCTGTGATTTTATTTCTAAAATTGTTGATGACCTGATAACTAATTTCCATCCTAGGATAACTATGTACACATATATAGCCAGAATATGTCAGTCTTTGTCAGATAAATAAAATGAACTATTTTATTACCTGAAAAAAAATATTTTTGGCCTCATATTGCTGAAATTAGACTAGAACTTATTCTAATTTGGCACTTACTGTATTCTAGTTTGGCACTTACTGAATTCTTCCAGTTTTTTAATCTACCAATGTGAATGAAATTGTTTATTTTTCTATGTTCTTTAGAAGGGGGTTAGGTTATTCCCTAATAAGAATTTTTTAATCTCACAGTCATTAATCTGGCTATTCTCAACCTAAGCCTTCATAAGTAAAGTCATTTTTTTTTTTTTTTTTAATTTTAAATGCAACTTTACTGAGATATATTCACTGTCATAGCCCAAGAGGGCTTTTGTAGCTAAAGGACTGAAGAAAGCACTGGACACATTCTGAGACATGAGCTTTTATTCTGGGGCTTACCTACAGGGTGGGGAAGTCGAGTCACGTTGCCCTGAAATCAGGAGCTTCTCTGAATGGATTCAGGAGCTGCTCTGAATGGCGGCGTGTTCAGAGCACAACATGGAAATAGTCCACACTTTGGAGGGCTGAATCAGCTGGTTATAAGGGCTTGATATTCCAACGGGTATGAGAACATAAGGCTGGGAGCAGGGAGGAGGGGAGGATTATAGAGATAATTATCTCAGGGTGTCTCAGGGAGGAGGTAGTTTCAGGTATAGATTACAGTTAGCACCTGATATTACAAATAGAATAGGTCAAACCTTAACTGTCCTAGCTCAAGCAAACTGCTGTGTGCAGTCTTCAAGACACTTGGGGGCCAGGGGCTCCCACATTCACATACCAGATAATCATCCAAAGTGTACAATCAGTGTTTCAAGTTATCATCATATAGTTGTATATTCATCACCACAATCAATTTTTGAACATTTTCATTACTCCAAAAAATAAAAAATAAAAATAAGAATAAACATAATGAAAGAACACCCAAAACATCCCATAACCCTTATCCCTCCGTATTATTTACTTATTTTTTGTCTTTTTTTCTTACTCATCTGTCCATACACTGGATAAAGGGAGTATCAGTCGCAGGGTTTTCACAATTACATAGTCATGCCGTAAAAGCTATATGGTTATACCATCATCTTCAATAATCAAGGTTACTGGATTACAGTTCAATAGTTTCAGGTGTTTCCTTCTAGCTATTCTAATATACTAGAAAAGTAAAGTCAATTTCAGTTTATTAAATGTATATATTATGTACTTATCCTTCTGATTTATTCAAAATTTAGTAAACAGAAAATATATTTAAATCCATATCCACCAGAGCAATTATGTTTTGGAAACACGAACATTGAACTCTAGAAATGAGTACAAATGTGCCTGTTTCCCTCTTTTATAAAGTAAAGAGAAACCAAATGAAATTGACATATGCAAAATAATGATAATGAGAAACAATGTGCAATTGAAGAATAAGCATGTGCTGGGATAATTAAAAAAGCTGCTTTAAGCTTAGACTGACTTATCTTAAGAATTGATTTTACAAGTTAGTTTTGAAATGCAAAGGTTAGTGGGGGGAAACTATATGCCTCTTTTTTAAATTGGAGTTTCTGTTGCTGCTTGCTGTTACAATCCAGCAGAGGGAGCAAAAGCTAGTGAATAAATTATGTAAGTGGTGAAAACAACCAGTGATGCTGCTGCTAAGTAGGAACATTTAGAAAAAGGCTTGCTGATTTCAAACATCAAAACACAGGAGGGGAAAAATACTCTCAACTTTATGTCATTAAGAATTGTGTTTTCAAGCAATAAGAGTACATGTAAACAAAGAAACATCTAAGCAGACAGTAATTAAAGTTAAAATTCTCCTGGCTCTAAGCCATACTTTGATGCCACCACAATTCCATAAAAAGTCAAAAGGATTTTCAGATCTTGGAACTAGGAGTGTGCTTTGCTCTGCTTGTATCCATATCGGTGATAGAACAGAATCTGTAAGGAATTTCCAGGGGGTGAAATTTTTTGATGGTTCTTGCCTAGATTTTTCTCAGGATTAATGGCATGATCAAGCAACTGGTGTCAGATAATATGGTACCAGTGACAAGATCAGGGTAATTTCCAAAATTTTACTCTTTGCTTAAACAACGTTTTTTGGGAGTACTTATTTGGCTGATGGCCCAGGTGTTTGTAGAAATGTCCTGATTCTAAATCACACAAAATCATCCTGATTTCCTTTGCATATCAGAAAATGAAATAAATCTGATGCATAGTTTGAATGTGTGAACTTTCCTGTTTGTTAACATGTCCTTTGGTGTGCATTAGGATTTGTTTGTTGAGTGTTGTCAGAAAAAAGCACAGGTGACTGTTTTTTTACCTTGCAGAAAATATTGCATATGCCCACATTATTGGGTTCACTGACTTCAGAACAGCCTGTTGTACATCAGTCTGCCTTGTAGGTATTCATGGGTTTTTTTGAATCTGGTTATCAGACTTGGTTTTGGTTTGGTAAAGCTGACGAAATGCAGTATATCAGAAATGGACTGGCTTTTAACAATGGGGATTTATTAGCTTTCAAGTTGACAGTTCTAAGACCATGAAAATATCCAAATTAAGACTTTAACAGGATGATACCTTCTCCCTCAAGAAAGGCTGCTGGCAATCCAAGACACCTCTGTCACTTGGGCTGGTTCCTCATTTCCAGATTTCTGGCCTCAGTGACTTCCTCTCTCAGCTTCTGCATGCTTCCCTGTCTCTTGGCTTCCCTGGCTCTCTTAGCTTCTCTATCTCCTTTATCCTTTCGTAAATGACTCCAGTAAAAGGATTAAGATCCACCCTGGGGCAGGCCTCTACTGGAATAACCTAATTAAAAGGTCCCGCCTACAATAGGTTTACATTTAGGAGTGCATTAAAAGAAAGTGATCTCTTCTGTACTTACAGCTTCAAACCATCAGGCAAGCCTAGTTGATGCCAGAGAGCCCCTGTAGTTCTAAACTTGATGCCAGAGAAGTCGAGACCTCAACTAGGAGTTGGTGCCGTGAGGGTTCTTGATTCAGCTTCAGGAAATAACCCAAAGACTTGTCAGTGTGTATAGCCAAGAAGCTTAATGTGTAGTGAAAATACACACTTAAAGGAAGTGAGTGTGGGCGATCTCCAAAGGAGAAGTCTCTGAGGTCGGGATCCTTGTATTATAAGGACTTGGGAAGGCCTTTCCCCCCTCTGATTATGCTAATAAGGGATTGACGAGCTGCACTTTTCATTGGTTCTTTTCACGCGCCGACCTGAGTGAGGGCTAGGTGTGCGCAGGCCAAAAGGAACTTGTAGTTATGGGTCTTAGGGGTACTTCCCCTCCTTCCTTCCCTTTCTAACTGCCTCACAGTGACACAAACCTTGACATTGTCTCTTTCCCAGGTGATGTGTCCCTATTTTTTAAGGTATTGATCCATGTTCCCTGAGACTCTGTCACCCACCCTGTTTGTAGCGAAGGTCACCGTGCCATAGAAAGAAATCATATACACGACCTCAGCCCAACGGTCTGGCTGAGGAAGAGCACTTTTCTTCTAATCTTGACCTGGTCCCACAGGTATGATACTAGGTTGCTTTCTTCCTTAGTCCATTGTCTTCACCATTGTCTGGATGGCCTATCATTACCTCTCTTCAACTAGAGCTCAATTGCTATCTCTAGGCGTCCTTTGTGACAAATCAAGTATGTCTGTCTCAAAGTCAGGACTGGCATTTCCGGGACTCATTATAATAACTTTCCATTCCTTATTTGGGCAAAGTACTTAACTTCTCTGTATCTTAACGTCTTCATTTATAAAATGGGGGTAAAGAGTGGATGTAACAGATGAGCTCATACATGTAGGTGCTGGGAATAGTGCCTGGCACAAACTGTCACAACAGTTGCTAATTTTCATTGTGGTGGGGGTTGCCTCCCCTCTCTCATCATGATAGTTTTCTTAAACCACTGACTCTTGTCTACTGCACTTCTCCTAGATTCCATATCTAGCTTGCCTCACAAGACTTAACCTGCGCTCCTATATTGTATCTGAGCTCCTATATTGTACCTGCTTAGCACCTGTTACATCCTAACAAGTAATATTAACTAATATCAACACTGAGTTATATGTTTCTACATACTGCCAAGGAGAATTAAATGAAAAAGGAAAAAAAAAAAAAAAGATTGAGGAAAATGTGCATAGTATGCCACCATTTGTCTAAAAAAGAAGAAGGACAAGAATATCTACATATCTGTTTATTTTCAAAACCCACCAAATAAGCAATGTAATATCAAAACTTAAAATTAAAAATGATTGGTTACTATAGGGTGAGACAACTTCTTTTAATATATCTTGTTTTGTAGATTTGATTTCGGAACCTTGCAAATATTTTACTTACAAAACAAAACAAAACTTTTTAAAAAGGCAAACCCTAAAAATACAAAGTAAATATTTTAAGAAAAGAACCTAAGTTTAAATCCACTAGTGGCATAACCACTCAAAAAGGAAATGTTCCTAGTGACATTAAAACATAAGTGACTTTACACTGAATAAAAAATAGAAGACTGATGGGTTTGTTACCTAGTTGGGTGACATAAAGCAAGTCTCTTCTCTCAGGCTCTCAGATTGCTCACAGCACTAGACTAGAATCAGAAGCTCCTCCACATAACTTACCTTACTAAATGGTAACTCCAACTTCCAAATTGCTCATGTCAAAATCCTTGAAGTCATCTTTGACTCTTCTATTTCTCGCATGTTGGCTCCATCTACAAAAGGCATCCCAGACTCTGACCACCTCTTAAAACATCCACCACTACACCCTGTTTCAATCCACCATCATCTCCTACTTGATTATTAATAGGCTCCTCCTTAACTGGTCTTCCTTTCCTGCTTCCTCATTTCTCTTCCTTCAGCCCTCTCCTAACACAAAAGCCAGAATAATCCTATTTAAACAGAAGTCAAATTGTATCATTCCTCTGCTTAAAATCCTCTAATGGTTCTCCAAAGCCCTTCCTGATCTGTTCCATGCCCTGCAACACCCCCACCCCAAACACATCTCCTCCCACTCTTTCTCTCTCCTTTTCTGATCAAGACACACTGGCTCCCTTGCTGTTTCTCTAACCAGATAAGCACATCCCATCTCATGGTCTAGACACACACTGTTTCCTCTGTTGAAATACTTCCCTCATTACAAAATACCTTGTTTCCTTCAAGAATCAGTTCAAATGCCAATTTATCAGGGAGGCCTTCCCTTTGGACCCTATATAAATTAGCAACATTCCCAGCACCTGCATCCCCTTTACCCTGCTTTCTTTTGTCACCACTTGATATGTATTTACTGGTTTATTTGTATATTGACTGCTTCTCCTTTTAAAATATAAGCTCTAAAGGCAAGGACTTTTTATGTTTTGTTATCTGCTCTATTCCCAGTGCCTGTCACAGTGCCTGGAATGTGGGAGGCACACTGTAAATATTTGTTGAATAACTAAGTGAAGTTTTGATTCCTCTCTAGCTTTTATTTCCCTCCATCTCATGTCAAGACAGTCAGTCTATCTATAATTTCCTTGGTATGTCTCTTAGTAAGTCCCATTCTTTCAGTTCCCATTGCCATTATCCAAGAACTAGTTTCCATCACCTCCCCACTAAATTATTACAATAGCCTCTCAAATAATTTCTTCCTTCATTAGCCAAACTGAACCTTACCACCAATGCCCCCATAAATCAGGATTTTCAAAATTTCAGTGCCCTGCCTAAAATAGTCAGTGGCTGTCTTTGACCTGTATGTAACTTCAACTCCTTAACCTGACATTCAAGGCCTTTCACGCTTGGGTTCCAAGCTTGTCCCACATTTTCTCCTATTGCTGACCAACAGGAAGCTTCTGTTGCTATCAGACTGGTCTCATGTGGCGTCTCTAATGGGGGAAAAGAGGCAGAAAAAGAAGTTGACCTGCAACAATATGGAAGCATTCAAAAGATAGTCCACGAGATAGGAAATGGGTGGATAATTGAGAATCTTGGCAGTATGTAACTAAAAGAACATCAGCCCAATTTTTTTCCCTCTGTAAAACTTGTCTGACTCATTTATCATGACTCTGTTCCCTTTCTGAACTCCTAGAGACAACTAAGTATCTGTACCTCTCACTGAAGTGCTGTCTTAAGTTGTAAAAAAAAAAAAAAAAAATGACTTTAACATGACTTTAAGACACAATCATATGACTATCACTTTCAGCAATCATAATCTTCGCATTATTATCCTGAGACTGTGTGTGTTTGTGTGTGTGTCATGAGATTAAGCAATGAGTATTTAACAGTCTATCATTTAAGAAGTTATCCAAGTTAAATGAAAGAAGATACATATGCAAAACAGAAGAGATTAAATAAAAACCCTGTAATCCTGAATTGTATTAAAGGTACCTGTTTAATTCATAATGTATTTTTTAAACAAAATAAAACATAAATGTCTATCTCTGTCCACTGGAAAGGCCTAAAAATAATGATGTGTTTAAATCCAGGATTTACTAATGGTTTTTGAGAAATGTAATTGTTCACCAGAGGAGGATGCTAGTGAGTGTGTTATCAATTTTGAAAACTAGTAAATAAAGAGAAATGATCATGCATTTACTTTGCCTTTTCTATATGAACTGATAACCAAATAGCAGATGAGAAGTTTCTCTTTATAGAAGTGTTCCAAGTAATAAATAAAAAAGGAACAAGAGAATTAGAATATCACCATTTTAAAAATTCAAATAAATTAATGGCTTCAGGTACGCTCACCACCAGCTGCAACATTTAAAAAGAGATATAGCTAGTTATTATTTGCTCCTAGTAGAAGAGTACACTACCACCTATGAACAGGCTTATCAACAATAACAACAACAAAAAAATAGAACCTTAATTGAATCAAGCCCCTAGATCCAACACCCAGTTTATAGTAAATACAGAGGAAAGAGGAAGATATATAACATCATGTGATCCAATGGGAGAAAATCAACACAATTCATTTTGTGGCCAAGTGACAGCTTGGTAAGGTGACCTTAGTTCAGATAAGAATAGGAAAAGCAAAAAATTTCTTTCTTTGGGGGGTTTGGGAGGTTCTATCCTTACTAGTATGAATTAGACATGTGTAATCACTGAGTATCAAGCAATTATGTGAGCGATGTTAAAACTAAAATTAGAATTCCTAAATGTCCAGGCATAACAGAAATATGTAATAACTTCAGAGAAATTATCTGTGGTCATTTTTAAACATAGAATAAGTTGAATAGTTTACTTTTGCAAAAAGAGAATCCTTACAAAATAACATTCTTCAGAGAAGAGAATTCTTGTCAAAATAGCTTTTCATTTTTCATACATGAAGTAGACTTGAGTTTTCTGTTTTTTTCTCCTGTACTTCTTTTTTTTTTATTTTATTTCTGTGTTTGTTTTTCCCCTTCCCCCGTTTTTCTACTCCTCCATCCATAAACTAGACAAAGAGGAGTGTGGTCCATATGGCTTTCCCAATCACATTGTCACCCTTCATAAGCTACATTTTTATACAATCATCTTCAAGATTCATGGGTTCTGGGTTGTAGTTTGATAGTTTCAAGTATTTACTGCTAGCTACTCCAATTCATTAGAACCTAAAAAGGGTTGTCTATATTGTGTGTAAGAGTGTCCAGCAGAGTGACCTCTCGGCTCCTTTTGGAATCTCTCTGCAACTGTAGCTTATTTCACTTCCTTTCACATCCCCCTTTTGGTCAAGAAGATGTTCTCCATCCCACAATGCTGGGTCTAAATTACTCCTCGGGAGTCATATTCCATGTTGCCAGGGAGATTCACTCCGCTGGATGTCTGATCCCACGTACGGGGGAGGGCAGTGATTTCACCTGCCAAGTTGGCTTAGCTAGAGAGAGAGGGTCACATCTGAGCAACAAAGAGGCATTCAGGAGGAGGCTCTTAGGCACAATTATAGGGAGGCCTAGCCTCTCCTTTGCAGCAACAGTCTTCCCAAGGGCAAGTCCTGTGGTAGAGGGCTCAGCCCATCAAACCACCAGTCCCCTATGTCTGTGAGCACATTAGCAACCATGGAGGTGGGGAAGTCCAATACTCCTGCATTCTCCACCAGCTCCTCAAGGGGGCTTTGCATATTTTTTTCATTGTTTTTGTTTGTTGGTTGGTTGGTTGGTTTTTTGTTAAGTCTTTTTTTTTAAATCAACTATATCAAAAAAAAAAAAAATTTAAAAACATTTCAAGCAAACCATTACAGGGGAGTAAGAAAAAGACAAGTAACCTAAGATAACTGCTTTACTTCCAACATGTTCCTACTCTACCCCAAGAAAATAACCTAATATAGCAACATTTCTGTGAACTTGTTCCTACCATACCCATCAGAAATTAACAGACCATAGTCATTCCTGGGCATTCCTAGAATGTTAAATTTACCCATGATAGCTTATCTGTTCTTACTGGGTTAACATTCCCCCTTCCTTAATTGCTCTCTATCACTAGTTCCCCTACATTCTACATTATAAACCATTTGTTTTACATTTTTGAATGTTCACATTAGTGGTAGCATATAATATTTCTCTTTTTGTGCCTGGCTTGTTTCACTCAGCATTATGTCTTCAAGGTTCATCCATGTTGTCATATGTTTCACGACATCGTTCCTTCTTAGAGCTGCATAGTATTCCATCATGTATATATACATAAATAAAATTTATCCACTCATCTTTTGAAGGACATTTGGGTTGTTTTCATCTCTTGGCAATTGTGAATAATGCTGCTATGAACACTGGCGTGCAGATATCTGTTCGTGTCACTGCTTTCAGATCTTCCGGGTATATACCGAGAAGTGCAATCGCTGGATCGAATGGTAACTCTTTATCTAGTATTCTAAGTAACTGCCAGACTGACTTCCAGAGTGTCTGAACCATTATACAGTCCCACCAACAATGGATAAGAGTTCCAATTTCTCCACATCCTCTCTAGCATTTGTAGTTTCCTGTTTGTTTAATGGCAGCCATTCTAATTGGTGTGACATGATATCTCGTTGTGGCCTTAATTTATCTCTCTAATAGCTAGTGAAGCTGAACATTTTTTCATGTGTTTCTTGGCCATTTGTATTTCCTCTTCAGAGAACTGTTTTCATACCTTTGCCCATTTTATAATTGGGCTGTCTGTACTATTGTAATTGAGTTGTAGGATTTCTTTATATATGCAAGATATGAGTCTTTTGTCAGATACATGGTTTCCAAAAATTTTTTTCCCATTGAGTTGGCTACCTCTTTACTTTTTTGACAAATTTCTTTGAGGTACAGAAACTTCTAAGCTTGAGGAGTTCCCATTTATCTATTTTTTCTTTTGTTGCTTGTGCTTTGGGTGTAAAGTTTAGGAAGTGGCCGTCTAATACAAGGTCTTGAAGATGTTTCCCTACATTATCTCCTAGGAGTTTTATGGTACTGTCTTTTATATTGAGGTCTTTGATGCACTTTGAGTTAATTTTTGTGTAGGGTGTGAGGTAGGGATCCCCTTTCATTCTTTTGGATATGGATATCCAACTTTCCCAGCCCCATTTGTTGAAAAGACTGTTATGACCCAGTTCAGTGGCACTGGGGGTCTATCTCTGGATTCTGAATTTGATTCTTTTGATCAATATGTCTATCTTTGTGCCGGTACCATGCTGTTTTGACAACTGTGGCTTTATAATAAGCTTCAAATTCGGGGAGTGTAAGTCCTCCCATTTCATTTTTCTTTTTTGGAGTGTCTTTAGCAATTCAAGGCATCTTCCCTTTCCAAATAAATTTGATAACTAGCTTTTCAAGTCTGCAAAGTAGGTTGTTGGAATTTTGATTGGGATTGCATTGAATCTGTAGATGAGTTTGGGTAGAATTGACATCTTAATGACATTTAGCCTTCCTATCCATGAACATGGAATATTTTTCCATTTTTTAAGGTCCCCTTCTATATCTTTTACTAGAGTTATGTAGTTTTGTTTGTATAGGTCTTTTACATCTTTGGTTCAGCTTATTCCTAGGTACTTGATTTTTTTAGTTGCTATTGAAAATGGTATCTTTTTCTTGAGTGTCTCTTCAGTTTGTTCATTTCTAGCATATAGAAACATTGGTGACTTATTTGCATTAATCTTGTATCCCGCTATTTTGCTAAATTTGTTTATTAGCTCTAGTAGCTGTATCGTTGATTTCTCAGGGTTTTCCAGATATAAGATCATAACATCTGCAAACAATGACAGTTTTACTTCTTCCTTTCCAATTTGGATGCCTTTTATTTCTTTGTCTTGCCAGATTGCCCTGGCTAGCACTTCCAGCACCATGTTGAACAACAGTGGTGACAGTGGGCATCCTTGTCTTGTTCCTGATTTTAGAGGGAATGCTTTCAGTCTCTCACCATTAAGTATTATGCTGGCTATAGGTTTTTCATATATGCTCATATATGCTCTTATATGAGCTTATAAAGGCTCATACATGGTTTTTCATATATGCACTCATATATGCTCTATATATGTTTCCTTCAATTCCTACCTTTTGAAGTGTTTTTATCAAAAAGGGATGTTGGATTTTGTCAAATGCTTTTTCAGCATCTATTAAGATGATCATTTGATTTTTCTCTTTTGATTTGTTAATGTGTTGTAATACATTGATTTTCTTATGTTGAACCATCCTTTCATGCCTGGAATGAACCCCACTTGGTCATGGTGTATGAACCTTATCGAGCAGTTGGCAATTTAATCTTGCTTTTAAGGAATTTGTAATGTGAGATCATTTAATCTAATAATAGCTTTTCTTAGGTCAAGTACTTTCTGTTAAGCTTGGCATCAGGAATGTGAGAAGATGCATGGAATATGTTTTAGGCACAGAAATAAACAATGTCACTAATCTTTATTAATATACAGAATGGAGCAACTAGTAATAAAACAATTTTTAGAACACAAATTTGCATATTTAATCAATTTGTTTCTCTTTCTTGCATATGGTCCTATGCATATAGTTCAAGAATAGGCTGTGTTTCTTTGAGTAGAATTTGGAAACTATCCTAATTTTAAAATGATTTTAGGAAGAATGCCAAATTTATAATATATAGATCTTTCTTTTCTGATATTATCCTATAAACAAGGAGTTTCTCTTGATTAGATAGTAATGATGCTAATAATGTTTATATTTACTTCAGTAGGATTTTAGCAAAGTAGAAAGGTGTGGGAACAAACACACAGGAAGAAAAAGAAACATTTAAAGTACTGTGTTCTTCTTGGAGAAATTTCTTTGCAAACCTGTATCATTTAGTTAGCAATTTGATAATTTCAGAAATATTTTTCTGACTTAATGTCTGATTTTTATGTTTTACTCTTCCATTTTTATCTTTTTGTTTTCTTTAGGTAAGAAATGTTGAAACCAATCAATGTTTAGACAACATGGGCCGCAAGGAAAATGAAAAAGTGGGTATATTCAACTGTCATGGTATGGGAGGAAATCAGGTAAACTCTCTTTTGTCAGATTCATGTTTTTGGAGAAAAATATTATTGTTAAAACTATCAATTTAGACCATGGCCCACATTCTAGTAACAGTCAGGTCTTAAAGTTTTGAAAGTTAATGGGTAGTCAAACAAGAACTAATTTAGCTATTTTATTGTTGCCATTATCTTAAGAGAACACAAAAAAGTTTAATAAAAATGACGACACTTGATTTATTCTGACCTATTATATCCCTTTTAGTACATGCCATACCCCTTTGGGAAATGAAATAGAAACGAAAACATCTTCCTTTAAAAATGCTGGAATGGGGCCATTCCTGAAAGAAGAGACCAGATTATCAGATATTTATTTTTTGAAAACCATCTTGACCTTGAGTATATGAGGAAATAGTATGAGGTCATTATATACTTCATTCCTGATATAATTTGGTTTCCATTTTTGCATTGAATTCCAGGTTTTCTACATTTTAAAGGTAGACCTGTCCACCATTGACTCACAATCCGTTTCTAAGTGAAGGGAAAGTTTGGTTATCACTGCTCCTTGTTAACACTGGTTCTGTCTCAGCCGGTTCAGATTCTTGAGAGGAGGGGACCTATTGCTACCAGAATAACAGCCAAGAGAGAAAATGGTGTGAATTAAATACTCAATTAAAAGGAAAAAAGATTTCTAACTGAAAAAATGGAAGAAAAAAGAAGGCAGCACTGTCAATGAGCTTACAGTTAACGAGGAAAGCAAAATATTTTAGACTCATTACCACATATGAACAAAACAAATGAGGACTACATTTTATTTTCTACTTTATTTATTACTTTTAATTTATTACCTGAATAATACAAAATAATCCCTCAACAAGGGCGATGCCTTCCCAATGGTGATTATTCTAAATTTATTTTACAAATCTTTATATATATCACGGTTTCTAGGAGCTTTTGAATTTCAATGAAATTTAAAAATGCATGGGTAAGCACATTGCTTACAGTTTGGCTTTGGCTATCTAGATGCCCTTTGGCCTAGGTGAAAATTTAGTTGTTAAACAAGATTGCTAACTGACTAAAAGCCTAAGACAGCACTTTTTATTGACAGTCCAATAAATTATCAGATACTTACCAGACTATAAAAAGGATATTTGTGCTCTTACAAAACATTGGAAAGTGGCTTTGCAAAGTGGGCCACGTGTGGCTGCCTTGCTTTGCTTCTTGGCTGGAACAGCCTGCTGCCCTGGCTGCTTTAAGAGGTAGAAATTGGAATCTCAGGGAACTGGAACAACAAAGCAGAGTTGGAAATAGTTGAGCCTCCACAAGTTGTCTATAGAAGTGGAGGAGAATCACATCAGTGAGTTCTTTATGTATGGTGGAGTTTCTGGGATAGAGTGAAGTGAGGTAGCAAAAGATATTTTGCTCACATATATCAAGCTTTATTTGTGCTGCAGCTGAATGTGCCAAGATTCCATAGAAAAATATATGTTGAATCTGGTGCTGTAGAGCAAGAAAATGGCCCTGTTGAATTTTGGTATCCATATTTCAAACAGGGCCTGTGTGAAACAATGGAGTATTTTAAAAGGAAGTTCTCTGGCTCAAAAAGAAAAAAAAAAAAAAACAACAAAAAAAAAACAGTAAGGTAAAAAGCTTACTTATTAAAATTCCAAGTAGCATGCCAAAGTTTCAATTTAAGCAAGGAAATATTTCAACCAAACCTTCTAACTCATAGTTTGTAAAAGTGACCTTATGGGAGAGTGTTAGAATAAACAAGATAGAGCAATGATAAAGCACTCAAAAGACAGCTGAACTTATTGTTATATTGATTCACAATGAAGGTGAAAGGCCTCTACTGCCAAAACCCAATAGATTCCTGATGAATTTAGTTGGAAATAGCAAAAAAAAAAAAAAAAAACTATCAACGGATTAAGCACATAGGGGTTTAATTTCTTACGTGAGAAGAAGTTTAAAGATAGTTGCTGGTATTTGTTCAGGTCCTGAGTAATTCCATCAGGAAACCAGACTCTTTGCTTCTTTTCTTCAGTACTTAGAAGTGGTTTTAATCATCAGCTGGTCACAGGAGGGCTGCTGAAACTTGACATCATGACCATATTCAAGGCAGGAAGAAGTGAGGGTACTGGACAGCTATAATAGCCATGTCTGCCTGTTTTTTGGGAAAGCAAAGCCTTCCTAGAGGCTCAACATACCTCCATGTGTATCTCTTTGGTCAGACGTGTTTCTTGGACACCCCTAGTGCAAGGAGGAATGGCAAGTGGATATTGTACTTCACACTCACACATGGCTGCTCCTCACAATTCAGTTAGCATGGATGTTGGGTGGACCTTTAGAAATATCTGCCATAATTTGTTTCAGTAGATTGTGAAAAAATCAACTAGTCACCCACACTATGATGATCTATAGAATTGTTTTTAAACCCAAATATTATTTATGAAATCATTCTAATTCTAATGCAGATAAAAATGAAGGAGGAAAGTGTTGCAGATGAGTCATCCACATAAATTCATTAAGGGGCTATAGTCCATGTTAAAAAAGGTAACCAGTTATATACCCATGTTTTAAATTACATTCAAATGAATGATAGCTGTGTTTAAAACCAAACACCTGGGTCATAAATGTTAACAATTAGATCATTCATGTTCAAGTTTTGAAATATCCAGAAATAAGCTACACCACTCCATTGTAAGCTCTTGTTGGCAGGGACTATATCTTACTCCTCTTGTCAGCCCCAGCATTTGACACAGTGCCTGGGATATGGTAAGCTCTTAGTAAAGATTAGTCAAGTAAATGAATGGAAGAATGCGTTGTCAGAACAATGGATTTATACCTTAGTACTATGTAGAGATTACGAAGCAATAATTAGCTTTTATTGTCATAGTAATTGAAAGCATATAAAGATACCAATTTCAGGGATACATAAAGAAAATGAACAAATAAACAATTAAAAAAACTCATGCCTACATATATTCTAATGTCTATGTATTACCAACTTAATGAAAAGATAGAAGTTAAAAGCAATATTTATTTCTATCTACATAAATACTTGCTAATGTGCACAAATATGTATACACGTGAATATGGGGCCTTTTTTGTTATAACACAAACAATAGAAAGAACTAAATATTTACCAAGAGAGAATGGATAAATAAATCCTGGTCTACCCAGACTATAGAATACTATATAGCTACCAAAATGACTGAGGGAGGGCTACATGTATGTCATCAAAAAATTGAAAGAGGAAATAAAAATCCACAGTACAGCTTATTTTGAATTTTTGAAAAATTTTGAGTTTTTATGCTATATAATCTACTAGAAATGTATAGAAATCTATCTGGAAGAAAGTAATCTGGAGAGAAGATTGAGTTGCAATAGAATTTTTTTCTTTTTACTCCATATTTTTTTGTACATATGTATTTCATAATTAAACAAATAAAATTGGAGAGAATGAACTGCTGAGAATAAAAGAATATCATTTAGTAGCATCACACTTAGCTGATTAATTAGGTAACTTATGATAAGGGACTTAATATTTTTAAGCTTTAATATGTGATTACCATAAAATGGGCAAAATATGTTTCTCCCTCCATTTTTGCTCTTAAGATTTGTAAAATTTGTAAAACAGTTAACACTAAGAATGGCACCTATTAAACGCTCAGTATGTGTTGGTCTGTTACCATTAATTATTCTCTTTCCTTATTAAATCCATATATGTCCTCATTTAATTTACTTTTTACTTCTATAAGTAAAAAATAAAATGGTCATAAAGTGATTAATGCCAGTAGCAAGATAAAAGTGCAGCACTCCTAATGTATCGATCAGCTCAGTAAAATGAACTACCTCCTCTGATACTCTAACAAATATATGTTATGAAGAAATTAAACCATCACATAAACCCAATTACTGTGATTTCTGCTTTGATGAAACGAAACATTTGCAGGATATTAAATACTAGAGATATGTTTAAATTATTATCTTGTTCACTTTGAAAAAGAACAGATTTAAGATTTACTTTCAGAGCTACTCTCCCTGTTTTTTATTGCTAGTATTTTATGTTATCATGAAAGTAGTGTCTACTTTTATGGTCATTTAGTTTTGATTTAAAAGTATCCCAGCCCATAAAAATATTCAGTTATCTGTCCTGCTTTTACACAAAAGTCATAACAAATATTAACAGTTTTTTTTGTTTGTTTTTTTAGCATTTCAACTCAATTACATTTCTAAAAGGTGCTTTATGTTTGTTGCCAATTTTACCTTAACCATTTACCCTGTCACAAAGGTTTTTCTTCTTTTATTTTTATCAATAGGCTTTATTATCAATTATCTCTGATAACTGAAATTGAACAGCAAGTACAGAAACTTCCCAGAGAACCCCTTCCCCAGTTTCCTGTATTCTTGACCTCTAGTTACAGTGTGGTGCATTTGTTACAGTCGATGAAAAATATGATACATTGTTATAAACTCTGCTCCATAGTTTACAATAAAGTTCACTCTGTATTTATACAGTTCTGTGGATTTTGACAAATGCATGTCATGTATCCACCACTACAGTAACCTGCAGAATAGTTTGACTGTCCTGAAAATGCCCCATGTTCCACCTATTCGTCTCTCTCCCTCATTCCACATGAATCTCTGGCAACCACTGGCAACTGCCTCTATAGTTTTGCCTTTTCCAGAATATCATTTTCTTGAGATCACATAGTATGTACCCTCTCAGAATGACTTCTTTCACTTAGCAAGATACAGTTAAGGTTTCTTCATGTCTTTTTATGGCTTGATAGCTCATTTCTTCTTATCACTCAGTAATATTCCTTTTTTATCAATGTACTGCAGTTTGCTTTTCCATTCACCTAGTGAAGAATACCGTGGTTGCTTCCTATTTTTGCCAATTATGAATAAAGTTGCTACCAACATTTGTGGTCAGGTCTTTCTGTGGACATAGGTTTTCACTTCATTTGAGTAACACTTAGGAGAGCAATTGTTGGATCTTGTGGTAAGAGTATAGATGTGAAAGAAGCTGCCAAATTCTCATCCAAAATGGCTGTATCATTCTGCATTCCACCAGCAATAAATGAGAGTTCCTGTTCCTCCACATCCTCATCAGCATTTGGTGTTGTCTGTGTTTTGGATTTTAGCCCTTCTAATAGATGTGTAGTTGTATCTCGTTGTTCTAATTTGCAATTCCTTAATGACATGATGTTGAGCATCTTTTCCTATGCATATTCACCACCTGAATATCTTCTTTGGTGAAAAATCTGTTCAGATCTTTTGCCCATTTTTAATTGGGTTTGTTGTTTTCTTATTGTTGAGTTTTAGGAGTTCTTTGTATATTTTAGATAAAATTCTTTTATCAGATATCTGTTTTAGAAATATTTACTCCCAAACTGTGACTTGTCTTTTCATTCTCTTAAATGAGTTTTGACAGTTTTTTGTTTCATTTTGTTTTGTTTTGTTTTGCTTAAATTCCTGGAAACATTGGGAAGAAATTTACTTTTTAGTTTAGTTTAGTTTTTAGAAATATTTTTCTTACACACTCAAATATCCAACAAAATGAAAAATTGAGTCAATGGGGGTATTTTAGCAGTAATACAATAAAAACAAATAAATATAGAAGAATTATTAGATTTGACCCTGGAGCACTTGAGTTACTCTTTTTACAACCATATAAATAAGTCTTCTACCTCAGAGAATAATGACATGTTTAGGCATTCCATTTCTTTCTATTTTTGAAATGCTTCCTTTTTATTAGCAAGCAAAACCGTGAGGGCCATTAAACATTTTAAAAAATGAAAACTCAGAGGAATTTGATTAAAACATCAATATAACTTTTTTACAAGTGAAAAAGTATTTGCAATTTATTTATATAAAGCATGTTACTAAGAATCATGGGATTGCTTTCTCTCTACTTCTGAAAAGATGGCATAGATTCCTGGAAGCAGCTCCATGTTCCCTACAATCCTAGTGACTCAAATTTATGTCCTTACCAACTTCCCTCCAGAGCTCTGGAATATATTTCCAATTAATTATTGTAAATCTCAGCAGGCATATCAAATTCAGCAGTTTCCAAATGAGACTCATTTTCTTCCTGTTCCAGTTTGCTAATGCTGCCATTTTGCAAAATATCAGAAATGGATTGGCTTTTATAAAGGGGAGTTATTTGGTTACAAAGTTACAGTCTTAAGACCATAAAGTATTCAAGGTAAGGCATTAACAAAGGGTACTTTCACTGGAGAAAGGCCATTGGCATCTGGAAAACCTCTTTTAGCTGGGAAGGCACATGGCTGGCATCTGCTTGCTTCCAGTTTGCATTTCTAAATGGCGTTCTCCAAATGTCTGTGTCAGCTTTCAACAGCCATCTTCAAAATGTCTGTCTCAGCTACAGCTCCTCTGAAATCCTTCTGTTTCTGAGCTTTTGTAGGGCTCCAGTAATTAAATCAAGACCCAAGATGAATGGGTCATGGAAATAATCCCATCAACAGGTCACACCCTAATCAAAGATGTTACTAGTCACATCTCCATGGAAACAATCAAAAGGTTCCAGCCTAATCAACACTCATACGTCTGCCCCCACAAGACTGCATCAAAGAACATGGCCTTTTGGGTTACATAATACATTCAAACTGGCACATTTCCCTTCCATACAGTCATCAAAAACAGAAACATAAAGGTTACCTTTAACACCTCCATTCCCTCACTTCACAAGTTTGATTGGTCACCAAATTCTGGCATTTCTATATGAAAATATCCCTTGATTTCTACCCCTGAGTCCCTTTAGAACCAGGCCTTCTGACTCTGTCTGGCCTAAATCTTCCTGCACCTGTATAACTGAAAAAATCTCATTATTTCCCTGACTATATCATTCATGCTACATTAGAATTAAAATCTTCAGCAATCCCCTACTGCCTAATTCCTTAGTATAATATGCAAAGGACCTAATTCCTTAGTATGATATACAAAGCTCCACATGTTTTCCTCTCCAACTGGCTTTCCAGCTTGGTTTCTCCCCTCCAGTAGTCCCTTCTACTTCAGCCACATGCCTGAAAATGTTCAATTACTTGCATGCTCTGTGCATTTATGTATCTCCACAGTTCACTCATACTGTTTTCTCCAATTGTACTATTCATTATATACTGCTTCACTCTCAAGCTCAAGAAGAAACTCTCCCCATTCAAAACCAAAATAATTGAGCTCTTTGTCTTGGTTTGAAGCTGCTTGTATACCAGAAAAGCATGTTCTTAAATCTAATTCATTCCTGTGAATGTGGAACCATTGTAAGTGGGATCTTTTGATAAGTCTACTTGAATTAAGGTGTTACCCACCTCAATCAGGATGGGTCTAAATCCTCTTAATAGAGTCCTTTATAAAGAGATTGAAATACAGACAAAGAGAGAAAACCATGGAAGCAAAAGGCGGAAACCCAAAGAGAAGGGAGAGACCTGCAGATGCTGCCATGTGCCTTGCTATGTGGCAGAGGTGCCAAGGATCAGTGGGAGCCAGTCTTCAGGAAGAAAGCATCATCTGGTCTCAAAACTGTAAGCTAATAAATTTCCACTGTTTAAGCCAATCCATTTCATGGTATTTACTTTAAGCACTCTAAGATATTAAAACACTCCCTTTTTCCTATCTATCAGCAAACATGTTCCTAACCTAAATAGGACATTTATTAATGGATAAACTATAACTTAATCAATCTCCTATTGTTTAACACTAAACATTTTCATTGTAATAGACCAGGTTCATCGGTGTCTTTCTAGCTAAAATCCTGTGAGCATCCATGTTTCCTTCTTTAGAAATAATGTCTAGAAGTAAATTTTCTAGATCAAATGTTATGCAACATTAAGGGCTTTGAATATATAGTGAAAATTGCTCCATTTAAGGTTACACAAATTTAACAGGACTAACAGCTAAAATAGGAAAAGGCACTATGATTAACATTTAACAGATATTATTCTCTTTGATTCTTACAACAAACTATGAAATACAAAGTATTATTATCCTGATTTTATAAGTGAGTTCAGTGGAAACAGAGATATTAGTAATGCATTTGAGGTGACAAAGCCAGTTTAAACCCATCGACTCCAAACCAAGTCTCAATCACATTCCCCCAGGGTTGTAATCTCATTGGCTAACTCTAACTGGATATTGTGGGGTTTTTTCCATCTTTGCAAATTTAATATGGGAGAAAAAATTTATCTTGTTTTGAATCATATTTCTAGCATTATTGATGCATTTCTGCATTTACAAGTTGGCATAAATACAGGTGAATTTCCAAATGTTATTTTTGCTTATTTTTCTGGGAATTTAGGGGGAGGGATTCTTTCTCTTGTACATTTATGAGAATGCTTCATTAAATAAGATTGTTACCTTCTGTCATACATGTTGTAAATATTTTTCTGCCTTTAACATATTGTTTGTAATGTGTTTTCATATACAAACTTTTTTAGTGCAATTTTGTTGAGATATATTCACATACCATACAATCATCCAACTGTGTACAATCAGTTGCTCACAGTATTATCACAGTTGTGCATTCATCACCGCAATTTTTTTAATATCTTCATTACTCTAAAAAAAATAAACTAAAAATAAGAATAAAAATAAAAGTAAAAAAGAACACCCAAAACATCTTATACTCCTTCCCCCCCCCCATTATTCATTTACTTTTTGTCCCCCTTTTTTCTACTCATTTGTCCATACCCTGGATAAAGGGAGTGTGAGCCACAAGGTTTTTACAATCACACAGTCACACTATATAAGCTATGTATTTATACAATTGTCTTCAAGAATCAAGGATACTGGATTGCAGTTCACCAATTTCAGGTATTTCCTTCTAGCTATTCTAGAACACTAAAAACTTAAAAGGAATATCTACATAATGCCTAAGAAACCTCCAGAATGACCTCTCCACTCCATTTGAGAGCTCTCAGCCACTGAGATTTTATTTTGTTTAATTTTCTCTTCCCCCCTTTTGGTCAGGAAGGCTTTCTCAATCCCATGATGCCAGGTTCAGGCTCATCCCCAGGAGTCATGTCCCACATTGCCAGGGAGATATACACCCCTGGGAGTCATGTCCCATGTAGGGGGAGAGCATTGAGTTTACCTACTGAGTGAAGTTAGAGCACACATCTGAGCAACAAAAGGTTCTCTGGGGGTGACTCTTAGGCACAATTATAAGTAGGCTTAGCCTCTCCTTTGTAGTAACAAGCTTCATAAGGGCAAGCCCCACGATTAAGGACTTGGCCTACTACAATAGTAATCCCCAGTGCTTGCGAGAATATAAGGAATTCCCCAGATGGAATGTTCCACTGTTTCCCCATGCCCTCAAGGGGGTCCTGCAAATACTTTTTATTCTCTGCCCAAATTACTCTGGGATATATCAGGGTTTCACACTACCCTGTTCAGACCAACCAGATCTCACCCCCTATTCAAGATTCCATGTAATAAACTGACCATTCAAGTTAACCTTTATAGTGTGTACAGAAAATATAGATTTTGCACCAAATATGAATCTCTTCCTTTGGTTTCATACAGAAGTTGAGGTTTTAAAACACAGTCAGTGTCATCCTTTTCCCTTTAGTCTGTTTTACCTTAGTTCTAACCAAGTCCATTTCATTCATATCTCTAACTGAAGTCTGATCTCTTTGCAGCCTCTTTTAACATTTGCTGTATGGAGTAATGCTGACATTCATAGCTGCTGAACTCGGACTCTGAGTCTCAGATGTCACACAGATACCCAAAGTTTCAGGGACTGACCAGGTTATACACAAGCAGCTCAGCATGTCAGAATTTAGAGACTTGCAATTCAGAATTCAGAATTTACAACTCATGAATAGATATGACTGCTGTAAGAGCTTACAATCTAGGAACCTTTACCATAAGCCTTCCCCTGGTAACCTATGCCCTAAGATTCAATTCTCAGAGTTTGTACATTATAGTTAGTTCATATTAATGAGACATTATGATGTTCTTCTTTTAAATTCTGGCTTATTTCACTCAACATATTGTTCTCAAGGTCCATTCACCTAGTTGCATACGTCATGATTTCATTTCTTCTTGCCACCACTCAGTATTCCATTGTATGTATACACCACAGTTCACCATTCTGTTTATCAGTCGATGTACCCTTAGACAACCTCCATCCATTGCGAATTGTGAACTCTGCTGCCATAAACACCAGCATACAATGCCCACTCATGTGCCTGCTCTCAGTTCTTCCAAGTATCTATCCAGTAACGGGGTTGCAGGACCATATGGGAACCCCATAGTTAGCTTCCTGTGGAACCACCACACTGCCCTCCACTGGGATGTGCCATTTTACTTCCCTACCAACAGGAATAGGTACATCTCTCCCTCTGTATTTTCTCCAGCACTTGTATCCCTCTGCTTAATTTTTAACGTTTTATTCACACATCATACAATCCACCCTAAGTAAACAAAGATTCTCAGTATGATACATAATTATGCAATCACCACCACAATCTTTATGAGGACATTTCCATTTCTTCCCCAAAAGAAGAGGAAAAGGAGAAAAATGAGGAATAAAAATACAAAAGATAAAAAGAAAATACAATGAAAAGGTCAGACAACAACACTACCACCAAGTATCACATATTAATCCCTCATATCTGCCTCTTATAGACATTTAGCTTTGGTCTTTGCCTTTGTTACAATTAGTGGAAGCATCTTACACTGTTACCATTGACTATAGACTCTAGTTTGTATTGGTTGTATTTTTTCCCCTACACCATCCAATTTTCAACACCTTACAATGTTGACATTCATTTGTTCGCCCTCATTTAAAAACACTTTAGAGGAGGGGGCAAGATGGCAGCATAGAGAGGAGTAGAATTTAGTTAGTCCCCCTGGAGCAACTAATAAACAACCAGGAGCAACCAGTAAATAATTTGGAATAACTGCTGGGGGACAACCGTGACTGTCCACACATCCTACACCAACCTGGATTGGGAGAAATGCCTGAGATCACAGCAGAGAATCTGTAAGTAAAATCATGCTGGGAGTCCCCTCCACCCATGGCAGGCTAAGCTGCAAAACCTCGCTGTGGTAGAAAGCAGTATTAACTGAGCAAGCAAATATAGCTCAGCCCAGGTCCAATAGAGGTTTTAATTAACAAATGTGGACTGCCAAATACAAGCTACAAACCCCCAACAAGCAAACAGAGGCTTTTAGTGATGACTGACCTTAAGAAGCTGGAGGACTCCTCTGTCCCAGGAAGGGGAGCCCCGAAGATCAGGTGCTCCCTGGTCAATGGGCGAAACTGGGGGGCCACAGACAGCTCTGAAAGGGGGCTTTCTGTCCCTTTTTGTCTCTCTCAACCTGAGGGGCTTAGTGGAGAGAGCCTCAGCCATTTTCAGTTTGTAGTGCCCTGACTCGGGAGGAGATAACAGAGTCAGAGAGACAGAAGAGCTATTCAAATGCAGATGACAACTCCCAAGGGAGTGTGTTCTAGTTTGCTGATGCTGCCGGAATGCAAAACACCAGAAATGGATTGGCATTTATAAAAGGGGGTATATTTGGTTACACAGTTACAGTCTTAAGGCCATGAAGTGTCCAAGGTAATGCATCAACAATTGGGTACCTTCACTGGAGGATGGCCAATGGTGTCTGGAAAACCTCTGTTAGCTTGGAAGGCATGTGTCTGGCATCTGCTCCAGAGTTCTGGTTTCAAAATGGCTTTCTCCCAGGACATTCCTCTCTAGGCTTCAGCTTCTCTCCAGAATGTCACTCTGTTTGCATTCTTCAAAGTGTCCCTCTTGGCTGTAGCAAACTTGCTCCTGTCTGAGCTTATATAGTGCTCCAGTAAACTAATGAAGGCCCATGCTGAATGGGCAGAGCCACACCTCCATGGAAACTATCCAATCAGAGTCATCACCCACAGTTGGGTGGGTCACATCTCCATGGGAATACGCAAAGAACTGCAATCTAATTAACAGTGATATGTCTGCCCACACAAGATTACATCAGAGATAATGGCATTTTGGGGGACATAATACATTCAAACTGGCACAGGGTGTATCTTCCCTGAGAGGAAGGAGATGGGGCCCAGCTCTAATATCTGCTTTCCCTTCAGAACTCAGACCCCAGAGCCTGGGGGAAGACAGCCAAAACAGAAACTAAAGGGGCCACACCTCCTGACACCACTCAGGAGCAACAGGATGACAGGTGCCACCTGCTGGGCAGGTTACAAAAAGCACAGTAGCTAGAGATCTCACAGGAAAGTCTGTCAGTTTCTAAGACACACCTGCAGGGAGCCTTGAAACTGAATATAACCCCATTCTGAGATCTGAACCTGTCTGGTCTGGGAAAATATGATTGGGGTAACAAAGGAAACCAGATGTCTAGAAAACAGAAAACTACAATCTACACTAGGAAAAATGAAGCTATGGCCCAAAGGAACAAATTTACACCTCAATCAAGATACAGTTGAGATATTGTTTCACTTTAATAAAACAATCTATTAAAAATTTTCAAAGAAGTATGCTAAATCAAATCAAAAACCAAATCAATGAGTACAGAGAAGATAAGGCAAAAAAAAAAAGATGAAGGCTATAAAGAAAACTCTGGGTGAACATAAGGTAGAAATCAAAAGTTTGAAAAACCAACTGACGGAATCTATAGAAAATGAAAGGCACAATACAAGAGATGAAGAACACAATGGAGACATACAACAGCAGAGTTCAAGGGGCAGAAGAAAACACTCAGGAACTGGAGAACAAGACATCTGAAATCCTACCCACAAAATAACAGATAGGGAAAAGAATGGAAAAATACAAGCAACGGCTCAGGGAATTGAATGACAACATGAAGCACATGAATGTAAGTGTCATGGGTGTCCTAGAAGGAAAAGGGGAGGGAAAAGCAGCAGAAGCAATTAATAGAGGAAATAATCAATGAAAATTTCCCATCTCTTATGAGAGACATAAAATTACAGATCCAAGAAGCACAGCGTACCCCAAACAGAATAGATCTGAATAGGTCTACCCCAAGACACTTAATAATCAGATTATCAAATGTCAAAGACAGAGAGAATCCTGAAAGCAGCAAGAGAAATGCAATCCATCACATACAAAGAAAGGTTGGTAAGACTATGTGCAGATTTCTCAGTAGAAACCATGGAGGCAAGAAGGAAGTGGTGTGATATATTTAAGATACTGAAAGAGAAAAACAGCCAACCAGGAGTCCTATATCCAGCAAAACTGTTCTTCAAATATGAGGGAGAGGGGGCGGGGCAAGATGGCAGACTGGTGAGCTGTATGTTTTAGTTACTCCTCCAGGAAAGTAGGTAGAAAGCCAGGAACTGCGTGGACTGGACACCACAGAGCAATCTGTCTTTGGGCATACTTCATACAACACTCATGAAAACGTGGAACTGCTGAGATCAGCGAAATCTGTAAGTTTTTGCGGCCAGGGGACCCGCGCCCCTCCCTGCCAGGCTCAGTCCCGTGGGAGGAGGGTCTGTCAGCTCCGGGAAGGAGAAGGGAGAACTGCAGTGGCTGCTCTTATCGGAAACTCATTCTACTGATCCAAACTCCAACCATAGATAGACTGAGACCAGACACCAGAGAATCTGAGAGCAGCCAGCCCAGCAGAGAGGAGACAGGCATAGAAAAAAAAAAACAACACGAAAAAATCCAGAATAAAAGCAGAGGATTTTTGGAGTTCTGGTGAACACAGAAAGGGGAAGGGCGGAGCTGAGGCCCTAAGGCGCATATGCAAATCCCGAAGAAAAGCTGATCTCTCTGCCCTGTGGACCTTTCCCTAATGGCCCTGGTTGCTGTGTCTATTAGCATTTCAATAACCCATTAGATCTCTGAGGAGGGCCCTTTTTTTTTTTTTTTTTTTTTTAATCCCTTTTTCTTTTTCTAAAACAATTACTCTAAGAAGCCCAATACAGAAAGATTCAAAGGCTTTCAATTTGGGCACGTCAAGTCAAGAGCAGAACTAAGAGAGCTCTGAGACAAAACGCAATAATTCAGTGGCTGAGAAAATTCACTAAACACCACAACTTCCCAAGAAAAGGGGGGTGTCCACTCACAGCCACCATCCTGGTGGACAGGAAACACTCCTGCCCATCGCCAGCCCCATAGCCCAGAGCTGCCCCAGACAACCCAGTGTGACGGAAGTGCTTCAAATAACAGGCACACACCACAAAACTGGGCGTGGACATTAGCCTTCCCTGCAACCTCAGCTGATTGTCCCAGAGTTGGGAAGGTGGAGCAGTGTGAATTAACAAAGCCCCATTCAGCCATCATTTGAGCAGACTGGGAGCCTCCCTACACAGCCCAGCAGCCCAGAACTGCCCTGGGGGGACGGCACTCACCTGTGACATAGCACAGTCATCCCTCAACAGAGGACCCGGGGTGCACAGCCTGGAAGAGGGGCCCACTTGCAAGTCTCAGGAGCCATACGCCAATACCAAGGACTTGTGGGTCAGTGGCAGAGACAAACTGTGGCAGGACTGAACTGAAGGATTAGACTATTGCAGCAGCTTTAAAACTCTAGGATCACCAGGGAGATTTGATTGTTAGGGCCACACCCCCTCCACGACTGCCCAGAAACACGCCCCACATACAGGGCAGGCAACACCAACTACACACGCAAGCTTGGTACACCAATTGGGCCCCACAAGACTCACTCCCCCACTCACCACAAAGGCTAAGCAGGGGAGAACTGGCTTGTGGAGAACAGGTGGCTCGTGGACGCCACCCGCTGGTTAGTTAGAGAAAGTGTACTCCACGAAGCTGTAGATCTGATAAATTAGAGTTAAGGACTTCAATAGGTCTACAAACCCTAAAACAACCCTATCAAGTTCAGCAAATTCCACGAGGCCAAAAACAACAGAAAATTATAAAGCATATGAAAAAACCAGACGATATGGATAACCCAAGCCCAAGCACCCAAATCAAAAAACCAGAAGAGACACAGCACCTAGAGCAGCTACTCAAAGAACTAAAGATGAACAATGAGACCATAGTACGGGATATGAAGGAAATCAAGAAGACTCTAGAAGAGCATAAAGAAGACATTGCAAGATGAAATAAAAAACTGGATGATCTTATGGAAATTAAAGAAACTGTTGACCAAATTAAAAAGACTCTGTACACTCATAGTACAAGACTAGAGGAAGTTGAACAACGAATCAGTGACCTGGAAGATGACAGAATGGAAAATGAAAGCATAAAAGAAAGAATGGGGAAAAAAATTGAAAAAATCGAAATGGACCTCAGGGATATGATAGATAATATGAAACGTCCAAATATAAGACTCATTGGTGTCCCAGAAGGGGAAGAAAAGGGTAAAGGTCTAGGAAGAGTATTCAAAGAAATTGTTGGGGAAAACTTCCCAAATCTTCTAAACAACATAAATACACAAATCATAAATGCTCAGCGAACCCCAAATAGAATAAATCCAAATAAACCCACTCCGAGACATATACTGATCACACTGTCAAACACAGAAGAGAAGGAGCAAGTTCTGAAAGCAGCAAGAGAAAAGCAATTCACCACATACAAAGGAAACAGCATAAGACTAAGTAGTAACTACTCAGCAGCCACCATGGAGGCAAGAAGGCAGTGGCACGATATATTTAAAATTCTGAGTGAGAAAAATTTCCAGCCAAGAATACTTTATCCAGCAAAGCTCTCCTTCAAATTTGAGGGAGAGCTTAAATTTTTCACAGACAAACAAATGCTGAGAGAATTTGCTAACAAGAGACCTTCCCTACTGGAGATACTAAAGGGAGCCCTACAGACAGAGAAACAAAGACAGGACAGAGAGACTTGGAGAAAGGTTCAGTACTAAAGAGGTTCAGCATGGGTACAATAAAGGATATTAATATACAGAGGAGAAAATATGGCAAACATAAACCAAAGGATAAGATGGCCGATTCAAGAAATGCCTTCACGGTTATAACGTTGAATGTAAATGGATTAAACTCCCCAATTAAAAGATATAGATTCGCAGAATGGATCAAAAAAAATGAACCATCAATATGTTGCATACAAGAGACTCATCTTAGACACAGGGACACAAAGAAACTGAAAGTGAAAGGATGGAAAAAAAAATATCATGCAAGCTACAGCCAAAAGAAAGCAGGTGTAGCAATATTAATCTCAGATAAAATAGACTTCAAATGCAGGGATGTTTTGAGAGACAAAGAAGGCCACTACATACTAATAAAAGGGGCAATTCAGCAAGAAGAAATAACAATCGTAAATGTCTATGCACCCAATCAAGGTGCCACAAAATACATGAGAGAAACACTGGCAAAACTAAAGGAAGCAATTGATGTTTCCACAATAATTGTGGGAGACTTCAACACATCACTCTCTCCTATAGATAGATCAACCAGACAGAAGACCAATAAGGAAATTGAAAACCTAAACAATCTGATAAATAAATTAGATTTAACAGACATCTACAGGACATTACATCCCAAATCACCAGGATACACATACTTTTCTAGTGCTCACGGAACTTTCTCCAGAATAGATCATATGCTGGGACATAAAACAAGCCTCAATAAATTTAAAAAGATTGAAATTATTCAAAGCACATTCTCTGACCACAATGGAATACAATTAGAAGTCAATAACCATCAGAGACTTAGAAAATTCACAAATACCTGGAGGTTAAACAACACACTCCTAAACAATCAGTGGGTTAAAGAAGAAATAGCAAGAGAAATTGCTAAATATATAGAGACGAATGAAAATGAGAACACAACATACCAAAACCTATGGGATGCAGCAAAAGCAGTGCTAAGGGGGAAATTTATAGCACTAAACGCATATATTAAAAAGGAAGAAAGAGCCAAAATCAAAGAACTAATGGGTCAACTGAAGAAGCTAGAAATTGAACAGCAAACCAATCCTAAACCAAGTAGAAGAAAAGAAATAACAAGGATTAAAGCAGAAATAAATGACATAGAGAACAAAAAAACAATAGAGAGGATAAATATCACCAAAAGTTAGTTCTTTGAGAAGATCAACAAGATTGACAAGCCCCTAGCTAGACTGACAAAATCAAAAAGAGAGAAGACCCATATAAACAAAATAATGAATGAAAAAGGTGACATAACTGCAGATCCTGAAGAAATTAAAAAAAATTATAAGAGGATATTATGAACAACTGTATGGCAACAAACTGGACAATGTAGAAGAAATGGACAATTTCCTGGAAACATATGAACAACCTAGACTGACCAGAGAAGAAATAGAAGACCTCAACCAACCCATCACAAGCAAAGAGATCCAATCGGTCATCAAAAATCTTCCCACAAATAAATGCCCAGGGCCAGATGGCTTCACAGGGGAATTCTACCAAACTTTCCAGAAAGAACTGACACCAATCTTACTCAAACTCTTTCAAAACATTGAAGAAAAGGGAACACTACCTAACTCATTTTATGAAGCTAACATCAATCTAATACCAAAACCAGGCAAAGATGCTACAAAAAAGGAAAACTACCGGCCAATCTCCCTAATGAATATAGATGCAAAAATCCTCAACAAAATACTTGCAAATCGAATCCAAAGACACATTAAAAATATCATACACCATGACCAAGTGGGGTTCATTCCAGGCATGCAAGGATGGTTCAACATAAGAAAAACAATCAATGTATTACAACACATTAAAAACTCGAAAGGGAAAAATCAATTGATCATCTCAATAGATGCTGAAAAAGCATTTGACAAAATCCAACATCCCTTTTTGATAAAAACACTTCAAAAGGTAGGAATTGAAGGAAACTTCCTCAACATGATAAAGAGCATATATGAAAAACCCACAGCCAGCATAGTACTCAATGGTGAGAGACTGAAAGCCTTCCCTCTAAGATCAGGAACAAGACAAGGATGCCCGCTGTCACCACTGTTATTCAACATTGTGCTGGAAGTGCTAGCCAGGGCAATCCGGCAAGACAAAGAAATAAAAGGCATCCAAATTGGAAAAGAAGAAGTAAAACTGTCATTGTTTGCAGACGATATGATCTTATATCTAGAAAACCCTGAGAAATCGACGATACAGCTACTAGAGCTAATAAACAAATTTAGCAAAGTAGCAGGATACAAGATTAATGCACATAAGTCAGTAATGTTTCTATATGCTAGAAATGAACAAACTGAAGAGACACTCAAGAAAAAGATACCATTTTCAATAGCAACTAAAAAAACCAGGTACCTAGGAATAAACTTAACCAAAGATGTAAAAGACCTATACAAAGAAAACTACATAACTCTACTAAAAGAAATAGAAGGGGACCTTAAAAGATGGAAAAATATTCCATGTTCATGGATAGGAAGACTAAATGTCATTAAGATGTCAATTCTACCCAAACTCATCTACAGATTCAATGCAATCCCAATCAAAATTCCAACAACCTACTTTGCAGACTTGGAAAAGCTAGTTATCAAATTTATTTGGAAAGGGAAGATGCCTCGAATTGCTAAAGACACTCTAAAAAGGAAAAACGAAGTGGGAGGACTTACACTCCCTGACTTTGAAGCATATTATAAAGCCACAATTGCCAAAACAGCATGGTACTGGCACAAAGATAGACATATAGATCAATGGAATCGAATTGAGAATTCAGAGATAGACCCTCAGATCTATGGCCGACTGATCTTTGATAAGGCCCCCAAAGTCACTGAACTGAGTCATAATGGTCTTTTCAACAAATGGGGCTGGGAGAGTTGGATATCCATATCCAAAAGAATGAAAGAGGACCCCTACCTCACCCCCTACACAAAAATTAACTCAAAATGGACCAAAGATCTCAATATAAAAGAAAGTACCATAAAACTCCTAGAAGATAATGTAGGGAAACATCTTCAATACCTTGTATTAGGTGGCCACTTCCTAGACTTTACACCCAAAGCACAAGCAACAAAAGAGAAAATAGATAAATGGGAACTCCTCAAGCTTGGAAGTTTCTGCACCTCAAAGGAATTTCTCAAAAAGGTAAAGAGGCAGCCAACTCAATGGGAAAAAATTTTTGGAAACCATGTATCTGACAAAAGACTGATATCTTGCATATACAAAGAAATCCTACAACTCAATGACAATAGTACAGACAGCCCAATTATAAAATGGGCAAAAGATATGAAAAGACAGTTCTCTGAAGAGGAAATACAAATGGCCAAGAAACACATGAAAAAATGTTCAGTTTCACTAGCTATTAGAGAGATGCAAATTAAAACCACAATGAGATACCATCTAACACCGGTTAGAATGGCTGCCATTAAACAAACAGGAAACTACAAATGCTGGAGGGGATGTGGAGAAATTGGAACTCTTATTCATTGTTGGTGGGACTGTATAATGGTTCAGCCACTCTGGAAGTCAGTCTGGCAGTTCCTTAGAAAACTAGATATAGAGCTACCATTCGATCCAGCGATTGCACTTCTCGGTATATACCCGGAAGATCGGAAAGCAGTGACACGAACAGATATCTGCACGCCAATGTTCATAGCAGCATTATTCACAATTGCCAAGAGATGGAAACAACCCAAATGTCCTTCAACAGATGAGTGGATAAATAAAATGTGGTATATACACACAATGGAATACTACGCGGCAGTAAGAAGGAACGATCTGGTGAAACATATGACAACATGGATGAACCTTGAAGACATAATGCTGAGTGAAATAAGCCAGGCACAAAAAGAGAAATATTATATGCTACCACTAATGTGAACTTTGAAAAATGTAAAACAAATGGTTTATAATGTAGAATGTAGGGGATCCTAGCAGTAGAGAGCAATTAAGGAAGGGGGAACAATATTCCAAGAAGAACAGATAAGCTATTTAACGTTCTGGGGATGCCCAGAAATGACTATGATCTGTTAATTTCTGATGGATATAGTAGGAACAAGTTCACAGAAAGGTTGCTATATTATGTAACTTTCTTGGGGTAAAGTAGGAACATGGTGGAAGTTAAGCAGTTATCTTAGGTTAGTTGTCTTTTTCTTACTCCCTTGTTATGGTCTCTTTGAAATGTTCTTTTATTGTATGTTTGTTTTCTTTTTAACTTTTTTTTTCATACAGTTGATTTAAAAAAGAAGGGAAAGTTAAAAAAAAAAAAAAAGAAAGAAAGAAAAACAAGGAAAAAAAAATGATGTAGTGCCCCCTTGAGGAGCCTGTGGAGAATGCAGGGGTATTCGCCTACCCCACCTTGATGGTTGCTAACATGACCACAGACATAGGGGACTGGTGGTTTGATGGGTTGAGCCCTCTACCATAGGTTTTACCCTTGGGAAGATGGTTGCTGCAAAGGAGAGGCTAGGCCTCCCTATGGTTGTGCCTAAGAGCCTCCTCCCGAATGCCTCTTTGTTGCTCAGATGTGGCCCTCTCTCTCTAGCTAAGCCAACTTGAAAGGTGAAATCACTGCCCTGCCCCCCTACGTGGGATCAGACACCCAGGGGAGTGAATCTCCCTGGCAACGTGGAATATGACTCCCGGGGAGGAATGTAGACCTGGCATCGTGGGACAGAGAACATCTTCTTGACCAAAAGGGGGATGTGAAAGGAAATGAAATAAGCTTCAGTGGCAGAGAGATTCCAAAAGGAGCCGAGAGGTCACTCTGGTGGGCACTCTTACGCACACTTTAGACAACCCTTTTTAGGTTCTAAAGAATTGGGGTAGCTGGTGGTGGATACCTGAAACTATCAAACTACAACCCAGAACCGATGAATCTCGAAGACAGTTGTATAAAAATGTAGCTTATGAGGGGTGACAATGGGATTGGGAAAGCCATAAGGACCACACTCCACTTTGTCTAGTTTATGGATGGATGAGTAGAAAAATAGGGGAAGGAAACAAACAAACAAAGGTACCCAGTGTTCTTTTTTACTTCAATTGCTCTTTTTCATTCTAATTATTATTCTTGTTATTTTTGTGTGTCTGCTAATGAAGGTGTCAGGGATTGATTTAGGTGATGAATGTACAACTATGTAATGGTACTGTAAACAATCGAAAGTACGATTTGTTTTGTATGACTGCGTGGTATGTGAATATATCTCAATAAAATGATGATTAAAAAAAAAACAAATATGAGGGAGAGTTTAAAATATTCTCTAATAAACACACAGTGAGAGCGTTTGTGAACAAGATACCTGTGCTACAGGAAATACTAAAGGGAGCACTACAGACAGAAAGGAAAAGTCAGGAGTGAGAGGTTTGGAACACATTTTTGGGAGAAAGTAGCACAGCAGTGAACAAAGATGACTGTGAGTATGGTTGAAATAGGAAAGTTAGGAGCATGTGGGACACCAGAAGGAAAGACAAAAGATAAAGACTGGAACTGTATAACTCAATGAAACCTAGAGTGCTCAATAGTTGTGATAAAATGTACAAATACGCTTTTACATGAGGGAGAACAAATGAATGTCAACCTTGCAAGGTGTTAAAAATAGGGTGGTATTGGGGGAAAAAACAATCAATGCAGACTAGAGACTATAGTTAACAGAAACTTTGTTTTATGCTTCCTTTAATGTAACAAAGGCAATGTAACCAAAGCTAAGAGGGGGACATAAGGTAGGGGTATGGGACTCATGGCATTGGTGATGTTGTCTGACTCTTGACTCTTATCCTACTTTAATTTAATTGTGTCTTTCCTTTTGTTGCTTTTTAGCTGTCATATTTTTTTTCATTCTTTTTCTTTTGTCTCTCTATCTTCATTGACTCTTCCTCCTTCTTTGTGGAAGAAATGGAGATGTCCTTATGTTAGATAGTGGTGATTGTGGCAAATATATAAATATGTGATTATACAGGGAACCATCAATTGTTTACTTAGGATGGAATGTAAACAATAGGATGGAATCAATTGTTTACTTAGGATGGAATGTATTGTGGGTGAACAAAACCGTCTTTAAAAAAAATAGGTTAATGAAGAAACCTTGAGGGCACTATATTGTGTGAAATAAGTCAGACATATAAGAAAATATTGCATGGTCTCACTGATATGAAATAATTATAAAATGTAAACTCATAGACATGAAATTTAAGTTACCAGGATATAGAACAAGGCTAAAGAATGGCGAGTGGTTGCTTATTATGAGCAGAATGTTCAACTAGGTTGATCTTAAGTGTTTGGAAATGGACAGAGGTGATGGTAGCATGTTATTGTGAGAAAAACTAACTGTGCTGAATGGTGTGTGAATGTGGTGGAAATGGGAAGCTTAGAGTCACATATGGCACCAGAAGGAAAGTTGGAGGTTAAAAGATGGGAATGTATAAAACAATGAATGTTGTGGTGGACAATGTCCATGATTAACTGTACAAATATTAGAAATCTCTTTCATGAACTAGAACAAATGTATGATACTATAACTAGAAGTTAATAATAGAGGGTATATAGGGGAAAATATATCTATTGCAAATTATTTACTACAGTTAGTAGTATTTTAACGTTCTTTCATCAGCAGTAACAAATGTACTATACCAATACTATGAATCACTAATGGAGGGATCTGGTTAGGGGTATGGGAGGATTGGAGTTTTCTTTTTTGTCTTTATTTCTTTTCTGGAGTAATGAAAATGTTCTAAAAATTGAAAAAAAATATTAATTGTGGTGATGGGTGCACAGTTGTATGATGGTACCATGGGCAATTGATTGTGCACTCTGGACCTTTGGGTAATTTTATAGTATGTGAACAGTCTCAATAAAATTAAATTTAAAAAAAAAACAAAAACTTTCTTATATTTGTACATTTAATCAGCTTCATTGAGCACTCTAGGTTTCACTAAATTATATAATCCCAGTCTTTATCTTCTATCTTTCCTTCTGGTGTCATATATGCTCTTAGCCTTCCTCTTTCAACTGTTCTCACACTCATCTTTGTTCAGAGTACTTACAGTATCGTGTTACCATCACACACTGTTATGCTGTACATTCCATTTCTGGATCTGTACAGTCAATCCTGTTGAACCTTCTGTACTTCTTCAGCATCAAATGCCTGATATCTAACCTCTTTCTGTCTCCCAATAACCGGTGTTTTCAACTCTCAATTTTTCATATTCAACATTGATCCTTAGTAGTGAGACCATACATTACACTTACTGATAGTCTTCATTTCTGCACTCTTCTCCAAATCTCTCTCTTGTCTTTTCCTATCTGCCTGTAGTGCTCCCATTAGTATTTCTTGTAGACAAGTTATCTTGTTCACGAACTCTTTCAGTGTCTGTTTGTCTGAAAATATTTTAAGCTCTCCCTCATGTTTGAAGGACAGTTTGATATAGAATTCTTGGTTGGCATTTTTCTCTTTCAGTATCTTAAATACATCATACCACTGCCTTCTCACCTCCATGGTTTCTACTGAGAAATCCATACATAGTCTTATTGGGCTTCCTTTGTATTTGATGGATAGCTTTTCTCTTGCTGTTTTCAGAATTTTCTCATTGTCTTTGACATTTGATAATCTGGTTAAGTGTCTTGGAGTCTGCCTATTCAGATCTATTCTATTTGGGGTACGTTCTGCTTCTTGGATCTGTAATTTTGTGTCTTTCATAAGAGATGGGAAATTTTCTGTGATTATTTCCTCCATTATTCTTTCTGCCCCTTTCCCTTCTCTTCTCCTTTTGGAACACCCATGAATTGTATATTCATGTCCTTCATGTTGTCATTCAATTCCCTGAGACCCAGCTCATATTTTTCCATTCTTTTCCCTATCTCTTCTTTTGTCTGTATGATTTCAGATATCCATCATCTAGTTCCTGAGTCCTTTCTTCTGCCTCTTCAAATCTGCTGTTGTATGTCTCCAGTGTGTTTTTCATCTCTTCTATTGTGCCTTTCATTCCCATAAGTTCTGCCAATTGTTTTTGCTAACTTTTGAGTTCTTCCGTATGTTTTCCCAATGTCTTCTTTATATCCTTCATCTCTTTTGCCATATCTTCCCTCAACTTGTTGCCTTGATTTTTGAATTGATTTAGCATATTTGTTTGAAGATCTTTAATTAGTTGTTTCAACTCCTGTATCTCATTTGAAGTGTAAGTTTGTTCTTTTGATTGGGCCATATCTTTGTTTTCCCTAGTGTGATTCATAATTTTTTGTTATCTAGGCATCTGGTTTCCTTGATGACCCCAATCAGATTTTCCCAGACCAGATGGGCCCAGGTCTCAGGAGGAGGCTGTATTCAGTATCAGGTTTCCCTGGGTGAGACCCTGCAGATTGTCACACTTTCTTGTGAGGCCTCTAAACTCTGTGCTTTTCCTATTCTGCCCAGCAGATGGCACTTGTCAGCCTGCAGCTCTCCACTGGTGTAAGTAGTTGTGGTGCATTTACTTCTCAGTAGACCCTGTCCCAGCTGGGACTGAGGGTATCAGAAGCCAAGCTTAAGCTGTTTCTGATCCCCCCTGCCCCAGGCCCTGGGGTCTGAGTTCTCTGAGGGAGTGCTGCCACTTGAGCTGGGCTCCACCTCACCCCCTTTTCTTAGGAAAGATAAACCCTTTTGGGAATTATCTTCTACACTTGAATTTTTCCTTTGACTCTTTATTGTAAATCTACCCTTTCCTGGGCCAGTGCTGACAATTAAAAATGCCTGAGGCTTTCTCTAATGAGCTACTTAGAATGAGAGGGAAAAAAAGGAGAAAAGAAGACCCCTTTTCAGTGCCAGTCCCCATCCCTCCAGTTCACCAGGCAAGAACCAGAGTTGGTACCCAGTTCTGTGTACCCTTTTTCTTGGGGCACAGCCCTTTTCCAGTGATCTAAGCTCAGCAGACTCCAAAAGCCTTGTTTTTAACTTTATTTATGTATTTTTTTTTCCATGAGCCACACCTCCTCTCTGCCAGTAGAAAGCTCCATGTTCCTTTCCTACTTGCTCTGGGTTTATCTGTGCTCATAGCATGTATTCAGTAGTCCAAATTTGTTAATTAAAACTACAGTTGTAGTTTGGTTGAGATACATTCCCTTGCTCCCAGCACAGACTGCTTCTTTTTCCCACAGTGAAATTTTCCAACTCAGCCTGCCATGCTGGTGGAAGAGTGGCACCAGCTCCACAGTTTGGGGAGCTTTACTTGCAGTTCTCATGCTGTTATCTCAGCCGTTCCACCCATTCCAGACTGGTGTACGATGTGTGTTCGGTCATGGATGCCCCCATAGTTCCAGACTATTTTCTAGTTATTCCTGAGTGTTTTCTAGATGCTCAGGGGACTAACTAAATTCCACACCTCCCTATGCCACCATCTTGTCCCGCCGCTCTCATATACAAACTTTTTAAACAATTTATATACTGAAGCCTTTGCCTTTATATTTTCCCTTTTTGGTATAGAAATACCATTCTTTTTTAATGAGTCATTTATAAATGGCATTTACATCATCTTAAAGTAGTCAGTGTCAAAAATGGTAACTGGATCTCTAGTTTTTACTGGGCATTTATTGTATCTACTCTATTACTGACACTAATTTTATTTAATTTACATAAAATATATTTATAAGTGTGCACAAAGTACATTAATATAATATTTATAAAATAACCACTTGTATATTTAATATCATTTAAAAAATTTTTTAAATCCATTGGTAAGTGGTTCCTTTTGAGTTGCAGCACATCTTTAATCAACAATAGAAAAAATCAGCCCTCATACACATGGTACACATCCTTTTTAAGGACAAAAAAAAAAGGATGGAAAAACACTCATGTTTTAGCAAATGCATTTATAATGTTCCCCCTTTTCCCTGGAGCCACTCATTTGGAGAAATCCAGAAAGCATATGGAAGCTTTCCATATAATTTATTGCAGTAAATGATTCAGAACCATTTTTCAAGGTACCAAGCCTTTAGAGAGGCTTACACTAGTCATTTATTAAAGCCCTGTTTTCTGTCAAAATAGAGAAGACATCATTAGGTGTTAGCTGCACTTTCACCCAAATAGCTCCCCCTCCTCTAAAATGTGATTATTTATACTTAAGAACTGTAACTTTATGCAGGTGTATTAAAATTTTTGAGAGCAAACAAATACTTTCTCTCTTCATTAAAGAGCGTTCTCCTAGAGAAAGTTTATTTTTAGTAATGTATTCTAATGTACTCACAGATTGCAATGAATACATTCATTCAACAGATATGTATTCATTTTTAAACTTTGCATTTTTATAAGTAATATAATTACTTGGAAACTTTTCTACACTAATTTGGTCCCCTTTTAGTAACTTGCACAGTGGAATGAAACTTACCAAGATTTTCGCAAAGTAAGATTTGCAAGTGAAATGCAATGGCTGTGAGGAAAAAGGGAACATCTACCATTCATTAAATGTTTAAATGAGTCACATACATGCAAGTTAGAAGAGACCAAGTTATCACAACTTCTGTACAAATAAAAAGTGTTCCAAGAGCCTTTCAATCCCATTACTGCTTGGCTGGTAAGACTCTGGTCTTAGCTGGGCTTATGCTCCTAGCAGGAGACTTAAAATATAGTGGATGGAATGGGAATTGGCTCAATCATTCATCCAACAGAACTGCTTTTCCTAACCTGTAATAAACCCTAAAGATGGTCTATGGCATTGTAGGGGGAAATGACCAAAGAAGACAAACATTTCACACTGCCATTTCAGAGGGTCATGAGCTATCTCATCATTCTCAAATCCTATAAACCCAGAGTTAATTTCCTTCGAAGTAAATTCCAGCAGGGTCTGCTGTCATGGGGTCAGTTTGTTGTCAACAAAGCCTTTGGGATACATGTACAGGTCAGTGAATCCATTATTTTCAGGCATACTCTTTTTATTCTTAGTTCCTCACATTCTTGCCCTTGGTAATTAATCCCCTCAAATTTTTCTATAAGGAAGTTCCAATGTCTTACCAATTTTTGGACTCCCACCCACTATTTCAAACTGACTAATGGATATTTCCACTTGAATGACAAAGTGTAGCCTCAACCTAGTTCAATGTGTCTCTAATTACTTCATTTTTCATCCAAATCCTTTTTTCCCTCTAATCTCTCCATTCATCCATCTTTTACATTTTTCTCTCTTATTGTCTCCCACCTCCCCCAAATAGACACCAGGTCCTGGGAACTTTTTATATTTGTCCTTTTATTTATTTCTTTTTTTTTTTTTCAATCCCATTAATAGTTCTACCTTCCAACTATGGGCCTTGGTAACCTCATATTTGAATCACTACAGAAGTTTCCAATATAGTTTCCCCATTGTTGCAGCTGGTCCCAATTTTGACTCCAACTTCTTTCAGATATAGAGATTACTCCTTCTAAAATATCACTCCCAACTGGAAAACAAACACATACATTAACTTTAAAGAGTTCCCAATTCTTACAGGATAAATTTAACATTCTTTATTAGCCACAGATCTACACAATCTGCCCCTTCCTACTTTTGAAATTTTATCTCCCGTTGCTTACCCAAAAGCACACTTTGCTCCATCAAACCATTGAGTATGCTCTGAGCAGACATTTTTGTAAATTGTTATTGTTTGTTTTATTACATCCTTGCCTTCTATGCTCCTCACCTATTTTCCTTGACCTCTCCCTGGTTTTCTAACTATGTAAATTCTACCCATCTAGCCCCACTTCAAAATCCATCCTTTCCACACAGTTCGGTACATCTTCTCCATTTCAATATACATTGATATTTCCTTCTTCTGAAATCACAGTTCTTAATATTGTCTCATATAATATCATATAATTTTCTCTTATCTAATCATATAATAGCTCTTAATATTTCTCTTATTCTTTAGTCCTTATGTTGTCATTCTGCTTACGTCTCTGAAGCTCCTGTTAGGTACAGATGGACTGCAGGCCTTCTGCTCACGTTACCGAGATTGTCTTCTCTCATTGAACTGTTTATTCCCAGCAGAACTTTTCTCTTCTGTACTCTTTAAACATTCTGTCCCCACTCCTTTTTCCACTTTATATTCAGGTACTTTTCTCTTGTCTTATGCATAATCCTTCTTAATTGGAGGCCTCAATCCTAATCCTTACCCTGCACTTCTTCCTTGTTCAAGTAATCCTCCTGCAAACATTTTAGTATATTAGATATGGAAAAAATAAGAAAAAAAAAAATGCATGGATGCATGAATCTACTCTGTATAGAAGATGTTGAGATATTTTGAACTAATATCCAATCCCCCCCCCTTAGACCATGTGTGCGCCTAAATTTCATTGAAGACATAAATAATTAATTAAAATCACCATTTGAAGCACTTTATAATAGATAAACTAATTTTATTTTGGCTTAATGTAGTAGCAAAAGCCAACTGAGTCATCAACTTCTAAATAAAGTAAATAATGATTTTTAAGTTAATAGTGTTGACTAAGACACTTTTATATTCTAATATTCACCAAAAACCAAGCGGAATACATATTTGTCATTATTTGCTTTTCTGTACCTAAGATATTTTTCCTCTCACTGCATTCCCAATTCTAGTCTCCTTATTTAATTCTTACGGTGTTGGAAGAAATAAATAAGCAAGTGTATCTCAGGTGTTTTTTTTTTTTTCTTTCAAATATGAAAACTTTTTTTTCAGGAAAGAAAATATAGCCCAGTGAAGTTTGGATAACATAAAACTATACAAGAAATCATGTTCAAATATTTGACAAGCCAATGGTAATCATTTCACAGTGAAAGAAACTAGTAATAGTCACAATTTATCATCAAAATATATCTTCCATATTTTAACATCCTAATTGTGCCAGAAGGAATTGTTTCTGAGATATCATGGATTGTCATCTCTTTTTCCTGTATAAGCTATGAAGAAAATTAAAGTTTAAAAAACAATTCTTCCTAATTTTTATTAGGCAATTCCCCTAATTAATAATCTTCTCTGACCATTAAAAACTATCATATGTAATTATACAGAAGTATGTATGATATTTCTCCTTTGCATAAAAGTCATTTTTTTCAACATATTCTTCTAGGATTAATTCATCCTACACTAAACTGAAATGCAGATCAGCAGTATGAATTGTTTAATAACTAATACTTTTCCAGCTCTTTAAGGGTAGATGACAAATTCTTGGTCCCAAACTGATGATGAAAGTGATAAGGAGTGAGAACTAACATGTATTCAGTACTTCTATATTATACATATTACGAGGTGCTATTATTATTTGGGTAAACTGAAGTTTGATCATCTAAACAACGTTTTCTTTGTCTCACAGATGGTTAGTATTGGAAGCAGATTTAAGTCAAAGTTACTCTAAATTCAAAAGTCTGATTTTTTTTTCAGTATAGCATACTGCCACAAAGAGATACTTTATGGGAGAACTTGTGAGATATATATTATCTGAACATAACCTAAATGAATAACCTGTTATCAAAAATGTATTAGTAAATTAAAATTTTGATGTTATTTTTGGTTGTCTGGAGCACAGAGTAAAGCATCTTCAAGTTTTTCTTCCCTTTTGGAAATGTCAAGGCCATATCATTGTTTTGTCCCTTAGGACAATCTTAGGCAAAATTGGATAAACAGGTGCTTCCCTTCCTGTATGGTTCAAAGGAAATAGAAATATTTGCATATGCCTATCCATCCTTGATAATAAGATGTGCTTCTATTTTCTAAAATACATAAGATAGACAATAAACATATGTGCCCTCTCTATATTTTTCCTGAGAAATCAATATGAATAGAATTCAATTTTTGTTTTATATGCAAGGCAAATTGGCTGGAATTATTTAAATCCTTTCTGCACCATGTGGAAAGACATTACATATTTATTGAAAGGCACAAATTGGTATGCTGTCAGGACAACCCATTATACACATACCCCACCACTTTCCCAGTCACACAAAATCCTTTAGCAGGAAGTCTCCAGAGCATTATTCTGGAAATTAAGGTATGCAAGTAAATACAGAATTAGAAGGCATGTAATCCATATATGAAGACTGATCTTCCTGTTCTGACGAAGTTTGGGAGTGTGTACGTGCTTGTATCCACATGTGAGTGTGCTTGTGTGTATGCACACTTGCATGGTTTCAAGAAATGTGAAGAAAGCCAAGAGGTTGGTACATTGGATGCCTGCTGGAGAAGGAAGATAACCTATCACAACATTTGCTAAATGTCGCTCCTGAAACTTGACCCACCTTTAACCCCATATCATTAGCCCTTCACCTTATACTTCATTATATCCTACTTTACTACACCATACTTGTTCTGAGTCAGCTTGGTGAAAAGTCATGATGACATCAGATGACTTGGGTGTTATAAAATTACTCTGAATTTAGGAAAGTTATCAATTTTCCAAGCTTCCATTTCTAATCCTGTAAATTGATATGGTTGAACTAGAAGTCCATCAATTCTAAAATACTTTACTGTTGGATAAGCAACAACAGCAGGGCCAGATAATTTGTGAAATCTTTGGTCCAATGAAAATGAGGACAGAAATTTACAAGACTTGATAAACAAAGGTTTTAGGAAAATGTATCAGAGTGCTCTGAAAATTTTGATCCACCGGACATTCACTCAAAACTAATGATTTAAGGAATGAAAATATGTATTAATCAAGAACTGATTGAATGCCATATTTTACCCAAAAACATATGGGTACCAAGAGAAATACAATGATACACATAACACTTGAGTAAACTATTTTGTTTATAAGAAAGTTGGTGAAGAGACTGTTACATGACATAGAGTTCCCCATAAGAGTACTCTTCAGAGAATTTCTTTCTGCATTGTGTATTCTGAAGATTTCTCCTAAGAAATTTGTTGATTTTTATCTTGTAGACTCTATAAACTTTGTAACTTTTCAGGTTTGTCTTTTCTTATTTACTACCAAATGTATGGTCTACCCTGAAAAAAATAATAAGATTCTATGGACAAATATTTATGTTTGCCTCATAGCTGGATTCTTTCTTTTATTTCTTATCTATTACTCAATTATATAAATATATATAAATAATTCTGTTTAAATCTGCTTCATCACCATATTAAATATAAATAAGTAAATAGGTGCATAATACCCCTACTCAAACTAATTGGGGATGCAGAAGAATCATTCATGAAACAATGATGTTCAAGCTGCCTGTACAGGGCCTCCAGATGTGGAGGACAGATGTGGATCTAGAAACCTCACAGAGCAGGCAGGGAGCACAGAGAGCAGGTGCAAGAAAAGAAGCGAGCCTGCTGACCCAGACTGGGGAAAGGCCTGGGTCAGGGAGAGTGGAAAACTAAGTTTTGTAAGTAGAGGAGCTGAAATTCTAATAGAATATAAGCATCAGGCAAGGCAATTTTGACTTAAGAGGGAAAAAAAGGGGCAAAGAATTTATAGACTACAGAGGTTGTCAAAGCATAGCTTGTAACCTATTTCTAATACTACTTCATAAAAATACTTGGACGTGCAATTTTGATATACAGAATGCAGCCAAAATGAAAAAGGTTTTTTATTGTTGTTATTTAGTACCCAAGTATAATTTCACCACAAGCAGGGGCAGACTATAGAACTTTTTTCAGTTCATTTCTTTTATTCTGTTGTAAAAGGTCTTGATCCAATTCAGAGAAAGAATCTGCTTGTGGTATGTACAAAAATGATACCTTTTCAGTAAAAATAAAAGGCTACACTGGGTTACCATAGACACAGCCTATCATCCAATCAAATTTCTGATAAAGAATCTTAGTCTTCTATTGAAAGCCTACCAGATAGTCATATTTCATTTCCAACTCTGTAGTTGCTAACTTTCTAAGAAGATTTTGAGCTATTATTTAAAAATAGTAGAAAATATGGATCTGGAAGAAGTTGGTAGGCTTTTTGGTTGTTATTTTGTTTTTAGAAGCAGTTTTCTGTTTTTGTTTTTGTCTTTGTTTTCAAAAAAGCAATGCTGAACTAATTTAAAGGTGCATTTTAGGGTCATTGTATCATTGTGGAATCATTAGAATGGCCTTCATAGTTACCATGGCCAGCATTCAATCCAGTTTTTTAAGCATGGCCTACACACGACTGAGAGCGAATGTCACTTCTGGCAGGGCAGAAAATGCCACGTTCCAATCTACCCATTAACAAGATGCAAACTTTTTCCTCCTTCAGTGAGTTAACCAGAGGCGCATGTGCTGAATTTATTTTTAATGTGGGAATCCTAATGTGTTACCTATAAATCAAACATAAAGATACAGTCCCCAGTTCTCTACTGAAGTGTTTAGAGACATTTTCAAATTGATTTCCAGTGTCAGAAGAATTCCAAATAATTTATGTAGGTGCCCCTCCTTGAGTATGGACCATGCTTAGGAACTTGCTTCTAAAGGATAGAATATGGAAAGGGACAGAGTAGTTTTACAGTGGAGAATACAGGTAAATTCTACCTTGGGTATGTGATCAAACTTCTACACTGTAAGTCCTGTTGGTAGCATGTACCTTTATATGATAGGATGAAAATGGCACATCACTTTTTTGATCTTCCTTCCCAAAACCTGTGATTCCAGTCTAGCCATGAGAAAACCGTTAGACAAACCCAAATTGCAGACCACTCTATAAAATACCTCTACCCCTCACAACTGTCAAAGTCATCAAAAACAAGGAAAGTGAGAAAATGTCACAGACCAGCAGAGGTTAAGGAGACATGATGACTAAATGTAATATGGTTTATCATGGGATCATATGGAGGGAAGTTAGGAAAAAAATTGTGAAATCCGAATAATATCTGGAGTTTATTTTTTAAAACATCCCTGGGAAACAAAATCACTGAGAAGTATGTTCATGGAATAATGTAAAGAGCATGGGATTTGGGGCCTGACTGATTATAGTTCAAAGATTGGTTCTCATACTTGCAAAATGAGTGACTTCAGGCAATTTATTTAACTTTTGCAAGCCTCATAGTCCTCATTTGTTAAAAGAGAAATAATGTTTCCTCTTGAATATTATTGAGTAAATATATATGTGTATATCATATTTAATATGCAATATATTTAAAAATCACTGCTCTCCTGCATAACACATAGCAGGCAATCACGAAATATTGTTTCTGTTCTTTCTTTCTACTTGCTTCCAGCCCAACATCCAAAGGCCAGCACCTCTGCCCTTTGCATAAGGGCTTTCCCTCACTGCCAGAGGTCTCTTTGCCCACCTATTGACCAGCTATAAATCCTGGGAAATTAATGCTCCTTTTCTCCCTGGGAGTACCCAAAGGCTGAGGAGAGTTGGTGTATAAATACCCAGCTCCTTCACCTTTGAGCGACCAACCCTGAGTTGTTCATTCTACACTGTTTGTCAGAGATCCCCAACAGGATTGAGCACTAGTTACCCATAGTGGTAACTAACTTGATAACATGCTCTTTATTGGCTGCTTTCCCTTCTCTACACCCCTCCTGATCATTCCTAGGATCATCCTTGTCTCAGTGCCTGATTTTTAAATAGATCCTGATCTTTGTGGCAATTATGAATGCCATTGGTAAATAAGATTTCTTTAAACTTGAAACCATGTAGAAAAAATTAGTGTTTTATACATCCAGTGCAAATATTGTGGCAATAATGTGTAGGTTAATATTTAATTATGTCTTATTTAACCTAAAGAGTATATTGCAGATAAGAAGCAGCTATGACTGATACACAGAGCATCTTTTGTATCCTATAAGATATTACAGTTTGTCTTTTGAAACTTTTTATATATTTTGTAATTTTTATCTAATTGTATGCCACTTACCAGGGTTTGGGGGAGTTTCTAATGACATAATGTAAGTGAAAACATTTTAAGACATATGAAGCATTACAAAAACACCATTAAAATATACTCAGCAAAGATGGCACCAAATCATTTTACCATTAATTGGTAGCTAATAAAACAATCACTAAAACAAATATAATAGTTGTTATAGCTGTCATGTGATTAATATATATCATTGCAATTATGTTTATTTTACTTTCTCAGGAATGAATCTACAGGAAGCTCAAAGACCAGCTATTTTGCTGCTCAATTGTACCAACCAATTAGACAGTCATAAAGGGAAAGTATGTATTTAGCTTGCTCATTACTGAAAGGGAATAAGTCATACAGGAGTTCACATGGGAAAGCATAGGAGAGAAAATCATCAGGAGAAAGATAATCTGTTACAGAAAATCATTACAGTAAGAGCACAGAGAACAGAGTTCAAGGCAGGCAATAGTGGAGAAAAATCATAACACAAATGATGGCCCTCAAGGCTTCACGAAGGATGTATATAGTTTGGATAAAACATTGTCATATTCAAGACACTCAAAAGTATCTGTTGAGTAAATGGATTAATGAATGATTAGATGAGTAAAGAAATTAGAAAGCATGTGGGGGAGAAGGCATTCCACATGGTAAGGATAATTTTGTTTTTGCAGTTGTTTCCTTTTTCTTATGGTTACTATATTAGCTTTCTATTGCTCTATTGCTGTGTAATAGATTACCACAAACTTAGCAGTTAATAACAATACAAAATTATTGTCTCACAGTTCTGTAGATTAGATATTTGGGCTTAGTGTGACTGGGTGCTCTGTTCAGGGTCTTACAGGGCTGAAATCAGGGTGTTGGCCGGGACTGTGATCTCACCAGAGGTTTGGAGTCCTCATTCAAGCTCACTGGTTGTTCTGGTTGTTGGTTGGTAGAGTTAGGTCACTTTTTTTGTTGTTTTTTTGCTGGCTCGCAACCTGGGATTAACCGTCAGCATCTAGCGGCAGCCCTTAGCTCCCTGCCACTTTGCTCTCTACAACACCACAGTTTGCAACCTCAAGACCAGCAAGAGAATGTCTTTCTTTAGATTGAAAAGTAAGATAAAGTCTTATATAATAGCTTATATAACAGCGTAATCATGGAGTGGCTTTTCTATCCCATTCACAGGTCTCACCCATAGGCAAGGGGAGGGAGTAATAAAGGTCAGGTATACTAGGACCAGGGAATCTTGGGGGCCATATCAGAATTCCACCACAGTCACATACAAAGCAACATCTGAACATTAAATCACATTTAGTGGGACATCTTGGAAGAGTATACCAACTGGCCTAAAATTTGCAATTTATATGTTTCAGTGCTACAATAGTAGAATATGAGTGTCTGGAGTACAATGTTTATTTATTTGGTTTCTTGAATTGTAAAATTCCTTTAAGATTTTCAGGGCAGATTAATGTATTAAAAATACATAAACTTTAACATCAGTAATGTTGGAAATGGACAGATATAGAAAGACAATAGAAATAACAGTCACTTTTTTATCATGTTAGTACATATTGCTTATTATATGTAGCGTTTACTCTTCCCCTGAATTCCACAAATCTAGATTAGAGCATTTCAAAGACAAGTTGTTTTCATTTCAATTCAGTAAGCATTTATTGGATGCTAACTATTTTTCTAGAATAGTTTCTATAGGGGTTCAAAATATACCCTCAGCTTTGTTATTTTGGTAGCAATGTTTGAAAAAACACTAAAAACCAATGGTAATAGGTGAGAGATAAAACAATCAAATATGGATTATATGTCTGGATTTTGTACAGATAATCATTAATATTAATTGAGATGTTACTCAAGGTAAGTTCTATCTTTAGAACATACATGAATTACATCATTAGACATTTTCAGTAGAACATGAAACAGGAAATATCATTATATCTTTTCCTAGATGAGGAAACCAAGAATTTACAGTATTTGTTGTTCTGATGATTGGTGGAGGAAGGTCTCAAACCCAGATGTGTGTAATCCTCCAAATCCCATTGTTTTAATGCTATCCTGCTTCCAAGGATGTAAACAGACGATACCTGCAATAAAATGCACATGAGATATTTATGTAAGAGTAGTTACAAAATACTGAATAAAGAAAGGGAAAAATGTACAAGAACTTTTATGAGGGTAGACTTTTCCTGAGCAAAGGAGACTGGGAAGAATAGTTCCAGTAACGTGATCGACACAAACCAGGTCACAGAGGGAAGGATGAGCAGATTTGCTGCCAAGCACGAATAAAAAAACATCAAGTTGTTACACATAGTTATATTGAGGTGAAGGAAGAAAAAGGAAACAGTTTCCCTAGATGACACTGAAGGCAGGATGAGAATATTGAATTTGAGATGCACACATGTATTGTTTTTTTGTGTTTTTTTCTTTTTAAATTAAACTTAATTTAAAAAATATTTTGAAGTCATTTCAAACATGCAGGACAGTTGCAAAAATAATACAAATCCACGCAGAGACCTCCAACATACCCCCCACCCAGAGACTCCCAAATCTAACTACTTCTAACATTTTGCCACATTTGCTGTATCTTTCTATCTATCTATCTAATCTATCTATCTTATCTATTGATTTTCTAAATATTTCAGAGTAGTCATATACATTAAGCTCCTTGAACACTTAATACTTCCTTTTCCTAGCAACAAGGATATTTACTTATATGACCACCTCACGTACAGTTATCAAGTTTAAGAAATTTAACACTGGTATTCAACTCACAGCCCATTTTCCAGTTTTGTTTTGTTTGTTTTGTTTTGTTTGTGTTTTTTTTTTTGTATGTCCCAATAGTGTTCCTTTGGGCATTTTCTCTTCCGTTATTAGATCCAGTCCAGGTTATCACATATGTATTGCCCATAGTTGTTACTGTCTCCTTAATCTCTCTCTTCCCCCCGCCACCCGTCTCATATAGTGGAAGCATATATACAACATGAAGTTTCCCATCTCGACCACTCCCAAGCATACAGTTTAGTAAGGTTAATCACTCTCATAATATTGTGCTACCCTCATAGCCATCCCTTACCAGAACTTTCCCATCACCCCAAATAGAAACCCTCTACCTATTTTGCATTAAATCTCCCTTCACCCTCCTCCCCTACCTCGGAAAACTGTACTCTACTTTCTGTACCTATGAATTTGCGTATTCTAACTATTTGATGTAGCTAGAATACAAGATCTCTCCTTTTGTGTCTGGCTTATTTCACCCAACATGATGCCCTCAAAGTTCATCTGTGTTGTTGCATGTAGCAGAATGTCATTCCTTCATTCCTTTTTAGGCTGAACAGTATTCCACTGTATGTTGAGACCACGTTTTGTTTATCCATTCATCTGCTGATGGAATTTGGACTGCTTAATACTGTCACTAACATTGGTATGCAAATATCTGTCTAAGCCCCTGCTGTCATTTTTTTTTTTTTTTCATATGTACCAAGAAGTGGGATTGCCAGGTCGTACAGTGAATTTATGTTTAACTTTTTTAGGAACTACCAAACTTTTTCACAGTGGCTGCACCATCTTATGTTCCCACCAACAATGTACTAAATTTCGTATTTCTTGGCATCCTTGTTGGCACATATTACTTTCCATTTTTTTTTATAATAGCCATTCTAGAGGATATGTGGTTTTCATTTGCATTTCGCCAGTGGTTAATGATATTGAGCATCTTTTCATGTGCCTGTTGGCTGCCTGTACATCCTCTTTGGAGATAATGTCTATTCAAGTCCTTTGCCCATTTTTGTAGTGAACCCTTAAGAATCCCTTCTCATTTGTTTTTTGTTTTTTTTTTAATCATCATTTTATTGAGATATATTCACATACCACGCAGTCATACAAAACAAATTGTACTTTCGATTGTTTACAGTACCATTACATAGTTGTACATTCATCACCTAAATCAATCCCTGACACCTTCATTAGCACACACACAAAAATAACAAGAATAATAATTAGAGTGAAAAAGAGCAATTGAAGTAAAAAAGAACACTGGGTACCTTTGTCTGTTTGTTTCCTTCCCCTCCTTTTCTACACATCCATCCATAAACTAGACAAAGTGGAGTTTGATCCTTATGGCTTTCCCAATCCCATTGTCACTCCTCATAAGCTACATTTTTATACAACTGTTTTCGAGATTCATGGGTTCTGGGTTGTAGTTTGATAGTTTCAGGTATCCACCACCAGCTACCCCAATTCTTTAGAACCTAAAAAGGGTTGTCTAAAGTGTGCGTAAGAGTGCCCACCAGAGTGATCTCTCGGCTCGTTTTGGAATCTCTCTGCCACTGAAGCTTATTTCATTTCCTTTCACATCCCCCTTTTGGTCAAGAAGATGTTCTCCGTCCCACGATGCCGGGTCTACATTCCTCCCCGGGAGTCATATTCCACGTTGCCAGGGAGATTCACTCCCCTGGGTGTCTGATCCCACGTAGGGGGGAGGGCAGTGATTTCACCTTTCAAGTTGGCTTAGCCAGAGAGAGAGGGCCACATCTGAGCAACAAAGAGGCATTCAGGAGGAGACTCTTAGGCACAAATATAGGGAGGCCTAGCCTCTCCTTTGCAGCAACCGTCTTCCCAAGGGTAAAACTTATCTCATTTGTTTTTGTGCATATTTTTCCAATATTATTTTACATCCTAAATGGATAACAATCTCATTTGCTTTAATAATAACTTAAGTCCAATAGCATACACAAACTGTGTTCCTATATCCCTACTTCCCACCACCTGTATGTAGTTATTGTCACAAATTATGTATTTTTACAAGTCCAAAGCTTTTGATTTATCATCGTTTTATGCATTTACACTTTAGATCCTGTAAGAAGTAAAAAGTGGGATTATAAACCAAAAATACAAACAAAAAAATGCAATGGCATTTATATTTACCCATGTCATAAACTTCACTGGAGATCTTTATTTCGTCCTGCAACTTTGATCTATTATCTAGTAGTATCCTTTCCTTTCAACCTGAAGAGCTCTCTTTTCTTGAAGGGCTAATGAAGTGATGACATGTTCCCTCAGCTTATGTTTATCTGGGAATGTCTTAATCTCACTCTCATTTTTGGAAGACACTTGCCAAATATAGAATTCTTGATTGGAAATGTTTTGGTTTTTTTTACTTTAAATATGCCACCCCACTGCTTTCTTGCCTGTATGGTTTCCTATGAGAAATTAGTCTTATTGAGGCTCCCTTATACATGACATGTTGCTTCTCTCATGATTTTCAAAATTCTGTCTCTGTCTCTGTCTCATTTGACAATTTGGTTATCATATGTTTCAGTGTAAGTCTCTTTGAGTATACCCTGTTTGGAGTTTGTCAAGCATCTTGGGTTTATAGATGCATGTACTTCATTAATTTGGGGCCATTTTCAGCCATTAGTTCTTCAAATATTCTCTCTGCCCCTTTTTCTCTTCCTTCTCCTCTGGGACTTCCACAGTGCATTTCATGGTATGTTTCATGGTGCCCCACAGGTTACCCAGGCTCTGTTCACTTTTCTCCATTATTTTTCCTTTCTGTTTGTGAGACTGAATGGTTTCAATTGTTTTATCTCCAAGTTCACTGATTTTTTTCTCCTTCCAGTTCCAGTATGCTGTTGAACTCCTCTAGGGAACATTTTGTTTCTGTGACTGTAATCTTCAACTTTGTTTACTTTCTATGATTTCTGTCTCATTTTCCTGATTTCCTTTAGTTCTTTGTCCATACTTTACTTTAGCTATTTGAGCATATTTGAGGATCATTTTTAAAAGTATTTTCTGGTACATCCAAGATCTAGTCTTTCTCATTGATGGCTTTTAATTCTTTACTCTGCTCCCTTGCACAAGCCATTGTTTCCTGTTTCTTTGTATATTTTGTAATCTTTTGTTGCATCCTGGACATTTTGATACTTTGATGAGTTATCACTGAAATTTAGACACTGAGGTGCCTGCTCCTTAAGATTTTTTCAGCTAGCATTATGACCAAGATTTCTTTAATGCCAGGAGCTAACCTAAAAAAAAGGAAAGAAAAGAAAAAAACAAAAGAAAGAAAAGAAACCACCTCTTTCAATATTTGTGGACTAACCTGCAGTAGTGCTCTCCTTCTGAGCTTATCTGTCCTAAAAACAAGTTTAGAGAATAGCCTAAGGCAAAAGTATAGGGTCCTCTCCTGTCTTTTCTGTACATGTATCTTTTCCAGAGTAGGCATGCATGGCCCTAGCAAGTCCCCCATATACACAGATCTGAACATCCCATCTTCCCTAGAAAGTGGTGTTTCCTCATGGTCTCAAACACTGCACTGTAAGTTCCATAGCCAGCAACCTTTGCCCCAAGTAGTTGCAATTTGACTGTTCTCTTACAGCATTCTATAGGTGAGCTATCTGTGTGCCTTCTCCACACGGACAATTTCTGGGACAGCGAGTCCTCTGTGAATGTTCTGGTTCAGTCCTTCAGGCTGCCAACAGATTGTCACAAACATATATGCTCCTATTATGTGTATGAAGTTTACTCTTCTCCTCCCAGAACTGGAACCAGGAACCACACTGGGAGCATGGGCCAGGTTTGCAAAACCCTGTTGAGGGGATGGGGAGGGCTCAGCTTGGGTAACTTGAGTTCTTACCTTTTATTCTTTCTTAAGTAGAGAAGTTTTGGGTTTAGAAAATAATCATATGTAATCCCACTAATGGAATGCTAGGGAGGGGTTGGAATGGGAAGATTTAGGCTGTATATATGTTTCCACAAGTGGAAAAAAAAAAAAAAAAGACTGTCTAAATAGATAATGACAATTAAATGCCAAGGATGATCCAGAACTGAGGATGGAGGAGAGGAGGCTCAAAGGGACACAGTTGGGACATAAGAAAAAACAAAAAAGGAAATATAGAATATAAGCTTTGTATCAATGTTGAATCTCTTGAACTTCTTAGCTGCACTTAAAGGGAATGCATAAAAGAATGTTCTTGTTCATGGGAAATGTATATGTGAATTATATTGTTTGTTCAAGGATGTGTGCAGCCTGCTGTCATATGTTCAGAAGACAGAGCAATAGATGATGGATGATAGTTAGGGAGGAAAGAAGGGAGGGAGGGAGGGAGAGAAAGAAAGAAATGGTGGTGTGACAGGATGTTAAAGTTGGTGGATCAGGGTATCGGGGGAGGGGGGTCAGGGTATACTGGAGTTCTGTGTATGGGGTTTGTATTGTTTCTGCAACTGTTCCTATAAGTTTGAATTTATTTCAAAATAAAATTTAAAAAAAGAAAGAATAATCATATATAAAATACAAGATTCCCATATTCTACCTTATTATTAGCACCTTGCATTGGTGTGGAACATTTGTTACAATTGACGAAAGCATAATTTTATAACTATTATTTATTAACTATAGTTCGTGATTTAATTTAGGGTGCACTGTTTAAGTGATACAGTTCCACAGATTTTTATTTTATTTTATTTTATTCTATTGCCATATATACAACTTAATATTTCCCCTTTTAAGTTTATTCAGGTATGTATTTCAGTGTTGTTAATGACATTCACAATGTTGTGCTACCATCAACACCATCCATTTCCAAAATATTTCCATCATTGCAGATAGGAACCCTGCACATTTTAAACTTTAACTTCTGTTCCCTATACCCACCCTATCCCCTGGTAACCCATATTGTAAATTCTGACTCTATGAGTTTGCTTATGCTAATTATTTCATATCAGTGACATCATACGACATTTGTCCTTTTTTGTCTGTCTTATTTCATTCAACATGTTGTTTTCAAAATTCATCCATATTGTCACATGTATCAGAACTTAATTCCTTTTTATGGCTGAATAATATTCCATTGTATGTATATAGTGCATCTTATCCATTCATCAGTTGATGGACATATGCGTTGCTTCTATCTTTAGGCAATTGTGAATCATGCTTCTATGAACATTGATGTGCAAATTTCTGTTTGGGTCTCTTCTTTCAATTCTTTGGGATATATACCAAGTAGTGGGATTGTTGGGTCAAATAGTAATTCTATAATCAACTTTCTGAGGAACTACCAAACTGTCATCCACAGTAGCTGTGCCATTTTACGTTGCCTCCAGCAATGAATGAGTGTTCCTGTTTCTCCACATCCTCTCCAACAGTTGTAATTTTCAGTTTTGTTAATAATAGCCATTCTAATGTGTGTGAAATGAAATCTCATTGTGGTTTTGATTTGCATTTCTCTGATGGCTAATAATATTGAGCATCTTTCCATTTGTATATCTTCTTTGGAGCAATGTCTAACCAAGTCGTTACACTTTTTTTAATTGAGTTGTTTGTCTTCTTGTTCAGTTGAAAGATTTATTTATATGTTCTGGATATTAAACCTTTAAAACAATAATCTCTGTGGATAACTTCCTTGTAATACTTGTGTTCCATCACTGGCTTTGTAACTTCATCTTTCCACTTGATGTTCTCATAGAAATCCTGAGCAGCAGTGCTACGGAGACACTTTGAAGACTACTTGTTCTGTTTACACACTAGGGCTCCAGAGTTTATAAGTGATTTATAGTGCTGGGTACTTCAGACTTCATCACACCACTCAGAAAAACAAAAAGACCCCGAGATTACTTTCCTCAATATACTCCCCTTGACATTGCAAGGAAAAAAGAAAGACCCACAGAATACTGAACCGTGCTTATCAAAGCTGAAACAGAGAAAACAGCTTTTATAATTATGTACTTAATAACCTTCATGAAACTTTAATAGCAGGTATAAATAAATTATTCACGCTGGGAAATTATTATGGTATCAATTTGAATTCTCTAACAATGAATCCACAACCCCCGCCCTTGACATTTCTGTTATTTAAAAGGATGAATATGGAGCCTACCTTAATGAGGTCTCTAGAGAAGAGAGCATTACAACCTTGTTCAGTAACCCACTGATGATATTTAATAAAAGTCACATGATTTACCTATGCTTTAGAAACTATTTATACTGCTTTATGAAAATTGCATTGTTTCGAGTTGGGGAATTGGTCATAAGATGGTGGGAAGAAGAACTACCTTTCTTTATTGAGCACCAGACACTTTACAAACTTTATCTTATTTAACCTGTTGTGAGCTTTCTAAAGGCAAGTGCAGTGCAGGAAATAATAAGCCCTTAATGATATTTGTTAAACTGATGCTTCATCAGAATGTTATAAAACAGCTGACATTATCCCTATTTTGCAGTTAAGAAAAGAGACTCAGAAAGATGAGCTAGCTTTCAAGAAAACATGCTAGAAACCATTTGAAAACCTAAATTTATCTGATTTGAAAGCTTTTGAAGATAGACCTGCTATACTGATTGTTTTTTTGTTTCAGTAGATACTATTTTATTAGCTGAATTTTATATTTTCAGGTATTTTCTTACACTGCTGACAAAGAAATCCGAACCGATGACTTATGCTTGGATGTTTCTAGACTCAATGGACCTGTAATCATGTTAAAATGCCACCATATGAGAGGAAATCAATTATGGGAATATGATGCTGAGGTATAGTATTTTCCTTAATTTACCAATTATTTAATGTTTGCTCTCTTTTCTATATTTCAAATATATTTAAATCCTAAGCTGTTTTTTTCTGCACTGGGAGAGTAGTATTTTCAAGCATGCATGTTCATATCTGATGACATTAGGGTGACTTATCATATAGAGATGCTTTTTGGCCAAACTGGTTCATTAGTATAAAACATGCATCAGGAAAATAAAATCATTTTTATGTGCTTAAAGCTTTTTATCTTCATGTACTTGCTCAACATAAATGAGGAAAGTTAAGCTTGTCTGAGAGGTATACATGGAGATTTTCAAACAGGGCAATTTTGTCAATATTTTATACTTTCAAATGTTATATTTTACACTGTCATGTTCTCTGAAATTTACACTTCCCAACCTAAACGAAAAAAGCTGACAGAATTGGTGTTTACAATAGCAAATATTTTGCAGAATTCAATATACTAATTAGGCACATAATCAGCTGAGCAGCCTCTTCTCAATATAGTACACCTTTCTGATATAAGAGAGGGAGAAAACACAATCTAGCACAACAAAATCACTGTTGAAGCTTATAGCCAGGAGGTGTGTAAAAACCAGATCAGCCATCAGATGGAGCTAATAAATAGGAAATATTTTCCTTTGCATAAGGAAGTTGCCTTGATATAGCTTCATTTCTTTCCATTTCTGTTTGCTTAGCAAAATGACTTGGTCATCTGTACATTTCCCACATTAGTAAATGGTTGGTGATTTATTTAAAAGGAAAAATAACTTTTTTTCCAAAATAAATAATACTTAAGAGGTAAATGAGTTTCGCAGATGTAATGTTCTGAGCAAGCATCTTCAGGTATGTCAAAAAGGTCTTCCTTTTTAAAACACTATAGGGTTAAATTTGGGGACTAAATTTATGCCAGATTATCAGGCTCTTTGACCACAAAATATTCTTTTTCTGATACATAATTAAGGGTGGACACCCTGAAATCTTCCTGTTCATTGCACCAATGTGTTCTGTCCTGACTCTTGCCTTCTCAATCCTTATCCCCTTCTTTGACCACCATCTTTTTCTCTTTAATTATTTATCTATTATCACTACCCTTCATAACAAGCCTGAAGAAGAGATTCCTTCTATTAAATGCGAATGGGTGAATCTGGACCCTTAGTCAGCTGTCTGTCTCTTCTATGAGGAAAAATACGATAAAGTAGAAATTCTTGCAAGTAATATTTTTAAATACAGCTTTCTGTTGTCATCGCTGTCACTGTTGTTTAGTTTCTACCAGAAGGCCAGGACTTTACTGGGCTCAATCTAAAATTAAGGAAATCTAGAGTATATTTATAAAGAAAGGGGAATGATAATAACTGTATTTTTATAAGATGAAGCAGTATTGAGTTTCAGAATACCACTTTTAATCTTTAAAGTTTCCATAGCTCTTGAGGGAACACAAGCTTCTAGAATTATAACCCAAATTCCTTAATTTCTGAATAACTATCGTTAGTCATTACATGTATATTTTTGTTTTATTATTATTTATTTGTTTTTTTATTATTATTTTCTATCAAAGATAGCAATGTCACTGAATACCAAGGGATTATGAAAGAGATATGAAAACTAAAAAGAGGTAGCTTCACCAAAGATAAAGAAATGGTATTCATAAATTTACTATTTTGAAAGATAAGTAGTCTGCTGCAGTATTTTAGAGCATTGTAATATTTTGTGTCATATAAATTTTGCTTCTAGAACACACATAAATGCTTATAATAAACCATAAATATTGAGAAATTTCTTATTTTAAATATATATTCCACTCATCTCAATGATTATATTACATGGCTTCATTTAATCTCTTATAGGTTTATCTTTAGTTAAATTGTGGTGTTCAATTTCTCTAGTGATACCACTCTGCCAAATTTAATAATTTGTAAATCATAATGTAGAGACATCACATGAAAAGAATAATTGTAGGACTAATGCATTGACTTTCTGCAAATTTCAGCTTTAAAAGACTGAATTTTATTTCTGAGAAAGTTACAAAAAAGATGATTTTTAAGGTAATTGAAATATACTGTTTATTTTTTCTGACTTCTTTTTCTTTCAAAGTTTAGGTTTAGGGTTCCATTGGTCCACATGTTATAAATGCAGTATCTGAGACAACAACCCAGAAACTCGAAATTGGAATCTATATTTTCATAAAATATCCAGGTCATTCATACGCTCATTAAAGTTTCAAAAAGACAGGTGTAGACAATTGCCAAACATTTTCATATCTTCCTCAGTCTTTCTGTGCACTTGAAAACATATCGCAGAGTTAGTAAATACACTTGGAATATGACAAGACCTACACAGGGGAAGGAGAGCAAAAGAGCACGAGGCTCCGAGATGAGAAAGAGGAGTAAATGCTAAGATTCTCTATTCTTCTCACATTCCAACCAGAGAAATTAGACAAGTGTTGCTTGCTACTTCTTTAATTCAAGTCTTGACATTTTGCTGGCAAGCACATTATTAGCCCTCTCTGAGATACCTCTGAATTGGTGCAGCTTCAAAGCAGAATAAAATTTGAATTACAGAGCTGAAACTTACCTTAAAGTTCTCTTCGTTTAGCCTTTATCGGGAGGAAACTAAAGCACAAAGATTATAGCACCAGGTACCAAGCCAAGATTCAGCTCATAATGAAGTATTCAAAGAAAGCTACTTATCGGTATAATTTTGAATCTCACAGTACGATACTGAATCACACAGTGTGAACACCAAAAATATTCTATCATTCATCTCCCATAGTCCTTTCAATCTTAGAAAAGAAAGTCATGAAAAGAAAATGAACTGTTGGAATATCCAGGGAATTGGGAACAGTGTCACGAAAACTCAAAACGTATTCCATCTAGCTGCTGTGGATCTGTTTACTTTTTAGGTGAGTGGGAGGAAAAGAGAGGGGAATAACGTTTATTGACTATCATTTTCCAGGCTGTTTCTATCTTTTTTACTCATTCAATTTTCATAATAGCCTTATAAAATAGATATTCTTGTCAGTATTTGCAAATTAGTAAGCCAAAACTTAGAAGGTTTAAATGACTCGTCTAAGTGTGTAGATCCCAGGTTTCTGGCACTAAATCCTACAATCATTCTACTACTCTACATTGGAAAACTAGAACCAATTAAATATTTTTAATGGTGATGATATAGTAAACTAAATATACATTATTATAAATGAAAGAAATGATTAATAAATATTATCAATTTGCACCAAATTTTATTTACATAGAATTTCTCCTTTATTTAATAATGGGAAAGATTTTCTGAAATAAATATGTTCCATTTACCTAAGCAGGAAATCATAAAGCTACTTTAGCAAATAAGGTCTAATTGCTTACATGCATTAACTGCAAATATTAATAAAATAATTAATATTTCTCTAACTGCTCCAATTTAATCAAACTAAGTATCTATTGGTAAGAAATACATGTCTTTGGTCAACTTTGATTTGAAACAGATTTTTCCTCTTTCCTATGTAAATATTTCATAAATAACATGGCCATGAACTTAATTTGTGATTATTTTGTATCTGGCCTAACCTGTTCAATTTTGATACAACCTGAGCATTATTAGCAAAACTGCAGGATCCCCATCTGGCCAGGAATCTCTTGAATAAATTATCTGATCACTGAGGTACTATGAAATGCACATTGCCACAGAATTAAAATAAAAAGGAGAAAAAAGGCAACTAAGTTTCATCTCAATGAGACATTTTTAAAATTAATTTTAGGATGGTCTGTCATTCTTCGATTCTGTTTTATTCAGGTTTTCTTATATTCTGTTTGAGCATCACAACTGTGCTCTAACCCAGAAAAATTTACATTTTTCTGCAGTAAGAACACATAACCACATTTCTTTTTATACATTCAGGCAGCTACATACAGTATGAGGATCTAATTTTAGAACAGAACACTTCTGCTCAACAAACGCTATGCAACAAAGAAAAACATGAGAGCAAATTATGATGCTAAAAATAAGTCCCTGCTTTTCATGTGACTGAACAAGCTGACTGAGAAAATACTTGTTATGAGTCCAATATCCAACTGTATCAAATGTTTCCCATAGTAACAATATAAGAAATTTTTTCAGAAGATAAAATATGTTGGGTTGACATTTGCTGAAATCACAGGTGCTCTTATTTAGGTGTTAAATAATGCCCCTTCTTTTATTTACCTTCATCAGAAAGCAGGTAAATGGGAATATAATTTCAAGGTAAGTGATCTATGGCTAGCGACCCAGCCCATTTCCCTATGTAGCATTCCTAATAAAAACAATGGCTCTGTTTATCTTGTGAAGACTGTGCATATCCAACAGGTATGACCTTTCTAGATTCCCAGTAACTGTGACTTCTTATATAGAATCAACCAGTGGACAGAAATTTCAGTGGTTTAGGGTTGTATATTTAGTTCCTGTTTGTTAAACATTTAGACTTGGTTTTCAGCATACTCATATTCTATTTAGCTGAATGTGCAGAATATCTTGTGAGGAGATCACATAATATCTTGAATAACAACTTTATTACATTAAGTTTTAAATAATTGTTATTCTGCACTTGATCAATAAGGAAATTCTATTACTTTTGCCATGAAATTAAATATCTATAATAGTCTAATTTTGTTCTTACTTTGTTTATATTATAGAAAATAAAATAATCAGTTGGATTTAATTTTAAACTTAAATAAGCCATCTTTAAAGTGAGAACTATATGGTTGGTCCTTAAATCAACTGTGCAGACAGTTCTATTTGTTCATTAAAATATTAAAGTTTGTATTTATGGCCTTTTAATACAAATCTGATCAAATTTTACAGTATTGGAATTCTTATTTTTTCACCGAAACCTGCACATTCCAGTTGTTTTCATTTAGAAATTTATCTTTGAAGGGGTAGATTTAGTTACTCCATGATACATCTCTTCCCACATAGCAAAACATACAAATATGTTTAAAGGCAAGAATAATGATTTTCCTTATGTAACTTAAAATAATATTTAAATTTTATACATTCCAGGAACTGTTAATGCTTTACACTTCAGAAGAGAACAATTAAATAATGCTATATTATAAACAAAAACTAATACTAACTTAGGGTTGATTTTATCCTACTTTCTAGTCAATATTTTAAAAACAGCTATAGAAAAAGATACTCTGTATTAAGGGGCATGTCACCCTGAAAATCACATTGCCTTCAAAACTGAGTTAACATGATATTCTCCTAAAGGTGTAAGAGGCATTTGCAGCAAATGTAACATAAGATGGTGTATTTTATAAAGAGCATTTAAAAGGAAAGAAATGTACACCCAATATAAAAACACACAAGGCTTTGAGAGAAATATTGATATCAATGTCAAATGAAAATGAAAAAAAATTAATTGAAGCAACTATCAAAGATGCATATATAAAAATTATTTCTTGTGTATCTTTTATTCATTTCCTTATCCTATTAATATCAAAGAAATGTTTTTAATGGCAACTCAAAATACTGGTGAAGATATGCAATAAAACCAACACTCATACAGGATCTTGGCATTATGTTAGCTGCTGCTGCTATTATTATACATTATTATTAAAGATATTTTTTATAGAGAACTTTGCTAATACGTATTAAAATGCTCATGCCATTTGAACTTTTACTTCTACTTTTAAGAATCATTTCTAAAGAAACATGATGTGGAGAAAGATGTTGAGATGTTTATCACAGCATTGTTTAGAGTAGCTCCACATTGCAAAGACATTTCCCCAAAATGGAGAAATTAAATGAATTTTGGCAAATAAATTTCATAGAAATTGTTTACCTCAAAATATTTTAGGTTATTTTAAAGATAGGAACGATACAGTATAAATGTAAGAAGCAGGATACTTAATTAGATGACCTCAATTATAAAATTATACGTAATATAAATTATAGAACAATCAGTGGAAACACAAAATATTAATAATTCTTGTCTCTTCTAGACAGACTAGACACAATAAATAAATTATACTTTGTATTCAAAAAAATTAAACAGTAAATACTTTTATTGCTTTTTTAAATAAATAATTTTTATCTCAGTGGGGTTGTTTGAGATTTCTAAGTTTTCTTCTGATTTGTAGCTTTTTAGAAGTATCTGGAATAAAGGTTCCTTCCATTTTTCTCATGGTCATTTATTTTTTGGAAAATATATATTTGTTTTTTCTAGAAATTTGTAAATTGTATTCTTGTTCTGGGGTCAGATGTCCTGAACATAAATGAAACAGGTTTTTTTTTGTTTTTGTTTTATACCATGGTAAACGTTATAATTCATTTTTCTTTTTAAGGACACATGAAATTCACAATCACTAACACTATGGTCTTTAATGTTAACATAGCATTTCCAAGAAAAGTTCATTAAGAGTTGAGAATGATCTAGGTGAGAACTATCATATAGCACACATAGGAAATTCAGGTTTGGTTAAAAAAACTAGTCTCTTTAGCAAATCAAACTCTTCCATGAACAGTGTTATTTTAAAAATATATGATATATGATAACGTTATCTTTCCTATCTTACAAATCATGTGTCTACTGTTTTACTATAGACCTCAAGCAATTTGAAAATTGAAAAGGTAAATCCAATAATTTGTACCCATTAAGCTGCTCAAGAGATATAGGCTAAGTTTAATACAATTTATTTTCTGCTTTGGCCTTTCACTGAGTGTTTCATTTAGCAAACTTTTTGAGTGCTTTCTGTGACTGGACACAGGGCTTGATGATGTGATTAATTGTGGGCCATGGCTTTCATGGAGGTTATGCCTTCTTGGAGGAAGCACTTGAAAAGCAAGAAACAGAAAAATAAATTAATTAATTATAAATTGTGTTTGGAGATGTAGGTCAAATTAAAAGTTCAGAATGAGTTTATCTTTTTTCTTTGTCCTCTCTTCTTTACGTTTTGAATTGACATCTAGACTAATGTGACAATGCAGAGGTAGAACCCTTATAAAGATGACTAGGTTAGCTCTGTGAAATCTAAGTGGAAGCCGTATGAGTATCATACTATATAAAGTAAAGCAAAGCCTTAAAGCTAAATTATCCCTTGGCTTCTTCCTTTGCATCCATATTTTCCTCAAAGTTAGGGCAAAGAATGAGGAGACCTAAGTCCATGATTGAAAACTCTCTGATTAATAAACTATTTTGAATATCCACTTACAAACTAACTCATTTAGCACCAAAAGTACTAGAATGAGTACCGGTAATATAACTTTTTCTATCCAAAATAACCTTTTGCCCCAAAATGTTTCCTCATTGCATTTCAGACCCCTCTTAATATCCTGCCTTTCCATTTACTCCTACTGATAAAGTTGATATTAAAGACACATAAAAGGGTGCATTTTAAATGCATCTATGGATGCAATTATTGTGATGTATGCCTTTCATCCTCACCCAGTAGAAACTGCATGTTGCCAAGAATGATTGATTTGTTATGGCCTTTGTACTTGATTTTGTCATTATTCATTATTTTCTTTGTCAGACTCACACCCTTCTTCACATAATCACCCAGTCCTGTCTCTCAGTAAGCAAGGGAGCTGATGGCTCCCCACATCCCACTGTGGAAACATGTAAGGATAGCTCTTTGGAAAAATGGCTACTAAGAAACTATTCAAGAATGGAAGTTTTTAGAAATATTTTTCAAAATCCTACTTATGACATTATCTAATAATTTTGGGACTTTATGTTGAATACTTTATTAACCTCGTTTTAGCATTTTCCTTATATGCTTTCATAGAAATCTGGGAATTTACTTCTCTAAAATGTGGTTAAAGAAAAATCTTTTATGAACTATTTTTCCATGGAGTTATTTTTCTCTTTTACGTTTTAGCTGCTCATTAATTTGAAGATTGCATGTATTAATTAGTGTTTAGTCTGAATACTCATTTTCCATATTTTTCTTTTTTTCAAATATAATTGCATAAATAAAATCGATAGAGAATATTATGACATTGACAAGAAGTTTGTCAACTACAAAGTTAGTGGGCATGGTCACCAGCACTGCCCTTAATTCAGTCACCAACTGCAATTAGGGGGGTGTACCCAAACCATACTCAGGTTCAGTAACTGACTAGAAACATTCAGAGAGCCCACTGAAAGCTATTATAATCACAGTTACACTTTTTTACAGAGGAAGCTTACAGATTAAAATCACCAAGCACATTGGGCAGAATCCAAGGGATATACTAAATGCAAAGCTTCCTATCCTCTCTCCATAGAGTCAGGACACTTTATTCTCCTGGTATGTGTGTGTGAAAATAGACAAGGAGTGTTGCCAACTAGGGGAACTAACCCAAGCTTTGGTGTCCAGAGTTTTTGCTTTGGCTTCATCATGTAGGCATGTGTGCCAGTCTGGATATATCATGTCCCCCCAAAAGCCATATTCTTTAATGCAATCTTGTGGAGGCAGATATATTAATATTGATTAGGTTGGCGTCTTTTGACTGAGTATTTGCATGGAGATGTAAGTCAATCAACTGTGGACAAAACGTTTGATTAGATTATTTCCATGGAGATATGAACCCTGCCCATTCAGGATGGGTCTTGATTTAATCACTGGAGTCCTACAAAAGAGTTCACAAACAGAAGGAGCTCAGAGCAGCTAAGAGGGACATTTTGGAAAGAAGCTAAGAGCTGATGCTGACACTTGGAGATGCCTGGAAACGTTTGGAGATGCTAGCCCAGAGTTTGCTCCAGAGAAGCTGAGAGAGGACCCTGATGCTTAGATGCACAGGAGCTGAAGAAGCTAAGAGAGACCCAGAGACATTTTTGGAGAAAGCCATTTTGAAACGCAATCTGGGAGCAAAGGACGAGCAGACCCTAGCCATGTGCCTTCCCAGCTGACAGATGTATTCCAGATGCCCTTGGCCATTCTTCAGTGAAGGTTTCATCTTGTTGATGCCTTAGTTTGGACACTTTTATGGCCTCAGAACTGTATATTTGTAAATTAATAAATCCTCTTTATAAAAGCCAATCTATTTCTGGTATTTTGCATAATGTCAGCATAGCAAACTGGAACAGTATGATTGACTATTTGCCAAAATGGTTGCTCAGAGTCTCCCAATTGAATGATTCCATGTGCCCCAAAGCAACCACATATACCACATTGTTGGTGTTTCTGACATGGTCAGTCTCACTCTAAGACTATGTGTATGTGGCCAATCCTTGCCCTAAATTACGTTGTTAGCCTAGTATGACCCAAGGCTTCCAGGCAAACAAAGACACTATAGATTACCTCCCAGAAGCTCAGGGCAAACACCAAATCTCTTCATGGCCAAGATTAAATTCTTTGCAGAGCCATATTAGCTCTTTTGGCTAACTACAACTGTGTCTATATGACAATAGATTTTAGATCAGAGCTGAAAAAATCAATTAAAAAGCTAACATAGTCCGAAAAATGGATTGTTTTTGAAACATTGAAATTATTTGATTATGTTAATTTTAGACACTTTGTGTGCAAAGAATATTCTTTCTAGACTTTATAATTGTTTTTGTCTGAAACTTTAAGCAAATGTATTATCAAAGACTAAATCTTTATGACTTACAGTCATAAATGACTTTGTGAAGTTAATTCTAAACATTTCTTTGTGATTGGCTATGTAATATAATAATAATAAAAGTTTTTAAACATTGTACATTTTATCTCACATTTCTGTGATTTTTTAATATCTTCTTAGTAAGCAATAAAATGAGCCAATATTCAATTCAAGTTAACAGGAAATAAAGGACATTACATTGTCCAGTATCTTCCTATGAAAGCATATGGGAAGTTAAGGACTTATTCTGGCTCCTATGCACCAATTAAATTTGTCAGTGGAAGACGCAGTAGATTTGGGATACTAGAGACAAACTGGGAATCTGGACATATGGAAAGGGAAGGAGAGAAAGGGCATTTTTTAGAACCGCATTTGAGACAAGGACATACCAAACATAAGAGCTGGAAAAGCTGGAAAACTATTGTACACAGGGAATTTGTGTAGTAGGCATTTCGCATATATCATCTTAGTTTGTTCACAAAGCAACCAAGCCTGGTAGTGTGAACCCAGCATGAGGTCTTCTTAGGTATAAACTTTTAGTTTCACAAGACTAAGCATCAGTTTACTTGGAGAGCTCTAGGCAGAAAATACAGCTGCTTCTCTCAGAAAGAGAACTTGCAGCAATTCCTACAGCAGTTTAGAGAGCCTTCTGAGAGCTAACTTTTCCACACGTGACAGCAAGAGAATGAGATCCAAATCAGGTGTGTGTGGAAACCACCCTGGCTTTATAGCCTTATGCCCTACATTAGATAATATCTCTCGTAACAACTCTATAAGCATGAATCCAAGGAATCCAATGGAACATGTAGAATTACAAGGGTCTCTGTCTTAGAAAAGTCCCATATTTGGCTTCCTATAAGGCATTTATAATTTATAAGGCCAAATACAGTTTACCAATAAGAGGTCATATTTGTCATAAGCAGTATTGTCTAGAAACATAGTTAACATTTTTACTCTTATCAGATTACCTAGGGATCAGAGCTAGATAGTTAATTGAAGGCCACATTTTTAAAGCACAAGGGGAAAGGGTATGTTTTTAAGTACTTGTTAGTTAAGTACATATTTTCTGACAAAGAATCTGATTCCTCAGAATTTGGGGGGAGTTTGCCCAAGATTTCACAACTAGTGAAGTGGGAGCAGGAATTCACACCCAGGTCTATCTGAGCCTAAAGTGTTTGCTCTCTCTACTATACTATCAATTTTACATTTTTTGGTATTTTGTTTGTTACCTTCGCAGCAGTGGCTTTTGACTATCAATGAATTCCTAAAAAGAAAATATTTATGCACTTTTTTAGCAAGAACAATGGTAACCAGTATTTTTAAGTTATTATTTGTGTAGTTGGCATTACATATTCAATGCGATCCTTAAAGAAAAGTCTCAAAGTCTGTGTTCAGATGTATGTTTTTTACCTAGGCTAGCTGATAATTAACCAAAGCAATCATCTACTATGCTGTGTGATCAATTAGAGTAAGGCAAAGGCAGTTCCTCCTGGGATATCTAAATGGTCAATAACATTCGATTTATGTAACTAACATTCGATTTATGTAAATGCATATATTTTTTAAAAAAAACATCTAATAGAAGCAAGCAAGGGTAAGTGGCCTTTTTGAAGGAGGATATACAATCAAAGACCTCGGGTATGTAACAAAAATGAAAAATGTTTAGTTGATTTTAGCTAGGAATTTTTAGAAAAAAGTATTGTTTTTGTTTTGTTTGTGTCTTTTTTTTTCTAAGCTGATTGCTGGTTCAATATCTGGCATTATAAGCATAAATCAACCACCTTCTTGCCTATTTTTAGTCATTTCTTCCTTGCTCCTTTTTTTAGTATCAATAGTTTGTTCCCAAGAATTGAAAGAGCAACAACAAAGGCCCCAATCTTGAAGTCTCCCTCATATCTAATAACCTTCTTCTTTTAATTTCCTGCTTCTTGTCTACTAAACATCGTCCACTCTAAACTTATCTTTCATGCCCTCTTTTCTCAGAACAATGCATTCCAGGGTGTTTTCAGCCCTAATCCATGCAAATTATAATTGTTCTTGGCAGTATTTCCACACCGTTTTATTGCATGATCCTGTATTTTTTTTTTCATTCAATTTTCAAGATCAAAAGCCCAAAAAAAAGATTTGGTAATTTTCCACCAAAATAAATAAATAAATAAATAAATATATGGAGTGCCTTTGTTTCAAGTACTCCTGCAGATCCCCTCCCATACCTTCCAACTCCTCCCTTCTGTTTAGACAGTTTTTCACATAGTATGGCCCTAGTCATTATCCATGAAACTGAGCAGAAATAAAACTAGAATGTATAAAGCATATTGATTTTAAATGTATGTCTGGAAAGTCCAAAAAATATGATTTCAGAGTATAAGGGAGAATTCAAAAGAGAAGACATGTAATGACAGGTTAACATGATGCAATTATTGGAATTACATTTCAGTCTCTGGGTACCGAGAGGATGTTTATTAATGATTATCATAAGAAAATAAAATATACAGGTAGTATTTTAAAATATATGACCATTATGTTGCTACTTTTATTTGATATTGACATATTTTTTAACATTCTTAAAAATATAAACCAAAATATAGTGAACACACTATTAAGGAGTACAGATCACTTGTTGCTATGATAAATCACCCTTCCGTAATATATGTCTCAGTCACAGATACTATAGTTTGTTGTTTATTTTGAAATAAAATCACTCACAGTTTTGTTCATTTGTGTCACAGCTGTGACCTCTATTTGCATGTTTACCAATGGTGACTGAATAGCAAATGCCTAAGAAAACCAGGCTTTTGAGGAAGCTTGTTAATATTTGTAGCCCTCAACTGAACTCAGATCTCACAAATGGGCTTCTGTCAAAGAAGCCTGAATCTAGGCAATCACGATAACTATCAGTCCATTTCTTTAACCACCTGCAAAAAAGGTATATTGGACAATGATGAAACCATATTAGTCAAAGTTGGGTAGTAATTCTGAGACACCTGTGCACAGTTCCTTTTACAAAAATATAACAGCAGGTAATATTTTAAGACAAATTTTAAAGAGCAGATTTAATCTGATATGCTGGTTCACTTAAAGATAAAATAGGCTGCACTGATTGTTGGTTATGTTTTACAGAGACTCACCTTGAGACATGTTAACAGTAACCAATGTCTTGATGAACCTTCTGAGGAAGACAAAATGGTGCCTACCATGCAGGACTGTAGTGGAAGCAGGTCCCAACAGTGGCTGCTAAGGAACATGACCTTGGGGGCATGACACCTGAGGACTGTTTTCCCCAAGCCAGGAAAGTGTCTACACTTATGTTTTTCCATTATTTCAATTAGGGGAAGTATTAACTTTGCTGAATTGAAAGTTTTAAAAATCCTTTTAGTATTTTAAAACACAGTTGTTTATAATTCATTTTTAGGAACATTTGCTTATTTCCCTCCTGAAATTTGTACCTGATCAAAAAAGCACATAAAAAATATAAATAACAGCAAACTGTTATTAAACATCACAACAACTTAAAAAACAAATTGTGTTTGCTTTAAAAAAAATCCTTATTGCTCTCATCTAACATAGTCAGTTGGGGGTTATTTTGGTTTTAGTTTTTCTTATAGTGATTGAAAGACAGACAATGTAAAATGCCTTATGAGATGTCTTCATTATGAAATATTATTTTATAAACTCACTCTGTTTCTACTAGGCTTTCATGGAAACATCTTGAATTTCCATGTCAATAATATATCCAAATATTAAATTATTTCTGAGCAGTGAATTCGTTATACAAAATAAGTTCCAAGTTTTATACCAAGAAAAAAATGGGAATTGGATATTAAATGCACAGAATCCTTATGAAAGCATCACATGTAAAGAAAGAAGAGGTTAATTTGAAAATTCAATTGAAAGTACACGAACTCTAAAGAACTTAGCGAGATATTGAGAGGGGAACAAGAAGAAGCTAAAATACGATTAAATCATTTTAAGAAGTACTCTGGCTGGGTTCCAGTCACTCCTAACACAGGCTGAAGTGAAAGAATTGTCTTAGTTCCAGAGTTGACGTCGGAAACTCACTACTGTCTTTTTCTCTTCACTTGAGAGATTGTGGCTTGTCACTTAATAATGGACAGATTTACATGTAAAACATAGTTTTCGCCTGCATTTTTAACTCTTTTGCATTTGAATGTTTTAGTTACATAACCATTGTAATTTTAATTTTATATTTTTAAATAAGAATGCATTATTATCAGAATTTCCTTGCTATGCTACAATAGCTACATTTTTCATCACTAGAGGAAGAAAGAATTCAGTACACATCCATTGAACTTCTATTTTAATTAAAACTTCTATTTTAATTGCTAAATATCATTTTCCATAAATATGGCTCAAGGAACACAGCATAATTAGGCTAACTTCACATGTTCTTAATCCGTCTTAAAACACTTTGTTTTTAAAGTTCAAGAGCAGAAGACATGAAAAGAGGAAAAATCTATCAGTGGATTCCTACTAATAAGTTTCTGAATTTGACATCATGTAAAATGCTTTTACCATAAAATTGCTCTACATGTGTGTATTTTATTAATTATGAATGCACTCAGCAGCTAATAGAAATTTGAAAGACAGAAAAAAAGGAAAGCGAATTCTGTGGAGCAGAAGGCTTCACATCTTTGATCCTCATTTTCTCTTAAGCTCTTATAAAAAAATTTAATCAGTTTGGCTATATACAGACCCACTCTCTTTCTCTCTCTCTCACACACACACATACACACTCACACACATATACAAAGACAGCTCACACAAACACTGCTTTATAATGAAAAGAAAAAAACTTTTCTTAAGACCGGTAAAACCTTGTATGAATTTTCTCAGCTAGCATTCTCAGCTAGTGTCTCCTTTGGCTTACCCTGGTACAACTATGGGGAAGTCGTCTACAACCTGTGTACTCCTTAAAAGCTTCTTCAAGACCACTTACCGTGTAAACAGCCCCACCCTGAGGTCTCTGGCAATCCGTGAATCTCTAAAATTGTAAACAAAAGTGTGTGTCAGGGTAGTTTTCTGAGGAGAGAATTGATAGCTTACAGCATTCTCACAAAGGAAGTTCCAACTCCCAAGAGGTTGAGAATCACTATTTTAAATTGATAGTGGCCTCCCAAGTCAACTGTGCCTAATTTAACAATCACATTTTCCACTTTCACTCTCTTTTTCTTGTTTCTTCTCTTATCTGGCCTAAAATAAGGTAAAATGTTCCTGCACAACATTCTTCTTTAAACTTAAGGATTCCTTTATACAATTTGTTCCACTCATCATTGATTTGCCAATCAAATGCATGTTATCTAGAAAATCATCAATGACAGATTTAAAAAAAAAAAACATACCTACTCCATTGAAACTGAATTCAGACACATTTCAACAGCATTTTAAATATTTGAAGGTGTATTATGGTGTGGGAAAAATTAAAGCTGCATAAAACTGCATGAACTTCTCAACAGAAGCATTTTCAAAGCTTCTTCCGATGGTGTGGAATACATGTCTTCAGAGTTTGTAACAAACCAAAAATCACATAAAATATTGTAAAAGACCAAAACCTAGAAAATAGTGGCTAGCATTCATTTTTTTTTTCAAAAGCATTTATTGTATTCAGTGCAGAAAATTAAACCCATGATTGGAGTCACAAAACATTTGTCTCATACATCTGTTCTCTATGTAACTGGACTAATATATATTTCAAGTTATTTCAAGCCACCTCCTTCTGCAGTCTTCCCCTTCTTAGTAACTCTAATGGTAACTTAAAGATTCAAGATATTCGGGTTAAAAGCTAAAGTCACTTTTCACTCTTTCCCCTTCACCTTATAGCTAATCTATCAGCAAATTTTATTGACACTACCTTTGAAATATAACCAGAAACCAATGACTTAACGTATCCACTGTGCAGTACTATCTCTACCCTTTTTAATTGCAATATGCTAATAATTTGATTCCCTAAGTTCCTACCCCTTGTCTTTAACAATCTTTTCTCCATACAACACACATAGTGATTCTGTGAAAACATAGTTTTGATTGTGTTACTTCTGCTTGCAACCTTCCAGACTTCTTACATGGCTGCCAAGAGTTGTCTGTGAACAACACCCCCCTACGCGCGCGTGCGCTCTCTCTCTCTCTCTCTCTCTCTCTCTCTCTCTCTCTCTCTCTATCTCTCTCTCTCTCATGTTTCTGACTACAGTGCTTAACCATTCTGTTCCTTGCTTACCCCACTCTGCTGCCAAGAAGTTTCTGCCTCAGCATTTTGCTCCCTCTTCTCCACAGAGCGCTCTCACCCACTTTAATACTCTACTCAAATATTTTCTCATCAATGAGACAAAACCTTCTCTTACCTGGACTCCCTATGCCTGTACCTCTGACAAACTACAAGTTCACTTCTTCATTGTTTTTCTCCCCCTCCATCTCCACACCCCACCACCTCCCCCACAACACCTAGAGTGTGAGCCCCAAAAAGGCAGGGGCTTCTCAGTTTTGTTCACTGTGGTATCCCCAGCATCTAATTTAGTGTTTGGCACATAGTGAGTATTTAGATATTTCTTGAGTTAATGAACTGAAATATGTGTGTTAAAGCTGCTAAGTGCTACTGTATCATGCCTTTTTTTGCACAGTATTTTACATTTAAAAATAAAATCTAGTAATATATTTAGACAGGATTTGCATAACTTTGTCTCCAAGTGATACTTTTCTTCATAATATTCTTCATATTAAACTATTGACTATTTTTTGTTCTACATGATAAAATATCCTGCATTACAGAAATGAAATATGACATTTTATAATCATGCTGCTATATTATATAAGTTGCTTCACTAATCTAAAAAATAATTTATGTTCTTACTTTTTGGTCATGTTTAATGGCCACCTGAAGGCATACAATTTTTTACTTTTAGAGAGGAGACATGTATCCTTCTCTTAAAAATCATATGTATTTTCATGATTTCTTAAGAGCTATTCTTAAGTTTATTTTCTACATGGAAGTCTATGAACAAAACACAATCATAGTTTTTCAACTGTGAAATGACATTACAGATTATCTTAGTTTTTTCTGTTTATAAATAATAAGTGAGACCCAGATATGTAAAGTGTCTTGTACAAGTTTCATTCAGTTACACAACTGTGGAGCGGGGTTCCTCATTGGTAGTAAAGTCTAATGCTGACTTCAAGTGATGAACACTGCAAAATCTAATAGAAAGCTCACAATGATGGGAAGAAATTTATCAATTAATCATTTCATAATTGTATCATTTCTTAAGACATATTTAAATTCTTACAAACTTTCATACTTAAATAAGAGGATTTCTATAAAATCGCAGCACAGGCAATAAGTAATGATCTACAGCAAAAATAAAGGAATAAAAGGGCAACAGAATAATTACAGAACACCTAGCATTAGTGGGAAACCTAGGTTCCAGAGATGCAAAGCTTCTTCAGCAGTAACTAAACAAGCATAATGCCTCTTTACTTCCATTCTCCTCCTAATTATCTTCAAATTGAATTAAGGTTGGCCTACAGATTACACAGAGAATTAGACCATTTCTTACTGTGAACATTGGGTAGGTTGTGTATTGTGCAGCTTCAAAGAGTTCAGGTAATCAGAAATTTCTAGACTTCCTAGTGGATCCCTGTAGACTTTCATAAATACAGCCCACAAAATTCAGTTTTGCTGTGGTACTGAGAAACAGCACAATAAATTAAAAAGGAAGAAAGGAATGAAAGAGGAAGGAAGGAAGGGAGAGAGGCAGGGAGAGAGGAAGGAAGGAAGGAAGAAATTACTACAACAGTGAAACAATGGGAGTTTTTTGTTTGTTTGTTTTTTACCTTTTTAAAAATTATTTTGGAGGGAGTTTAGGAGGTTATTACAAATTGGTTCAGCAAACCTGAAAATGTTAGCTTGCCCATACATTGTTTTCACACCTTGAGAAATGATGATGATATATGATCACAACCAATTTACTTGCATCTCATTTAAAGATGCTAAATCTAGTCTCACAGGAGACAAAACTTGCATGGGTTCTTAAGTTATAAAGTGCACACACTTCACCAATATGAAGAATTTAAGAAATCCAAAATCTTAATAATGTGTCACCATCCATTAGCTGACTTTCTGCATAGCTGATATCTGAATACATTTCTAGTTCAGTTTGGCAGCAAAAGTTGGATTAGATCTTAAGGCAGCTGTGTTTCAGGATTCAGCCACTACCTACCATTTTTCCCAAATTTTTCCAGGATGTGAAAGTATGGAATAGATCAAGTCAGCCACTCTTCTGTATAGTACATGAACACATCTGGTATGACTGCACCATGTTCAAGCTTCTTTTAAATATAAGCTAATGTATTAATTTAAGGTGTCAAATGAACACTAGCAAATTAAATAGTTTGAGTGAATTTATGCCAAATTTTTGTTTCACATTTTTCAATAAATTCTGAAGGCAATTTTCATTGCATTTTTTTAAAAAACCCTCTGAAATACTAATGATGCAGTGCAACTCTTTTGTTAACTACCTTTTAAGGTAAAGACCTCTTCTTGGATATTTTTGTTGTCAGTTTTTGTTTCTGTTTTTTTTTTTTTTTTTTTTAGAGGGAGAACAAATCATTTAATATTGTTTTTTAATGAGTTGGAATGAGAATGGAAAAGTAGATGATTAAGGCTGTATCCATAATGGTTAAAAACAGTGAGGTTTCATGATGCATTTAATTTGGTGTAAAAAAAGAATGTAAGCTGCTTCTTGTTTCCAGTTGTACTTTCAGCTGAAAATAGCACAAGGGGGAAAAAAAGGATTTAATGATCATGTAATTTTTTGTAGTTTTTTTTTTTTTTTTCAGTCATTGTAGCCACAGCTAAAGAGAAATAATTTCAAAAATGTTTTGGATATATATTTGGCACCTGGTTCTTTAACACTGATAAAAGTAGATTGTGCATAAAGAATCACACATGATAATATTGTAAGCATTACTAAATGGTATAATTGTTCTTTTGCTGTAAATTTAAATATTTATACATTTTTGTAGAATTAAAATATACCAATTTAGTTTTCCTTTTGTATATGTTGTCTTTTTTTCACTTTGATTAGTGTTTCAAACAGATAAAACGTTTCCATATTTTATCCTTATGTTCCATTTTGTAGATTAATTAAATAAATGATTAAGTGCCTACAAATATCCCTTGGCAGCGAGACAATATTGGGGTCCCAATACAATGTTGAGACCAAAAAATTAAAATAGTAACTTCAAACTGTGCATGATTTTTAAAGTATTTATTTATCGATCTTTTTATTTGTTTTTGTTTCAAAAAATGATTTGATACATAATTTTTTTCTGTTTTTATTTTATAAAAATGACTTGAAATAGAAAAGTTTAAATGTCTCATCTCATATGGTGGAAATTCTTTTTCAAAATACTATGGATTGAATCCAGTTCCCTGATTCTGGTGCTGGGATTCTGGAAGACAGTCTGCCAGGGTTAGGAGAGGAAGGTGGAGAGAGGCTGCCCACCCCAACAGTGCAGCGATCCCTTGGCATCACCCCTGCTGTCCTAGCCACAAATAGAATCAAGGGAGAAAAATAAGAAAAGATCATTTCATTTGCTAAGTGAAAAGAAAGAGAGAAAAGAGACAGAGGAAGAGAAGAAGGGAGGAAGAAAGGAAGAAGGAAGAAGGAATGGAGGGAAGAAGGGAGGACGGTGTGCTAGTTTGGATATATTATGTCCCGCCAAAAGCCATATTCTTTGATGCAGTCTTGTGGGGGCAGATGTATTAGTGTTGATTAGATTGGAATCCTTTGAGTGTTTCCTTGGAGATGTGACTCAATCAACTGTGAGTGAAACATTTCATTGGATAATTTCCATAGAGGTGTTACCCCACCCAATCAGGGTAGCTGTTAATTGGATCACTGGAGTCATATAAAGGAAGTCACAGACAGAAGGATCAGAGCAACTGAGAGTGACATTTTGAAGAGGTGCTGCAGCTAACAGAGGATAAAACACCCCAAGAGCAACATTTTGGAGAATGCCATTTTGAAATGCCACCTGTGACCAAGTGGATGCCAGCCTCATGCCTTCCGAGCTAACAGAGGTTTTCCAGACGCCAATGGCCATCCCTCAGTGGAGTTACCCTTTGTTGATGCCTTATCTTGGACACTTTATGGCCTTAAGACTGTAACTGTGTAACCATATAAACCCCCTGTATAAAAGCCAATCCATTTCTGGTGTTTCGCAAAAGGGCAGCATTAGCAAACCAGAACAGATGGGATTCCTATATTATTCATTTTCATAATTTTATTTTGAGGAAAACTCACCAAAAATGTCCTATTATGTTTGCATGATTCAAAAGTTCATTGATTTGCAAACATCATGAATGCTTCATTGGTTGTCAATTTTTTTTTTCTATAACTATCACCAATTAAAGGATATTATCTAGATTTTGTATCTTTTACACAAAAAGTCCCTTCTTGTCTTTCTGTAGCCAGGCAGGACTCCATACACCCAACTCTGCTTTCTTTCTCATCACTCTTGTATAAGAACACACCCTGGCCTTTCAAGTCTAGCTAAGTGTTCAGTTCAACCTAATAAAGCAGCCCGCTCACCTCAGATGCTGGTCAACCCATAAGTTACCCATTTTTGCTTTTCTTCAGCATCTGAGACAAACAATGTGTGAACTCTCATTCTGCAAATTCTCCTCCTTAGCTGGGGAGATGGCTAGGTGGCCACTGTGGTGACTCATTCTTTTCTGGAACTGCAATAATGATATTTTTTCCCACATGACAGAGGATATTAATTACTGATCTAAACTTCTGCTGTCAGAACGACTTGGCAGACAGGGAGCCAAATGAATTTCTGCTGACAGAAATCTCTTCACCAATTTTGTGAAGTGAAAACCTAGATAAACATGCTAACATCTGTTTCACAGTTTTCCCTACAATATGAGACACATGAACTTGTTGCAGCAAGAACCCTTTATCTTCTGCACAAAACTTATGTAAGGGTTGCAGTATTGCATGGCAGAGATACTAACTAAACAGTCAAGGCCGTAAATTAAAATACTCTTCATTAATGTTAATGCTACCTGTGCTTTCCACTCCTGAGTCTGCAGCTTGGTTTCTCTGTACACGTGCAACTCTTTGGACTAGGTTGCATATATAAAACAATTCAAAAATCCTCCTCTGTTTATGTGGACCAAATTGGATGATGAATCAATTTTATCACATACTTAGCTTTTTAAAACTGTGTTTTCCTACTAGCCTAATTAGAAACATTTGACTCAGTAGATAACTGTCTCCTTTCTCATTATCTTCTTGGTTTTCCTCCTTCCTTACTGGTCAGTTGTTCTCAGTCTTCTTTGCTGGTGTTTCCTCCCTTCCCCATATCTTCAAATTAGACTATTTGAGGATGCAGTCCGTGAACCTTTTCTCTGTATTCATTCCCTTGGTGATCTTACCCAGAACCGTGAATTTCCTTTTTTTTTTTTTTTTTTTTTTTAATTTTTAATTTATTTGATTCCATGAAATTCCCCAGCCAGAAAAAAGCCATTTGAAACATACCTAGAACTCTGTAGGGCACCTTTAATGCTATACCATCAAGGCAACAGAAAACTTACAGCTTGAGGTCAATAGCCCAGCAAAGGCTGTCTTACAAAATCACAAAGCACTTGATACCCTTACAGCTCAAAAAGGTATGTGCTCTCTTAGGAGAACCGTGTTACTTCTATATGAACTAATCTGGTGAAGTTTAGGAGAACCATGTTGCTTCTATATGAACTAATCTGGTGACATTCAGCACAACTTAAAGACATCAAAGAGAAAATTCAATTACATGAACTTCGGGAACCCTGAAGGTTGGGACTTACTTAGTTGGCTAAATCTTGGATCCTGGAGAGACTGGATTTATAGCATATTTCAAACCTTGCTAATCCTTTTTCTTATTATAGCCACTAAAATATCTCTTGTTTGTTGTCTCATCTCCAGAATAGCAGCCACTACTACCTTCCAAGCCATGCTAATGTGCCAAGCCCTTGATCTTTTTTTTTAATTTTTAAAATTCAATTTTATTGAGATATATTCACATACAATACAATCATCCAAGGTGTACAATCAATTTTCACAGTACCATTATATAGTTGTGCATTCATCACCACAATTAATTTTTGAATATTTTATTTACCACAAAAAAAAGAAAATAAGAATAAAAATTAAAGTAAAAAGAAGACCCAAAATATACCATCCCCCCATCCCTCCCTATTATTCATTTACTTTTTGTCCCCATTTTTATGCTCAGTGGATTTCCTTTTACATGATTTTGACTACTGACAGTATACCTCTAACTCTTCAGACTTCAAATGCCTATTTGACATCTCTACTTGGATGACTAATAGAGGTCTCAAACTCATATGCCCCAAAGTGAACTCCTACAAATCTGTTCAACCCAAAGAGATTTTACATCTTAGTTGATGGCAACTCCATTTTGCCAGTTGCTCAGGCCAAAAATCTTGGTATCTTTGACACCTCTTTCTCCACTAGGAAATGATATTGATTCTGCCTTCACAATATTTCCAGAATCTGGTCACTTCTTAACACCTCCACTGCTACCATCCTGGTCTAAGTCATCATCCGATTTACTGCAACAGTCTCCTAACTGGTTTCCCCACTTGCACTTTTTTGCTTCTTCTGCAGTCTATTCTCAACCTGGAACCAGAAGGATGCTAATAAAATGTAGGCCAGATTCTGTCTCTCCAGTGGGCTCCTGTTTGGTGTAGAGTAAAAGGCTAACTCCTTAGAAGAGCATGCAAGGCCCTGCATGATCTGGCCCCTGTTCACACTCTGACCTCCTCTCCTACAACGTTTCCCCTTGTTCACTTCATCCCAATCACTCTGTCATTCTTGTTCTTTCTCTGAGCAAGCTAGGCATGCACTTGGTTTAAGGCCTTTGCGCTGGCTATTTTTCTGCCTGGAATAATTCCTGCTAGATATCCACATGCTAACTCCCTCACCTTGATCCCACTTACGTTCTCATTGGGAACCCACATCCATCCTTTTGAACACCGTAAACTACCTTCCATCCCTCCTCGAGATATGCAAATCCATAATCTTAGTCTGTTTGTTCCCATAGCACTTATCACCAGCTAACATGTTATCTAATTTGTTACTCATTTATTAGTTTAGTGCTTATTCTCTTATTGCCTCTCTCATTACCCCTCATCCTACCCCATCCCCACACCAGAAGCACCCACCACTTGAATGTAAGATCCAGCAAAGTGGGGATCTCAAATTTACTGTCAAGTATTACAAGTATGTAGAACATACTAGGCACCCAATAAATATTTGTTGAGTGCCAAATGAATTTCCATCTTTTCTCCCCTCTTCTGGTGCTCATTATTCCACACTAGGATGGGAGGCAGAGAGAGAAGAACTGAAAGATCTTTCTTGTTCTTTTTATGTTGATACATTTTAACCTCTCTTACTTTTTAAATGTCCTCCTACTAAAAGGATTACACTGTCTTTCTTCATTGCAAAACTATTAATTTTTAAAGGGACAGATGCATTTGGAACTTGAGACAACTCCATAATTATGAGTATTAGGGCAATTAAATTTGATATGACCCAGATGGGCATTTTTTTCTCTAATAAAAGTATGGTACTTTGTGATAGGATAATGGAATGTTAGGATGACAAGGCAGCTGGAGACCTTATCAACCCTTGAATCATAAAGTAGCATTTATTATTGCAGATTACCTTATTGTATAAATTTATTATTCCTATCTAAGGCTTGTTTCTGAAAACTACATGCATGCTAATTTTACTTTCATTAGGATACATATATTGATGTATATGAAGTTATATATTATAAATCCATGTATTCCAAATGTTTAATAATACTGAAAAATAAATTCTTCTTGCTTTGCTATTTATTAGAGTCAACATTTATGTGCACAAATCTCTGGAAATGGGAGACGGGATTCTCTTCTTACGTTACTCAGAACCTGAAGAAGTGTCATCTTTACACTAAATATAGCATTCCCTTATCTTCCATCTTCCGGAGACAAATCTAAGCATATCCTAACCATTATCACACTTTTGGCAACAGGTAGAAGTGCAGATTCTTGTTAGCTGCATTGCAAGGGTCTGATTCTGACCTCCTAATGATAGCTGCTTGCAGCGCAAATGCCAGTCAAGCAGCAGAAGGGCCATTTTTGCTTAGATAACTGACAGGTCAGTTTTATTGAAACTGATCCAGGCATATATATCCTATAATTAGAACTTACTGGGAAGAGTTTGATTTTGAAGCCAGGAGACAGTGGCCACTGTACCTAGGCCACATACACAACTGAGCTGGCAAGCTTCCTGGTACTTAGCAAACTGTGCCCACCTAACTAATAATGCAGATAAGGTGCCTCTTGACAGAATGCAAGTTTCCTAAGGGCAGGCTCACATTGAGTCTATCAATGTCACATTTACTGTTGATTCCTCCATCTAAAAGAGTAATTAACAGAAAGGCTATTTCTGATGCATAGGAAATGTCCAGCATTTCAAGTTTATCTTTTCCCTCATTTTCCTACCATTTTTGAAAACTGGCTTTTATTTTCCACAATAAAAGACCCATGTCTTATCCCTGTAGGCTCACAAGTTGGTGGAGCAGGATTAAAACCAGGGCACTCTGAGGCAGATACATTCAGGAACCTAGGATCTTTATATAAGAAGCTCTTCAAATCAGCTTTTCCTAAAAGTAGCACCTTAGATTTGCAGAAGTAAACCCAGAATGCAAACATTTTTAGCCATCCCTATGTAGCTACCATGCTGAGATATAAAACTATTTGTTTATGATAAATTCTGTTGATCTTTAATACTGAAATTTATAAATAAATGTTTCTAAAGGATTTCCAAAACTTGTAGTTATTGCTGCTTTATTTTTCAAAAGATACAATTAGCAGCAAAGCTCAAATGAACTCCTCTACATGTTCCTGTGTATAAGTCATTATAAAACTTACTGCTGACTTTAAAAGCTAAAGTTACCTGTGGCATTGAACTTGCAAATATCATTAATGTTCATCAAGGATTGAAAACTAGAACCACTTATTTTTCCCTTCAAATTTCTTATTAACTTATTTTCTAATATGTCTGTTAATTCTTAATCTGTATACAGAGATAATAACTAAGTCAAAAACATTTGCCAACAGATGAATGGTATATCTTTGGTTCAGTTTGTGCCTCTGAAACTCCTATTGCATTTTGGTCAAATGCTGGATTCTCTTATGAGGATAAAAAAAATATTCATTTGTATTGCTCTGAATTTGGCTAGGAGATTCAGTTTAAGAACTTTCTCTGTGTATGTAAGTTATTATATTGGGGTTTGTGAGGGTTTGTTGTAGTGTGCGATTTGATTAAGTACCAAGTCAATTATTACATCATTAGTTATCTGAATATATAAAAATGAAAGAAAGGTGAAGACAACAATCTGGTCTCATTTTTAAAAACAGTTAAATTTAAGTTGATAAATCCAGTTGTAATCTTCAAAGAGGGCAAGGGAGCCAGGAAAACAGAAGAGCTATCCTCATTCTTTATCATTCAGGCAGAAATGCGTCAATCCCATTTTCCCTCCTCTGTCCCAAACTGTCCCCCTCACTTACATGCCAGCCAAGTATACAATTAGAAAGGTGATGTCCTTTTGGCACTCTCTGGAAATTTGCCAAGATATGAGGTGATAGAAAATAGGCTTAAGGGAAAGGAAGTTGAAAAAAGAAAAAAGTAAGTAATTTTTAAAAATTGAGATTTTTATAAATTTGGGGAAAAATAATACTGTCCTGATTAATATAATATGCATTGCTTAACAAAGGCTGTCATCAGATTACCTAAGCACACTGAAAATAAGTAGGGTATGTTAACATGAATCATTATGCTGATATGCTAACATTTTGTGGTTAGGGAATGTGGTAAAAATAATTTTCAAATTAAAGCTCTTGAGCCAACACACATTTAGATAAATGTAGTTTCTGACTAATTCTATGACCAGATTGCTACTTGAATATTAAGATAGATGTCGGATGGGTGGACAGATAGAAAGGCTCATGCTTTCATTATGATTTGACTTCTTTTATGAGTTCCTGCCTATTATAACTTCTGCTTTTTTTATTGCTCTAAACTAAGAAATATTTCTTCTTGGCCAAAGCTAATAGCCAAAAGAGAAAGTTTGTAATGTTCTTTCAAAGTGTGGTTTGATTCTATTTTAACCTAAAAAATCCACAATTATAGCAAATGTGTTTTACTCTAACATGGTGTATTAGGAAGGACAGCATCAGAGTTGACAGATATGGAGCCAGCTGTCAATTCCTGCATTGGGAAAGAACCTTCAAGATTGTATTCATGGGCCAATCACAATCATCCATCTGTATCTCCTGCCTTCTTCTGGTAAGAGGTGGCAAACTCAAGCCATAAGACTGAGCATATGATCCAGGACGAGCCAGTCATAGCACCCTTTGCCCCTGACAGGACCTGTGTTGGAAGTAAGCCAATTAGATTTCTTTTTATAAGTGTTCTATTTGGAACTGGTGGGAAACATTCCTATTTCCTTTCAGGATGGATTATAGAAGAGTCTAGGATCTAGCATCATGCAGAGCTGATTTTTAAAAATGTGCCATAAAGAAAGAGTAGGAGATAAAGAAATAAAAGAGAGTGTTGAAGGTGTTGAGGTCCCTAAAACCAGGTGTTGCTAAGTCCAGTTCCACGTTCACCCTTTGTTTTGTTTAGGTACAGGCAGCAATAAATTCCTCGTTTGAATTGGTTCAAGGTTGGGTTTTAGGCACTTACAAATAAAAGGATATAGAAGAATTGATTATTTAATCTGGCTGAATCTGTTTCTTCAGTTGCAAAATGTTAATGATAAAATTCACATCATATATTTCTTATAAAACTGTAGTCTATGCAATGTGTGTAATTGTGCCTGACCCAAAAGATGCTCAGGAGAAATTAGTTTAAGCTCACTACATTTATTTCTAACACACCATATAAAGAAAGCATGTACAACAAACCTTTTTATATATCCAAGTGAAATGCTTACACACCACTAGGAATTAAGGTAAATGAGGGTTTTTCCTTTAATTTTCAGTGTTTTATTTTAGTGAAAAACACATTTTACTAATGTGGATGTTTTTAGTGAAAAGAGTTTTACTTAGAAAATGGGCCTTCAAAAATATGATTGCTCCCAATTGAGGTTATGTTTTAAGTTTTTATAGAGAAAACAAAAATATCGAATAGAATATATTAGCTGTTTTTCAAGTATAATGGCTCGAAGTGTAAATGGGTGCTTATTAAAATAACATCTGAGGTACAATGATTATACACTATTATTACACCTATTTATAGCCAATACCTTATACCTCTGCAGAGGATGGCCTTGTCTAAGAAGTTCATTATAATTCTGCCTCCCCTAAAATAAGCTCTCTACATTTGCAGCATGTGGAAAAAAGCCTTTTAGAAAACAGGACAGTTAGAAAATGTAGCAATTACTGACAAGGGATGTCATTGGATTAGAGGGATGATGGGACCTATGTTTGAAAAGAAAAAGTTAATTGCTTTGTACTTGATTAAAATTGAGTAAATATTTTCATGGACATCAAAGTTGTTTTGAAGCACCTATTTTCTGCGGACTCAAGCTAAATACTTCGTGTATGATTTTGAACAGACTCAGTTCCTACTTTTTAGGAGCTTATGAGTTGAGATGGTCAAATAATGATGTTATAAAAAGACATCATTATTATCACCACCCAAGCCTATCTTCCTGGAGCGTCTGAAAATAGATTAAGTTAACCTAGGAATTTTAATTAGTATGATAGAGTATATGAAATATTCTAGTAATATAATATCATTCAGTATAATATTTTTGGGATTGGTGGGGTACTGAGTTGGTGTTCAAAAAATGAAACAAAAGTAACTTTGCAGGTGCCAAGAGCATAAATCTTCAGTGGTAACACCTCGAATGTGAAAAGCAATAAGCAAGTGTTTACATGCTTGATGTTCCTAATAAGGATTTAAAATCAAGATTCCAAATAGTTATAAAATGTAGACCTAATGTCACTTGCAAATTCATAAACTTATGAAAATCTTTCAAATCTACTTATCAATTAGAGTATGCATATGTGTGTGTGTATAGAATTCCTATAAAAGAAATGACAACTAGGCCTTCTATAGGCTTGGAATCAGGCTAAAAATATCCTGCTAAACTCCTTCTGTTTCATGGAAAAGGCTTGGAGCTCAGAGTTGGGTAATCTGAATGCTACCTCCAGCTAAAACAATCGTTTCAGAAAATAAGGATTCAAGGAGTTCCTATTTCCTGTGGATGGAGTAGAGAAAGTGGGAGGAACAGTGGTGCTTGCTGTGAAGACTTCCTGTCAGTCCAGCCCTGTTTTATTCCTAGGCTGCATTCTCTCTCAAACTGCCTTCATGATGCTTTCTTGATGTTTGAATTTTCCTTTAAAACTGACAGTCAAGAGTTCAAATGAGGTAGTGGAGAAACTTTAGTCACCTTCACTTTCTACATTCTTATTCGTGCTCCTGTACCTTATAAAACCCTGGCCTCTCCCACCACTCCCTCGCCTTTCTCCTAAAACCATAAACATGGCTTTATACTCGGTCTTCATTTATCTCTTTTGTAATTTTCCCTCCCAGCCTCCTTTATACAAATATGATAATCAGCAACCAGAACTTCCTATAAGAAAACTTAAGAGGTAGGTGATATTATTTCTAGGTGTCTTTCTTTCCACTCCACAGACTCTTCTCCTAGGTGGTTCCAACTTCCGCTTGGACTCAGCTCCGCTAACAGACAGGCTAGTCAGGTCTAAATAAGAAACACTGTAATGTCACAGTGGTGGAGACACTTCTCTGGGATGAAGAGAGCTGTCCCTTTCATGCCTTTTGCTGGGAGAGAAACTTTTGTGTATTCAATAAATACATTAAGGAAGGATGAGGGATTTGTGAGGCAAAGGGATGAAATGCCTCCGCTAAGGGGCATACTCTAGGTAACAATGAGGGGTAAATATTCTCCTTTATATTGTAATTATAAGGAAAAGAGTTCCGATAAGGATTTCAATTTGCTTGGTGGGGGTTTGTAAACTGGGTTGCTGCCAAAGCCAAAACTAGCCTTTTTCCACCTTGTAATCATATACCCTAATTCTCCAAACTAGAACATCCCAAACTAGATGTTGACTTCCAGGGGTGCTGAGAGGTCACCTTGCAGTCTGCAGAAAGAGAGGGGACACTTGTTTCTGAAAAAGTGCCCAAGAGAGGCTTCTCCATGCAGCCTTTCCAGTTTGTCCAGCATGAATTAGAAAGACAGTGTTCTAATTTCCTGCATATATGGTGTCCCTGTAGTACACTTCTCTACACTGATGCAGCACAGGACTACCAAGAACACATTCATAATCAAACGATGTTAAAATTGTTAACTTTCTGCCAGAAGGGAGAGCACATACCATGGTGAACTGGGGTGTCTTGGTAAAGAAGAACTTAGTAAGCAAGAAGGGAGAACATTCTGAGCAATGGAAGCAAGATATGCAATGCCTAAAGACATGAATCATGACGATGTTTTGGCAGGAGTATAATGCTCTTGTGAGGGTAAAAGGAATAAGAAATAAGGAAGGGCCAGGTCATGGGAAAGCTTGTATGACTGATCAGAATTTGGGACTTTTCTCTCTGACCCATGAGGAGTTATTGAAGGATTATAGGCATGGAGGAGATATAACAATATATTTGCATTTTGGAAAGATCCACTTAAAATCAGAGGGAAGGATGGATTAAAGAGCTTGAGACTTTTATGGTAGTTTATGCTAGAAAGAATTAGACCTTGAAATGGAATGCAGCTTTAGGAATGAGTTTGAGAACTATATTGGAGATGAAATCATATGACTTAATGGGTGATGGGGATAAAGTAGAAGGAAGAATTCAGTGCAAGAATAGCAAATAGATTTTGACACGGGGTGATAACTCTGATGAATTTTAAGTGACTACTGAAGGGCTCAGTTCAGAGTGATGTGGGGCTATATGACTGTGGACAAGAAAGTGATGGATTAATCACAGTTGCCATGGCATGAAAGCAGAGATGGGGTACCCTTGCCATTTGAAAATGGCATTATTAGTTGCTTAGGTAGCAACCATTCTCCCATTCTTTCTTCCTTCCAGAACCCCAATTTTCCTTCAGGTAACCACTCCTCTGTGGTGTGGTCCATGCTCTTTAGGAAAGATTAACCCCATAGGGTAGCTGTAATGGGTATCAGGATAGGTTATCTGGTCCTCCTTTGCAGAAGGAATGATTCATGAGCCCAGCCTAAGCCAACCAGCACTTGACATTTCCTCAAACATAGAGGTTGGTTTGGAAAGTCACATGTGATTCAATCCATGCCAATGAGATGCCAGTAGAGCTTATCTGTAGGCTTCTAAGAAAGAGGTTCCTTTACTCTTTAAGAGTTTGCCAGAATTAAGCCATCTTAAGGGAGCCAGTAAAAATCCTTATTGTTTAAGCCAGTTTGAGTTTGGATTTCAATTACTTGTAGTAAAAAAAATTAATGATGTTTTTGCTTTCTTTGATCTAGCATGACTCCCAAATTTCTACATCAATGATTATTTAGATGTTTATTCCATTCATCAAGCCAAACAATAAAGGAGATGAAGTTTTTAATCTTAGGTGTGTTGAATTTGTGAAACATCCAGAGAGAGATAACTAATAGGTATGTATGTATGTGTGTGTGTATATGTGTGTGTGCGTGTGTGTGTTTATATATATATATATATATACACACACACACATATGTATATAGATGCATGACTGGACTTTAAGAATCTGAGCTAGGTTGGAGTTGTAGATTTGTAAATGATTAGCATGCAGCAGATGCTTTAAGTGATTGTACAATGTGAGATATACTATCAACCCAGTGAGAGGAGACCAGAATTGTTTTCGTTAAGAGACTAGAAGGGAGTAGGCAGAGTAGGACAGAATTAAAAATAACAGCATATGTGAATGTAGCAGGGGAAAGTATTGTTTGTTAAAACATTCTTTTAGTTATATAGATGTATGCTCAGGATCATGATATAAACTATCTCTATAAATAAAAATGAAGAGTTTTCAAAGTACTGATATAGAGGAAATAGAGTGAGAAAATTATAAAACTGATCTAAAAAAAAAAAAAAACAAAAAAAAAAACCTTCCATGTAAGGAGAAGGCATAGATGAGAAACCTGAACAGGAGAAGACTGAGAGGGGAAAATGGGGCCAGTGAGGTAGAAAAATAAATCCCAGACAGAATACTCTCACCCTTCTTCAAATGTGAGAACTCTCTTCTCTTCTAATGAAAATTTATGATAGGTAGGCCAAGATTGTGTTTAGTGCCTAGTCTATGTCTTACCATTCAGCTCTTGGAAAAGTATGTCCTTCCTTCAGGTACATTAATCCTTTACAGCTTTTACTCATTCAGTCTCTTATCACCTGAACCCCCATCTTTTCCTAAAACCCCACTTCTTTTTCCATAGTAATGTGTGAATTTTCATCAGCCTAACAATATTCCTTTCAGCTTCTTTTCATGCCATCTTAAGAAATTTCTACTTCAGGTATTGTAAACTTCTTGACTTGCTTAACTCCTTAGAATGACTAAAATGGTCAAAAAAAGCTAGGAAAAATCAGATTTATTCTTTGTAGTTCTTTGAAACTGTATGTACCCCAAGAGAGACTACATCATTTAAGGTGTGACCCACCTCATTCAGGATGGGTCTTCATCCTCTTACTGGAGTCCTTTATAAGAGAATGAAATTCAGACAGAGAGAGATAGCCACACAAGCAAGAAGCTGAAAGCAACAAACCTCAGAAGAGAAGGGTGAGAACAGCGGACGTTGCCATGTGCCTTGCCATGTGACAGAGGATTCAAGGATTGCCAGCAGCCAGTATTCAGGAAGAAAGCATCTCCTCAATGGTGCCTTGGTTTGGACATTTTTCTCAGCCTCAAAACTGTAAGCTAATAAATTCCCATTGTTAACCCAACCCATTGCATGGTATCTGCTTTCAGCAGCCTAAGAAACTAAAATATTCTTCATTGTTGAATTAGCTTATATATGGAAAGTATTTTTCAGTGAAATGCTCAATGTAATTGAGTATGTGGGCTTATGTTGGACAGGCTTAATTTGAGATTTTTACTGGCCTGAGATGAAAAACCTCATTTTCTCTGAGAAAGATATAGTGTGATATTATAGGAGATCCCCAGAGATTAAGTTGGATCAAAATTCCATTCTGCCTTTAAGTAGATCTGAAGTGTGGGTCACTGTTTTCTGCAGCATCCTATCTGGTCATAAAAATTTCATGCTTGCAATTAACAAATTGATGGTATTTTTAAAGATTTTCTCTTTTTGCAGATTTGTATGAGCATCTAGAAGAATTCATTTGCTACCTCATCAAGGTACAGGCCATACAATGCTGCAGAATGGACGTTTTAATGCAGTAGTTGTTTATACAATGGTTTATATTTTGTTGTGTAATGCATTTATAATTTTAAAATATGTCTTGGATATTATTTGATTTTCATTGTATAATATTAATTTACAGTCTGCAAGTGCATTCCTCTAAGAATCTGTGAATAAAAGAAGTTAATTTCAAGGAAAGAATGGAATATTTTGTATCTCAAGCTGTATATGAATCAAAAAGCAAAAACAGAAAGTTAACAAATGCATATTTTACATGATACATGTATTTTTAAGAATGGCTTATGAACAAAGCTACTCCTTGTAGCATTATTTGTATAGCAAATAACTTTGTATGGCAAAAAATTTTATAGCATAGCTGATGTGTGTAGCAAAAGAAGTAAAATATCCATCAATAGGCATCAGGCTGAATGGGCTATGGTATAATCACATAAGGGGATGTTATGCAGCTATAAAAAGCAATAAGGAAGATCTCTCCATATGACTCTGTAGTGATCTCCAAGATGTATTATTAGTTAAAAACATGAAGTTTCAGAAGATTGTCAGATTTTATTTTCCAAATATGGTACAACATATTTTTCATCCAACATCCAACTTGTTCTTTGGAACCTGCTACACATCCTACAAGAGGTAGAGTATATTTTCCTTCCCCTTGAAACTAAGGGGCCTTTTTGACTGCCTCAACTAATAAAGCATGATGGAAGTGACATTTTTTTTATTTCCAAGGCTAGGTTATAAAGGCAATGTAGCTTCTGCCAGCCAGCATGTTGATTATCTCTGACTGCTTTTATCATGAACGAGGCAGCTCTTATCACTGGAATAGACATTAATTCTGGAAAAGATTTACTTTACCTCCTACAATGCTTCTTTCAAAATCACCATACTTGGATTTATACTACATGCCTTATTACCTTCATGATATTCTACACAGCATTGCTTCTGACCAAGAAACTCATTCTACAGCAAGGGTCTCAGGTTTAGGCTTGTGGGATTCACAGATCCTACCTTCTTCTCCCTTACCCTGATGAAGCTGACTTGTCAGAAAGGTGGATGGCCCTTTTGAAGACTCAGTTTTGGAGCCAGCTAGTTGGCAACTCCTTGTAGGACTGAGGTGCATATTCTCCAAGAGTCAGTGTATATTCTAGATGAATGATTAACATATTATACTGTTTTTCCTATATCTGGAATTTATGGGCATGGGAATCAGTGGGTAGAAATGGAAATAGTCTCTCTATTAAACCCAGAGATCTCCTAGTTGCTCCCTATATCTGTCACTTTGGACTTTGCTGGTATGGAGGACTTAGATTACAACATAGAAATCCTTCTACCAGGAGATGCAACAATGTACTATTAAATTGGAAGCTGTGACAAACAGCCTTCAGGACATTTCAGGATCCTCATACCAGTGAATCAACAGGCAGTGAAGGGATTTGCTGTATTGGCTGGATCAACTGATCCTGGCTATCAAGGGAAAAATGGGTTGCTGCTACACAACGGAGATAAGGAAGGGTGTGCCTGGATTCTGCCAATCCCCTAGGGCTCTATGTAAAATGCCCACATCTTGTCATTCAAGTCAATGGAAAACCAGAGTGACTCAATAGAGCCAGGAATTGCAATGGCCCTGCTCTTCACGAATGAAGGTTTAGGTCACCCTACCAGGCCAGAAGACATCATCAGTGAAGATGCTTGCCAAGATCAAAGGGGATATGGAAGGAGAGTGGAAGATCGTAGGTATAAATGTCGTCTATGACCATTTCTCCGCTTTCAGAAATGAGGTAACAATCATGAATATTTTTCCTTATTTTAATATGAATAAATATACATATATACAAATATATGTGCACATGCATGTGTGTGTGTATATATATCTTCTTTTGGGGAGAGGATTGTTGTATTTTTGGTAATGTGAGATCTAGTTGCATCATGTTACATGGAATCATGATTTTGCTAATTGTATTAATTTGGAATTTAAATATAATTAAAAAAGGAATGTATGGATGAAAAGTTGACAAAAGATGGATTGTATTGGCTTTATATTGTGTCATTTTAGCTTGGTTGGAACTGTTTCCCAATATTCCCTACCATGCATAGTTCTACGTTAGGATTTTCTACAAAGAGAAATTTTTGTGAGATTTATAAGACTGACAGGAATTAGCTGCCATGTTTACACTCAGGTCAGCGTGAGCCAAGCACTTTTTTTTGTTTTTCTTTAATTCATTTTATTGAGATATATTCACATACCATGCAGTCACAGAACAAAGCATACATTCGATTCTTCACAGTACCATTACATAGTTGTGCATTCATCACCAAAATCAATCGCTGACACCTTCATTACCACACACACAAAAATAACAACGATAATAATTAAAGTGAAAAAGAGCGATTAAAGTATAAAAGAACACTGGGTGCCTTTTTTTGTTTGTTTGTTTGTTTGTTTACTTCCCCCATTTTTCTACTCATCCATCCATAAACTAGACAAAGGGGAGTGTGGTCCATATGGCTTTCCCAATCACATTGTCACTCTTCATAAGCTACATTTTTATACAATCGTCTTCAAGATTCATGGGTTCTGGGTTGTAGTTTGATAGTTTCAGGTATTTACTGCTAGCTACTCCAATTCACTAGAACCTAAGAAGGGTTGTCTATATTGTGTGCAAGAGTGCCCACCAGAATGACCTCTCGGCTCCTTTTGGAATGTCTCTGCCACTGTAGCTTATTTCATTTCCTTTCACATCCCCCTTTTGGTCAAGAAGATGTTCTCCATCCCATGATGTCGGGTCTGCATTCCTCCCCGGGAGTCATATTCTACGTTGCCAGGGAGAGTCACTCCCCTGGGTGTCTGATCCCATGTAGGGGGGAGGGCAGTGATTTCAACTGCCAAGTTGGCTTAGCTAGAGAGAAAGGGCCACATCTGAGCAACAAAAAGGTATTCGGGCGAAGGCTCTTAGGCACAATTATAGGGAGGCCTAGCCTCTCCTTTGCAGCAACAGTCTTCCCAAGGGCAAGTCCTGTGGTAGAGGGCTCAACCCATCAAACCACCAGTCCCCTATGTTTGTGAGCACATTAGCAACCATTGAGGTGGGTAAGCCCAACACCCCTGCATTCTCCACCAGCTCCTCAAGGGGGCTCTGCATATTTTTTACATTGTGGTTTTTTTTTTAATTAACTCTTTTTGTTTAATCAACTATATAAAAAATAAAAAATAAAAAAAATTTAAAAAAACATTCAATAAAAAAACATTCCAAACAAACCATAACAAGGGAGTAAGAAAAAGACAACTAACCTAAGATAACTACTTTACTTCCAACATGTTCCTACTCTACCCCAAGAAAGTAACCTAATATAGCAACATTTCTGTGAACTTGTTCCTACTATACACATCAGAAATTAACAGACCATAGTCATTCCTGGGCATTCCCAGAACGTTAAATTTCCCACGATAGCTTATCTGTTCTTATTAGATTATCATTCCCCCTTCCTTAATTGTTATCACTAGTTCCCCTACACTCTACATTATAAACCATTTGTTTTACATTTTTGAATGTTCACATTAGGGGTAGCATATAATATTTCTCTTTTTGTGCCTGGCTTATTTCGCTCAGCATTATGTCTTCAAGGTTCATCCATGTTGTCATGTTTCACAATATCGTTCCTTCTTACTGCCATGTAGTATTCCATCGTGTGTATATACCACATTTTATTTATCCACTCATCTGTTGAAGGACATTCGGTTTGTTTCCATCTCTTGGCAATTGTCAATAATGCTGCTGTGAACACTGGGGTGCAGATATCTGTTTGTGTCACTGCTTTCAGATCTTCCAGGTATATACCGAGAAGTGCAATCGCTAGATCGAAGGGTAATTCTATATCTAGTATTCTAAGGAACTTCCAGACTGACTTCCAGAGTTGCTGAACCATTATACAGTCCCACCAACAATGAATAAGAGTTCCAATTTCTCCACATCCTCTCCAGCATTTGTAGTTTCCTGTTTGTTTAAAGGCAGCCATTCTAATTGGTGTGAGATGATATCACATTGTGGTCTTAATTTGCATCTCTCTAATAGCTAGTGAAGCTGAACATTTTTTCATGTGTTTCTTGGCCATTTGTATTTCCTCTTCAGAGAACTGTCTTTTCATATCTTTTGCCCATTTTATAATTGGGCTGTCTGTACTGTCATCATTTAGTTGTAGGATTTCTTTATATATGCAAGATATGAGTCTTTTGTCAGATACATGGTTTCCAAAAATTTTTTCCCATTGAGTTGGCTGCCTCTTTATCTTTTTGAGAAATTCCTTTGAGGTACAGAAACTTCTAAGCTTGAGGAGTTCCCATTTATCTATTTTTTCTTTTGTTGCTTATGCTTTTGGTGTAAAGTCTAGGAAGTGGCCACCTAATACAAGGTCTTGAAGATGTTTCCCTACATTATCTTCTAGGAGTTTTATGGTACTTTCTTTTATATTGAGATCTTTGATCCATTTTGAGTTAATTTTTGTGTAGGGTGTGAGGTAGGGGTCCCCTTTCATTCTTTTGGATATGGATATCCAACTCTCCCATCTCCATTTGTTGAAAAGACTATTATGTCCCAGTTCAGTGACTTTGGGGGCCTTGTCAAAGATCGTCCAGCCATATATCTGGGGATCTATCTCTGAATTCTAAATTTGATTCCATTGATCAATATGTCTTTGTGCCAGTACCATGCTGTTTTGAAAACTGTGGCTCTATAATAAGCTTCAAAGTCAGAGAGTGTAAGTCCTCCCACTTTGTTTTTCTTTTTTAGAGTGTCTTTAGCAATTTGAAGCATCTTCCCTTTCCAAATAAATTTGATAACTAGCTTTTCCAAGTCTGCAAAGTAGGTTGTTGGAATTTTGATTGGGATTGCATTGAATCTATAGATGAGTTTGAGTAGAAGTGACATCTTAATGACATTTAGCCTTCCTATCCATGAACATGGAATATTTTTACATCTTTTAAGGTCCCCTTCTATTTCTTTAGTAGAGTTATGTAGTTTTCTTTGTATAGGTCTTTTATATCTTTGGTTAAGTTTATTTCTAGGTACTTGATTTTTTTAGTTGCTATTGAAAATGATAGCTTTTTCTTGAGTGTCTCTTCAGTTTGTTCATTTCCAGCATATAGAAACATTACTGACTTATGTGCATTAATCCTCTATCCCGCTACTTTGCTAGATTTGTTTATTAGCTCTAGTAGCTGTATTGTCGATTTCTTAGGGTTTTCCAGATATAAGATCTTATCATCTGGAGAACCTAAGATGGCGGCTAGGTGAGACAGGGCAAAAAAACACCTCCGTGAAAAATACTAGATAAAAACCAGAAGGCGACCCAGAATACTGGTTTCAGCGATGCACCAGCTGGACAAGGTCTGCTAGACCACAGGGGCCGTACACTTGGTGAAACCGGGAGTCTGCATTCTGAAACAAGTGAGTAAGCTGGCTGAAAGTCCCACAGCTGCCCTGTGGTGTGGGGAAGCCAGAGGTTGGCGTTTGGAGATGGACTGGTTCTTTTAAAAAGAAAGGGAAAAACCCAAGAGCGGCCGCAGTTGCGGCAGTGGAAACTGCGCAGTGAAGCATGGCAGGAGCAGGCTGATCTGGCCTCTTGGTGTCTGGCATGGAGGATAACCCGCTGCAGATTCCCTCAGGGCCAGGAGAGCAGAAGGGAGAGCCAGAAGGAGAAAGAGACCCTGGTGCTTGCAGCTGGCTCCTGGCGGGCTGGAGATACTCCTGCCCAGGGCTGTGCCCACAGCCCAGAGCCACGCCAGTTGTCCTGGAGCTGGGAAGGAGGAACTGTGCAAGGAGGAGGGGTTGAGACATCCCCTTCAGCCATCTTTGCATCAGGCTGAGAGTGCCCCTGCATGGCCCAACGGCCCAGGGCTTGCCTTGAGAGATGGCGTGCACTTGTGATGTAGCACAGCCTTCCCTCAGCAGAGGTCCTGGAAGATCACAGCTGAGAAGCGGGGCCTGCTTGGAAAACCCAGGGACGCTACGTCAATGCCGGTGGTTTGTGGGTCAACGACAGAGAGGGTCTGGGGCAGAAATGAAATGAAGGCTTAGACTCTTGCTGCAGCCTTGAATCTCTGGAAACACCTGGGGGGTTTGAATATTAAAGCTGCCCTGCCTCCCTAGCCACCCAGACACACACCCCACATTCAGGGCGGACGGCTCCAGCAACACACCCAAACTGAGTTCACCAACTGAGCCCCACAATAATCATTTCCCCACACACCATAAGGACAAAGTTGAGGAGAGCTGACTTGAGGGGTATAGGTGACTCGCAGATGCTATCTGCTGGTTAGTTAGAGAAAGTGTATGCCACCAACTTGTATTTCTGAAAAATTAGTGGTATTTTTTTTTTACAACTTGAAAGAACTCTATCAAGCAAAGCAAATGCCAAGAGGCCAAAAGCAACAGAAAATCTTAATGCATATGATAAAACCAGACGATATGGAGACTCCAATCACAAACACCCAAATCAGAATATCAGAAGAGACACAGTACTTGGCACAATTAATCAAAGAACTACAATCAAGGAACGAAAACATGGCAAAGGATGTAAACGACATGAAGAAGACCATGGCACAGGATATAAGGGACATCAAGAAGACCCTAGAAAACCATAAAGAAGTACTTGCAAGAGTAAATAAAAAAATAGAAGATCTTATGGAAATAAAAGAAAGTGTTGGCCAAATTAAAGAGACTGCATACTCATAATATATGATTAGAGGAAGCTGAACAACAATTCAGTGTCCTAGAAGTCCACAGAACAAAAAATAAAAGAACAAAAGAAAGAATGGAGAAAAAAATAAAAAAAATTGAAATGGATCTCAGGGATACGATAGATAAAATAAAACGTCCAAACTTAAGACTTATTGGTTTCCCAGAAGGGGAAGAGAAGGATAAAGGTCTAGAAAGAGTATTCAAAGAAATTGTTGGGGAAAACTTTCCCAATCTTCTACACAATATAAATACACAAAGCATAAATGCCCAGTGAACTCCAAACAGAATAAATCCAAATAAACCCATTCCAAGACATATTCTGATTAGACTCTCAAATACTGAAGAGAAGGAGCAAGTTCTGAAAACACCGCATACAAAGGAAACAACATAAGACTAAGTTGTGACTACTCAGCGGCCACCATGAAGGCGAGAAGGCAGTAGCATGACATATTTAAAATTCTGAGAGACAAAAATTTCCAACCAAGAATAGTTTATCCAGCAAAACTCTCCTTCAAATTTGAGGGAGAGCTTAAATTTTTCACAGACAAACAAATGCTAAGAAAGTTTGCCAATAAAAGATCTGCCCTATCTTAAGGGAGCCCTACTGACAGAGAAACAAAGAAAGGAGAAAGAGGTATAGAGAATTTTAACAGACATATGTAGACCCTTACATCGCAAATCACCAGGACACTCATTTTTCTCTAGTGATCACGGATCTTTCTCCAGAATAGACCATATGCTGGGACATAAAACAAGCCTCAATAAATTAAAAAAAAAAATGAATATATTCAACACATATTCTCTGACCATGATGGAATACAAATAGAAGTCAATAATTTTTGAATTGTAACTCCACTAGTTACTTCCTACGTGATATAAAATACACAAACTCTAATGACAAATCAGTGGTTTTGAAGTCAATGTAAAATATGTAATTTTTGAAAAGTACTATATAAAGGCAGGGGAATGGAGGAGTATAGGAACATAGTTTATGTGTCCTATTGAAGTTAAGTTGGTATCAAAGGAAAACAAGATTGTTATGGATTTAAGAGGTTAATTTTAAGCCCTACAGTAAACACAAAGTAATTATCAGAGAATATGACCATAGAGATGAAAAGTAGAGTATGGGTTAAGAGAAATGGGGGAAGGGGCAATGGGGAGTTAAGAAATGAGTGTAGGGTTGCTGTTTGAGGTGAAGGGAAATTTCTAGCAATGGATGATGGGAAAGAGATAGCATTACAACATTCTAAATATGATTAATCCCACTAATGGAATGCTAGGGAGGGGGTGAAATGGGAAAATTTAGGCTGTATATATGTTTCCACAATTGAGAAAAAAAAAAATAAAGACAGTCTAAATAGATGACAATTGAATGCCAAGGATGACCCTGGATGGGATCTGAGGATGGAGGACAGGAGGCTCAAAGGGACACAGTTGCGACATAAGGAAAAAAAAAAAAAGAGGAAATATAGAATGTAAGCTTTGTATCAATGTTGAATCTCTTGTACTTCTTAGCTGTGTTTAATGGGATTGCATAAAAGAATGTTCTTGTTCATGGGAATTGTATATGTGAATTATAGTGTTTGTTCAAGGATGTGTGCAGCTAGCTCTCATATGTTCAGAAGACAGAGCAATAGATGATGAATGATAGATAGGGAGGGAGGGAAAGAAATAGTGGTGTGACAGCATGTTAAAGTTGGTGGATTGGGGTATTGGGAGGAGGGTCAGGGTATGCTGGAGTTCTGTGTATGGGGTTTGTATTGTTTTTGCAACTGTTCCTATAACTTTGAATTTATTTCAAAATAAAATTTAAAAAAATCATATCATCTGCAAACAATGACAGTTTTACTTCTTCCTTTCCAATTTGATGCCTTTTATTTCTTTGTCTTGCCGGATTGCCCTGGCTAGCACTTCCAGCACCATGTTGAATAACAGTGGTGATAGCAGGCAGCCTTGTCTTGTTCCTGATCTTAGAGGGAAGGCTTTCAGTCTCTCACCATTGAGTACTATGCTGGCTGTGGGTTTTTCCTATATACTCTTTATTATATTGGGGAAGTTTCCTTCAATTTCTACCTTTTGAAGAGTTTCTATCAAAAAGGGATGTTGGATTTTGTCGAATGCTTTTTCAGCATCTATTGAGATGATCATTTGATTTTTCCCTTTTGATTTGATAATGTGTTGTAATACATTGATTGATTTTTTTATGTTGAACCATCCTTGCATGCCTGGAATGAACCCAACTTGGTCATGGTGTATTATTTTTTTAATGTGTCTTTGGATTCTATTTGCAAGTATTTTGTTGAGAATTTTTGCATCTATATTCATTAGGGAGATTGGCTGGTAGTTTTCCTTTTTTGTAGCATCATTGCCTGGTTTTGGTATTAGATTGATGTTAGCTTCATAAAATGAGTTAGGTATTTCCATTTTCTTCAATGTTTTGAAAGAGTTTAAGTAAGATTGGTGGCAGTTCTTTTTGGAAAGTTTGGTAGAATTCCCCTGTGGAGCCATCTGGCCCTGGGCATTTATTTGTGGGAAGCTTTTTGATGACTGATGGAATGTCTTTGCTTGTGATTCGTTGGTTGAGGTCTTCTGTTTCTTCTCTGGTCAGTCTAGGTGGTTCATATGTTTCCAGGAAATTCTCCATTTCCTCTACATTATCCATTTTGTTGGCATACAGTTGTTCATAGTATCATCCTATAATTTTTTTAATTTCTTGGTGATCCGCAGTAATGTCTCCTTTCTCATTCATTATTTTGTTTATATGGGTCTTCCCTCTTTTTGATTTTGTCATTCTAGCTAGGGGCTTGTCCATCTTGTTGATCTTCTCAAAGAACCAACTTTTGGTGTTATTTATCCTCTCTATTTTTTTTGTTGTTGTTGTTCTCTGTGTCATTTATTTCTGCTTTAATCCTTGTTATTTCGTTTCTTCTGCTTGGTTTAAGATTGGTTTGCTGTTCATTTTCTAGCTTCTTTAGTTGATGCATTAGTTCTTTGATTTTGGGAGCCAAGCACTTTTGCAGCTCATACAGCTTATGACATTATGGTTGATCTGTGGTGGGCAACAGCTTGGCCTCCAGCTCCTTCAACTCCTACTGGATCTCCTCCTTCAGCTACTCTGAATACTGGCTATTTTGGTTAGCCAACTGTGTGGCAAAGTTTTCCTGCTGTTCAGCCAGCTATCCACATCAGCCATGTCAGAGGCTTGGAGGTTTTGACAAACTATTAGCAGTTTAGTGAGAGACAGATGTTCCAGTTCATCTTCATGAGTGCCAGTTTGTTTCTATATTCTCCCAATTCATGTGCATGTTTCCTTCTTAACTTCTGGCCCTGCTGACTTCAAGCACAAAACCATATCCAAAAGGCTGAACACAGATGCTTAACCAGCTCTCAAAATTGTATAAGGTCTAATCCTTACAATAAATCTTTATATCACTCATAGTGGTTCTGCTTCTTTGATCAAACCCTAACTGATAAAAAAGAACTTGTATGCAAATTTTTTGTTATTTTAAATTTTAGAAACAGTAGAAAGATAATCTGAAAACTAATAAAAATTGATAACTGCATTTAAAAACTATTATATGCATTCATATTATATGTTAAAGCAACAACTATTATGCTAATGCCATTAGTATCTAAAATTTTTAGAAAGACAAAAGAGATACATATTTTAAAAATCAAATAAATTTTTATACATTAAGTAAGACTTTAATGTTAGTTCCAAATACCAGAATGAAAAGATGATTCATTGTTTTTTTTCTCTAAAGTTGTACTTTTTTTTAGTTCTGTTCCCTGAAAAGTCCTAGAAGCAATGAGCAACCCTACTGCCCAGACTGTCATCTCTAAATCTCATTTCCCCTGACTCCTTGGACAAATGACTATTCTGTGTCTGGACAAGAAATGTACATGATGAACATGAAACATCCTCTTATAGCTGAAAGTGAGAAATCCATCAAAGAAAGGGGAGCTGAATTGTGGCAGCATCAACTAGCCAAAGACAGGATAACTTGAGCATCAAAAAGAATAATGACTGCAATGGACTGGAATATATGCAATATGTTAAAATCTATGTTCCTTAAACAAAATAAAATTAAACCTAACAGCAAAATAAAGCAAAAATTATTGATTTTTGTAAAGTTAACTAGGGCACTAAACTCATCATTTTGAAAACCGACAAGGAGAAAGAATCAACTATTTATACCCTCTTGCCTCTGTGGACTTTACTTCAACATAACCAAATAGTTGGGGGGAAAAAAATCTTTATGGAAGAATCAAGGCCAATAAATGCAGGTGGAATGAAAAAACTAGAAGTCACTATTTTTTTTTTTTAATTTCTAATGAAATAATATATCTAGGTAATTTACATCAATAGATGCTAAAATCCTGAGGTGCAAATTTGATAGGTAACTTTATAATAGATGTTTTCAGAACCTACTGAAAACATTTAACCAAAGTTTAGGGCAGCCAGATACAGTGTGGCTGTTAATGGAATGCAGTAGGCTGTCTAATAAGATGCTCAATAAGTAGATTTACAGGAAATACAGGAAGAGAGAAACATGTTAAACAATACCAAAAGGATATAATCAGTAAAATCCAGAATGTGTGAAAGTCTATAAGAGAAATGGCCCATAAATAGAACTGAGAGAGAGAGAGACAGAGAGAGAAGAGAAAGAGAAATACTATTAAAAGTGAATTAAGGGAAATGTCAGCTAAGTGCAATATGTAGAACTTGAACAGAACATAATTTTAATAAACCACTTATAAAAAGATATTTTTGACATAATCAGTGAAAACAATATGAACTAAGAAAACCGAAAAATGTTCAGATTTTTCTTATTAGTGCTGGATGTGATAATTATATTATGGGTTTTTCTCTTAGACACTTATCTGCTAGATATACCCTCTAAGTACTTACAGGTTAAAACAATGTGATGTATGGCATTTCCTTTAAAATACTCCAGGAAAACAAAATGTATTTGGGGAATTAATGAAATAGTAATAGCATAAAGTTGATCACTTTTGAAATTTGATTATGAGAACATAATGGAAAGCTTGATTTTTTCATGAAGAAACACTCATTTTTAAGAGTAGTCTAATTGAAGGCTCTGTAAACTGTAAATTGCATGATTCCGTATCTTTTTTTTTTTTCCTTCTCTATCATATCTTAAAGAATGGGATATAAATGTTACTCTACAGTGGAAACAAAGTATTATAATAAGCAGGATGTTGCACTTGAGGTGAGATTCGAACTTGGTAGTAATATTTCTAATAGTTGTCCAATATGGGCTTCCTTAAAGGAAAACAAAACATTCTTCTGGTTTTAAATGTTGTTTTAATGTTTTTTAACAAAGCTACAAAAATGAAGGACTTTTGCTTTATCTTGCTTTTTAAAATTTGTGTTGGTAAAAGCAACTTAATTTTTCAGATTTATAAGATTTTTATTATTTCCTTGTTTTGATAATTTTATTGTCAATTAATTTGGGAGTCTGTCTTCTTAAATCAATGAGTGCATGTTATCTGATAAGCTCAAAATTGTAAGATATTATAATGCTAATATGATTTTAAGACCAAATGAATTTGGGAAACTCTTTTCTAAGAATTCCAGGTTTCCCAGCTTAGTCATGACAGGTAATGGGGCAGCCAACAGCAAGCTTCCTAAGACAGCCGAGGTCAGGACAGGTCATCTACAAATCCGTTTTTCTCAAAAGAAGCTATATCCTAATGATTTTCTTTCAGTAAAGTTTTTGTGATTTTGGGCTTGCTCTGTTTGTTCTGTAGTTGTCTACCTGAAAACACTGTGCTAAATGGGTGGGCAATGAAAGAATGAATGAACCAGTCTGGGAGAAATTAGAAATCAGAATTCCTAGACCAGTTATGAGAAGTTAAGGAACTGACAGTTAAAAGAAAAAGCTGCTGAAAAAACTGAAGAGCAGCTTACAAGAATCCCATCAGGGGATGTTTTCCAAGGCAGCTGCACAAATATAGCCACAGGAGTAGGGCAGTTCTCACCCTGCAAATGTTTGGAAAATATGTCCTTTGGGCTTCTGCCTCCTGCTTTGATCCATAGGGTATTCTTATGGATGGCAAACATTAACATGCTGTGCCTGATTGTTCGGTGCATTATTTTTTTCTCTGAAGTTTGCATCAGGGAATATGTTTCAAAATGTTTCTAAAGGTCACTTGGAATCTTGTTGAAATTAAGAAAATAATGAGATGCCTGGATGTGCTGAGAAACTTCCTTTCAAATTGATAGCTGAAAACATAATAAGCCTTTATGTATATATTATTCTCAAAACTGCCTTCATTTTCTGCAGAGATGCTCTCTCCCAAAGGAAGCAAACATATCTGAGATTGACATATTCAGTAGAATTATGGTATCATTATATTTTGCTAAATCTTAGACCACAGCATTTTGCATATTTCTAAAAATATAGCTTCATTCCTGCCACAGGTAATTTCCAAAAATTAAAAAGGAGTTGTTAAGGTAAGGAAGAGCAAAATCCTCACAAAGAAATGATTAACCTGATGTTGGGCCCTTAACCACAAGTCTGATTGTCTTCCCAATAAACAGTAGTACCATTTAATATGAAATGCTCTGCCAGCAATGCCTTTTAATTCGAAAGTAATCAGTAGTGATGATGTTGATGATTAAAATGATGATTATCTGAGAAATAATAATTGATGACATTTCAAGAATAGAAAAATAAAATAATTATGATGATCAGAATTAATATACTTCCGTTGGGAAGAATGGTTATTTACATATAAACAAGTAAGTTGGTGGTATTCACTGCTTATAAATTAAGATGAAGAATTTCATGTAAAGGTTGTAATTATTAACCAAAATTTTACTTAGTAATTTTAACACTAATAAAAATAGTGTCAAAATAATCCATTCTGAGGAGAGTCTGAGTGGGAAGACGAAATCATACAACTTTACAGCTGAAATGAAGCATTGAGATCACTTCCTCTAATATCCTACTTTTTCACAGGAAGATATAAGCCACCCAGAGAGCTGAAGTTATTTGCCCAAAGCAATTAGTGGCAGTTTTGGCACTAGAACTGAAGCCACTCTTATCCCCAGATGGGGGGGAGGCAAAAAAACAATGAGATTGGCATGCATTGCTGCCTTCTCTTAGAGCACATAAATTCCCTGATCCTCCAACTTTGGTGGAGAAGTAGGCAGTCGTCTTCTTTTCCTTTGCATTTCTTTCTTTTATCTACATTTACTCTTAATGCTATTTCCAAGCAGGGAGCAAAGGATGAAAAAGTCCAGATGGGGCACCTGGATCCAAAGTGAACACAGGTTTAGTTGAGCCAATTATTAGTGTGGGCCTGCTCTTTCTGAACTCCCAGTAATCAAACAATTGGAAGGTTTCTGGGGATTGGACATCTCTTCATATCAAGGTAAGATGGGAATGTATTGTAGATAACAACTTGCTATGTACTAGACACTGCTCCAGAGTGCTTTATATGTATGATGTTATTTAAACTGTCTATGACTCTATGGGGTGGTTATTACAGATGATGAAAGCAAAGCATATAAGGTTTTAAGTGATTTACACAAATCACCAACTAATAAGTGATGGAGCCAGAATTTGAACCCAAACACTATAACTCTAGAGTCAGTACTCTTAACCATTTTTCTATGCTAGATGTGAAAATTATGCAAATTCTATCATTGGCTATTGTATTTATAGGGAATTTTCTAAACTTTCATTTTTAGTTAATTTCAACCATCTGCCGTATGTATTTTACCACAAGTCATAAGAAGAAAATATCAATGAGGGGATTTTTTTGGGGGGTACAGCGATTCCTATGGGAATGAAATTCAACAGTTTACTCAACAAAAAGTGCCTAGTTTGCACGAGGCATCGGGCAAGGGATACAGTGGGAAGCAAGAGAGATGTACAGAGGCGAGTAGTATATAAGGAACAAAAGAAAAAAAGTGCAAGCTTATAACATCTATCTATGTTATATTTAGAGAATTTTGCATGGTTTCTCTTAAACACGTAGAAAAGATGGTAATATAATGATTAAAAAAAGAAAAGAAATGCATGTTCCAGAAGCTGAATTGTGAAGAATGATTTCTATGGTATACTGAGTGCAAAACAGTGAATGCCAAAGACCTCTCTGTTCTTCAACACTGATTAGAGGGAAGACCAAACTCTGTTTTCAAGGCATTAACTTTCCTGAGAGAGATTTCACTGGAGCAGTGAGTGAGGAGAGAAAGAACATCTCTCTGTCTTTAGCTCTCAGAAGAATATCTTACCCATTTTTATTTCATATTCTTCCCTGAACTGACAATGCAAAGGTCAAGGGAACTTTTTTTAAACCTCTACCTTACACCTACTAAAAGAAGTTTCTACAGCATTTTTTTAAGGCATGGCAACAAGATTAACAGACAGTATGACCTTCTAGAACATGGAGCATGAAATGCAATTTTAAGTTTTTTTCCCAAGGTAAATCAGAATATTAGAGAAGAAAAATGAACTTTCTTATTAACCACTAAATGGGAAATAGTAGTGAACTTGGCACTTATTTTTAATATAAGATAAATAGTAATATAAATAGTAGTGAACTTGGCACTCTACCCAGTGTACTTCCCCTTGGTTAAAACTAGAAATACACCTTCTTATATCCATGTAATCTCCACATAAATTTGATTGAGAATTTCTAGGCTGTTTTCTTACAAAACATGTGTGCATGTTCATATTAGTCATTAGTCTTGGAAAATTCTTCTGGGTTAATTTTCTTTGTTCTATTCTAGGACAACACATGTAATTAGCCCTTTACTAAAACTTTCAGAGGAGGGTGACTCATATTCAAATATGTCTTTGCCTCCAATGCACAGCCATAAAAAAGTGGTTATCACCTCCAATCTCTGCCGACCACTTTGACTCTCAGCTCCTAAATAATCAAGGAACTGAAGGTTTGTTCTGCCTTACAGTCCTTCAGGATTGATCCATTGCTAATTTAATCTTTAAAAATAAGCCACCTGTATGAGTACAGAAGGGAATTTATGTGCTACAATTTGAGTGATACTGAATAGGTCCTTAATATCAAAATACACACACACACACACACACATATGTACACATATGTATACATTATATAGATATAAATTCTGACACATCCTATGTTGTGTCTTGTACAATATTTTCACATTTAGCACAGTTCCTATTCATGGCATGTACCTCATAAATACTTGTTGAATGAATGAATGAATCCCTTTCCATTCACATAGTTCAAAGGTTCCCTGTCAAAAAGCAATTGCAGCTAGTTGAAATCAGCGCCCTTATTGAATGGAGTGGGTTAGGCTTTTGGAGTGGCAGAGAAAAGGTTCAAACACCCCAACACAATAAATGCAAAGAAGGGCTCAAAAACAAGCACTCTCCAACTGACTGTTTTGCATAGCACCTTGGATAGAAAGCCATAAAATAAAATATGTGTGGGTGGACTTTCTACTGAAACTATTGGATGATGATGCTGGTGTTGCTATTAGGTAAATAGGAATTGTGCCAATTATTAATTATTGCTCTGGGGACAATACTAATGGTGAATTATCAGAAATGGCATTTGGTAATCTTCAAGGGTTAGTAAACCTCTGTTTAAGGCATTACAGAGGATCCAAACACTTTAAGTTTGGGGAGAAATCTCCCATACCGTGTGATGCATATTACTTTATTTAATATTTACAATCACACTGAAAGTGGGTATTGTTTGCCCTTATGTTACAAATAGGCAAAGGAGACTCAATTGTTCTTATACCTATGGTCTTATTTTTCCTCAAAATGCTACATAATAAACATTAACTTTATTTGCTGATAGGGTGGGAGAATAAGATTTCATGAAACAAAGAAGGAAAAGCATCGTTTAATAAAAGCGCTATAAAAACTAGAGAGATCAGAGTAGAAAAGGGTGGAAAATGTTCATCTGGAGAGAGTGTTGATAGTTATATTTTAATCCTCATGAAACTTCTGCTGGAAAATTTTTTCAGACCTTTTTGCAGAATAGCCTTTTTGTTTTGGATGGAGGGAACCATTCAGTTTGTATTTATGGTGTTCCTCAAACCAATAAACTCAAGTGTCAGGTTGGTGATTGGGTCTTAACTTTTAGTCAAGGTTGAAAGTTTCTCAAGAGATGGCTTAAAATTTTTACGGTACCTGAAGTCACCTCATGGGTTTGTAAGGCTAGCCCTGGATAGCCTGGTCCTTCCTAAGGTGGCAAACAGCTTGACATTGTCCTTGCATGGCAAACTGCTTGATGGCTGGTCCAGGCATGGATATCTGAGAGAGAGTAGTGTTGACATAGCATCAAATTGTCTGGGCACTTCCTAAGAAAATGAGCTCTTAAATGTTTTGTCATTGCTAATTATTTTAGTAGTTTGATTACAGTTTTAACCGAGATGTCTGCTGACTTGATAGCCCTTCACTCAGGACATCGGGGGTCACAGTTACCCCCAAGGTTACTCCTAGTTGTTTCTGTGCATTACCAAATGATGTGCCAAGTGTACTTTCAAGTCTTTCTGTCAGCTTCGGTACCAGTATGGAACCCACCTCTTCTTCCCATATTTCTCTGACTTCCTGTTGGATCTTTTCTGCTTCTGTTGGAGAAATTTCACCACTGCCATTACCTACAGTAAAGCGCAAATACTCATGTTTCTCTCTTCCTTTATGGCAGTAGTCAAAGTTTTGGAACAGTGCTGATTTTCAAGGGTGGACAGGAAGAAGGTTCACTCCAACTTCTTGACACATTCTTATTATGGACCTGAACTTTCACAAAGTCACCAGAGAATCGTTCCCTCAGGCCTAACCCATGCTCTTCACTCATTAGGCACCCAGTGCTATGTGGAACTATTCCCCAAAGAAATCAGCCTTTTCTTTTTGTCTAAACACTGTCATCTTGAATCCTTCTGGCTATCCAAATAGTTCCATGTCATTTCTTACTCTTCCAAAGCAAAAGGTCCTTTCACTTCAGTCCTTGACAATCTGGGTGTGGTTCTGATGTTAATAATTCACAGTAAGCAATAAGGGAGAGTTAATATTGCTGTGAGATATTTACATTTTAAAACATTTGCTAATCCAAATGAATTTCAGATTGAAGAATGTGTGGAAAATGTATTTTTAGGAAAAATTACCCTATCCATTTCTACCAGGGAGTAACACATATGGAATCAAAACTTCAGTCACACAATTCCCATTCAAATTAGGTTCTCATCATTTCACATGACCGTGCAAAACTGAGGTCACATTAAAGGGAAAGAAGGCAGGTGTTAGTTATTAGCTAGAGGAGCCAATAAAATGTTAGATTTTATTTAAACCTAGGATCATGATTTTAAAAAATGTAAAAGTCTTCCAGCATAAACAAACAGAGGTTGTAATTCTGAGCATGCTTTAAAGAACAATTTCCTCAATCTTTAATTATTATTAATAACTTCTAAATTTAACTCTTATTTTCCCTTTTCAGGTTTAAAATTTCTCATATATGCCAATAAAAATGTTTATTGTTAAATATTAAAATTCCCTTATACTGCCTCTTGTCTTAAGATTTTCTGTCATCTTTGTTGCTGTTACTCAGATTTCCCTGGTGGAATTAATCACCTGTGTTTTTTTAATTCCCAGAAATTTATGGTTCAAACCATGATTTGCATCAGAAGGCAAACTTTTGCTCCCGTTATTGGGATTGGACATACAAGAGATTGTTTAGACAGGACCTTAGTGAGTCCATCAATTTGTGCATCTCCCTAAAGAATCCTTTATAACAGTCAGTAAAGAACTTATCTGCCAAGTGAATATGTCCAAGTCTGATATATATCTATCACAGTTCACGACATGTTTAGGCATGGAGTCAAGGATCTTCACACAAAGAGACAGGCTGAGGGGAAGGAAGCCCAGGTACCACTTGTTACGTGAGATCCCTGTAGCCATAGTGCAAGTCATTGGAAAATGTTCAGCCTGGCAAGTGAGCAAAACTGGCAAAGAGTTGAGCAACAGCTGTTGATCTAGTTCGGCAGTTTTCTTCAGGGATATTCAGAAAGTGTAAATATGCTATATAGTAGACAGGCAACAAGCAGTACTGGGAATGTTCAGAAAGTCAGTTGGGCAGTAACTTTAAGGAAAAGGGTTGAATTGGCCCAAAGGGCCCAGATATTTATATTTTGCCTGATATTTTAATGAAATTGGAAATATAATGGTATATTCATTACATACACTACAATATGTTAGCATGGGAAAATAGAAAATACATTGAACTTGGAATTAGATGATGGGAATTTCAGTCCAATTTTCTCCTGCTACCTTTTTGAACTTTGCAAAGCAACTTACCTTTCTTCAGTTTATTCATCTATAATAGAGATTTGCATGGCCTATTTACCTTATAGTCTTGGTGTGAGGCTCAAATAAGAGGATACAAACAAAAATATATTTAAGAAGAAAAATTCAGAGGAAGTTAAGAAAGACAATCGAGGATTAGTAATATGGAAGGAGACAAGCAAAGTGGGATAGAGGGAGATGTTCACAGAAATAATATAATTCCACATTCAGATAAGAAGAGAAGTAGGTTAGAATAGAGAGACAGGAAAACAGTAATCAGCTGGCATGAATATTCTTTTGTTTATCTGAAAAATTAATCCCAGATTATCACCTCTTATTGCCCTTAAAATGCAAATTAATTGACTCTTGAGTTTAGCTCTTCAACAATTGTCTCTATATTCTTAAAACCTTTTTTCTATGACTCTAAATTGGTTTGTCATAGCCGTCCACATGAAATGAAATGATTTCCTGGCTGGTTGTATTGGCAAATAGAGCAACCTGTTAACCTATAATAAACTAAAGACTTTAGAAGTGAGTTTGTCCAACCCTTATCTGGGCATATTTTCACTGAGGAGAAGAAAGGAACCAGCAACTTTTGAGTGTCCACTGTTTGTTAGGGATTGTGTCTATCTGAATTAGACCTCACAGCCATTTTATGAGGAGGTCCCTAATTACATGTGGGAAAAGGAAGGTCTATTGAGTTAAGGAGACCAACAGTCAATCTCTGAGGTCTTGGAGAGTCTTAGCTGTGATCACACATTTGAATTGCCATGGGACATGTAACAAAAAAAAAAAAAAAAAAATCCCTACCCCAGACCAATTGAATTAGAAAATTAGAATCTCTAGCACCCAGGCATCAATAGATTTAAAAGCTTTTCAGGCAATTGGGATGTGGATTGAGAACCAAATGTGTATGTCCTTTTCCTATAATATCACACTCCAAAACTCCTTAACTGAATGTATGAGGATATTTGCATGATTTCACCTTCCTTGCCTTGTGTCTTTCCTATTGAGTAGGGTTCTTTTATAGATTTGGTGATTGTGTAATCTCTGAGTACTTACTTATGGGACTATATTCTGACAGACACTGTTGGTTGCATCCTCCCCTCTCTTCAGTTTATAGATTCCCAATTTTGTTTAGGCAGTAACACCCTCAGGGAATGAGAACCTATCCCCTGATTCAGGAAATGAATTATTATTGGTCAAAGATAAGTAGGGTGAGTTTTCCCTGCCATCTTTGTTAAGGGATGCCTTTAGAGGTAAACATGACCAATTTCTAGCAAATAAAATATAAGAGAAATCTGCTGGAGAGCTACTAGGAAGTATTCTCCTCCCTAATATGAAGAAATCGTGATAAATCTTCTGACTCCTTTCATCTTACTTTAAACGAGTTGTATAGCATGTAAAGCTTAGAGCTGAGACAACCATCCTTGTAATAAGGAGCTAACCAGTTAATGATGAAAAGTCAACTAGTGAATATGACAAAGTGGAGAGTTAAAAAAAGCCTGGTTCTTTAATTATATCATTATATTTCTGCACCACATTTAGAATCACCTAGTTCTAGATTACTTCTTTGTGTGTGAGATTTATGTTTCTCACTTTAGTCAATGTTTGTTACTTCATTATTATTGCAGCTGAAGTGCAATAATGTTTATAACTTGGTGTGCAAAAAATGAGACTTATGCAGAGGTTGTAGCAGTCATCAATCAGATCAAAGGGAGTGCTCTTTCTAGATCCCTCCACATATCCAGAATTTATCACTGCTTCCACAACCTGATAGTAGAAACACTTATCACGGTTTCCCTTGTTTTAGAATTATTGATGCATGTGTCTCTCTCCCTTATTGGACTGTGAACCCCTGGAGGATGAAGACTGTGTTCTATTTACTTGGAGTCCCTTGCAGTCCAAATTTAATGCTTTGCACATTCTAGTTGCTCACCAAGTGTTGAATTGAGTGAAATGATGTTTGAGGTGGTAGCTGAGTGATTTATGAAGAGTGCAATGATGTGTGAGTTGAATGAAATTCTCCAAGGAGATAAAAATGTTGGTAGGATTAAACATGCCTGAAAAAAAAAAAAACCAGTGAAAGGAATGCCAAGACTTCTTAAATTTCTTTTCATTCTCGCCATTATCCCATCAACACTCAATAAATTTAGGTAAAAATTAATCTATTAATCTATAAAATCATTGTAACTTTTCATTTCTTTCAATCTTAATGCATCTGGCATGTCTGAATGTTTCACTAAAAGGGCTGTTTTATTTTATTTTCATTTTTTCCTGATGGTCATTCTTTTTCAGTGCTGTCTGCTACCTTAAAGGATCATGTGAAACCACTGGCCCCACCCTGATCTCTATCACTTCCACAAAAGAAACATCACTTTCAGTTTGACTCACTTGCCTGGCAAGGACAGTCGTGTGCACTGATAGTAGAGTTAAAAATAGTTCTTGCTGTTTGAAATTCAGGATGAATAGGAGTCTCATCAGCCTCCTAGGCCACACACAGCCTTTCAGAAATGTCAGCTGCCACTCAAGGGAGTTAACGTAGCTGCAAGGCATTTCAATACCAAATATTTTCCCTACAGCCTAAAGTGATTCAACTGAGCAATAACAAAGGAAATCTACTAACAGTGTGAATGCAAATGGCCTTTTTTGTGTGTGTGAAAGTCCTGTGGATTCTCGTTTGACGTTATTACTTAATTGTACATAGTGCTTGAGGTCTCACAGGAGGCTATGAAGTCATGTAGTCTTTTTTTTTTTTTTTTTTTTTTTCTTTTTTTTTTTTTCATTTATACCACCACTTTATTTATACAGTTGGCTTATTATGTACACACATGCACAATTACAGCCTCATAAACTTTCAACCACACATTTAGTCCCGTTTGTTTTCTTTTTTTTTCAGTATACACATTTTCTATAATTTATTCCCCTTTAATACTAAATATAAAATCAGTGATTTCACCAATGTCTTTATTTTTTTTTTTTAATCATCATTTTATTGAGATATATTCACATACCACGCAGTCATACAAAACAAATTGTACTTTCGATTGTTTACAGTACCATTACATAGTTGTACATTCATCACCTAAATCAATCCCTGACACCTTCATTAGCACACACACAAAAATAACAAGAATAATAATTAGAGTGAAAAAGAGCAATTGAAGTAAAAAAGAACACTAGGTACCTTTGTCTGTTTGTTTGCTTCCCCTACTTTTCTACACATCCATCCATAAACTAGACAAAGTGGAGTTTCGTCCTTATGGCATTCCCAATCCCACTGTCACCCCTCATAAGCTACATTTTTATACAACTGTCTTCGAGATTCATGGGTTCTGGGTTGTAGTTTAATAGTTTCAGGTATCCACCACCAGCTACCCCAATTCTTTAGAACCTAAAAAAGGTTGTCTAAAGTGTGCGTAAGAGTGCCCACCAGAGTGATCTCTCGGCTCGTTTTGGAATCTCTCTGCCACTGAAGCTTATTTCATTTCCTTTCACATCCCCCTTTTGGTCAAGAAGATGTTCTCCATCCCACGATGCCGGGTCTACATTCCTCCCCGGGAGTCATATACCACGTTGCCAGGGAGATTCACTTCCCTGGGTGTCTGATCCCACGTAGGGGGGACGGCAGTGATTTCACCTTTCAAGTTGGCTTAGCCAGAGAGAGAGGGCCACATCTGAGCAACAAAGAGGCATTCAGGAGGAGACTCTTAGGCACAAATACAGGGAGGCCTAGCCTCTCCTTTGCAGCAGCCGTCTTCCCAAGGGTAAAACTTATGGTAGAGGGCTCAACCCATCAAACCACCAGTCCCCTATGTCTGTGGTCATGTTAGCAACCATGGAGGTGGGGTAGGCGAATACCCCTGCATTCTCCACAGGCTCCTCAAGGGGGCACTACATCTTTTTTTTTTTTTTTTCCTTGTTTGTCTTTTTTCTTTTCTTTTTTTTTTTTTTTTAACTTTCCCTTCTTTTTTCAAATCAACTGTATGAAAAAAAAAGTTAAAAAGAAAACAAACATACAATAAAAAAACATTTCAAAGAGACCATAGCAAGGGAGTAAGAAAAAGACAACTAACCTAAGATAACTGCTTAACTTCCAACATGTTCCTAATTTACCCCAAGAAAGTTACATAATATAGCAACATTTCAGTGAACTTGTTCCTACTACATCCATCAGAAATTAACAGACCATAGTCATTTCTGGGCATCCCCAGAACGTTAAATAGCTTATCTGTTCTTCTTGGATTATTGTTCCCCCTTCCTTAATTGCTCTCTACTGCTAGTTCCCCTACATTCTACATTATAAACCATTTGTTTTACATTTTTCAAAGTTCACATTAGTGGTAGCATATAATATTTCTCTTTTTGTGCCTGGCTTATATCGCTCAGCATTATGTCTTCAAGGTTCATCCATGTTGTCATGTTTCACCAGATCGTTCCTTCTTACTGCCGCGTAGTATTCCATCGTGTGTATATACCACATTTTATTTATCCACTCATCTGTTGAAGGACATTTGGGTTGTTTCCATCTCTTGGCAATTGTGAATAATGCTGCTATGAACATTGGCGTGCAGATATCTGTTCGTGTCACTGCTTTCCGATCTTCCGGGTATATACCGAGAAGTGCAATCGCTGGATCGAATGGTAGCTCTATATCTAGTTTTCTAAGGAACTGCCAGACTGACTTCCAGAGTGGCTGAACCATTATACAGTCCCACCAACAATGAATAAGAGTTCCAATTTCTCCACATCCCCTCCAGCATTTGTAGTTTCCTGTTTGTTTAATGGCAGCCATTCTAACCGGTGTTAGATGGTATCTCATTGTGGTCTTAATTTGCATCTCTCTAATAGCTAGTGAAGCTGAACATTTTTTCATGTGTTTCTTGGCCATTTGTATTTCCTCTTCAGAGAACTGTCTTTTCATATCTTTTGCCCATTTTATAATTGGGCTGTCTGTACTATTGTCATTGAGTTGTAGGATTTCTTTGTATATGCAAGATATCAGTCTTTTGTCAGATACATGGTTTCCAAAAATTTTTTCCCATTGAGTTGGCTGCCTCTTTACCTTTTTGAGAAATTCCTTTGAGGTGCAGAAACTTCTAAGCTTGAGGAGTTCCCATTTATCTATTTTCTCTTTTGTTGCTTGTGCTTTGGGTGTAAAGTCTAGGAAGTGGCCTCCTAATACAAGGTCTTGAAGATGTTTTCCTACATTATCTTCTAGGAGTTTTATGGTACTTTCTTTTATATTGAGATCTTTGGTCCATTTTGAGTTAATTTTTGTGTAGGGGGTGAGGTAGGGGTCCTCTTTCATTCTTTTGGATATGGATATCCAACTCTCCCAGCCCCATTTGTTGAAAAGACCATTATGGCTCAGTTCGGTGACTTTAGGGGCCTTATCAAAGATCAGTCGGCCATAGATCTGAGGGTCTATCTCTGAATTCTCAATTCGATTCCATTGATCTATATGTCTATCTTTGTGCCAGTACCATGCTGTTTTGGCAACTGTGGCTTTATAATAAGCTTCAAAGTCAGGGAGTGTAAGTCCTCCCACTGTTTTTCTTTTTTAGAGTGTCTTTAGCAATTCGAGGCATCTTCCCTTTCCAAATAAATTTGATAACTAGCTTTTCCAAGTCTGCAAAGTAGGTTGTTGGAATTTTGATTGGGATTGCATTGAATCTGTAGATGAGTTTGGGTAGAATTGACATCTTAATGACATTTAGCCTTCCTATCCATGAACATGGAATATTTTTCCATCTTTTAAGGTCCCCTTCTATTTCTTTTAGTAGAGTTATGTAGTTTTCTTTGTATAGGTCTTTTACATCTTTGGTTAAGTTTATTCCTAGGTACTTGATTTTTTTAGTTGCTATTGAAAATGGTATCTTTTTCTTGAGTGTCTCTTCAGTTTGTTCATTTCTAGCATATAGAAACATTACTGACTTATGTGCATTAATCTTGTATCCCGCTACTTTGCTAAATTTGTTTATTAGCTCTAGTAGGTGTATCGTTGATTTCTCAGGGTTTTCTAGATATAAGATCATATCATCTGCAAAGAATGACAGTTTTACTTCTTCTTTTCCAATTTGGATGCCTTTTATTTCTTTGTCTTGCCGGATTGCCCTGGCTAGCACTTCCAGCACAATGTTGAATAACAGTGGTGACAGCGGGCATCCTTGTCTTGTTCCTGATCTTAGAGGGAAGGCTTTCAGTCTCTCACCATTGAGTACTATGCTGGCTGTGGGTTTTTCATATATGCTCTTTATCATGTTGAGGAAGTTTCCTTCAATTCCTACCTTTTGAAGTGTTTTTATCAAAAAGGGATGTTGGATTTTGTCAAATGCTTTTTCAGCATCTATTGAGATGATCAATTGATTTTTCCCTTTCGAGTTTTTAATGTGTTGTAATACATTGATTGTTTTTCTTATGTTGAACCATCCTTGCATGCCTGGAATGAACCCCACTTGGTCATGGTGTATGATTTTTTTAATGTGTCTTTGGATTCGATTTGCAAGTATTTTGTTGAGGATTTTTGCATCTATATTCATTAGGGAGATTGGCCGGTAGTTTTCCTTTTTTGTAGCATCTTTGCCTGGTTTTGGTATTAGATTGATGTTAGCTTCATAAAATGAGTTAGGTAGTGTTCCATTTTTTTCAATGTTTTGAAAGAGTTTGAGTAAGATTGGTGTCAGTTCTTTCTGAAAAGTTTGGTAGAATTCCCCTGTGAAGCCATCTGGCCCTGGGCATTTATTTGTGGGAAGATTTTTGATGACTGATTGGATCTCTTTGCTTGTGATGGGTTGGTTGAGGTCTTCTATTTCTTCTCTGGTCAGTCTAGGTTGTTCATATGTTTCCAGGAAATTGTCCATTTCTTCTACATTATCCAGTTTGTTGCCATACAGTTGTTCATAATATCCTCTTATAATTTTTTTAATTTCTTCAGGATCTGCAGTTATGTCACCTTTTTCATTCATTATTTTGTTTATATGGGTCTTCTCTCTTTTTGATTTTGTCAGTCTAGCTAGGGGCTTGTCAATCTTGTTGATCTTCTCAAAGAACCAACTTTTGGTGATATTTATCCTTTCTATTGTTTTTTTGTTCTCTATGTCATTTATTTCTGCTTTAATCCTTGTTATTTCTTTTCTTGTACTTGGTTTAGGATTGGTTTGCTGTTCATTTTCTAGCTTCTTCAGTTGATCCATTAGTTCTTTGATTTTGGCTCTTTCTTCCTTTTAATATATGCGTTTAGTGCTATAAATTTCCCCCTTAGCACTGCTTTTGCTGCATCCCATAGGTTTTGGTATGTTGTGTTCTCATTTTCATTCGTCTCTATATATTTAGCAATTTCTCTTGCTATTTCTTCTTTAACCCACTGATTGTTTAGGAGTGTGTTGTTTAACCTCCAGGTATTTGTGAATTTTCTAAGTCTCTGATGGTTATTGACTTCTAATTGTATTCCATTGTGGTCAGAGAATGTGCTTTGAATAATTTCAATCTTTTTAAATTTATTGAGGCTTGTTTTATGTCCCAGCATATGATCTATTCTGGAGAAAGTTCCGTGAGCACTAGAAAAGTATGTGTATCCTGGTGATTTGGGATGTAATGTCCTGTAGATGTCTGTTAAATCTAATTCATTTATCAGATTGTTTAGGTTTTCAATTTCCTTATTGGTCTTCTGTCTGGTTGATCTATCTATAGGAGAGAGTGATGTGTTGAAGTCTCCCACAATTATTGTGGAAACATCAATTGCTTCCTTTAGTTTTGCCAATGTTTCTCTCATGTATTTTGTGGCACCTTGATTGGGTGCATAGACATTTACGATTGTTATTTCTTCTTGCTGAATTGCCCCTTTTATTAGTATGTAGTGGCCTTCTTTGTCTCTCAAAACATCCCTGCATTTGAAGTCTATTTTATCTGAGATTAATATTGCTACACCTGCTTTCTTTTGGCTGTAGCTTGCATGAAATATTTTTTTCCATCCTTTCACTTTCAGTTTCTTTGTGTCCCTGTGTCTAAGATGAGTCTCTTGTATGCAACATATTGATGGTTCATTTTTTTTGATCCATTCTGCGAATCTATATCTTTTAATTGGGGAGTTTAATCCATTTACATTCAACGTTAAAACCGTGAAGGCATTTCTTGAATCAGCCATCTTATCCTTTGGATTATGTTTGCCATATTTTTCCCTCTCTCTATTAATATCCTTTATTGTACCCATACCGAATCTCTTTAGTACTGAACCTTTCTCCAAGTCTCTCTGTCCTGTCTTTGTTTCTCTGTCTGTAGGGCTCCCTTTAGTATCTCCAGTAGGGCAGGTCTCTTGTTAGCAAATTCTCTCAGCATTTCTTTGTCTGTGAAAAATTTAAGCTCTCCCTCAAATTTGAAGGAGAGCTTTGCTGGATAAAGTATTCTTGGCTGGAAATTCCTCTCACTCAGAATTTTAAATATATCGTGCCACTGCCTTCTTGCCTCCATGGTGGCTGCTGAGTAGTCACTACTTAGTCTTATGCTGTTTCCTTTGTATGTGGTGAATTGCTTTTCTCTTGCTGCTTTCAGAACTTGCTCCTTCTCTTCTATGTTTGACAGTGTGATCAGTATATGTCTCGGAGTGGGTTTTTTTGGATTTATTCTATTTGGAGTTCGCTGAGCATTTATGATTTGTGTATTTATGTTGTTTAGAAGATTTGGGAAGTTTTCCCCAACAATTTCTTTGAATACTCTTCCTAGACCTTTACCCTTTTCTTCCCCTTCTGGGACACCAATGAGTCTTATATTCGGACGTTTCATATTATCTATCATATCCCTGAGGTCCATTTCGAGTTTTTCAATTTTTTTCCCCATTCTTTCTTTTATGCTTTCATTTTCCATTCTGTCATCTTCCAGGTCACTGATTCGTTGTTCAACTTCCTCTAGTCTTGTACTATGAGTGTCCAGAATCTTTTTAATTTGGTCAACAGTTTCTTTAATTTCCATAAGATCATCCATTTTTTTATTTAGTCTTGCAATGTCTTCTTTATGCTCTTCTAGGGTCTTCTTGATTTCCTTCATATCCCGTACTATGGTCTCATTGTTCATCTTTAGTTCTTTGAGTAGCTGCTCTAGGTGTGTCTCTTCTGGTCTTTTGATTTGGGTGCTTGGGCTTGGGTTATCCATATCGTCTGGTTTTTTCATATGCTTTATAATTTTCTGTTGTTTTTGGCCTCGTGGCATTTGCTGAACTTGATAGGGTTCTTTTAGAGTTTGTAGACCAGTTGAAGTCCTTATCTCTAATTTATCAGATCTACAGCTTCGTGGAGTACACTTTCTCTAACTAACCAGCAGGTGGCGTCCACGAGCCACCTGTTCTCCACAAGCCAGATCTCCCCTGCTTAGCCTTTTTGGTGAGTGGGGGAGTGAGTCTTGTGGGGCCCAATTGGTGTACCAAGCTTGCGTGTGTAGTTGGTGTTGCCTGCCCTGTATGTGGGGCGTGTTTCTGGGCAGTCGGGGAGGGGGGGTGGCCCTAACAGTCAAATCTCCCTGATGATCCTAGAGTTTTAAAGCTACTGCAATAGTCTAATCCTTCAGTTCAGTCCTGCCACAGTTTGTCTCTGCCACTGACCCACAAGTCTTTGGTATTGGCGTATGGCTCCTGAGACTTGCAAGTGGGTCCCTCTTCCAGGCTGTGCACCCCGGGTCCTCTGTTGAGGGATGACTGTGCTATGTCACAGGTGGGTGCCGTCCCCCCAGGGCAGTTCTGGGCTGCTGGGCTGTGTTGGGAGGCTCCCAGTCTGCTGAAATGATGGCTGAATGGGGCTCTGTTAATTCACACTGCTCCCCCTTCCCAGCTCTGGGACATTCAGCTGAGGGTTGCAGGGAAGGCTAATGTCCACGCCCAGTTTTGTGGTGTGTGCCTGTTATTTGAAGCACTTCCGTCACACTGGGTTGTCTGGGGCAGCTCTGGGCTATGGGGCTGGCGATGGGCAGGAGTGTTTCCTGTCCACCAGGATGGTGGCTGTGAGCGGACACCCCCCTTTTCTTGGGAAGTTGTGTTGTTTAGTGAATTTTCTCAGCCACTGGATTATTGCCTTTTGTCTCAGAGCTCTCTTAGTTCTGCTCTTGACTTGACGTGCCCAAATTTCAATTCTTTGAAGCTTTCTGTATTGAGCTTCTTAGAGTAATTGTTTTAGAAAAAGCAAAAAGGATTTAAAAAAAAAAAAAAAAAAAAAAACGGCCCTCCTCAGAGATCTAATGGGTTATTTAAATGCTAATAGACAAAGCAACCAGGGCCATTAAGGAAAGGTGCACAGGGCAGAGAGATCAGCCTTGCTTCGGGATTTGCATATGCGCCTCAAGGCCTGATCTCCGCCCTTCCCCTTTCTGTGTTCACCAGAACTCCAAAAATCCTCTGCTTTTATTTTGGAGTTTTTCGTGTTGTTTTTTTTCTATGCCTGTCTCCTCTCTGCTGGGCTGGCTGCTCTCAGAGTCTCTGGTGTCTGGTCTCAGTCTATCTATGGTTGGAGTTTGAATCAGTAGAATGAGTTTCCCATAAGAGCAGCCACTGCAATTCTCCCTTCTCCTTCCTGGAGCTGACAGCCCCTCCTCCCCCGGGACTGAGCCTGGCAGGGAGGGGCGCAGGTCCCCTGGCCACAAAAACTTACAGATTTCGCTGATCTCAGCAGTTCCACGTTTTCATGAGTGTTGTATGAAGTATGCCCAAAGACAGATTGCTCTGTGGTGTCCAGTCCACGCAGTTCCTGGCTTTTTACCTACTTTCCTGGAGGAGTAACTAAAACATACAGCTCACCAGTCTGCCATCTTGCCCCGCCTTCTCATGTAGTCTTTTGACTTAAGGGAGGTGACCGCCTGTACCATCCATCATAGATAATTGGCTATTCAATTTTTAAAGTTTGCCAAACCTAGAGATTTCACTATCGTTGAACTGAACCTGACCTGGTATTAATCAGCATTAGTGTAAAGAAGTTATTTCACTTAGTCAATTAAACTCTATGATACTGCAATAAATAGTGTATCTAGCTGACTTGGTCAAGGAGCAATAAGTAGCCATTTTAGACCTGCTTAAAAATAAAATTTTAAATTTCACCACTTAAAAGTTAATAATTATGTGCACAACACATCCCTAGACTTTATTCTCTCTGTGACCATCATTCTCACCCTAAGTCCTGCCTCAGGTTCACTCCAACCCAGAGCATATGACAACTCATCTTTCCTATCCTTAGCAACTCTGTCAGCACTTACCATATTTGTTCACAGATTTGTTCAGGAGATTCTACTGCCTTGTTTTATACCCAACTGTTTGAGTAAGGGCTTAAGTATGACTCCTTGCTCTTTCTTTGAAATGAAGTACATAGTTCTCTTATCTCAGAAAACTTTTCACTTTTATGTGGTCTCTCCACCAGATAGGGAAATATCTGACAAAAAAGTAGACAAGGCTGGTACACTGATATCCACACAACCTTGCTGAGGGAAATTTTAAAAGACATAAATGAAACGTCTTATTTCATTAGTCACAGACTCAACATTGTTAAGATACAACCAATATTGTTGACAAGTCCCCAAGTCGATTTAGAGATTCAATGCAATCCCACTCAAAATCCAAGCAATTTTTGTGGAAATTGACAAAAGTATTCAAAAATTCATATGGAAATTCGAAGGACCTAGAATAGTCAAAATGTCTTTGAGGAAGAAAAAAGTTGGAGGATTAACACTATTGATTTCAGGACTTATTCTAAAGCTACACTAGCTACAACAGTGTGGTACTGGTGTCAGACAGACAAGTATATCAATGAAACAGAATAGAGAATGGAGAAATGAACCCATACACACATGGACAAGTGATTTTTGACATAGGTATAAAGGCAATTCAGTTGAGAAAAGATAGCCTTTTGAATGAATGGAGTTGCAAAAATTGGATCTTTATATAGGACAAAAAGAAAACTTTGATCCCTACTTCACAACTTTCACAAAAATTTAAAAAAATGGATCATAAACCTAAAACTATAAAACTTCTAGAAGAAAACAAAGGAGAAAACTTTGTGACCTGGGCTAGGCAATGATTTCTTAGATACGACACCAAAAGTATGATGCATAGAAGAAAACCTGATAAATTGTACTTCAGCAAAATTAAGATATTTTGCTCTTTGAAAAGCACTATTAGGAAAATCAGGAGACAAGCTACAAACTGAAAGAAAATATTTGCAAATCATATCTAATGAATAAATTTTATCCAGAAAATGGAAAGAGCTTTCAAACTCAACAAAAGAAATAAACAAACGAACAGGAAAACCTACTCAAAATGGACAAAGAATTGAACAGACACTTCACTAAAGAAAATATATAAAGAACAAATAAACACATTAAAATGTGCTCGGTATCATTGGATAATAGGGAAAATCAAATTGAAACCACTCCTTAATACTACTAAACACTTACTAGAATGCCTAGAATTAAAAAGACTGATCGTAACAAATGTTGGCAAGGATATGGAGGAACTGGAACTCTTGCACACTGCTGATGAGTATGTAAGATGGTACCACCACTGGAAAAAACTTTGGCAGTTTCTTTAAAAATATTAAACATATATCTTCCATATTATTCAGCCATTCCACTCCTAAGTATTGAAATCACACTTCTTTTCCCACTGAACAGCCTCTCCTTTCACTGGTCTTGCAGAAGTTTCTATTTCCTTTGTTTGAGCTCCACATCCTCATATTTATTCAGAAGAAACTTGCTGCACAGCAAGAAAAGTTACTGTTTCTTCTCTCTTTGCAGCACTTGCTAAAGCCAGTTCTGGCCAACTCTAGCCACTAGGGCACCTGCAGTCAGAAGTCCTGACCTAGAGTTACATTTGCCTGATTGTAATAGCAAATATCACACCCATTGAGCAGACTGAGCCACCATTTTTAAATATGTGTCCCATGAAGTAGCATGATTTGGAACCACACATGCTCCACTTACACCTGCCCCTTAACTCATGTCACCTCACCTTATCCTAAACCACGCCCCTAGAACCACCTACTCAAAACTGTATGAGTATCTCAAGCCTCTTCAGCTCTAGGAGACAGAGCTGAGGTTTATCTTTTGTCTCCTTGATGAGCTACTCATAATATGCTCTTTTCTCAAAATCCTGGTGTCATGGTATTGACCTCTGTGCATCAGACAGTGAGCCCACTTTGGGCAATAACAGAATGTACTGAAAGGACATGAAAGCAGATATCCATCCAGAGACTTGTACATAAATGTTCATAGCAGCTTTATTTGTAACAGCCAAAAGAACTGGAACAACCTAACTTTCCATTGACAGTGAATAGACAAGCAAATTGTTGAATATCCATACAATGGAATACTACTTAGTAATACAAAGGAACGTATCACTGATAACGCGCAAAATCGTGAATGAGTCTCCTCAAAATTATACAGTGTCTAAGAAGCCAGACAAAAAGAGTTTATGCTGTGTGATTCCATTTATATTCCACTCTAAAAAATGCAAGCTAATCTATAGTAATCAAAAGCAGAATAGTTGTTGCCTGGGGAAGAGGTCACAAAGGGTCATGATAAATGGATATGTTTATTGCCTTGATTGTGGTAATGATTTCTTGGACATATACATATGTCAAAACTTACATACAGTTGTATGCTTAGATACGTGTAGTTTGTTCCATGTAAATTTATGTCTCAATAAAGCTGTTTTTTAAAAAAAATCAGTAGGAGCTCATTAACAATTGAATGTGAGGAGCGATGAAGAGCTTACTCTCCTAAATTTGTATTCAAACACCTAAATATCTGAGGAAACAGTGCTGCATATAGTTTAAAAGGAAAAAAGAAAGAGGAAGGAAGGAAGGAAGGAAGGAAGGAAGGAAGGAAGGAAATGAGAAAATGAGTCATGAATGAATGAATGAATTCCAAATCCATTCGTCCCTGGAAGATTCAGTTTGAGAGCAAAAAGTAGAGAGGTGCTGTTCTAGTTTCCCAGCTGCTAAAATAAATAGCAGACAATGGGTTGGTTTAAACAATGGGAATGTATTGCCTCATGGTTTAGGGACTAGGAGAAGTCCAAAATCAAGGTATCAACAAGGTAACACTTTCTTCCTGAAGACCGTGGTGCTCTGAGGCTGTCTGCCAGCAATCATGGCTTGGCTTTTCAGTCGCATAGCAATGCACAGAGCAGTGTCTTCTTTATTCTCCTCTGCGTTCCATTGACTTCCAGCTTCTGGTTCCTCTCTCAGCCTTCTCTCTCTGTGGCCTTCTCTATTAGGCCTTCTGTAATAGGATTAAGATCCATCCTGATCCATCCTAAATTGGGCCACATCTTAACTGAAGTAACCTCATCAAAACATCCCCTATTTACAATGGGTTCCTACCCACAGGAATGGATTAAGATTAAGAACACGTTTTTCTGGAGTTCATAAGCCCAGGCTACCACGAGTGCTAAATGTAGAGTCCTGCATTTGCATCTCTGCTCTGCAGCTTTGGGCAAGTCAGTTTACATATTTTAATCCTAGTTTTCCTTGTCTGAAAAATGAGGACAATGATATCTGTTTTGACATATGCCAGGTTTTTGGTGATGATCAACTTTGATAATTCCATAAAATAATTTTATAAATGTGAAGTGTCATATGAAAGTGAGCAGTTAAAATGCTTAATCAATTTACCGAATGAGCAGAACACAGTAATGGCTACATTATAAAATGGGTTTGTTTTCTTTCCCAGACAATCCTTTCGAAAAACTGAGATTCTTTCCCTCTGTCTTGGATGCTGTATTTTGGATCCCTTAGATTTTCTAGACATTCTCAGAAATTAACTATTAATCTCATTTCCCCAGGTATTGGAAAGACTAATCCAATCTAAATAACATCTTCACTTTCTCATTTGATTGAAAGTTTGCTCCTGCCCTGCCTGATGGGTTATGAAGCCTGCAGGGTAGGGGGTGCAAACAATTGCCTCACTGTATCTCTCTATCTTCTTTTCTACTAGCTGTTCTTCAGTCTTCTCCCTCCAGAATTCCAAGCAGGGAGTAGGCCAATTCTAGCTTGTATGATGCTAAGTTTGTTTTTGAAGCTCTCTATCTGTGAGTTGTCCAAATGCTGCTTCCCTCATGGGGTGCTTTTATGGATTTTTAGAAGATCCACTCCCATCTCCACCCTTGACCACCCGTAACATCTTTTCTTGTCATAGGTGACATTTCCTTCCAACTGGCTGCTTATGACTTCTCTCTCACATCCTGGCTTCCATGGCACACAGACTCTCTCTGTTGGGGTTACTTTGAACATCCAGTTAGGCCTTGCAGGTAGGGTTCCTTTGAAGATAACTCGGCTCTTCCTCTCTTCCACAGGTCGGAAAACAAGCACCTCTGCTCTGCCGTCAGGAAAAGAGTGGCTTGTTCCTGTTGTAGACTTCTTGCCTCTCTTGGTCATGAGGGCATCTCCAGCCAGTCATTTGCATTTAGACATTGTTTATGTTAGGCAGGTACCAGCTGTTATGGCCAGTCAACTTCAATGAAAATTTGTCAGGCTTTCCAGAGTTCTCTTACACTTGGTTGAGGAAGGCAATAACCCCTCCCTTCTCAGAAGGATATGGAGAAAAGGACAAACATTTGGCAGTCTTATCAAAGAACTTTCTCTCAGCATACTTTCTCCTGATTATTCTGAGCTTTCCTTTCCATGGCCTGGGGGTAGAGAAAGGGCTGGTGCATTGCTTGGAAAGTGAGAGTTCTTTGGCACATCCCATTCTTTGTTTGCCTCAGCCAGACGCCTAAACAGGAAAAGTCATATTTTTTGCCTCCTATTAAAAATGTAAAAAATTGGTCAAAGGATGCAGCCAAAAAATGTAAGGAATGATCTGCTGAAAGGGGGTGTTGTTATAGTCTTTATTTCTCATTAATGAAGCAATGAAACTCTTTCGATTGTCTCAGTTTTTTTTTTAAAAATAATAAAACAGAAGTATCTCTTTGTATACTCTAAGCATTTGTAAGTCAGAATATTATGTAAAAAGTATTGAGTGTATAGTTCTTTATTCAATAATGTAAAATGGAAGGAGAGTAACGATCACGAGATGGGATATTTTATTAATTGCTAACAACGGGTGGCATTTTCTTTTGTTAATAAAGAGAGGATGAATCCATTATTTAAATTTTCAGACTAATCCTTGGCAGTTGATTTCTTTTCTTGAAAGTTAAAATTTAAAACTCATGATAATTTTGCTTACCCCAGTTATAGATTTTTTAACAGTGAGAACTTACAAGGGTTAATGTCAACCCAGTAATCACTACTGGTAAATTAGTATTCATCTTTCCTATCTTTTTCATATACTATACGACCAGAAAATTTCCATATGAATTTAATACCTCAGAACAGTTTACATATATTTGGGATAAACGGTTTACATCCAAGATTTCAAAATCATTGGAAAATATAAATAACATTTAATAAGCACAATTAACAAAGCAGAGAATGGTTATATTTAAAGGTTTATTTTTAATACTTCAAAAGACAGTGAGTTCTTCTGCATTAAATATGCACCATTAAAACAATATTTAGAGGAGATGGCAAGATGGCGGCATAGAGAGGAGTGGAAGCTAAGTAGTCACCCTGGAACAACTACAAAAACCCAGAAACAACTAGTAAATAATCCAGAATAACTGCGGGGGGACAAATGAGACTGTCTACTCATCATACACCAACCTGAATTGGGAGGAATGCCTGAGAACACAGCATAAAATCTGTAAGTAAAACCTGTGGATCCAAGTCGTGAGACTCCCTCCCCCATAGCCTGAGCTGCAAAGCCTCGTGGTGCCAGAGAGAAGCTCTCTCCCAGAAAGCGAATATAGCTCAGCTGAGCTCCAACTGGGGTTTTAAGTAGCGAGTGTGAACTGCTCACTACAGGTACGAATCCCCAAAAAACAGACAGAGGCTTTGGGTGATGACTGACCTTGGAGAGACGGAGGATCACCTTGGACTAGGTCTGAAGGGGACTATCTATTTCTTTTTCAGCTCAGTGGAGAAAGCCCCAGTCATTTTCAGTTTCCAGGGCTGTGACTCAGAGAAGGGTGGAGACAGCACAAGCAGAGAGAGATCATTGAAATGCTAACGACCTCCCTCTAGGGGGTCTGTCTTCTCTAAGAGGAAAGGGGTGGGGCCCTTTCCATTCAAAACCAGATCCCAGAGCCTGGCGGAACATGGCCATACCTGCTCACACCAGTCAAGAATTATAGGCTAACAGACATCACCTGCTGGGCAGAAAAGCACAATGACCTGAGGCATCAAAGGGTGGAGCAATTTTCTAAGACACACCCTCAGGGAAACCAGATACTGAATATTTCTTCCCTCTGGGACCTGAGCCTGTTCTGGTCTGGGAAAACCTGATTTGGATAACCAAGGAAACCACGCCTAGACAACAGAAAATTACAACCTACACTAAGAAAAACAAAGTTATGGCCCAGTCAAAGGAACAAACGTACACGTCAACTGAGATACAGGAATTTAAACAACTAATGCTAAATCAATTCAAAAAGTTTAGATAAGATATTGCAAAAGAGATAGAGGCTGTAAAGGAAACACTGGGCATATATAAGGCAGAAATCAAAAGTTCAAAAAAACAACTAGTAGAATCTATGGAAATGAAAGGCACACCCCAAGAGATGAAAGACACAATGGAAACATACAACAGCAGATCTCAAGAGGCAGAAGAAAACAGGAACTGGAGAACAAAACACCTGAAAGCCTACATGCAAAGGAGCAGATGGAGAAAAGAATGAAAAAATATGAGCAACGTCTCCGGGAACTCAAGGACAAAACAAAGTACAAGAATCTACGTATTATTGGTGTCCCAGAAGGAGAAGAGAAGGGAAAAGGGGCAGAAGCAATAATAGAGGAAATAATTAATGAAAATTTCCCATCTCTTATGAAAGACATAAAATTACAGATCCAAGAAGCGCAGCGTACTCCGAACAGAAGAGATATGAATAGGCCTACGCCAAGACACTTAATAATCAGATTATTAGATTATCAAATGTCAAAGACAAAGAGAGAATCCTGAAAGCAGCAAGAGAAAAGCGATCCATTACATACAAAGGAAGCTTAATAAGACTATGTGCGGATCTCTCAGCAGAAACCATGGAGGCAAGAAGGAAGTGGTGTAATATATTTAAGATACTGAAAGAGAAAAACCGCCAACCAAGAATACTATATCCAGCAAAGCTGTCCTTCAAATATGAGGGAGAGCTCAAAATATTTTCTGACAAACAGACAATGAGAGACTTTGTGAACAAGACACCCGCCCTACAGGAAATACTAAAGGGGGCACTACAGAGTGATAGAAGACAGGAGTGCGTGGTTTGGAAAACAATTTTCAGAGATGGTAGCACAACAATGTAAGTACACTGAACAAAGATAACTACAAATATGGTTGAGAGAGGAAGGTTGGGAGCATGTGAGACACCAGAAGAAAGGAGGAAAGATAAAGACTGGGACTGTGTAATTTGGTGAAATCTAGAGTATTCAACAATTGTGATAAAATGTACAAATATGTTCTTTTACAAGGGAGAACAAGCAAATGCCAACCTTGCAAAGTGTTAAAAATGGGGAGGCATTGGGGGAGGGATGTAATCAACGTACACTAGAGACTGTAACTAATAGAATCATTGTATTATGCTTCCTTTAATGTAACAAAGGTGATATAACAAGGTAAATGCAGATAAGAGGGGGGGATGGGGAGGCATGTTAGACACTTGACATTGGTGGTATTGTCTGATTCTTTACTTTGATTTAAGGTTATTTTTCCTTTTGCTGCTTCCTAGCTGTTGTTTTTCTTCCCCTCTTTCTTTTGCCTCTCTGACTTCTTTGACTCTCCCTCCTGCCTTGTGGAAAAAATGTAGATACCCTTATATAGATAGTGGTGAAGGTGGTGAACACATAAATATATGACCATACAGAGAACCATCGATTATTTACTTAGGTTGGAATGTATGGTGAGTGAACAAAACCATATTAAAAAAAAAAAAAAAATGGGTTGATGACAAAACCTGGAGGGCAATATACTGAGTGAAATAAGCCAGACACATAAGGACAAATATTGCAGGGTCTCACTGATAGGAGCTTATTATAATATGTAAACTCATAGACATGAAATATAAGGTACCAAGATATAGGACATGGCTTAAGAATGGGGAGCGGTTGCTTAGCATGAGCAGAATGTTCAACTAGGATGAACTTAAATGTTTGGAAATGAACAAGGGTGTCAGTAGCAAGATGTGAGAACAACTAACAGTGCCGAGTGGTGTGAATGACGTGGAAAGGGGAAGCTCAGAGTCATATATGTCACCAGAAGGAAAGCTGGAGGTCAAAAGATGGGAATGTATAAAACTGAATCCTATGGTGGGCAATGTCCATGATCAACTGTATAAATACTAGAAATCACTTCCATGAACCAGAACAAATGTATGATAATACAATTAGAAGTTAATAATAGAGGGGCATATATGGAAGAAATATATACCTATTGCAAACTATATACTACAGTTAGTAGTATTTCAACATTTTTTCATAAACAGTTACAAATGTACTATACCAATACTACGAGTCAACAATTGAGGGGGGTTGTTTAGGGATAGGGGAGGATTAGTTTCCTTTTCTTTGTTTCTTTTTTCATCTTGCACTTTATTTCTTGTCTGGAGTACTGAAAAGTTTCTAAAAATTGAACAAACATTAAGTGTGGTGATGGATGCACAGCTGTATGAGGGTACCCAGGGGCAAGTGATTGTACGCTTTGGATCTTTGGATAATTGTATGTTATCTGAACAATCACAATAAAAATGAAAAAAAAATAAAAAACATTTAAGTCATGTTCTATATAACACATGCCTAGTTAAGTTTTGACTGATATCCTTAATGTGAAAACTGTGACTTAATTGTTTATTTTCATTGCTAGTTGAGGAAGAAATGTTTACAATATAGTTGCTGAGAAATTGTCATTCTGTATTCTTAAGAGGACACCTGTTGTTAGACAACTGCTAGGACCTGTGCCAACTTGACTTAAGCATTCACCCAGGAAATTCTTACCCAGGAAAATGATGCTGTAAATTAATAAATAACTTCAGGAAGTTCATGGAAAACAAAAGTTCCTTGCAAGTAGTTGCTTACCTAGCAAACAGTAGTTGATATTCAAGACTTGCTTCGAGTCCCTCACCTCGCTGAATCTACCAATCTTAAACTACTGCATGACAGACTTTGACCATTTGTAATCAGTTCTCAGCCTTGAAAGAACTCAATTAAACCACTTGAGACCAAGCTCTAAAACCCATAATTATTTTATCTGATTGTCCTCTTCTGAGACACTAATAAGACTGTCAAGATATTCTCCCTTTCTGAAATAACTTTAATAAACTTTTTTTTGCTTGATCAACAGATTATACTGGAGTCTTCTTTGGGAGTAGGCAGTTGAAAAGTCTTAAGGTCGGTTTCTGGGGGGATTTTTTTGTGTTATTTTTTTTCTGAAACTGGCCTGTCCTAGCACAGTTGATCCCATAGGGAATCCATGCTCCTCTGTGCCATGCTCTCTGCTCCAGTACCACTGAAGAAGTATTCTGATGCTAAAATGATTTGCAATTTAGTTTTTATTAATAGAGTCTAACCCTCAACTACAATTTCTACTTAGAATACTTTCCAATCTCTGATTTCCACCTCTAGAAACTACATTTCTGATACTGTTGCCTAAATTTAAGTAATTTGAATAATCATTTCTATCAAGAGATCTTGGGAATACTTGACAACTGAGGTCTCTTTGAATGCTAATGTTTCAAGATCCCCTGAATCTAGCATGTCCTTGGATTGTGCTTTCTTTGTAAATAGAGAATACAATGGTGTGGTGATCTCTGTCAGCCCATTAACAATTACAGCTGGTTTAACTGATTTGTCTGGCATGATTTCTCTTTTCACAAGTAATCTTTCTGAATCTCAGAGTTTCTCTGAAAGCCTAACCTTCTGTAGTAGTGATCTATCAGGTTTACAAAGTTCACAGAGCAGTCTAGTAAAAATGTGAACTTTTACATTAAAGATCTGTGAACATGTGAAATTACTTATTTACTTATTTTCTTTATACTCACTCTGGCCTAAATAAGTTTATGATGAGAACATTTAAGTTCTAAATGACTTCCAACAAGAATAACCTATAAAGTTATCATTATTGGTACAACCTAAAAATCAGTATAAAATGACTAGACTTTAATAAATAAAAACTTTTCCTCGTGTACTCAGCATGACCACAAATTACATAAAGCCATTAGAATTTAGTGTATTAAATTCTAATTTTTGGTTATTAAACAGATGTGATATTTGTCATAAACAAAAATGGATGATAGTATTTAAAACCTTGATTTTAATGTAATATACAGAAAATATTTATAGATTTTATTTCCTAAAATTTAAAATTTTGTACCACAAGAGATACCATTAGTACAATTAAATGACAAAATAGGAAAAAGTATATAACCTATTTTGAAAAAAAGAATTGACATCCATAATACGTAAAAAAAATCCTACTAATAAATAACATGAATATTCAAATATAAATAGGCAAAATACATGACTAGGATATTATAGAAATTGAAACATGAGATGATTGAGAGACTGGGACACCAGAAAAGTTATTATAATTGGATTTTGAGGAAGGGAGAGAACGCAGAGAGTTATCTTGAGTGGAGGGGTCAGCAAGTCCTGCATGGCAGAATGATATCAGTGTCTAGCTGCCTGTATATGAGGAATCTTTTTTTTTTTTTTTATTTTTCATTAAAGAAGTACATTTACAGAAAAATCATGTAAAAATGTAGCATTCCTTTATACCCCCCCCGTTGTTAACACTTTGTATCACTGTGGTGCCTTTGTTACAATTGATGAAAGAATATTAAAATTGTACTATTAATTATAGTTTATAGTTTACATTAGGGTGCATTTTTTCCCATATACCCCCTATTATTAATAACAAACAGTACTATTAGCTATAGTCCATCATTTACACTATGATTCACTGTGTTTTTCAGTACTGTTTTATCATTTAATTTTTATTCTATTAACATATATGTGACCTAAAACTTCCTCTTTTAGCCACTTTCACATATATAATTCACTGCTGATAATTACACTCACAATATTGTGCTACCATCACCACAATCCACTTACAAAACCTCAATAGAAATTAAGTACTAATTAAGCATTAATTTCCCATTCCCTACCACCAGCCCAGACCCTGGTAATCTATAGTCTAGATTCTGACTTTTTGAATTTTCTTATTCTAATTATTTCAAATCAGTGAGGTCATACACTATGTATCCTTTTGTATCTGGCTTATTACACTCAATATGATGTCTTCAAAGTTCACTCATATTGTTTCATGAACCAGGACTTCATTCTTTTTATGGCTGAATAATATTCCATCATATGTATATACCACATTTATTTATCCATTCATCGGTTGGTAGACACTTTGGTTGCTTCCATCTTGTGGCAATTGTGAGTAAAGCTGCTATGAACATGGGTGTGCTAATCTCTGTTCAATTTCCTACTTTCTATTCTTTTAAGTATATACTTGGTAGAAGGATTGCCAGGTCATATGGCAATTCTATATTTTGCTTTCTGAGGAGCTGCCAAATTGCCTTCCACAGCAGCTGCAGAATTTTTGTTTTTATGCACAATTTTCTCCCCAGCTCCTATGATTTGTTTTAATTCTCTCCCTCACTCAGTGGCCCTTTTTCATACACTTTGCAGTTCTGGGATTCGTCCTGTCTTACAGCAGTTCAGTACCCTCCTCACTCCCTCCTGCTTTGTTTTTTTGTGAAGCTTTTCTGCCTCCAGTTTGTTCCCTGTTAGGATATCCTGCCCTGGGAACCCAGAAGGGGTCAGTCCAGAAAGGTGGGTCAATCCAGAAAAGTCCATTTTGTGATTATGTGGTCCAGTCAACATAAACCGGATTGAGTGTGTGCTGCTCTTGACAACAGTTCTGTCATGGTCTCTTTTTTTTATTTTTGCCCCCAGGAGCCCTTTTGTATGCAGCATGCCTCAACAGCTTGTGTTGGTTCTCTACAGACTTGGGCCCATGTGCCTGAATATGCAGGGGGTTCTAACTCGCTGCTGTGAGTGGTTCTACAATCTACCTTTGCAGTGGGACCTGGCCATGCAGCCTCTGTATGACTCTCAAGTGCAACAGACTAAGTGAGGGGGTGGGGTCCTGACAGAAATTTCCTACCTGATCTTGGAGATTCCTTTCTTTTTCTTTTATTCAGCATTTGTGGAGTCTTTCTCCAGTCTCTATTGTCCTCCACAATTTTAATCAAGTAGGATTTGTCCTTTTATTTGTTGATTCTGAGGGGAGACTTTTCTAGCGTATGTCTTACATCACCATGTTGATGATGTCACCTGGTACCTGAGGAATCTTAAAGGAAGGAGCTGTATTAGAAAGGGATGAGTGCTGGAGATGAATTTACATGCTTGACAATTCACCATGGAGAGAGCCCCGAAAAATTAAGTACAGTAGAAGTAGTGAGAATAAACAAAAATATTCTGGTTGTTTATGGTCTCAAAGACAAAGGCCAGTACTGCATGATTTTAAGTTTTAAAAAAGATGGGTTTAGGAACTGAAACAATTCTTTGATTTAAAAATATTGAATGTAATCGAATTGGTGATTTTTTTTCTTGCTGCAAAAACCTATCAAATTGTGCAGACCAATAAGAAATAAGAAAAATAGGGAAATGAAAGCAATATTGAAGTCACTTCATACTGCTTTATTTCTCAAAAGCTCTGTGTCTGCAGGCAGCCCCAAACACTCTGATTTCTCAAAACCCATGGCAAACCCAGTTTAGTCAATTCTGTGACTCTCTGGACTGTTCAGCATCAGCCCCAAGCCAGGGCAGTTCTACTCAGAGTCAGGCTATGACATCCTAGAACAAATTGGACGAGCAGAGCAGTTTACATTCCCCAGTTTTGTCCATATGACACTCCTCAGGATGACCTTGGAATTCTGACTTTCAGAGAGAACTGTAGATGAAGAAGGACCTCTGACTGCACTTAAGGACTGCACTGAAAATTTGATGTAAAAAGATTAAATGTGCCTGTGGTATTTGTGTGTCAGAAAGAGAAAGTAAACATAAATTAATTAATCTGCAGATGGTACTAAATAAAGCTCATTGTTAACCCTAATTGAGATTTAGGACAGTGTTTCATAAAAGGGATCCTTGGAGTTGGAAAATAAGGCCATAAAACGCCTGAGTGTGACTTCAAAACCATCCATATTTATCAGGATACTGGCATCCTGCAATAGAATAAATTGTATTTTTTCTTTCCTCCTTCCTTCCTTCCTACTTTCCTTCCTTCTTCCTTCATTTCTCCTTTCTTTCTTTTTCATTCTTCCCTTTTACTTTCCTTCTGTTTTTGTTTTTGTTGTTGTTGTTTCTTTTAACTGTTTATTGTATAAATAAACCATGCTCATTATGAACAAAATTGAAGATACACACAGGAAAAAAGCACACAAAAGTTAATAACTATCATTAATATTTTGTTATGTATTTCCCAATTTTCTCTTTATGTATACAACACACTCACTACCATGTTTTCAAATGGCTTTGTTTCTCTGATTTTTAGTTTTTAAATAGCAATCTGTTTGTCCGTTTTCAGGAGTCTGACATGCCTGCTGCTTCAACTGACCTTGGCATGTGTTCTTATGGATCATGCTCATTGTGAGGGCCAGATTTCTTCAACTGTGTCCGTGCAGTTTCAAATCACTAGCTAAACCCTGGAAACAGTAAGGCAGGTGAATTAGAGAAAGTGTGAGGAAACTGTAAACCTGTGGAAACAAGGAGACCATATTTTCAGTTACATTACTTTAATTGTAAATAAAAATTTATCATAGCCAGAATTTCAACACAATTACTTATGGGGCATAGAGGTAACTTACAAGAAAAGATAAATATCTGTAATCTTATTGCACCTACTTCGAACAGTATTTTAATTTAAGCTTGGAAAAACTTGGGTAATGGAAAAGATGCTGGGTTTTGCTTCCATTTCTGAGAAATAAATAGTCATAAATAGTTATTAATAAAGTAATAATTTGGAGAATAGTTTCCTAAAATGAAGGTCCTGAGTAGTTCTCTTAGAAAGATAGAAGTAGATTTCCATTTATCATCCAAATATAATAAGGAAAGTTTTCTTCCTAATACTTGTGGCTTCTTCAAACATTCTGTTTGATTTTTTTTTTTTTTTTTTCATAAACAGAAAGGAATTTGGAAATGATAAGGTAAAGCAAATGTGACATATGTCAAAAGGCCATCACTTCCATTCTGCCCTGGTGTCTCTGGTGTTGAATCTGCCAAGAATACCCCAGAAGTTTCTGCGAGCAAACAGAAGCATGAAACTTCATTACTAGATATTTTTAATGCTCTTGAGAAAAAGAAGAAAAAGAATGCATAGGAAATCTTAGGTATAGGGGATGCCCCTTGGTTTCTCTCATTGCTTTTACTTTTATTCGCTGCTAAACAGAAGCAAAAGAATAAACAAAACAAGAAATTGACACACCGGATAATAGAATAACAACTGGTCTATGAAATCCACACCTTTGATTCCTTCTATTATTATATAACGCACAAGGACAACCATTTCCCAATTACTTAAACATCCCTTCCTTTTCAGGGATCTTCATAAGGATCAAAAATGCCAATGTATTACATGCTGTTCAACAAAAGAGTAAAGAGAAAGGTGATCTGAATGTTATTTTTACCTAGTCCACATATCATTATGAATTATTTTAATCCTTAGAGAGGTTTAGTAAGGCATCACATTATTAAGTTGTCAAATACAAAATCTCTCACCCTTTTCAGCAGTTGGGAGACATTTCAACAGACATCTGTAATTGCTGAGAGCAGAAAACAATGGCAAAATCAAATGGGGTGCTTTAAACAGAATCGTGGTCAATGAACACATCAGTAATGTGAAAGTATCTAATTTTCTAGTTTCTACTCATAATTAAGAAAGCTTCAAAAGGTCTTTACTTTTTCTCCTTAATTAAAATTGATATTTGGCTTGATTTATCTGCTCTATCAGTCTTTTATTCTAAGCTCTCAAATCAGTGTAAAACTATAGACTTCTAGTTTTGTCTGAAATAGGACTAACATATGTGGAACATGTGGGATTTGTGAATAATGTGCTTTGCTGGGCCAACAGTCTCAATGCTAGCCTAATTGTTCCAAATAGTGGTTTTTTCCTTAATGAAGTTTCCACAATGCAATTGTTGTAGAGAAATAATGATTACTTTAGGACAGATGGCAAAGTGGCAAGATGGGGAAACTGTCCATAAAATTCTGACTTGATATCTTGAGCTTGATGAAGGATGAGTTTGATTGAATACTCCAGGAGGGGTATATATACAGCTCCAAATCACTCACTTATTGCTTAACTCTTCATTTCTTAAATAATGCAATCCTTGCCTTCGCGGCTGAAAAACTGAATAGCAGCATTAATCTTTCAACTAGTTAAATACTTTCTTTGAGTAATGCCAAAGCATTGTTGTGAGTGTGTGCCTGTGTATGTGTCTGTGCATATGTGAGTGTGTGTTCTAAATTCTGAAATGCAAAAGGAAAATAAAATTGAAAATCTTGATAAAGATAATTTAAAAATTAAGACATAAATGATTCAACCATCTGGATTTTTTATAGTAGATATATCTGTGTTTTTTTACTTTTACATTTGTTTTCTGTAGCTATAGACCTATATTCAGATATCCTTTATACATCTACTTCAGCACATGTTTCTCTAGGACTGAGTGCATAGAAACATAGCTTACTTAATTTAATAAAGAAAATCTTTGCTATATTGAATCAAAACTAATTTATAATTGACCCATTGTTATTCTTAAACCAATAATTTGCCTTTTGGCTGTATCTTCTACTTTAATAAAATATGTAATACTACTGAAATTTGCTTGACATTATTTTTAAAATCCACCTAACCAGGTACTATTGAAATTAACGATTGATTATAGCAGGAATTTTTAACCTAAGCTCCATGAAGGTACTGAAATTTTATTTAATATTTGTGGCTGTTAGTTCATAGACTTTTTTTCTGACAGTACCTATAACATTCATTTAATTAAAGGGTCTCTTATTCAGATCAGGTAAAGACTATCAAAATAGAAATGATGTCGTGGCATACATCATTTAAAAAAAAGATTTTGCCATATTGTTCTGAAGTTCTTTTTTGGCTGTAGTCCTGGAGTAAACAGATACAAATCAGTAACCACGTCAATAGTCCCAGTGATGCAGAACATGTGGTCAGATTGCTCTATCAGCTGTTTTTATTAATTACTGCTGCTGCATAGCTATTTGATAAGGTTGGTACTTTACAATCACCTTTCATTGCTTATAGATCTCTTTGTCTAGTCATACATGATAAACTATTATAGCACATATCTAGCATTCATTCATTCATACATTGTTGAATATTTCTGAGCCCCACTAAATACCATGCAAACAAACCATAGTGGTTTAAACAAAGGTAAGAGCTAGTACTAGAACGGTAATCAGGGGCCATATATATAAAAATGTATGTGTGAGGCTAAGGATTTTGGAAATTTTTGTAGAACAAGGTGGCTTTGAAGTGTTTTAAGCTGGAGAATGATGCACTGAATTTGCATTTTATATGGATTGCTCGGACAGTAGGATGAAAGATGAATTTGAGAGGGATAGGTCAGAGGTAAAAAATGTAAGTGTGCCAGTTTGTATATATTATGTCCCCCAGAAAAAGCCATATTCTTTAATGCATTCTTGTGGGGGCAGACGTATTAGTGTGGATTGGGTTGGAACCTGTTGGTTCAGTGTCCATGGAGATGTGACCCACCCAACTGTAGGTGATAATTCTGATTGGATAATTTCCATGGAGGTGTGGCCCTGCCCATTCAGAATGGGCCTTGTTTAGTTTACTGGAGCACTATATAAGCTCAGACAGAAGGAGCTCATAGTGAGCTGGAGCTGAGACAGACATTTTGAAGACGGCAATGGAAGCTGATGCAGACATTTTGGAGAATGCCATTTTGAAACACAACCTTGGAGCAAGCAGACACCAGCCACATGACTTCCCAGCTAACAGAGGCTTTCCAGATGCCAATGGCCTTTCTCCAGTGAAGGTACCCTTTGTTGATGGACACTTTATGGACTTAAGACTGTAACTGTGTAACCAAAATACCCCCTTTTATAAAAGCCAATCCGTTTCTGGTGTTTGGCATTCGGCAGCATTAGCAAACTAGAACAGTAAGTAAGAGAAAAAGAAAACCTGCATTTGGCAGTTGGAAGCAAGAATCGAAAAACATGGACAGATTTAGCAAGATTTAGAAGGCAAAGTTCACAGGACATAAATCAGCTTTCCTGTAATTTGAGTCAGAGAAGGTAGAAGAAACAAATTTGGGGGAAAACTAAGGTATTAGTTTAGAGTTTTTGTTCTGGTTTTTTGTGTGTGTGTGTGCCCGTGATCTATATTTGTGAATGCACAAATTTAAGCTTGTGGAATAAGTTGGGAATTAAAAAGAAATTTGTCAACTGTTGGTTAGGTTCATGTGTTAACTTGATGATGGTGCCCAGCTGTCTGGTCAAGCAAGCACTGGCCTATCTGTTGCTGCGAGGACATTTTGTGGACTTAAATCATCAGTACGTTGATTACATCTGTGGCTAATTACATCTGCATTTGGCCAAGGAGAGTGTCTTCTGCAGTGAGAGGCATTTAATCTAATGAATGGAAGGCTTTAAATTGGGGGGTGATAGCTTCATTGAACAGAAGAGAGAACTTTTGTCTCTACTTTGGCCAGGCAACCTCTCCTGTAGAATTTATCAAAGACCTTCATTGGAGTTACCAGCTCACAGCCTGCCCTATGGAATTTGGACTCGTACATCCCCACAGTTGCATGAGACACCTTTATAAAATCTCATACTATTCACGGATATCTCCTGTTGGTTCTGTTTCACTAGAGAACCCTGATTAATATATAAACCATCGCCATTTATGTAGTAGCTAAATCATAAAATGAATGAACTCACCAGAACTGTCAGAGTGAGAAGAGCAAACAGCAATTTCTAAGTCTATCAAGTGTGGGCACAAGGAAAGGGGTCCTTAAAAGAGACAGGACAGGAATGGTTGGAAAAGTATGATGAGGAACCACATGATATAATGTTATGAAGGCAAGCCAACAGTTTCAAGAAGAGAATTTTCAACAATGTTAAATTATTAAAGATGCTGAACAGATGACAACAGTAAAAACTCATTTTTTAAATCATTGAGACTATTTCAACCAATCTGGTTGCCTTTTTCAACAGATTTCTCCCATTATGCTGGGAACAATCTTAATTTTTGCTGGCTTTTTAAACTGTTTTCATTTCATAGTTGAGTCAGTTTAGTGCATATGTTAATATGATGTTACATAGTCTATATTTCTCAGACAATGTTTTCTCTGAATAGTTACAATAGCTAAAATGAGAAGTTTGATCTCTTGCCATGAGAGATCATATATAAATAACATATCATTATTTTTCATGAATATATTTTGCTACTTCCTCACAGTAATGTCACTCAAAGAAAAAGTTCTGTACATAGGGGGCAAGATTTTAGAAACACTAATGTAGTATGTTGCATGTTTAAATTCTTCTATATATTAACTTAGACCCTATTCTCTAATGAGCCAACAAAGTAGAAAAATGGAAATTTTCAAGAGTGTGCAGTAGATAAGGCTATTAACAAATTGCAAAGGAAAAGGGTGTGTGTGCTATTAACTGAATTCATCTACAAATAAGACATCAAATCAATGTAGCCATGAAATTAATCACAGTCCCTTATATTTGTATTTTCCCAATTGGGAGCAAGACAGGAGAAAGAACAAGTGTCTAATGTGTAAACTATTATGATTTCCTTCCACCATTTACTGGAGAGGATGGAGTTAAAGCATCTGGCCTGTGATCCATTTACTGTCTTTCTATGGAGGGTGAAGGAGAGAGGGGATTGCAATAGACTGGAGCTCCTAGGAAGCGGAAGTCTATTTATCCAGTCGAACAGCAATATTTGTTAGGAGGAAGGGACCTTATCTATAGAACGCCTTTAGCATGATGTCTCTGACTAGACTAAAAAAATTACCAACAATAAATAACACCAGAATCTATGGACTTATGAAGCATGGTTCCCTGGAGAATATACCTGACATCCCACAGTCATCTGGCAATATAAAATGGAGAATTTCATAGCTTAAACATTCCTGCTTTGTTAGGTTACCACAGAAGTTTGCTCAGAGATTTTGTCCATATTCTGAGCTGTAGAATGCCTGTCTGATGAGGGAAGGAAGGGTCTGTCAGATCACCTGCAATGTCTCAACCACACTCCTTCATCTTCATCTGAGCCTCTTGTTTGCCTGTATCCTTAAAGTGATCAGTAAAGCTTAATGCTATGAACTATGATTTGTGTGAGTGTGATTTGACAATCCAATCCATCTGATCCATTGTATTAATTCACATACTATAGTGTTTTTTATTTTTTTTGGAAGAAGGAAAGAATTAATAGAGAAATTTGCCTGTAATAAGCTCCTTTTTTTATTTAAGAAAAAAATCAAGATAGTTATAAACCTAATTCAGTATTTAGTCTACTTCATATATTGTATAAAATTGCAAGAGTTTTGATAGGAGTGAAGCATTGTACTCTCTTAGGCTGTCAGCTGTCTCACACTTGGGAGAATGTGATAAAGTCAGGCTCTTATCTACAGGGCCACAGTAGCCTGTTCAAATGATTTAGATTTACATTATCTTAGTGTGATTGTTCATATTTGTGAGGCAAAGTATTACTGGAGAGAATTGGGGGAAAAAAAAAACATGTAAATCTGATTGTAAATAATAAGCCTGCATTAAAAGGAAGAAAACTAAAAGGGTCTAGTGGAGTGTATACTATATCTACATGTAAATAGTGACATAACCTCAATTAGTTGTGGGCAAAAAGTTCATTTAATGAACTAGGGGATTCCATTAAATAGCAGTAGCTTTTCCCGCCTCTTTGTTTTCTATAATGAAGCAGAAAAAGTCTGCAGCTGTAAGCAGGCTATTCTTGCAAATCTGGACCATTGTGAAAATGACAGTGTATTATTCTCTTGCTAAATCATTTTATCTCTACAGCTGAAAATATGGTTCTGATACTAGGATGAAATTTCCCCCATTCACTCCAATTTACTGAAAAATGCTCAAATTAAACTGAGTATACGTTTCCAATTACAATTAAATTCCTTGGCTATCATTTGCACACTATGCTAAAGGTTCTTCCTAGCTAAAATTAATGATCAGAAAATGCTGCTGCAGTTTGGCCTATGAAGGGGTTCTGAGAGTCTATGGATGAGAATGCTAAAGGTGAGCATCAGCATGGTCTAGTTGTAGAGCAGGAGAAAATTGTTAACAACATGAGTTAACTTCTCAGCATGAAAATATCCTGAAAAGTCTGATCTCCATGCTGTGAACTGCCTACTGTGGGATCTCAAACTTGCATATGCTTAAGATTCATTGGGACAGCTTGTTAAAAATGAAAATTCACAATCCAATGTCCAGATAGTCAGATTCAGTAACCGTAACAAATGTCCTGTATTCCCAGGACCACACTTTCATGAACACCAGCCTAGGGGATTATGTTCAAGCTCCTCAGTAAACATATGGTGGGGTCTGTGTGACTTGGTTCCTGGCAGCTCTCCAACCTAACACTCACCCTGCTTCCCTGCCCACCTACTTTCTAGTTACACTGAGTAGTGAGCTTAACACTGAAGCTGTTTTATGACTTGTGCCTTTCTTCATACTTTTCCTTCTGCTTTGATTGCCCTTCATCATCTCCTTCATATTTATATCCAACTTTCAAGACTCTTCAGAAATGCTAACTCCTCTTTAAAACCTCAATCACACCCTCCTCTGTGTACCCTACCCCACACTACACGGCAGAGATAGCAAACAGGCAACACCCAAGTTGTCCCTTCTCCATCCCACATCGGTGGCTGATATCACCATGTGATCATGTGTATGACTCATCTTCAGATTCTTCTAAATAGTGCTCCAGAAGCTTCCACCAACCTATGAGGGTTGACAGATGACAGATGAAATGATACTTGCTTGTCTTTCAGCTGTTTGTTAGGTTTTTTTAATTGTTTTTTAAAATCATAACACCTATAAAATTCTATGGTGTTTGTTTGTTCATTTGCTTATATATGTGTCTCCTTCTGCTAGATGGAGAAAGGAATCACGTCTGTTCACCATCGGCTGTGATCCTAGTACATGGCACAAAGTAGGCGCACAATAAATGTTTGATTAATGAATTCATAAATCAATAATGTTGCTCTCTTAGGGAAAATAACATATACTTTCTTTGTTCATCTACACTTTTAAAAAGGCTTCTGCTTTTTATTCCTTTGTTTATAGCTGCATTCAGTTGACATCTTCATATTCATCAATTGAAGGCAAAAGCTAGATGCAAATTAGTCTGGGCATGTTTTCATTATGTCATTTGTGTGTCATGAAGATCTCTAAACCAAGATGTATAGCAATGAATCTTTTCTTATTGATGGTTTGAATAAAGAATTGGATATTGTTCCACCTGTGATTATTGGGGGTTAACAGAAGATGAGAAATCTAAGGCTAAAGTCTCTTCTGTCTTAATTCCCACTTAATGTTGGATAAATGTCATTTTATCATAATCACAGTAAGAGCATTCAATGAATATCATCTGAGCCTCTGATTTTAAATTTATAGTTTTTTGCTACTGACCTGCCCTTAAAGTGCTTTTGTAATGCTTATTCTTCTTGATAGTTGAGTTAAGATTGTGTTGGAATGGAATTGGGATACTTTAGAAAGAATGAACAAGGAGGAGCTAATAGAGAAGAGCAGAGATTATGAATAAATATGTTCAAAATAGAAGCATTAAATTTTCCAAGGGCCTTATTAACAAGAATAGCATCATGCATAACATTATATGTAACAAGTGGATTTGTATACCAAGTCTTCTCCAAAGAGCTAAAAATAAAATGGATTTGCTGAAGATAGTTGTTCAGTTTTATGACTTGACTCTTCAAATAAATAAATAATGTGGGTTAAAAAATATATATAACCAGTAGGCCTAATCAGTCTAGCTTCCCAAGCTCTTTAAACTATGTCTAAGCATCAGAAAAATGATGAGAGAATTAGCTGGTATACATTAGCTGGTATATATATACAAGATGTTACTTTCTAAGGAAGAATGCTGCAGTTTTTCCTAAAACATAAAAAGATTCATCTGAAAAAAACAAAGACCTCTTGATGGCCATTCTTGATTGCCACCTTTAATTGTACTCATGCGGGTTCACCCTGCTTTCTAGCATTGCCCCCATTCATTCTGTTGGTTTAACTAATGTTCTAAATAGAATGTTCATGTATAGACTTGCTTGCCTAATGGAATGTACCACAGGGAGTGATTAGCATGTCTAGAAATGTCCTTAGATATATATTTAAAAAAAATTATCACAGAGTTATAATTACTAAGAATGATGACATGTTGCTCAAGGAGGCAGAATAGTATAGGAATAGTCTGGGTGGTTTGGGAAAAATGCAAGACGAGGCAAGTACACGGTCATTAAGTGCAACATCATTGGTTGTACTAGCAAATGATTGGGAACAATCTAAATGCCCATAATTAGGGGACTCAATAAATTATGATGCATCCATACAATGAAGACTAGGTAGCCATAAAGAAAAGAATAAGGATTTTTAAACTGATATGAAAATTAGTAACTTATAAAAAAGTTCTAGAGGTGTGTGTACTCTGTGACCATTGTGTTTAAAAAGGAGGGATTATATACAAACATACATTTTTGCTTATATATGCATTAGTTTTTCTTTTAGGACACACAAGGATTTGTTAATATTTGAAATTTGAACCATGTGATTAGACAACTTTTTAAAAAAGTAAATATAATTTTAAAACATGAGTTAAATTTTAAATTATGAAAGGATATGGGCTGTGGAATTTGGCCTGACTTTGAAGCTTGTCTCTACTATTTGCAGGCTCTGTGAATTTGGGTAATTTTGTTTAACCCTTGTGACTCATAGACCCCATCTGCAAAATGGGCTTAAAAATATTGTCTGCACCACATCCTTTGGAAAGAATTAAATGAGATGGTATAAGGAAAGCATTTTCTGCAACAGTAGCACTCACTAAATGACCCCATTATTATTATAAAGTTATATCATGTAATTGGGCTTATTTGCCTAGTTTAAACAATCTTTTCCCTCTCAAAAGTGGCTTAGAGGGACAGAAAAAGATGGCAGCATACAGAGGAGTGGAAGTTAGTTAGTCCCCCTGGAGAAACTAATAAACAGAATCAACTAGTAAATGATCTGGAATAACTGCTGGGGGACAACTTGACTGTCCACACATCGTACAACAACCTGAATTGGGAGGAATGCCTGAGATCGCAGCGTGGAATATATGAGTAGAAACTGTGGACGTGAGCCAGGATCCCCCACCCCCCACAGCAACACAAACTGCAAAGCCTCGCTGAGATAGAGAGCAGCACTCTCTGAACAAGTGAATATACCTCAGGTCAGCTCCAGCTAGGGTTTTAATTGGCAAACGGACTGCTCAATGCAAGCTGCAAAGCCCCAACAAGCAGACAGAGGCTTTTAGTGATGACTGACCTTGAAGAGCAGGGGACTTCTCTGTCCTGGGAGGGGCTGCCCAGAGGACCGGGTGCTATCTCTTGCTGATGGGTGAAACTGGGGGCTTTCTGTCCCTTTTTCTCTTGCTCAACCTGAGAGGTTCAGTGGAGAAAGTCCCAGCCATTTTCAGTTCACAGTGCTCTCCAGTGGAGAAGACTCAGCCATTTTCAGTTCACAGCATTCTGATCCAGATGTGGGTGGAGATAGCAGAGTCAGAGAGACAAAGAGCCTATTTAAATGTAAATGAAAATTCCCTAGGGGTGTATCTTCCCTAAGAGGAAAGAAGTGGTGCCCAGCTCTACTACCTGCCTTCCATTCAGAACCAGACTCCAGGCCTAAGGGAAAACAATCAAACCAGAAACAACTTAAGCTGAGAATCAAAGGGGCCACACTTCCTTACACCAGTCAGAAGCAACAGGCTGACAGGCACCACCTGCTGGGCAGGTTAGGAAAAGCACAGGGCCTTGAGACCTCACAGGGTGTGTCAATCTTCTAAGACACACCCTCAGGGAAACCTTGTGCTGAATACTTACTCCATCTGGGAACAGAGCCTATTCTGGTCTGAGAAAACCTGATTGGGTTAACCAAGGAAACCAGATGCATAGACAACAGAAAACTACAACCTACACTGAGAAAAATGAAGATATGTCCCAGTCAAAGGAAAAAACTTACACTTCAACTGAGATACAGGAATTGAAACAACTAATGCTAAATCAATTCAAAAAGTTTAGGAAAGATATGGCAAAAGAGATGAAGTGTATAATGAAAACACTGGGCATCCATAAGGTAGAAATCAAAAGTTTGAAAAAACAACTAGCAGAATCTATGGAAATGAAAGGCACAACACAAGAGATGAAAGACGCAATGGAGACATACAACAGCAGATCTCAAGAGACAGAAGAAAACACTCAGAATCTGGAGAACAAGATATCTGAAATGCTACACATGGAAGACCATATGGGGAAAAGATTGGAAAAATGTGAGCAACGTCTCAGGGAATTGAATGACAACATGAAACACTTGGATGTATGTGTTGTAGGTTTCCCAGAGGGAGAAGAGAAGGGAAAAGGGGCAAAAGCAACATTAGAGGAAATAATCAATGAAAATTTCCCATCTCTTCAGAAAGACATAAAATTACAGATCCAAGAAGCACGGCATACCCCAAACAGAATAGATCTGAATAGGTCTATGCCAAGACACTTAATAATCAGATATTCAAATGTCAAAGACAGAGAATCCTAAAAGTAGCAAGAGAAAAGTGATCTATCACATACAAAGGAAGCTTAATAGGACTATGTGCGGATTTCTCAGCAGAAACCATGGAAGCAAGAAGGAAGTGGTGTGATGTATTTAAGATACTGAAAGAAAAAAACTGCAAACCAAGAAGCCTATATCCAGCAAAACTGTCCTTCAAATATGAGGGAGAGTTTAAAATATTCTCTGAAAAACAGACAATGACAGAGTTTGTGAACAAGATACCTGCTCTACAGGAAATACTAAAGGGAGCACTACAGACAGATAAGAAAAGACAGGAGTGAGAGGTTTGGAACACAATTTTGGGTGACGGTAGCACAGCAATGTAAGTACACTGAACAAAGATGACTGTGAGTATGGTTGAAAGAGGAAGGTTAGGAGCATGTGGGACACCAGAAGGAAAAAGGAAAGATAACGACTGGGACTGTATAACTCAGTAAAATCCAAAGTGCTCAGCAATTGTGATAAAAGGTAAAAATATGTTTTTTTCATGATGGAGAAGAAATGAATGTCAACCTTGCAAGGTGTTAAAAATTGGGAGGTATTGGGGGTAAAATACAATCAATGCAAACTAGAGACTATGATTATCAGAAACCTTGTATTACGCTCCCTTTAATGTAGCAAAGGCAATATACCAAAGCTAAATGCAAAGAAGAGGGGGGGCATAAGGGAGGGGTATGGGACTCTTGGCATTGGTAATGTGGTCTCACTCTTTATTCTACTTTAATGCTATCTTTCCTTTGCTTCCCAGCTCTCCTATTTTTTTTTTCTCTCTCTCTTTTTTCTTTTTCTTTTGTCTCTCTACCTTCTTTGACTCTTCCTCCTGCTTTGTGGTAGAAATGGAGATGTCCTTATATAGATAGTGGTGAGGGTGGTGAATACATAAATATGTGACCATAAAGGGAACCATGAATTGTTTACTCAGGATGGAATGTATGGTGTGTGAACAAAACCATGTTCAAAAATTAGGTTGATGAAGAAAACTTGAGGGCACTATATTGAGTGAAATAAGTCAGACACATAAGGACAAATCTTGCAAGGTCTCACTGATATGAACTAATTATAATATGTAAACCCATAGACATGAAATATAAGTTACCAGAATATAGAATGAGGCTAAAGAATGGGAAGCAGGTGCTTATTATGAGCAGAATGCTCAACTAGGTTGAACTTAAATGTTTGGAAATGGACAGAGACGATGGTAGCACATTGAGAGAATAACTAACAGTGCTGAATGGTGCATGAATGTGGTGGAAAGGGGAAGCTCAGAGTCATATATGTCACCAGAAGGAAAGCTGGAGATTAAAATATGGGAATGTATAAAGCAGTGAACCTTTTGGTGGGCAGTGTCCGTGATTAACTGTACAAATATTAAAAATCTCTTTCATGAACCAGAACAAATATATAACTATAACTAGAAGTTAATATTAGAGGGGCATATAGGGAAAAAATATACCTCTTGCAACTATATAATACAGTTAGTGGTATTTTAACGTTCTTTCATCAACAGTAACAAATATACTATACCAATACTATGTGTCAACAATGGAAGGGGGTTTGTTAGGGGTATGGGAGAATTTGAGTTTCCTTTTTTTGTTTTTATTTCTTTTCTGGAGTAAGAAAAATGTTCTAAAAGCTGAAAAAAAATCAATTGTGGTGATGGATGAACAGCTATGATGGTGCTGGGGGCAACTGATTGTACACTTTGGATCTTTAGATAATTGTATGGTATATGAACAATTTCAATAATTAAAAAAAAAAAAGTGGCTTCGAGTTCTGATTGGGGAATTTAAAGAATTTTCCACTCCCCAACAAGCCAGGAATTGGAAGAAAACTGTAAAATAAAACCTATGTTGAATACCAAAGTACATTTTTAAAAAAGAGTTTTATTGTGGTTTCTAGGTTGCATACTCCTTGAGATGGGACTCCTCACTCTTTGAATTTGTAATCCTGAAGGTTTCAAATGACTTCCTACTTACTAAGTAAATGTAATTACTTCTGCTAGTTTCATTCTTCCTAACACTGCTGCTTTAAACTTCTTTTCTCATTCTTCGCATTCCTGCGAGTTGCTGTGTTTAAATGAATTAGACAGAAATGGTATTGAATCCTTACCCTTCAATATAACGATATTCCATGCTCTGAGCTTCATTTCCCGTATATTAGGCTATAGCACTCCACTTTGCTGATATTTTTTGGAGGATTATGTTAGGCCTCCAGTGTGATAAAAGCCTGACACATTGCAAGTCCCATTTCCTTTTCTTCCATGTGCTATTCTAATTCTCATGGAGACTGTAATTAGCCCTTTTTTGTCTTCTTTGCTGTTCTGTCATTTTGCTTTTCATGCTGCTCTTTCTTGCAAACCCCAGCCAAATGAGGGCCTTCTCCAGGCTGGCTCCTGGTCACTCTACTCCAGGAGTGAACACAGATGCAGAGAGTAGACCAACCAGCAGTTAACCACATGATACTGTTGATTATATTGGGATATTAGCTTTTTCCACAGTACAATAAACAGTTCTTGAAGATACACTCTGCGATTTAACAATTTCCTGATTCCAAGGCTGAGCATTTTACCTTTAGATAGCAGGCACTCAGAAAGGTTTTATTAATTTGTCATTGTAAACAACTAAATTTAAAGACCTTTCATTAAGAGAATGTGGTCTTTCTTTTCAAAGTAGATAATACTCTATCTCCAGAAAAAAATGCATATGTGGCCCAAATGAAGGGTATTTTCCCTAAATTGTGTTTTGTATAAGAAGTTTTTAAAGGAATAGAACCATTAATAATTGGATGTTTTATAAAAATGTCTTTATTGAAAGACTTTAATTATGTGAAATGAAGTGTATCTTAGAAAAACGTGGAAGAATGGCCAAGTGTGTTTTGGTTATTTGTTGCAGCATAACAAACTGCCTGTGCTAATTCAGGTGTTCTAGGAAGACTGGCCTAGACACTGATACAAGGTGGGTCTAGGAAGGCAGCAGCTGAGACCACCAGTCAGTTATACTCCTCTGGCAGGAAATTCAAGTGGTGTATTTTCATGAGTGTTGCTTTTACTCCAAAGTTTAGTGGCCTAACACAACAACAGTTTATTATTTCTTACAATTCTGTGCATTGACTGAGGTTACTTGAGTAGTTTTTTATGCTTGTCATGTTGCAGGCTGAGGTCATTCATGCAACTACATTCAGCTAGTGGCTTGGCTAGAGTAGGCACAATAGGTGGCATCTAATCCTCCCAACAGATGGCCTCTCTTCATTGAGTACCTCAAGCTCCAAAGCATGGTCACCGGCTTCAAAGAAACTGCAAGGTGTCTTACTATTTTGGATTGTGAGATTTGACAGTGGAAGAGAAGTAGCAGCATTTACTGTTGGAAGGTCTCTACCTGTAAATGCAGTGACAAGATAAACACAGATATACCAACAGTTCCAGCTTGTCCTCCCTCTCCTCCATCCATGTCCAACAGTGTCCCCAAATGCATCACCATACACTTGGCTGAAGACCCATAAAGGCATCAGATTCCCATAGGTTTCTCTACCAGCTCACCCTTTGCAGATCGACTTCAGTACCTGGGCTTGCTTGGTTTCTCAGATTGGGAGTTGTGCCCTCTGGTCCTCCTAGTCCTCCTTTCAGACCTTCTCTTACCTAGTGCTTCTTAAAATTCTGTAAGGTCTAATTTCTATAATAAATCCCTTATCTATTAACTCATAGGGGTTCTGCTTTCTTGATTAAATCTGACAGATATTTGCAGATATTTCTCTTCCATTTCAAATCTGTGAAATGCAACACTTAGAAAGGTATGAGAAAGAGTTCTAAATCTTTACCACTGATTTCATTTCTATTCCATTATAATTTCTGGGATCAAATATGTTTAGGGAAAAAGTAAATACAAAACTAATATTTATTATTTATATCGTTTGTGGAAACTTACACAGGATTCTGTGAAGAGAACTATAATATAAATCGAAGAAATGGTCTCTGAGCGAAAGCAATTTGACTAACTTTGAAGACTGTTTTATTTAGATAAAAACCATAGACTCTCAGTGGCTTAAGACACAAAGCTTTGTTGATGCTCTCATTGTACATCCTCCATAGGTCACTGGGGAAATCTGCTCTATAGCATCACTCAGGGACCAAGCCTGATGGAGCACCACCATCTTGGAGCTGCCCCATCTGGTTTATGCAAACTTCTAGATTGTTTCAACACTGGAAAGAAGAGTTCCAACTCTTCTACTTTTTGCACAACAGGGACACAATGTATGTTCCCCACCCCATCAGCCAAAACTAGCCAGATGCCCTGTTTAACTGCAAAGAGGCTGGGAAATGTGTAGAGAAGATAGAATGTTTGCTGAGGATCACCCACTCTGCCACAGAAAAGGAACAAACAAAACTGGAAAGACAGTTTTACAAAACATCTTATGGTAAATGCAAATAAAGAATAAGGCAAATTTTGGGAGGATTCAGAGGGAAAAAAGTTATTTGTATTAGATGATCAATTATTATGGCTAGAAGCCTTCTTTTGAAAAGAGGATCATTGAGGCAATTTGCAAAAGTTGAGCATGGAAGAGTGGTCATTAATAGGTCAGACTTCCAGGTAGAAGAAAGTCAGAGGCTGATGATTAAGTGCTGGCAATTGAGCGTTGCAAATTAAGTGCCTACACAGGAAGGCTCTCACACAGGGAAAAAAGAATGAGAAAAGAGGCTTGAAATCAATCACTTGGTGGAGAGTTAAGGTGGGATGGTTGATGGGAAGGACATCAAAAGTATTAGAAGTTGGCTCTGCAAGCTTAACAATTCCCTATGGGCTCTAGTATATGTGCTCCATGCCAAAAATATTTTTTAAAAAGTTTGGCCTAGAATCCATGTGAAGAATAAATTAGAAGAAAGGACTAGCAGTCATATGTACTGGTATATGTCCTTAACGGATATTAAAACAATCATTTATGGTACAAAATAGTATCTTCCTGAAACAAACTATCAAGTAGTATACTTTGTTATAATCTTCACTTCATGGGCCAGTACTTCCTTGAACAAACAACTAAGTCATGTTAACATAAGTGGTCTTAGTTCTCAATCTCAATAGTTATGTTGACACAGATGGTTTCAATTCTCACAAGGAAAGCGTCTAGACAGAATAATAAAATTTAGTTATGCATTAACTACAGAGGTGTTGAAGAAGGAGTCTAAATTGGCTCCAAACTGAAAAACTGGAATTCAGACAGATAAGAGAATGCCTCTAGAAGCCTCTGTAATCTCTATTCTATTCTAACATAAATAACCTGGAAAATGATATGGTGTGATGATTACGGAACAGGAAACTGAAATTTCAGTATTCAGTCTAAAACAATTAGAGTTGAAACCCCATGAATGAGAGAATATAAGGAAAAATGAATAGGAGTGAAATTAGTGAAACTGCTTGAAAATCAATTTGGGAATGATAGTAGTTAATAACCAATAAAGAGAAATAAAATGATATGAAAAAGTAAAAGAGGAGAAAAAGGATTATTGTTGTGGAAGAAGTGCACAATAGGTAGATATACAGGCATAAAACTGAAGAGCTTAATACTTGGCTGTAATCTAGAGCACAAACAAGAAAACTGTAAAGAAGAATGACTGTGGCTTAGGCAAAATCATACAAAGAGTTACTGGCTAAGCTAGGATTTACAAGAGGTCTTCTGAATTATTGGCTAGACTCTGTAACCTACCGGCTGGCCATTGGACTTGCACATAGATGAGACATCTGCATATTTAAGACCTTTTAAGGGAGGAAAGTAGTGACTCCAAACCTAACACTTTTGGTGAAGTTATAATAATACAGACCTGATGTTGTGGCCATGAAGAGTTGAATTGGTGAGGGACACTCCTATTTGCATGATTTTAGGAGAGGTGGAGTAGGAATTAAGAGGTATTGGTACTTAGGAGATCTGAGCTGAATTGGGGCATAAACTTTTTTTATTATAATGTTTATACTTTGTATTTTTAGAACATTCCATTTTTATTTCTTTGAGGTTTTCTTGTAGAATAGCTTGTCACAAAATTCAACCTTGAAAAGGTCAAACCTATTAAAAAGCAAAAATGCTCAAGATATATCCTTGTTTTTCCTTTAATATTCTGCCTGAATTTTGAATAGTTAATTGGAAACCAACTTCAACTTCAAAATGCCTAGTTGTAGTTGAAGGCAAACTACCCGCGTAACTGTGAGTAGCTGACAATCAGGCCTACTCTCTTAGGCCAAATCTTTCTTATTTGGGGGGACTTGAAAGCTGATTTAACCCATAGCACCCACTCTTCCAGTGTAAGGAATGACTGGCAGTAGAGCAAAAAGGAAGCAGTCCCTTAAGTTCTCTCTGATAGTGTTAAAAACTCCTTTGAGCCCATTTCGGTTCTTATTATGAAAGTCCACCTTCTATTGTCAGCCCCCAAATAACCCTGAAATCCTTTTGTCAGCAGTTAAAAGGCTAGGTAGGTACACACCCAATTACCTTCCTGTGCAAACTGACACTTCTCAGTTTAAGGTCTCTTTGGTTCTCAATCTGTGAAATCCTGGCCTATTTACTGGCTGCTATCCTTAAATAGCTTTGCTTTCTTCAGCCATAAAATTGAGTCAATAAGAGAATTTGTCATGCCAAGTTTAACTGGAGGGTAAATGAGACCTGTGGAGACCTTTATATACTGTCTTGGAAATATTCAGTAACTTACTCAGAAATTCAAAGCTAATAAATGGTAGAGTTTAGAATTAATTCCAGGTCTACACCTTTCCTCCACAGTAAATATAATGACTGGTTCATAAAAGTAGTTGGTTATTATCACATTACTGTGTTCAAGAAAATCTGTTTGTTCCTGTGGATTACAAAAATGAATTAGCTTCCTTTATTCTCCTTAGTAAACCATATTTCCTTAGTACAACATGGTTAAGGAAAGTGCATTCAACTAATTGACAAATACTAAGGAGCTTGAAATATGAGCCTAATGAGGAGAAAACATTAGGGATGTTAAAATTTAGATTGAAGCAGAGATTATGTAGGTTTGATGTGAACAAGCAACCTTAAAGACCTTATGACCAAGAAAGGCTTAAGATAGACAGATAGACTCTGAAAGATTCAAAATGTGTAGCTAAAAAGAAAAAAAAAAAAGCAAGAGCACTCCAAGCTGGAATTAAAGGGCAAAGACAGAGGATTTGGTATGCATGGGGGATAATTAGCAAATTTGGCTGCTAGAATCATTTATGTAGGGAAATAGTGGGAAGTACATTTAAAGAAAGAAGCTACTGTTAAGTGACACAGCTCTTTGAATGCCAAGCTAGCATTTAAATTTTTCAATGGGCAATGGTAGACTGCTAAAGGGCTTACAACTTTTGAATCAATATCTTCAGATCAAATTTACTTAAAAATACTATCTGAAATTGTGCCATGTTTTTCAGCTAACATTGACCCAAATCTTATCAGTTAGCCAAGAATCTCAATTTCATTCAGTTTAGTAAAATCTAACTCTTCCCCCACCTTTTTTTTTACATAGAAAGCAAATATCAAAATGCAGATTTGAAGCTCCCTTAGAAAATGTTGAAACAAACAACAGAAAACACGTATGAATAAAAAAATTGTTAACACAGAAAATGTTTCAATAGAAAAAAGGTCTATTTTATTTATAGAGTAGTTAGAAATTATTTATATTTAAATTATTTTTAATATTATCATGAGGATAAGACTACACCAAATCTAAAGCAAGGTCACAGAAGAAGCTATTTTATTGAGGTAGAAATTGACATTCTGTAGTCTGTGGGACTGGAGTTTTGCGCTATGTTATCTTTACCCTCCTAGCTTTCTACAGAATGCCTCTGTTAACATGAATATAAACATGAATATAAAACTAATCGTAGATTTTACTTGATCAAAAAAAACCAAACACCACTGCTAAACCTCCACACTGAGCCCCCCGAATCACGTTCTATCATTCTTTTCTAGTTCTCTATTTTAACAAATGCCAACAGTCCTCTAGGATTTCAAACAAGTCTGGCAAGTATTTATGGGAACACAATCCAGCTCTCTAGTTAAAGCTTGTCAACATTTCTCTTTGAAAATCTCTATTTTTAGAGGTTTATCAGTTAGCTTATAAAAATACTGCTACGATTTAGAACTTTGTACACGAACTCAGTCAAGACAAGATTGTCACACATACTTTTTGTTTCTCTTTAAAACAAGCTATTTTGACTATATTTTAATTTCAGAGAAGCCGAGCTAAAATGAGAGATTGTTATTTTTGTGCTTTTTTCTCACAGCTAAAAAAAAAAAAAGAATGGCTCCACTTAATTGAGTAAAAATCTTTTTGGTCAGTACAATGATATATGGTGGAAAATATATATTTATCAGCATAACATGAACTTGATATTTTAAACATATTTAAAATCTGAAAAATTTGTGGATTACTGACTGATGATCACATACGCATGTATACCATATACCACATATTCTAGAAAGAGTTTGAATAGGATTATTTCTTTTGAGATTTAGAGAATATTTTTTGACCATCTCAGGTACATAGACGCTTTCAAAGTTTGTTGTAGTCATCCATACTTGAATATACCGTCTAATTCATTTTCTTTCTTTTTTAATCACAGGATTAAATTTATTGAAAAGTGCTAGAAGGATATTGTTTAGATAACAGATAGGTAGTGTAAAATTTTCTGTTGGCCAAAGGAAAAATGACAGTATTAAAAACTTTATCACAAAAAGCAGTTTATCGACATCTTGCACACATTGGTCATTTTTATTTTATTGTAATAAATATGTCAAGTTTTATATAAAACTTAATAGATTTTAAATCACTCACTGAAGATAATATAATTTTATACTCACCGTGATAAGGAAGGCAGGAGAAATATTATCTCCTTTCTACAGCGAGTAAAAATAAAAGCTTCCAAACTTAGACTTCCTTTTATTCAAATGCTCTCACCTCTCTCAGTAATCTTTACTGTGAAATCAGAGTGTATTTCCAGAAACATATTTTGCTTTGTTTCTGACATTAATAGTTAGCTCTCCCTATTTCCCCCACACTGCAGCCCCAAAATTAGTTGGGGATTGAGGCTGAGCTGTCGATTCCCTGAATAACTGTAGCCCTATCATCTTACAATCCCCAGCCAAGAGGGCAATAGGGCCTGAAGCAGGGGGTGAGAACTACACTAGCTGTCTAGTCAGTTTCTTCTGCCTTGTATTTTATTTAAATTTTCTCTCTGTATTAATATTATACTTCCAAATCCCTTTCATTTTCTCCCTTTCTTACCGTATTTCTGTCAATTTCTAAATTACCTGATTGTACAGTAGACACAGAAATATTCATCCAATTGAGGTTGCAGTTTTTGTTTTCTTTTGGTTAGTGATAGCGCTGCAGTGGTTGTTATGGTAACCAGTCCTCTTCAGTAGAGGAAGGAGTAAGGGAATTGGGCAATGCTTAAGATTTAGTAGAAGGAGATAAAGTTCCTAGATTTCATATTTCATTAGGAGATGATTCCAGGACAACAGCTCTCTTTTAAGATCTCTATTTTTAAGTGAAGAGTGAAGTAGATGCAAATTCTGTCTATCCTTCTCCCTGAATTGACCTCGATAGATTCAGTCTCCATCAGACACCTCAACTTGTTCATGTAGTTATGCATCAAATACATATCCAGAGGGTTCAGACAAAAGTGTCTGAGTTACCAAGAAAACTGAGTAAATGACATAAAGCTACAATGTCAGTTTTATATGGTCTGGTCACCCACAGCATGCAATTTGCAAAACACAAATGGGTTCTCAATGAAAAGTTCTTTTTTTCCCTCCTCCCAACTTAAATTAGTTCCTAGAAGTAGCACTTTCAACAGATCTATTTCTAGGCAGTTACAAGAATGTTAATATACACATGCCCTGCTAAATCAATATCCATATACATATATGGGATTTTTAAACATGTATTTTTTATCATAGAGTCTGAGACTTACGTTTATTCACTTACTATACCATGGGACACTTCCCATGTTAATACATGAAGATTAAAAAAAAAAAAAACGCTTAGTGTATTATGTCATAATTTATCTAAGCACTGCCTGTTAATGAACAGTTAGTTGCTTTCCAATCAGTGTTGTAATGAATATTCTCAAACGCAAGAGCAAATATTGATTAAAGAAGAATTTCTGTCCATGGGATAGGAACATCTTATGTTTTTTTATAAACATTGCCAAACCACTATCCAAAAGGATGTCAAAATCTGCAATGCTATCAATGACATATAATGTGCCAATTCTTTACCCCCATCAATGACATCTATTATCTATCTTCTAAAAATATGTTGCCAATCTGATAGGCAAAAAATGATATTACATTAGTGTATTTGTTTATAGTTCCCTGGGTTTTGTTTGTTTGTTTATATGTTTTTGGCACATTTTCACATTTACTAGCTATTTGTGTTTCCTCTTTGAAGCATTTGTTCTTATCCCTTATGAATTTCTCCATTTATACTGATTGTTACTGGAATGAATAAATCAATTAATGGGGAAAGATGTGAAATGGCATTTTAATATATATACACACATACATATATAATAAACACAATTTATTGATCAATGTGGTACATTTTTACAATACTGTGTCTTCCCTTGCTGAAATATGTCATTTCTCTATTTTTCCAGAGCTTCTTTTATGTCCTTAAGTAAAAATTTATATATTCTTTCACATAAGTCTAGCACATTTCAGGTTACTTAGCTTTTTGGTATTTTATATATTCTGATGCTACTATAATAGGGATATCCAAAAATGTAATATTTTCTAAGTTACATATTGTTTGTAGAAAATTTTAGTTTTTGTTGGCCAATCCTATATCTAAATAACTTAGTAATTACCATGCTGTTACTCTACAAAGTAATCTTTAATGGGAATATTTTCTAATATTTTATCATTTAAATAGATGCTACTATGTTTTTCTAGATGATATACTTTATCAAGTTAAGCAAGTTTTTGTTTGTGTTTTGCTAAAATACTTAGAAGCATTTGTTATGAGTTAGGTGCCGAATTATATGGCCTTCTTTTCAGAAGAAAGTTGATCACATTTTGAAAAATTTTAGTTATGAAGTTCCAGTCCCAGTAACACGGAGAAACTTGTCTTGGACCAAACCACCTACATACAAGAAGTATAAATTCTGGATGAGTATTAAAATTGACTACTTGAAGGCACAAAGAGCAATAAAAGGCAAGTAGCAACTGGATATATATGTTAACTTGTTCATAAGGTATAATTCTTTTAATGCAGTGATCTTGACAAATTAGAATAGTGACATGACTTCCTATTAAAGATTTCATGTTACATTGTCCTGGATTGTTGCTATACTTCTTCTCTTTTTATTTATTGAATCCTAGTGTAAAGTTTCTTGTGGGCTTTTTTTGGGAAGAAAAACACAATTTCTTCTTCCTCCCACATCTGCATTTGTGTGTGTGTTGAGTGTATGTATGTGTATGTGTGTGTGTATCAATCCTTTCCCATATACTTTCTATTTTTTGAAATTCCTCAATATTTTTATCCCCTTCTGACAACCCTTTATGGTTTATGGGGATTCCATGGATTTATTCTATTTTCCCTTTATCTCTTCTATTATTTCTCCAGAGGTTTCTGAGACAGGAAACGTTAAATCTGCTTTTGGTTAGTTATCTCAAAATGGATGCTTTTATACATTTTTATAACCCAGATAGAACTTCTCTTGGCTCTGCTCCCTAAAGGAATGTTTTCTTTTTATAATTCAGTTTTATTGAGATATATTCACACACCATACAATCTTCCATGGTGTACAATCAACTGTTCACAGTACCATCATATAGTTGTGCATTCATCATCCCAATCTATTTTTGAACATTTTCCTTACACCAGAAAGAATCAGAAAAAGAATAAAAATTAAAAATAAAAAAGAACAACCAAATCATCCCCCCCATCACACCCTATTTTTCATTTAGATTTTGTCCCCATTTTTTTCTACTCATCCATCCATACACTGGATAAAGGGAGTGCGATCCACAAGGTTTTCACAATCATACTGTCATCCCTTGTAAGCTACATTGTTTTACAATTGTCTTGAAGAGTCAAGGGTACTGGGTTGGAGTTTGGTAGTTTCAGGTACTTACTTCTAGCTATTCCAATATATTAAAACCTAAAAAGTGTTATCTATCTAGTGCATAAGAATGTCCACCAGAGTGACCTCTCAACTCCATTTGGAAACTCTCAGCCACTGAAGCTTTATTTCATTTCGCATCCACCTTTTGGTCAAGATGTCCTCAATCCCATGCTACCTTCTCTTGTCTTCTGCTCCTAAAGGAATGTTTTTGATATGCAGGACCTTATGAGAGATTTGATGCTTTAGAATGGCATGTGTGTAGGGGAAAGCAGGTCTTGAGAAGATGACATCTTTCTCAGAGTTCCTACTCTATCTGCCTATCATTTATTCAATTAGCATGTTTTAGAAGTGAAAGTATAATATGAAACCCTTCAATACTATTTGATAACATACTCATTGGGTCAAATGTATTTTGAAGTCTGAAAAAGAAGTAAATTTTGTTATTCTGTAATTTTTATTGCATCATTTTAATTTTTATTTTACTTTTTCAAATATCCAGTTACCTCCCAATCCAGGAAAAGTTACTCTGTTGCCTTGGGACAACATTTAATATTTGGGGCATGATTTATTGCTAAAAAATAAGTAGTTTACTGAGCATAAAATATTACCCTGACCAACTGCTTTTTTTGTACCCTGCCAAAGGAAAGATGAGTGAAGAGCAGGACTGATTATTCTTTTGTGACTATTAAAAATACTAAAGTGAGAAATCTGCAGCTTGAAATAGAAAACAAACAAATGTAATCAATGTTCTCATGGCAACAGATACTCAAGCCATTGTGTTCTCCTGTAAGCTGGCATAGTGTGGGATTGGGGTTCTGGGGTGAGGTATAGGCAACGAGTGGAGACTGCCCTTGTTTAGTCAGAAATACTCTTAGGTAGAAATATCCTTGTCCATTTTCTCCTCTTTACATCCTATTTGAATATAATGTATTGTTTCCATGTAAATGTATTTCAGTTTTCAGACCCATTTCTTAACACTGTTAATTCTATCTAATAATGACATTTAGTCTCATTTGCTGTGGATTTTAGAATTTTTTGGGTATTGGGCAGAGCAAGGATTGTAATCAGTAGACATAGGCACCAATCTTGGCTAGACCAGCTGTTAACTGTGGGATCTTAGGCACAAGAATTAGTAAAAGGAATCTATGGTAAGACCTCCAGGTTGTTTTGTTGTGTGAATATATTAAATATATGTAAAGTGCCTGGATTTTGACAGGTGAATGATAAATATTGGTTACCTTCTATTCTGTTCATGTGTACTTATATGAGGTGCCAAGCAATTCTGCATTATTTATTCCTTTATTTATTAACTACTTCACCCAAATACTGTTTTTTCAATGTTTACTCAGAGAGGCAGAGCGTATGAGTAGGAATATCATGGAGGAAGACAGAAGAATGAGAAAAAGTGGGAAGAAATAAAGATCAAGTTTTGAAGCAGATCACAAGTATTCACAAACATTTTCATAAAGTAACATATTTCCTGGCAGATTATGGGATGAAATGGAATTGCTTGTGGATTCAGGGAAATGTTTTAAAATAAATAAAATAATACTTCTTGAAATCAATTCTGGGACTTCCAGTTTAAACAAAGTTGACTGATCCTGAGTAATTACTTCCACTTCCTTCCCAAACCCCATTGAAATGACAGAAAAATATGATTAGGAAAATAAATTCATAGTAGCCCCCACAAGCTGAAATGGTGCTATCATCAAGCCAGAATAGATAGGAATTCATGAAGTTATAAAGTAGATGCTATTAATATGAGAGAGAAACCAAAGAGAACTGAGGTTCCTGCAACCTCATACAAGTAAAAGCAGAGAGCCCCAAGAAAGCAGAATTGCCCTCATGGGACCCTAATAATTCCATCATCAGAGGGGTTCAGGATGACAAAAGGAGAAGGACATGTGGAAGAAATTCTCCATACCTCGTTCTTAGACTTAAGCAACAAGGGAAAAAAGGAAAGAAAATGAGAAGGTGATATAAAAAATCATGTAGGATATTGTCACATTTATGTGTTTATGAAAATTACATAATTATGCATAGATATTTGCAAAAATAAATGCTCTTTCTAACAAAGTTTGGATATAGCTGAAGTTATACTCGCTACACATTGGGTATCCAGGGGAAACCAATGAGTGTTTAACATCTTCTGCATATTATCGAGGGTTAACTGCACTGAAACAGAAACCCTTGCACTTTTAAGAGTAAAGTTCTAGAAGTTTTTTTTTTTTGGCTTTTATAAAGGGTGTTTATTTGGTTACACAGTTACAGTCTTAAGGCCATAAAGTATCCAAGGTAACACGTCAACAATCGGGTGCCTTCACTGGAGGATGGCCAATGTTGTCCGGAAAACCTCTGTTAGCTGGGAAGGAACGTGGCTGGCATCTGCTCCAAAGCTGGTTTCAAAATGGCTTTCTCCCAGGGCATTCCTCTCTAGGCTGCAGTTCCTCAAAAATGTCACTCTCAGTTGCTCTTGGGGCGTTTTTGCTCTCTTAGCTTCTCTGGAGCAAAAGCCTGCTTTCAACAGCTGTCTTCAAACTGTCTCTCATCTGCAGCTCCTGTGCTTTCTTCAAAAGTGTCCCTCTTGGCTGTAGCTCCTCTTCAAAATGTCACTCTCAGCTGCACTGAGTTCCTTCTGTTTGTCAGCTCATTTATATGGCTCCAGTGATTTTTATTTAGACCCACCCTGAATGGGTGGGGCAACACCTCCATGGAAATTATCCAATCAGAATCATCACCCACATTTGGGTGGGGCACATCTCCACAGAAACACTCAAAGAATTACAATCTAATCAACACTGATAGGTCTGCCCACACAAGATACATCAAAGATAATGGCATTTTGGGGGACATAATACATGCAAACTGGCACACTCAGTGAAACCTAGAGTGTTCAACAATTGTGATAAAATGAACAAATGTTTCTTCATGAGGGAAAACAAATGAATGTCAACCTTGCAAGGTATTTGTTCTAGTTTGCTAATGCTGCCAGAATGCGAAACACCAGTAGTGGATTGGCTTTTATAAAAGGGGATTTATTTGGTTACACAGTCACCATCTTAAGCCATAAAGTGTCCAAGGTAACACATCAACAATTGGGTACCTTCACTGGAGGATGGCCAATGGTGTCCGGAAAACCTCTGTTAGCTGGGAAGGCACGTGGCTGGCGTCTGCTCCAAAATTCTGGTTTCAAAATGGCTTTCTCCCAGGACGTTCCTCTCGAGGCTGCAGTTCCTCAAAAATGTCACTCTCAGTTGCTCTTGGGTTGTTTGTCCTCTCTCAGCTTCTCCGGAGCAAGAGTCTGCTTTCAACGGCTGTCTTCAAACTGTCTCTCATCTGCAGCTCCTGTGCGTTCTTCAAAGTGCCCCTCTTGGCTGTAGCTCCTTCTGTCTGATCTTATCTAGAGCTCTAGCAATTTAATTCAGACCCACACTGAATGGGCGGGCCAACACCTCCATGGGAATTATCCAATCAGAGTCATCACCCACAGTTGGGTGGGGCACATCTCCATGGAAACACTCAAAGAATTACAATCTAATTAACACTGATAGGTCTGCCCACACAAGATTACATCAAAGACAATGGCGTTTGGGGGGACCTAATACAATCAAACTGGCACAGTGTTAAAAATAGGGAGGCATTGGGGGAAAATACAATCAACGTAAACTAGAGACTATAATTAACAGAATCATTGTATTATGCTTCCTTTAATGTAACAAAGGTTATATACCAAGGTAAATGCAGGTAAGTGGGGGGCATAGGGGAGAGGTGTGAGACACTTGGCATTGGTGGTGGTATCTTTTTTTTTTTTCTTTTTTTTTTAATCATTTTATTGAGGTATATTCACATACCACGCAGTCATACAAAACAAATCGTACTTTCGATTGTTTACATTACCATTACATAGTTGTACATTCATCACCTAAATCAATCCCTGACACCTTCATTAGCACACACACAAAAATAACAAGAATAATAATTAGAGTGAAAAAGAGCAATTGAAGTAAAAAAGAACACTGGGTACCTTTGTCTGTTTGTTTCCTTCCCCTATTTTTCTACTCATCCATCCATAAACTAGACAAAGTGGAGTGTGGTCCTTATGGCTTTCCCAATCCCATTGTCACCCCTCATAAGCTACATTTTTATACAACTGTCTTCGAGATTCATGGGTTCTGGGTTGTAGTTTGATAGTTTCAGGTATCCACCACCAGCTACCCCAATTCTTTAGAACCTAAAAAGGGTCGTCTAAAGTGTGTGTAAGAGTGCCCACCAGAGTGACCTCTCGGCTCCTTTTGGAATCCCTCTGCCACTGAAGCTTATTTCATTTCCTTTCACATCCCCCTTTTGGTCAAGAAGATGTTCTCCGTCCCATGATGCCGGGTCTACATTACTCCCCGGGAGTCATATTCTACGTTGCCAGGGAGATTCACTCCCCTGGGTGTCTGATCCCACGTAGGGGGGAGGGCAGTGATTTCACCTTTCAAGTTGGCTTAGCCAGAGAGAGAGGGCCACATCTGAGCAACAAAGAGGCATTCAGGAGGAGACTCTTAGGCACAAATATAGGGAGGCCTAGCCTCTCCTTTGCAGCAACCGTCTTCCCAAGGGTAAAACTTATGGTAGAGGGCTCAACCCATCAAACCACCAGTCCCCTATGTCTGTGGTCATGTTAGCAACCATGGAGGTGGGGTAGGCGAATACCCCTGCATTCTCCACAGGCTCCTCAAGGGGGCGCTACGTCTTTGTTTTTCCTTGTTTTTCTTTTTTTTCTTTTTTTTTTTTTTTTAACTTTCCCTTCTTTTTTAAATCAACTGTATGAAAAAAAAAGTTAAAAAGAAAACAAACATACAATAAAAGGACATTTCAAAGAGACCATAACAAGGGAGTAAGAAAAAGACAACTAACCTAAGGTAACTGCTTTACTTCCAACATGTTCCTACTTTACCCCAAGAAAGTTACCTAATATAGCAACATTTCTGTGAACTTGTTCCTACTATATCCATCAGAAATTAACAGACCATAGTCATTTCTGGGCATCCCCAGAACGTTAAATAGCTTATCTGTTCTTCTTGGATTATTGTTCCCCCTTCCTTAATTGCTCTCTACTGCTAGTTCCCCTACATTCTACATTATAAACCATTTGTTTTACATTTTTCAAAGTTCACATTAGTGGTAGCATATAATATTTCTCTTTTTGTGCCTGGCTTATTTCGCTCAGCATTATGTCTTCAAGGTTCATCCATGTTGTCATATGTTTCACGAGATCGTTCCTTCTTACTGCCGCGTAGTATTCCATCGTGTGTATATACCACATTTTATTTATCCACTCATCTGTTGAAGGACGTTTGGGTTGTTTCCATCTCTTGGCAATTGTGAATAATGCTGCTATGAACATTGGCGTGCAGATATCTGTTCGTGTCACTGCTTTCCGATCTTCCGGGTATATACCGAGAAGTGCAATCGCTGGATCGAATGGTAGCTCTATATCTAGTTTTCTAAGGAACTGCCAGACTGACTTCCAGAGTGGCTGAACCATTATACAGTCCCACCAGCAATGAATAAGAGTTCCAATTTCTCCACATCCCCTCCAGCATTTGTAGTTTCCTGTTTGTTTAATGGCAGCCATTCTAACCGGTGTTAGATGGTATCTCATTGTGGTTTTAATTTGCATCTCTCTAATAGCTAGTGAAGCTGAACATTTTTTCATGTGTTTCTTGCCCATTTGTATTTCCTCTTCAGAGAACTGTCTTTTCATATCTTTTGCCCATTTTATAATTGGGCTGTCTGTACTATTGTCATTGAGTTGTAGGATTTCTTTGTATATGCAAGATATCAGTCTTTTGTCAGATACATGGTTTCCAAACATTTTTTCCCATTGAGTTGGCTGCCTCTTTACCTTTTTGAGAAATTCCTTTGAGGTGCAGAAACTTCTAAGCTTGAGGAGTTCCCATTTATCTATTTTCTCTTTTGTTGCTTGTGCTTTGGGTGTAAAGTCTAGGAAGTGGCCGCCTAATACAAGGTCTTGAAGATGTTTTCCTACATTATCTTCTAGGAGTTTTATGGTACTTTCTTTTATATTGAGATCTTTGGTCCATTTTGAGTTAATTTTTGTGTAGGGGGTGAGGTAGGGGTCCTCTTTCATTCTTTTGGATATGGATATCCAACTCTCCCAGCCCCATTTGTTGAAAAGACCATTATGGCTCAGTTCAGTGACTTTGGGGGCCTTATCAAAGATCAGTCGGCCATAGATCTGAGGGTCTATCTCTGAATTCTGAATTCGATTCCATGGATCTATATGTCTATCTTTGTGCCAATACCATGCTGTTTTGGCAACTGTGGCTTTATAATAAACTTCAAAGTCAGGGAGTGTAAGTCCTCCCACTTTGTTTTTCTTTTTTAGAGTGTCTTTAGCAATTCGAGGCATCTTCCCTTTCCAAATAAATTTGATAACTAGCTTTTCCAAGTCTGCAAAGTAGGTTGTTGGAATTTTCATTGGGATTGCATTGAATCTGTAGATGAGTTTGGGTAGAATTGACATCTTAATGACATTTAGCCTTCCTATCCATGAACATGGAATATTTTTCCATCTTTTAAGGTCCCCTTCTATTTCTTTTAGTAGAGTTATGTAGATTTCTTTGTATAGGTCTTTTACATATTTGGTTAAGTTTATTCCTAGGTACTTGATTTTTTAGTTGCTATTGAAAATGGTATCTTTTCTTGAGTGTCTCTTCAGTTTGTTCATTTCTAGCATATAGAAACATTACTGACTTATGTGCATTAATCTTGTATCCCGCTACTTTGCTAAATTTGTTTATTAGCTCTAGTAGCTGTATCGTCGATTTCTCAGGGTTTTCTAGATATAAGATCATATCATCTGCAAACAATGACAGTTTTAATCTTCTTTTCCATTTCGGATGCCTTTTATTTCTTTGTCTTGCCAGATTGCCCTGGCTAGCACTTCCAGCACAATGTTGAATAACAGTGGTCACAGTGGGCATCCTTGTCTTGTTCCTGATCTTAGAGGGAAGGCTTTCAGTCTCTCACCATTGAGTACTATGCTGGCTGTGGGTTTTTCATATATGCTCTTTATCATGTTGAGGAAGTTTCCTTCAATTCCTACCTTTTGAAGTGTTTTTATCAAAAAGGGATGTTGGATTTTGTCAAATGCTTTTTCAGCATCTATTGAGATGATCAATTGATTTTTCCCTTTTGACTTGTTAATGTGTTGTAATACATTGATTGATTTTCTTATGTTGAACCATCCTTGCATGCCTGGAATGAACCCCACTTGGTCATGGTGTATGATTTTTTTAATGTGTCTTTGGATTCGATTTGCAAGTATTTTGGTGAGGATTTTTGCATCTATATTCATTAGGGAGATTGGCCGGTAGTTTTCCTTTTTTGTGGCATCTTTGCCTGGTTTTGGTATTAGATTGATGTTAGCTTCATAAAATGAGTTAGGTAGTGTTCCATTTTCTTCAATGTTTTGAAAGAGTTTGAGTAAGAATGGTGTCAGTTCTTTCTGGAAAGTTTGGTAGAATTCCCCTGTGAAGCCATCTGGCCCTGGGCATTTATTTGTGGGAAGATTTTTGATGACTGATTGGATCTCTTTGCTTGTGATTGGTTGGTTGAGGTCTTCTATTTCTTCTCTGGTCAGTCTAGGTTGTTCATATGTTTCCAGGAAATTGTCCATTTCTTCTACATTGTCCAGTTTGTTGCCATACAGTTGTTCATAATATCCTCTTATAATTTTTTTAATTTCTTCAGGATCTGCAGTTATGTCACCTTTTTCATTCATTATTTTGTTTATATGGGTCTTCTCTCTTTTTGATTTTGTCAGTCTATTGAGGGGCTTGTCAATCTTGTTGATCTTCTCAAAGAACCAACTTTTGGTGATATTTATCCTCTCTATTGTTTTTTTGTTCTCTATGTCATTTATTTCTGCTTTAATCCTTGTTATTTCTTTTCTTCTACTTGGTTTAGGATTGGTTTGCTGTTCATTTTCTAGCTTCTTCAGTTGATCCATTAGTTCTTTGATTTTGGCTCTTTCTTCCTTTTTAATATATGCGTTTAGTGCTATAAATTTCCCCCTTAGCACTGCTTTTGCTGCATCCCATAGGTTTTGGTATGTTGTGTTCTCATTTTCATTCGTCTCTATATATTTAGCAATTTCTCTTGCTATTTCTTCTTTAACCCACTGATTGTTTAGGAGTGTGTTGTTTAACCTCCAGGTATTTGTGAATTTTCTAAGTCTCTGATGGTTATTGACTTCTAATTGTATTCCATTGTGGTCAGAGAATGTGCTTTGAATAATTTCAATCTTTTTAAATTTATTGAGGCTTGTTTTATGTCCCAGCATATGATCTATTCTGGAGAAAGTTCCGTGAGCACTAGAAAAGTATGTGTATCCTGGTGATTTGGGATGTAATGTCCTGTATATGTCTGTTAAATCTAATTCATTTACCAGATTGTTTAGGTTTTCAATTTCCTTATTGGTCTTCTGTCTGGTTGATCTATCTATAGGAGAGAGTGATGTGTTGAAGACTCCCACAATTATTGTGGAAACATCAATTGCTTCCTTTAGTTTTGCCAGTGTTTCTCTCATGTATTTTGTGGCACCTTGATTGGGTGCATAGACATTTACGATTGTTATTTCTTCTTGCTGAATTGCCCCTTTTATTAGTATGTAGTGGCCTTCTTTGTCTCTCAAAACATCCCTGCATTTGAAGTCTATTTTATCTGAGATTAATATTGCTACACCTGCTTTCTTTTGGCTGTAGCTTGCATGATCTATTTTTTTCCATCCTTTCACTTTCAGTTTCTTTGTGTCCCTGTGTCTAAGATGAGTCTCTTGTATGCAACATATTGATGGTTCATTTTTTTTGATCCATTCTGCGAATCTATATCTTTTAATTGGGGAGTTTAATCCATTTACATTCAACGTTATAACCGTGAAGGCATTTCTTGAATCGGCCATCTTATCCTTTGGTTTATGTTTGCCATATTTTTCCCTCTCTCTATTAATATCCTTTATTGTACCCATACCGAATCTCTTTAGTACTGAACCTTTCTCCAAGTCTCTCTGCCCTTTCTTTGTTTCTCTGTCTGTAGGGCTCCCTTTAGTATCTCCAGTAGGGCAGGTCTCTTGTTAGCAAATTCTCTCAGCATTTGTTTGTCTGTGAAAAATTTAAGCTCTCCCTCAAATTTGAAGGAGAGCTTTGCTGGATAAAGTATTCTTGGCTGGAAATTTTTCTCACTCAGAATTTTAAATATATCGTGCCACTGCCTTCTTGCCTCCATGGTGGCTGCTGAGTAGTCACTACTTAGTCTTATGCTGTTTCCTTTGTATGTGGTGAATTGCTTTTCTCTTGCTGCTTTCAGAACTTGCTCCTTCTCTTCTGTGTTTGACAGTGTGATCAGTATATGTCTCGGAGTGGGTTTATTTGGATTAATTCTATTTGGAGTTCGCGGAGCATTTATGATTTGTGTATTTATGTTGTTTAGAAGATTTGGGAAGTTTTCCCCAACAATTTCTTTGAATACTCTTCCTAGACCTTTACCCTTTTCTTCCCCTTCTGGGACACCAATGAGTCTTATATTTGGACGTTTCATGTTATCTATCATATCCCTGAGGTCCATTTCGATTTTTTCAATTTTTTTCCCCATTCTTTCTTTTATGCTTTCATTTTCCATACTGTCATCTTCCAGGTCACTGATTCATTGTTCAACTTCCTCTAGTCTTGTACTATGAGTGTCCAGAATCTTTTTAATTTAGTCAACAGTTTCTTTAATTTCCATAAGATCATCCATTTTTTTATTTAGTCTTGCAATGTCTTCTTTATGCTCTTCTAGAGTCTTCTTGATTTCCTTTATCTCCCGTACTATGGTCTCATTGTTCATCTTTAGTTCTTTGAGTAGCTGCTCTATGTGCTGTGTCTCTTCTGGTCTTTTGATTTGGGTGCTTGGGCTTGGGTTATCCATATCGTCTGGTTTTTTCATATGCTTTATAATTTTCTGTTGTTTTTGGCCTCGTGGCATTTGCTGAACTTGATAGGGTTCTTTTAGGGTTTGTAGACCTATTGAAGTCCTTATCTCTAATTTATCAGATCTACAGCTTCGTGGAGTACACTTTCTCTAACTAACCAGCAGGTGGCGTCCACGAGCCACCTGTTCTCCACAAGCCAGTTCTCCCCTGCTTAGCCTTTTTGGTGAGTGGGGGAGTGAGTCTTGTGGGGCCCAATTGGTGTACCAAGCTTGCGTGTGTAGTTAGTGTTGCCTGCCCTGTATGTGGGGCGTGTTTCTGGGCAGTCAGGGAGGGGGGGTGGCCCTAACAATCAAATCTCCCTGGTGATCCTAGAGTTTTGAAGCTGCTGCAATAGTCTAATCCTTCAGTTCAGTCCTGCCACAGTTTGTCTCTGCCACTGACCCACAAGTCCTTGGTATTGGCATATGGCTCCTGAGACTTGCAAGTGGGCCCCTCTCTCAGGCTGTGCACCCCGGGTCCTCTGTTGAGGGATGACTGTGCTATGTCACAGGTGAGTGCCGTCCCCCCAGGGCAGTTCTGGGCTGCTGGGCTGTGTAGGGAGGCTCCCAGTCTGCTCAAATGATGGCTGAATGGGGCTTTGTTAATTCACACTGCTCCACCTTCCCAACTCTGGGACAATCAGCTGAGGTTGCAGGGAAGGCTAATGTCCACGCCCAGTTTTGTGGTGTGTGCCTGTTATTTGAAGCACTTCCGTCACACTGGGTTGTCTGGGGCAGCTCTGGACTATGGGGCTGGCGATGGGCAGGAGTGTTTCCTGTCCACCAGGATGGTGGCTGTGAGCGGACACCCCCCCTTTTCTTGGGAAGTTGTGGTGTTTAGTGAATTTTCTCAGCCACTGGATTATTGCCTTTTGTCTCAGAGCTCTCTTAGTTCTGCTCTTGACTTGACGTGCCCAAATTGAAAGTCTTTGAAGCTTTCTGTATTGGGCTTCTTAGAGTAATTGTTTTAGAAAAAGAAAAAAGGATTAAAAAAAAAAAAAAAAAGGGCCCTCCTCAGAGATCTAATGGGTTATTGAAATGCTAATAGACAAAGCAACCAGGGCCATTAAGGAAAGGTCCACAGGGCTGAGAGATCAGCTTTTCTTCAGGATTTGCATATGCGCCTCAAGGCCTGAGCTCCGCCCTTCCCCTTTCTGTGTTCACCAGAACTCCAAAAATCCTCTGCTTTTATTTTGGAGTTTTTCGTGTTGTTTTTTTTTTTCTATGCCTGTCTCCTCTCTGCTGGGCTGGCTGCTCTCAGATTCTCTGGTGTCTGGTCTCAGTCTATCTATGGTTGGAGTTTGGATCAGTAGAATGAGTTTCCGATAAGGGCTGCCACTGCAGTTCTCCCTTCTCCTTCCCGGAGCTGACAGCCCCTCCTCCCACGGGACTGAGCCTGGCAGGGAGGGGCGCGGGTCCCCTGGCCACAAAAACTTACAGATTTCGCTGATCTCAGCAGTTCAACATTTTCATGAGTGTTGTATGAAGTATGCCCAAAGAGAGATTGCTCTGTGGTGTCCAGTCCACGCAGTTCCTGGCTTTCTACCTACTTTCCTGGAGGAGTAACTGAAACATACAGCTCGCCAGTCCGCCATCTTGCCCCGCCCTAGAAGTTTTGATTACTGAGCTATTGGAAGCATTTTTAATCCTCATTTTTTTCTTTATATGTTCTGTATTACTTTCTAGTGAATTCATTTTCAATCTTCCAGTTTTATCCAACTGCAGCAACAAGTTAGCTATCCCCAGTTCTTCCACCTTGCACAAATAAGTAAGGATCTCCACAACGTTAGGTCATTTGGGTCATACTTGCAGAATATTGTCAAGTTGCCAACAACTGGGTGATAGTGTGAATGTTGTACTTCCTTCACATTTCTCATATGTGCTTTATCCTTACCGACAGAAAATTTATGCATTTGTAAAATGAATTTTCCGTATTTCATAGTCTACAGTTTTGGGAATGAATAGTCCTAGTATGCCAGAATAGTGGAACTTGGATTTCAATATGTGGAACTTTAGAAACTTTGTATTATTGACCTTATTGATGATGAACTAAGTAATTAGAATGAAAAAAGAAGTAGCCCAACATTAATACCACCTGTTTTAGATGTTTTTCCAAATTTTATTTTAGATGCCTGATGCCATTTCTATTTTTTTTTTTTTAGGGCTTTAATCACTATTTTATTTAATTTTTTCTTTTACTTATTCTGATATGATTTTTCCAAAACCTTTTTTGAATAGATTAAATCTCTAAATCTAATGTATTTATAATATGATCTTCATTTAGGGGTCTTACCAGAAAATTCTGAACACTCAAACAATTCTTTCTATTTAGTATTCAATCATTGAGTCTTAATAATAAATAGCCTACTTGGTACTCAAAGTGTATAATTCCATTATAAAAAAAACTTCTATCATTCTTCTCAGGGAAAATGCATGAGCTAGTTTCACTTGAAAATGCCAAGGCAGAGTCAGAAGACATAAGCATCCTAGCATTCCTTCATATATCACAAGTAATTATAGATGGAAAGATATATCAATTGCTAGCAGTAGGCCTGGATTATTTTGAAAATTATGATTCACGCCTGTTACAGAACTGATTTATGATCAAAAAACAATATATTCTTGAAATCTGGCATTCACTAATGTAATGAAATCAAAGGTAGCAGCCTATTTCAATCATTAGTGATCTAGTCACAGAAGGTGACATCAATAAAATATATAATATTAGATAATTCTTCCATGATTTGTTAGTATTTTCTTTTTCACAGTAGCATGCAGTCTTCCAAAGATAGCAAGAAATTAAAGGGACACTAAGCTGTTCATGCACATTGTAATTTTTGGATCCCAGCTTAACCACCAATACCTCAGAGATTTACTTTACATCAGTGATCAATTCCAGCTATGTGAAAGTTTATATTATTGTAACTTCATTGATCTCTGCTCTACTTCTTAATACCTATCACAGGTATAATTTTACGTTTTGTGAAATTATTTGATATCTGGCTCTCAAGCTAGATTGTGAGCCATATATATGGCAGAAAGGATTGCATTTTGTACTTTGGTTCCATTTTCTTTTTTTTAGAGGTGGAATGGGGTAGTGTTCTCATCCTTCTATAACAGGTAACTAGTAGCATGCGTGGCAAATAGTAGGCACAGAAAATGTATTTATTCCCTTGTTGACAGAACAATGAATAAGATAAGCAATGAATATCATTAATGATTTGGTGAGAAAAGTTTTAGTAGAGTGGTAGTGATCGGGTTGAAATATAAATAGGACCAGGTCAACGTGGCATTTTTCAGGGTATTTTAGCATCTCAATACATCAGAAAGATAGCAATGTAATATAAGGTGTATGAACAGTATGTTAAAAGAATTATCTGTCCTAAACAAAACTGGTGACACAACAACAGCAAGATAAATACATCTGTAGACTTAAATGGAAGAAAACGTACATCAGTAGGGTGGGCTGATGTTTCGGACTTACTCTAAGTTAACAAAAAGCAATTTACAGGTAGCAGCGTCAGAAGCCAAGGGGGAAAATATGAAAACAGGAGCACAAATAAATTGTAATCATTGTGTGTGATTGGCAGTCTGGGCATCAGGATTTTTAAAAGCTTCTTAGGTGATTCTACTGTCTTAGCCAAGGTTGACAACCTCTGGAATAAAAATATACTTGTATTATATTCAATAATTTATGTACAATCTGTAAAAAATATCTCTCACAATTAGAAAATTGGACTATAAATGCTAACAGTTCATAGAAAAGAAAATGTGGATGGTCAAGTGCAAGTATATAAAAATATAACTATTTAATTGGTAGGTCCTAATTTTGAATTTTTTCCACAAAATGTTTGTTTGTTTGTTTTCTAGATGTATAATCCTTTCAAGTTCCATGCATTACATTTGGCTGCTCTGTCATTTTCATTTCTTTCATTCAAGAATAGTTCTCACTCTTTATTCTTCCCCATTAACTGTTACTATTTAAGAAATCAGGCCAATTGTCTTATATTTGTGCTTTTTTGGATTTGTCCAAATGTTTCCATATGATTTAATTTAACTACTACTTCTAATGATTATAATACTTGGAAATTTTAAGATACAGTAAAGGTTTGATTCAATTTGTTATGCAATTTTAGCAAGAATATTTCATAGGTGATACTGTGTATTTCATGTTGCACCTTATCAGAAAGCACATGTCAGATGGTCCTACTGTTAGTGTGTTAGGTTTGATCGCTTGGCTATGGTGTGACAGCCAGATCTTGTTTTCTTTTTTTTTTTTTCCTTCGTTTATTAGAAAGTAACCTAAGGGGTAATACTGTGCAAATATCTGCTTCCCATTAACATTTCACCTACTGGTTTTAGTCTGCACTAATGATCTTTGCATGAATCTATTATTTCTTTGGGGGCTGCAAAATTGTGCTTTTCTAATTCTGTCAGTTCTAGATTTGTTAGCTGGCATTATTATCTAATTGATCATCCACTGGGGTGAATTCCAGTGGCTTATAAAAACACAGGCTAAATGGTTATTTTTTTCTCTTTAATTTCCAAAATTTCAGAATAAGGAGTTGCTGTAATAGTAAACCTTCCTTGGTGGCATAAGAAACTTTCTTCATTTTCTCTTCTGATTTTCAGTATGGATTTTTACATATTCAGTGTTTAACAATCAACTGCAGACATTATTTATTTTGATGTTTATGCTGTACCTAATTTGTCCAGTGATCCACCTTAAAACTGTTTCCTGGGTCCATTCAATAGAACATCTGTAGTCTTTGAACACGTTCTTGCTTTCTGATGTAAAGCGATGTCCTATAATTAGCTTGTATTGTCTCCACCCCTACCTTGGAATAGTAATTTCTTCATGACACCCTGATTTCTTTAGTTGGGAATGGTATTTGAAACCAAGATTTGGTCACTAGAGGTGCTCGTTGCTATTGGATGACATTGCTTTTAATTACTTTCAGTGAACAGATTTAGGAAATATTTTTAGAAAAATAGATATCATATGTTCAAATTGATATTTTTACTTCATTTGCTTGATTTTATATTTGCATCTTATTTTCCTTGCATTTAAAATCTTAGTTCCTAGAAACATTAATACATTAATTACTAATTACTAATTACTTGTTTACTGTATCCTATAGTATGTTGAGAATAATTCCAAAAACAATAGTAATACTACAACTAACTCTATACCTATTAATTGAGATTTAAGATTCCTTGGCTGTTTTTTCTTTTTTTGTCCTGAAACTTATATCTCTAAGAACATACAGAATACAGTATCTAAGAGTCTTTTTAAATACTATTTCCCTCTCTGTAGCTAATATTACCAAATTGATAAATATCTAGGATCATTTATTTCTATTTGTTCTAAATTTTGCTTTTTGCTTTTTACATAATTTTATTTTTGAATAGGTTAGACATATACATATCTCAAATCAAAATTATGTAAAATCTTATATTCAGAGAAGTCTCTTTTATAATCTTCACTTCCTCACCCTTCTTGTTGTTGATTATTTTAGCTTCTAGTTTCCACTACAAAGAAAAGCAAAGATGTATGTGTTTTGTGTACTTAATTTATATAATTTCTCCTTTTTAATAGAAAATGTAACTACAAAATGAATAGTTCTTTGATTTTTTAACTTGATAATATACTTTACAGATTGTTTCTTATTAGTATATAGATCTTCTGTTATCTGTTATAGCTGCATGTAATTCCATTGTGCAGAAAATAAATAATTGTTCTCAAGTAGTACCCTTTTGATAGAGATTTTTTTCAATCTTTTGCTGTAAAAAATAATGCCATGATGAATAGTCACACACATCCATTGCCTTGTACTTGTGCAGAAGTCAAAGGGTGACTCCATCTATAATTTTTGTTCGACTTAGTTTACATTAATTTTTTCTTCCATTTTTATTGAGATTGTTCAGATATCATACAATTATCCAAAGATCCAAAGTGTACAATCACTTGCCCCTGGGTACCCTCACACAGCTGTGCATCCATCACACTTAATTTTTGTTCAATTTTTAGAAAATTTTCATTACTCCAGACAAGAAATAAAGTGAAAGATGAAAACAGAAAAAAAGAAAAGGAAACTCTAATCCTCCCCTATCCCTAACCAACCCCCCTCAATTGTTGACTCGTAGTATTGATATAGTATATTTGTTACTGTTTATGAAAAAATGTTGAAATACTACTAACTGTAGTATATAGTTTGTAATAGGTATATAGTTCTTCCCTATATGCCCCTCTATTATTAACTTCTAATTGTATTGTCATACATTTGTTCTGGTTCATGGAAGCGATTTCTAGTATTTGTACAGTTGATCACGGACATTGCCCACCACAGGATTCAGTTTTATACATTCCCATCTTTTGACCTCCAACTTTCCTTCTAGTGACATATATGACTCTGAGCTTCCCCTTTCCACCTCATTCACACACCGTTCGGCGCTGTTAGTTATTCTCACATCCTGCTACCAATACCCCTGTTCATTTCCAAACATTTAAGTTCATCCTAATTGAACATTCTGCTCATACTAAGCAACCACTCCCCATTCTTAAGCTTCATCCTATATCTTGGTACCTTATATTTCATGTCTATGAGTTTACATATTATAATTAGTTCCTATCAGTGAGACCCTGCAATAATTGTCCTAATGTGTCTGGCTTATTTCACTCAGTATATTGCCCTCGAGGTTTTGTCATCAACCCATTTTTTTTTTTTTTAATATGGTTTTGTTCACTCACCATACATTCCATCCCAAGTAAATGATCGATGGTTCTCTGCATGGTCATACATTTATGTGTTCACCACCTTCACCACTATCTATATAAGGGCATCTACATTTCTTCCACAAGGCAGGAGGGAGAGTCAAAGAAGGTAGAGAGGCAAAAGAAAGAGGAAAAAAAATGACAGCTAGGAAGCAGCAAAAGGAAAAATAACCTTAAATCAAAGTGAAATAAAGAATCAGACAATCCCACCAATGTCCAGTGTCTAACATGCCTCCCCTATCCCCCCCTCTTATCTGCATTTACCTTGGTATATCACCTTTGTTACATTAAAGGAAGCATAATACAATGATTCTATTAGTTACAGTCTCTAGTTTATGCTGATTGCATCCCTCCCCCAATGTCTCCCCATTTTTAACACCTTGCAAGGTTGACATTTGCTTGTTCTCCCTCATAAAACAACATATTTGTACCTTTTATCACAATTGTTGAATACTCTAGATTTCACCAAGTTACACAGTCCCAGTCTTTATCTTTCCTCTTTTCTTGTGGTGTCTCACATGCTCCCAACCTTCCTCTCTCAACCATATTCATAGTTGCCTTTGTCCAGTGTACTTATATTGGTGTGCTACCATCTCCCAAAATTGTGTTCCAAAGCACGCACTCCTGTCTTCTATCACCCTGTAGTGCTCCCTTTAGTATTTCCTGTAGGGCAGGTGTCTTGTTCACAAAGTTTCTCATTGTCTATTTGTCAGAAAATATTTTGAGCTCTCCCTCATATTTGAAGGACAGCTTTGCTGGATATAGGATTCTTGGTAGGCAGTTTTTCTCTTTCAGTATCTTAAATATATCACACCACTTCCTTCTTGCCTCCATGGTTTCTGATGAGAGATCTGCACATAGTATTATTAAGCTTCCTTTGTATGTAATGGATCACTTTTCTCTTGCTGCTTTCAGGATTCTCTCTTTGTCTTTGACATTTGATAATCTGATTATTAAGTGTCTTGGTGTAGGCCTATTCATATCTCTTCTGTTTGGAGTACGCTGCGCTTCTTGGATCTGTAATTTTATGTCTTTCTTAAGAGATGGGAAATTTTCATTGATTATTTCCTCTATTATTGCTTCTGCCCCCTTTCCCTTCTCTTCTCCTCCTGGGACACCAATGATACGTACATTATACTTTGTTTCATCCTTGAGTTCCCGGAGACGTTGCTCATATTTTTTCATTCTTTTCTCCATCTGTTCCTTTGCATGTAGGCTTTCAGGTGTTTTGTTCTCTAGTTCCTGAGTGTTTTCTTCTGCCTGTTGAGATCTGCTGTTGTATGTTTCCATTGTGTCTTTCATCTCTTGTGTTGTGCCTTTCATTTCCATAGATTCTACTAGTTGTTTTTTTGAACTTTTGATTTCTGCCGTATATATGCCCAGTGTTTCCTTTACAGCCTCTATCTCTTTTGCAATATCTTCTCTAAACTTTTTGATTTGATTTAGCATTAGTTTAAATTCCTGTATCTCAGTTGACGTGTGCGTTTGTTCCTTTGACTGGGCCATAACTTTGTTTTCCTTAGTGTAGGTTGTAATTTTCTGTTGTCTAGGCATGGTTTCCTTGGTTATCCAAATCAGGTTTTCCCAGACCAGAACAGGCTCAGGTCCCAGAGGGAAGAAATATTCAGTATCTGGTTTCCCTGAGGGTGTGTCTTAGAAAATTGCTCCACCCTTTGATGCCTCAGGTCACTGTGCTTTTTCTGCCCAGCAGGTGATGCCTGTTAGGCTATAATTCTTGACTGGTGTGAGGAGGTATGGCCATGTTCCCCCAGGCCCTAGGGTCTGGTTCTGAATGGCAAGGGCCCCACCCCTTTCCTCCTAGAGAAGACAGACCCCCCAGGTGGAGGCCATTAGCATTTCAATGGTCTCTCTCTCTGCTTGTGCTGTCTCCACCCTTCCCAGAGTCACAGCCCTGGAAACTGAAAATGACTGGGGCTTTCTTCACTGAGCCAAAAAAGAAACAGACAGTCCCCTTCAGACCCAGTCCAAGGCAACCCTCCGGCTCTGCAAGGTCAGTTGTCACCCAAAGCCTCTGTCTGTTTTTTGGGGCTGCGTACCTGTAGTGAGCAGTTCACACTCGCTACTTAAAACCCCAGTTGGAGCTCAGCTGAGCTATATTCGCTTGCTGGGAGAGAGCTTCTCTCTGGCACCACGAGGCTTTGCAGCTCGGGCTATGGGGGAGGGGATCTCACTACTTGGATCCGCAGGTTTTACTTACAGATTTTATGCTGTGTTCTCGGGCATTACTCCCAATTCAGGTTGGTGTATGATGAGTGGATGGTCTTGTTTGTCCCCCCGCAGTTATTCTGGATTATTTACTAGTTGTTTCTGGTTTTTTTGTAGTTGTTCCAGGGTGACTACTTAGCTTCCACTCCTCTCTATGCCGCCATCTTGCCCCCTCTACATCAATTTTTAAATATTAAGTTTTAAATGATATAAGCTTTGAAATACTATAAAATAATGTCATTTGTAAAAATACTGAATTAGGGTGAATAAATGGAGACAATGTTGGCAGATTACTGTTTTGAGAAACTGTGTGGTTTATAATGTAGTAAGGTAAGAGAAGATACTTTCTTTTAAAAATAAAAATAAAATATGAATATAGCTTTTTAAAAAAGAACAGTGGTTTCTGGTTTGTACCCCAGAAAAACGTGTTCTTCTACTTAATCCATTCCTGTGGATGTGAAACCATCGGAAGTAGTACCTTTTGATGGGACTACTTCAGTTAAAGTGTGACCCACTTCAGTCAAGATGTGTCTTAATACCTATTTCTGGACTCCTTTGTAAGCAGAATGAAGCACTGGAAGAGAAGGGAGACATCAGCAGATGGCACCACGTGCCTTGCCATGTGACACAGAAGCTAGGATCAATGGCAGCCAGTCCCAGAATGCAGGTCTTCAGTCTTTGGGAATAAAGCATTACCTTGATGATGCCTTGATTTGGACATTTTCCCAGCCTCAAAACCTTAAGTAAATATGGTATTTGCTTAAGCAGCCTAGGAAACGAAAACAAGTACCTTTATATTCTACACCAGGTTCTCTTTCCGATACACAAAATGTCCCAAGTGTTCATCTCACATAGTTGAAAACCTTACATCCTATATACCACATCTGTTTAGCTAATCAATTTGCTATACTGTGTTATAATCACTAAAATTATTAATCTAAATAATAATTTTCAAAAAGTTTGCTTCCTTCCATTGGTCAAATAAAGTAAAATATAGACCAAAATTCAATATTAGTGTTCACCAAAACCTCTTCAGAAACTGAGCTCATTTCAGGAGCTTCTTCTTTGAATAAACAGTTTCAGGGTCAAAATTAGATTCGCCAAATTCTCCCTTAATTTCCGTTACAAGCAACATTATAGTTTGGGGTAATTGTTACTGTTGAAACCTTGAAATTTACTAGGAGAGAAGTTGTTTTCCAGAAAGCAAAGATAAATGAACTCAGTTATTACTGCCCTTAGTATTAAGCCTTTACACCAACTAGTCAAAGTTGTATCTATAATTCTGCCTTTTCATTTTAGTCACTACCTTCAGATCATCTTTCATATTTTAACCCACATTCCCAGCCCAAGCTCAAAAGGTATTATGCATGATCTTTAGTGCACATGTATGAGAAATAGCCTGTTTTGAGTAATTAATCATTCTTTTTACCTGCCCAACAATTAATATCTAACTACTCTGTTCTTCAGACTAACTAGGTTTGTTAAAATTTAAGCAAGTTTAAAATTCTAGAAAAGTAACATTGAGTAGTCAAAACAAGAAGAAGAAAATTAGCCTTATTCTTACATTAGCATCTGAGAAAATTGCTTAATAACTCTACATGAAATTTTTAATTTATATAATCAAAATATGCAGCATTCCATTCGTTATTCATTTACATTTTTCCCTCTCAAGCACATTATGGGAATTAAATAAAATTGATATGATTATGCTCTGCCTTATTTGCAGTCACATTTCAGAAATGAAAGAAGGCATATTTAACTTTTTTTTTTTAAATTAAATCTTTAAAGAAATCACAGTTCCTTTTACTAGTTGAGGAAGCACAAGAACACAGATGTAATGTGTATTTTGGAACACTTTCAGTTCTCTAGTTTATAAAATTTGGTATGCAGGTAATTTCTTTATTTAGTTTAATTGACCTAATCCACATTTATTCTTATTCAAAAATTGATTGACATACACTTACAATTTTCTCTTGCAGAAAATAAGAAACATTAGTATTAATAGTTACTTTTTAAGAAATGACATGAATTTCTCAAAACTTTATCCAAATATTTGCAAAGTTTATTATGGGTATCTTGCTTATTAATTTTTTCCAAAGGATCCATATAGGACCTGAAAATATAAAAAAATTGGAAGTTGCTGGACTTTCTACGCTTTTTCACAGCATGAGAGGAGTCTGAATTTTTCTCGTAAAGGAAGAAATGTGACTGAGAGGGAAATTGCTACTTCATTCCAAAATCAAAACCTTAAAGGAAGACATAAGTAAAGTTAATGTTAAAGTTAATGTTTTAGAATAAGTAAAAAGATGGAAGAGAGCTGGAACATATACAACCTATATAATACATATTAACATATTATATTGTTAATATATAACAATATAAGTCATAGAATATAAACCATTGTATGTTAATATACATTATGTTATTATTATATATTAATAATTTGTCATTCCACAATTCCATAATATAGAGGAAAGATTCCAGATACTGAGGCCCCCCCCCCCCAAAAAAAAAACCCTGATTCATATCCTGCCATATTCTTCACTTAGGAATATTTCTTAACTTTTCTCAGTTTCACTTTTGATATCTATAAAATGGGAAGAGGATATCTAATTCACAGAGCTCTTTTAACAATGACCTGAGATAAAGTATGTAAATAACAAATAGCTGGCATCTTTTTCTGGCATAGAGACAAGTGCTTTACAAGTACCAAGTCTGAAAATCCTTTGAGGGAGATTCTATTATTATCCCAATTTACAAATCAGAAGAAAAGGACTGAAGTCTGAGAGAGGAAACACGTGGCCTAAAGTCACATGGCTGTGTGACCAAGGATGCAAATTCCAGTTAGTCTGCCTTGCCGTCCACCTCCTTCTAACATGCACCAGCCCCACAGAGCTTGGTACATAGCAGAAGGTGCTCAAGAAAGGCTGTGTTCCTTCCTTACTCTTTCTTACTGTTATATGTCCTGGGAAAGTGAATTCATTTGAACTTTAGCAAGACATATTTTTACTCACTAACAAACTGAGATATGAACAAAGAGCGGGTAATGTAAAGCATCACCACTTCCAATATTAAAAACACAGGACACAGTCATGGAAAACAATGTAGGGGAGATTTTGCCCTTACTTCTATGCTTTATGATACACCTGGGACAAATATTTATTGGGCAATAAGGTTGTCTGCCCAGTTTTATTTTCCAAGGATAGTCTCTGGTCATTTTTTGTCTGTAATTTGTCATTTGAGTTAGATTTGCTGGTAAGGAAAAAGACAGATTCAACCCAGGAACATAAGTTCCTCTATTTGTCTGGCCAACAGACATGTGATATGCACTGGCATCCCCAATTGGGGATCCTTTTTTCTTTAGCAGTAAATCTGTTCCTTGTTAGTTAACTTTTCTAAGACATCATGAACTTGATTATTAATTGATGAACCTTATAAAATTCTATGTTGCTTGTTCATTGAGAACTTATTCCTCTTACCCCAGTCTTTTAGGCTCTGTACTCTATGTGTGTGTAAGTGAGCCAAGACAACAGAATCTATGCCTCCCTTCCACCAGTGTTCCATTTGGCTACTCAGTTTACTCATTCTTAACATGTGTGTGTTTTGAGACTGTGGTGAGAAGCTCTCTACTCTTTTTAAAAAGCTATGTTTGGGAGGAGGTACATAGAAGTTATAAATAAGGATATTTCTTTTCTACATTTCTATAGTGCTTTGCAATATAGGCTAAGACTTTCACTTTCTCTTTCACGCTCCCAACTACAGTGTGAGTTAGGTAGGACAAGCCATATTATCCAAATTCACAAATGGAGAAATTTGAGTGTGACCTGCTTATAAAGATATCCGGCTTATAATTCATACTCAGTACTCAAATCTGAATCTTCAGATGCCTAGTCTAGGGCTCTTGGCAGCACATGACAACAGAAAGAAATTATTGAAATTTTGTGTCTTTTATTCATTAGCTGCTCTAAATAATGCTTGAATAATGAACTTGTTAAGGAAAATAATTTCTGGACAGTTTCCTTAAAAAAAGATAATTGTAAGACAATATTTTTGCATCTTTCATCTTACATTTGAAGGCAATAAAGTTACAAAGTACTGTATAAATGAGCTGCCTGCCATCCTACTTGTAGGCTGAACAAAGATTTCCGTCAAAAAAAAAAATTCTTGAAGTAATTCCTTAGAATTTAGAAGGTACTGCAAATATTTTAAGCTTGGTATGAAAGTAAAGTTAGCAAAACTATTCAAATGTATTTATTGGAGACCTCTGGTTTCAGCTCTGACATGTAAAGAGTTTAGAAGTCATTGCTTCTCTTGTTACAACAACAAAAAAGCAGAACAAACTGAAAAGTCCAAAAAATTACTTTTCTTGGACCCATCAGAAAACTGAGGTTGCAGGGAAAAATGTTACCTAAAATCTAGAGAAACAGGTGACTCCAGAGTCACAGCTGCGATCTGTGTACCTGGAGCAGCAGACGCTGGGCCCATAAACAGGTAAGAACACTTAAATAGTAACTGATGATTTTGCTGGTGGCTGAGAATGGACTAGCTTGAGGGTGTAAAATTCCTGGGGCAGCAGTCTTAAGAGGGCTCCCACATTTATGGGGTTTTTACCTCCAGGAAACCCAGCAGGTCTCATGCTGGAAATCTAAGAAATATCCCCTAGTGGCTCTGGCTGGGGAAGGGGAAAAGTAGCCATCTTAAAATATGACCATTCTCCATAACAAAGGTCTATTCTCCAAGGGGAAAGATTTTCCAGAACCTTCTGCCACACTGGGGAAGGGCATTTCTCCAACTCCAGTGCTCTCTAGACTTCCTGTTTCACCAAGTGTGGGTAGAGGGGAGGGGTACTAGGAAACATGTGAAAGTCACAGCCTAGGGATACAGGTTCACTGAAAGACTAAGATTATAGTATGTTTAACCTCCCCATCACTTTACAACTACACAACCGGGCTCCTGTACAGTAACAGAAGATTGCAGCTGAAATTGTTGCAGACGTGGACTCTGAGTAGGACTTCTTAAGAAAGGCCAAAGCAACATGGCAGACATGAAGAAGGACACTAGAATAATTAAGAAGCCTCTGGCTTCTACAGCTACAGCAAACATTAGAAACAGCCTGAACTCATAGCCAGATTAATATAAAACTTCCCACTCAAGGCTTTATTACCTCAGTTTCAATTATTCTCAATATATCAGGTACAGCTTTCAACAAAAAATTACAAGGCATCCTAAAAGGTGAGGAAAAACACAGTCTGAAGAGAAAAACAAGCATCAGAACTAGACTTAGATATGACACGAATTTGGAACAGTTAATGGATTTAAAATAACTATCATAAGTATATTGAGGGCTGTAATGGAAAAAATAGAGAGCACAAAAGGACATATGGATATTGTGAGCAGAAAGATGGAAACTCAAAGAAAGAATCAAAAGGAAATGCTAGAAATAAAAAGCCATGTAACAGAAATGAAAAATGCCTTTAAGGGTTTATCAGAAAGAATGGACATGAATGGGGAAAGAATCAATGAACTTGAAGCTATGTCAATAGCATCTTCCCAAACTGAAATGCAAAAAAAAAAAAAAAAAAAAAGAAAGAAAAATATGGAACACAATATCCAAGCACTGTGGAAAAATTATAAAAGGTATAACATACCTGTATTAGAGGAACAAATAACTGAATAGGCTATATATATATTAAAGAAATTAAGAAAAAATGAATAATTTTCCAAAAAAGAAAGCATCAGAGACCCACATGGTTTCACTGGTGAATTCTTCCAATACATTTAAGGAAGAAATTATAATCAGTTTTCCACAATTTCTTCCAGAAAATAGAAGCAAAAGGAACATAATCTAACTCATTCTATAAGGCCAGCATTATCTTAATATGAAGACCAGATAAAGACATTACAAGAATAGAAAACAGCAGACCAACATCTCTCATGAAAAAAATCCTTCAAATATTAGTGAATCAAATCAAATAACATATAAAAAATTATACAGTATTACCGAGTGGGGTTTATTCCATGTATGCAGGGCTGGTTCAATATTCAAAAATTAATTGATCAGTATAGTTCATCATCTCAACAGTCTAAAGAAGAAAGCCATATGATCATATCAATCATACGATTGATGAATCGTATGATTCGTATGATTCATCATACGATGAAAATTGACAAAATGCAGCACCTATTCATGTTAAAAACTCTCAGCAAACTAGGAAAAGAGAGAAACTTACTCAATTGATAATAAATAAGTAGGAAAACCCTACAACTCTTTTGGAAGAAAGTTTGGCAGTTTCGTAGTCTAACCATGCTAACCAACAATCATGCCACTAGGTATTTACTCAGCTGAACTGAAAACATGTTCACACAAAACCTGCAAATGGATGTTTATAATGGCTTTCTCCATAATAGCTCCAAACTGGAGGATATCAAGATGTGCTTCAACAGGTGAGTGTTTAGGCAAAATGTGGTGGAGTGTTATTCAGCAATAAAAAGAAACGAGTTTTAAAGTCACAAAAAGACATGGATGAATCTTAGATGCATACTGCTAAAGTGAAAGAAGCCAGTAAGAAAAAGCTACATTCTGTATGATCCTAATTTTATGATATTTTTGAAAAGGAAAACTATAGAGGCAATAAAAAGAGCAGTAGTTGTCAGGAGTTTGGGGGAAGGGCAGATGATAGAATAGGTAAATCATGGGTATCGTTTTAGGGCACTGAAACTATTCTGTATGATGCTGTGATGGTGAATTAATGATACTACACATTTGTCAAAATCTGTAGAACTTCACAGCACACAGAAGAAACCTTAATGTATGAACATTAAAAAAAAATTGGGAGTCCAGTGGTCTCCAGGATGGAAGGCAAAATGTGGCAATACAATCTAATTGAATGACAAATGTATGAAACTGCATTGAGGGGAGTGGGGGAAAAAGTGCTAAGTTACCAAAGTAACTTTGAAAACCAGTGGAGTCTATAAGACTAAAGGCAAAAGAACTGTACTCCAATGGATAAAGTTGTTTCCCACATGAATATAAGTTAATAGGTCTGAAATCACTATACATGTATATTGGAATTGAACAGTTAAGCAAATAGATGACAGATGGTGGGAGCTAGCCACTGTTGTAGTGGAAGTTTACAGATAAGCAAGGGGAGGAGCCTAGAATGATCTATATGTATATTTATATTTATGCATATAGTTAGAATACACACATGTATTTCCTTGTATGTATATTTATATTTATTTATGCATACAGTTAGTACACACACATATATTTCCTTGCTCCATCAGCTGAGGGTTTATAAGCAACTACGCTCCAGTAGCAAAGAGTACACCTAGCATCAAGATCTTGGTTTCTAATACTATTCTCCCATAAAGGAAACAGGGCTCCTTGGAGAAATGGCTAATTTTAGGACTAGGGCAGGAAATATATAAGGTGATCATGGAAAATGTGTAGTGAAAGAAAATTAGGAAGTGTTCAGAAAAAAAAAAAACCCCAAAACATCATAATGGAGTTATGTTAAAGGCACAGAGGAGCCCACTGAAATAGTTCCAAATGGCTGCGGTCAGAACAATTAGAGCAATAAAATATATAAAATAGTGTTGGATTATAACCCCAAGTGTAAAATAAATATTCATGAACCCACACTGACATAAATAAATGACTGACTAAATAAATGGGGAAGAACAGACAAATTTCCCATACAGAAGAATTTCAAATGGTCTATGCAGATACTTCACCGTCAGGGAGGTGGAGGATGATCCCCCACTCCTTAAGTGTGTTCTGCACACAGTGATTTCCATTTAAAGAGTGCAGTAGAGGACGGGGTAACACAAAGAATACAGAGGAGATGGCTGCTGCCTCAGCTGGATGATCAGGACCCCTCAACAGCAATGAGCCGTGTTGATAGTAAGTACCCTTGACACGATGTGGTGTAAATGGCACTTTGTCTCTTTGTTTTTCCTTCCCAAAGTCCATAATCTTAGACTAATCATGATAAAGTACATCTGACAAATCCCAACTGAGGGGCATTATATAATATACCTGACCAGGATTCCTCAAAACTGTAAAAGGCATCAAAAAACATGGAAAGTCTGAGAAACTGTCACAGCCTCAAGGAGCCTGTATTAGTTAGGGTTCTCTAGGGAAACAGAATCAATGAGAGCTATCTATAAATATAAGATTTATAAAAGTGTCTCATGCAACTGTGGGTATGCACGAGTCCAAATTCCTTAGGGCAGGCAGCAAACTAGCAACTCCAGTGAAACTGTTCGATGAATTCCTCAGGAAACGAACTGGCAACTTCAACAAACTCCTCAGGAAATGCTTCGCTGGTCAGCCAAAGAAGAAGTGAAGGTCCTCTATCTGTCTTGCTTAAAAGTGTTCAACTGATTGGATTAAATCCAACTGACTGCATTCTCGTTGTGGAAGACATGTCCTTTGTTGATGTCATCAGTCACAGCTGCAGCCAATTGACTGATGATTTAATAAACCAGCCACAAACGTCCTCACAGCGACCGGTGCTTGTTTGACCAGACAGCTGGGTACTATCGCCTGGCCAAGTTGACACATGAACCCAACCATCACAGAGCCTAAAGAGACATAACGACCGAATAAAATGTGCTATCCTGGATGGGATCCTGGAACAGAAAAAGAACATTAGGTAAAAACTAAGGAAATCTGCAATAAAATACATACTCTAGCTAATAATAACATCAGTATTAGTTCTTTATAACAAACGTACGTGCTGAGGTAAGATGTTAATAGGCAAAACTAGGTGTGGGATATACAAGTAACTCTCTGTACTATCCACACAATTTTTCTGTAAATCTAAAGCTATTCAAAAAAATAAAGCTCATTTTTTAAAAAAAGATATCAAAAATATCAGATGTCAACCTCAATAATTTTTAAATAGCTCTGTGTTTACAAGTATTTGTTGTAGATATGTGTCTGCTTGCTATTAAACTTTTTATAAACTTTGGTCTATGCTCAGGGAGTCTAGTCTCTGCCTTAACTGGGTTGTGTTTCCTTGTTTATTACTTTTGGGTAGAGGGGACTGAACAATTGGAAAACCATGTTGGTACTCATTTCCTGTTGGAAGTTTGCTTGTTTTATGAGAGAATCTTTGAATTATGTAACTTCTGTGTCCCTTCTCAAAAAGTAAAGTACTTTTTCCAATAGGAAGAAAGCACATTTTCAAAACTTTTGAAATAAAGTATTTCTTTTTGTTGCTTTCTTCTATTAATTCCAATTATTATGCTGTGCTTTCCCCAGCCCTGTTCAGCCACAGGCACTGAGGCTGTTAAGTGTCAGATCCAGCCCTGCTTTGTTTCTGCGCCAGTTCCAATTTGTTAATCCTTTTGATTTTGGCACGGTGAAGTGAAGGTTTTCCACCCTTGGGCATGGCTACATAGTCAGTTCCTATAGGCTCAGTTTCTAGATGCACTGGCTTCTTCCTGTTTCCAAACTGGCCCAATTAACCAAATTGCCATCACGCCTCAAAGACTAGCTAGACAGTGGAGGAAATAGTGCTTATACAGGTTTACAATATTTTATCATAAATAACAATCCAATCCCATTTCCTGGGAGGGTTATTCAATATTAAAAAACAGTTATCGGGTCCCCAAGAAATGTCTTTTCTCCAGATGAAGCTTACACATGTCTGGATCCTCCACCATCTTGATTGTCCTTGCAGATACTAAGGATATGCCCCCAAAGGCAAGAGTTTTTCCCAGTGCTGAATCCAATAATCACCAACTTTACCACAAAATACTTATTAAAGAAACTAACATCATGTACAGGATATGGAGTCATTTGCAGGTAAATGGAAACATCAGAGAGCATCTTTTAGGTACCAGAAGCTTTGTAGAACAATTAGAAAACAATGAGGCATGTGATAAATCCCCACTGGGTGTCTAGGCATGAAATCCTCTGAAATAAGAAGCAGAGGTCACTTCAAATTTTCTATAAACAGGAAAGGCTTTCTGGAGAAGCTGATTTAAAGCTGGACCTTGAAGGACATGAGAAATCTGTTTCATGGGAGAAGCTACTTCATTAGCAAGAAGGCATACTCAAGTCATTATACGGGCTCAACTTCTGTTCAGACTTCCTTGTATAACTTAAGTGCCTTCTCTCATAAGAAGCTTGAAAAAAGGAAGACGGTTCTGCACATGGAAATTCTATACCAGTCCAGCTGCCCTTATATCAGACTTCATAGAATCTTCAGGGGGTAATTCAGAGAAACTCATCTTGTCCCTCCCTTACCCATTTCTCCCCTTCCCTACCACAAAAGGGCACACTCTCAGCACAACAGAAATGTGGTTGAGCAACCAAAATGGACAACTAAAGATCAGTTATGGTCTAAAATAATAAAGCTTGAGTCCCTTCAACTCCAGAGCCATCCATCTCAAATGTGGTCCTAATCTGGCATAAAAGGCTGTGGAGGATGAGAAGCCTTATTCATAACCAAACAGGTCATTTTGGTTTCTGATCTGACCTTTTACAACATTCACCCTGGCCACAGACTTTGTGCTCAGAATATCCTGAATCCTGGATTGGTCCTTCTGGCCTGTCTTTCGGATAACAATAAGAACTACTGTTTCCTGAGAATGCCATACGTACTTGCCATTTGATCTGGACTTTCATCTTATATTAAATTTAATTTTCTCAGAAACTCTAGGATGCAATGTACAATTATTGTCTATGCTTCATGAGTGAGGAAATTGAAGCACAGAGATGTTAAATACCTTTTTCAAATATCACACTTTAAAGCGGTGGAACAGCATCTGTCTAGTCCCAGAGCTGGCTAAAATTCTGTGACACTCACTGATCCTACTGTCTCTATCTGGAGTCCAATTGAGCCAGTCAAAAGAATCACAATTACAACTTTGGGAGCAATCATTACTCTAATAATGTGAACTTAAATCACAACTTTGCCTATGTATCACGTCCAGTAAGCATGGCAAAAGACCTGGCATCCCCACTTTTCTAAGGTGGCTGTGGGCAAAGAATATTACAAGGCATTTCAAGGAGCAGTCTAGAAAATCTAGACTAGAAAGAGGAATGATAGTTAAAAAGGGCTAATTATCAAGAATACTTGTAAGAGTCAAGATGTAGTATGCCTAATTCACCCCCTTGATTGCTCAAAGGAATAGAGACCTACAGACCTGAAGAAATTGGTTGTATGACTTATTCATGGCTCCATAGATAATGTTAGATCTAAAAGTCAGGTTAAACTATGGAAGATCTTGAATAATTGCAACCACATTTGCACTATATATTTAGGCAACCCTGAAGTACTTTTAGTTCTGCTCACATTTCCACACTGGTGCATATCTCTATTCAGTGGTGCGCTGAAGCCAGCTCTTAGCTGCTCACAAGAGCCAATTGTTCAATCTCTTTCACAGAGCTTGTTAAACATTCAGCAGCTCGACACTGCCTTTATGCTCTGTTCATGCTGACCCCTCTTCTACCATGTCCTTCCGTGACATTTTCAACATTTCAAAGATATTCATCCATTCCTTAAAACTCAGCTAACATGTCACCTCTACTAGTAATTCTTCCTTAACACCTTTTTTGATGCTTTTATAGTATCTTATGCAAGCATTTGCATCATTGAACTTTTTTGTTGTTTTGAAATTGTTTAACTGTGTTTCAGCTTTTCAAGGATGGAGACTGTGTTTTATTCACTTTTGTTTTCCTAAGGCCTTCACCATATAGGTGATGCTCAGTAAATGCTGGCTAAATTAATCATAGACAAGGAATATGCTGTTTTTAACACAGGAGGAATGTGATCAAAACATCTGTGCCTCAGTTTCCTCACTAGTAAAGCATAGTTGATAATTGGAAAAGATGTCTTTGGCAGTGGAAGGAAGGGTGAATTAGCGGGAGGAAGACTGAAAATAAGAGGCTTGGTTGGAAGGTTATGTATCTGAACCAGGATGGCTACCAAAGAAATGTCATCCTAGACTCCATGACAGGGTTTGTTAATAATCAGATGTGATATAAATCCTTGCTCCATAAAGTATAGAGGCCCAGCCAGCAGTATTGACATTTCTTGGAAGCTTATTGGAAATGTAGAATCTCAACCTGCACCGGGTACCTTGTAAATCAAAATCTGCATTTTAACAAGATCTCCAGGTGATTTGTATGCATATTCAAGTTCGAAAAGCACTGGTTAAAGATGAAGAAACAGTAAAAGATGACAGCCTTTAATGCTTTGTTTCTTGGTCAAAGGATTTCTCAATATTTTCTTCATTTACAGATTCCTGTTAATTGACAATAAGCCAGAGACAGGTAGAAACATTCGTACTCTTAAAGAACAATGGAAATAATTGAGAAATTTTTGTGGAAAATAAAGCCCCATGATCTATAGAAGCTGTGCATATCCTTAGACAGCTCATGACAAAATTAAAGCAATGAAGCTTGTTTCTTTCGCATTATTGTGGCAAATATTTCTTTATGTGTAGAGACCCCTAGGTCCACAGGCAGCCTTCATTCCCAGATTCTTCTGTGTGACCTCTACTCAGGTTTGTCTTCCTATAATGAGCCTTTTTAAATGTTTTCTTTGCCTAATGTTTCTAATAGTTCTGTTCTTAAAGGCCATTCCTGAAGCAAAATTCCAACCAGCTAATCCTTTTCACTAGTCAGAGTGTGATAATGTGTTAATAGAGTGATCGTATACATAATGCTTACAATATACCAAGCACTTTTCATATATCAATTCATTAACTCCTCATGAAAACATTATGGAGTAAGTAGTATCAATGTAGCCTCTATTTTATAAAAAACCAAACTAGAAAACAGAGAAATTAAGGGACTTGCTTCAAGTCACATACGTTAAGTGGCAAGCTGGGAACTGGCCCCAGGGACATCGTTCTTCACAACTATGCCAATGGTTCTAAAGCTTTAGCTGGCACCACAGTCACATGGAGGGCTCATTATGATACTAATTTCTGCCTTGCTGAGAATTTTTGATTCTGTGGGTCTGGGGTGGGGTTTGAGGATTTGCATTTCTAATAAATTCCCAGGTCACTGCTGATATTGCTGGCCCAAGCACCACACATTGAAAACCACACCATTCTGTGATATACCACCAAGTTTGCTAATTTTTAGCTTACAGAATTATATTTTACAATTGTCTTTGTAGGAAAAAGTCAAGTGAGAGTCAAATGAATTATATGAGTTGAGGATCTACAGATGCTTTGAAAATAACATTTTGAATCAAATAAGAAATCTTTTGGAATGCCTTGTACTACATATACTTACAGCCTATAATTTGTAACTAAGGTTTTTCTTGGTAATTCACTTCAAGTAATTCTGTACATAATTTTTTCTACTATCCCAGACAGAATAATTTTCCAAATATTTGACTTATGCAGAAGTGTAAAATCCTCCTGAAATAATAGGGAATACAACCATTTCAATTTCAGAATGATGTGTTAGATGTAACAGAAGACCACATACTCTACTTGTTTCTGCTTTGTCATTAATTATCTGTGTCACCTCTGATAGGTCCTATGATCTCTATTTATCTGCAAAATGAGAGTCTTGGACTATGTCTAATTGTTTTCTTCGTTCTAATACCGTGGATGGACAAATTAAAAATTGAGGGTCAATAATCTCTGATCAGAAACCAGATTATAAACCCTACTGCAGAGATACTTTATGATGTCGCAATGAGGTCCATGTCTTTCTTGTTATTGAAAAGGAGAAAATAAAAGAGGACTCTGTAGATAGTCTACTAATCATGAATCTATGCAGCAGTGACAGTTAATCTCCTCTCCCTATTAATAGATGCAGATGCCTCAGGGCTAACATTTTCCTACTAGCTTAATAAGGAGAAAACTACTGAAGGGGAGGCAGACAGAGATGCCTAATTGCATAGCCAGCAGCTTTTGCAGGGCTGCTCAAAGAACAAACTCAAAAAGAAGAGAAAGCAGCATGATGGCAATTCAGTATTGGCTACGCCAGCAAGTTGTCCCCAAAGGAAATTAAAAGCAAGTCATTTTGACCTGTTTTGGTGCATTTCTAGGAGCATATTCAATTAAAAACCCAGATGAATTTTCAGCCACCATCATCCCTGGCCAGCTGTCTAAAACAGAGCTGAAGATATATGAATTGCTCTGAATATACCTTGGAATACTTAATATAAGAATACAAAAGAAAAATAAAGCTAAGTGGCCCTAGCTTTGCAAAACCATTGTGATTTCAAATTCAAGAAGTGAAGTCTTGATGGTACCTTGGGTGTTTCATGGACATAGGAAATTGGTGGCAGGGAAACGGCTATTATATTTGCTAAAAGGGAAAGTCTTTCATATACTTATGAAATATAGTTATTTTCAACATAGGATATACCCTACATTTTGAATTTTTTTCTAGTTCCATTTCTAAATCAAGTAGATATCTGTCACATTGGAAGTACAGCACCCAGACAGTTAGTTACTCTAGGTTCTTCAAATAATTTGTTCCCAGTAGAGGAAAAGGTACCTTGAAAATAACATAAATTCAGAAGATATAGAAAGTTGTCTAAAATCGGCCCAATGTTACATATTGATTGAATTTATTTTTGAACAAAAGAATCTTCCTCACTACAGAATATCTACTATACAAACTATTTGAATAATACTTAAGCTTCTATTCTGATATTACACATATAGTGTCTTAGTGAACCACATTGCATAGAATCTAATTTGTAACTAGGGACTACTTAATAATTTTAATTTAGACATTTGGGCCTGAATGATTACTATGAGCCAAGTTCTCTGCTAGAAGCTGAGCATACAGGGATGCAAATTGTCTTAGGCTCAAGTAAGTGAGATTCTTATTTGCAAATAACAAAACCTTTCTCTGTTTATCTCCTTGTATTAATCCGAAGTGACAAGGGTGAGTCTGCATCCTGGACAAGGTTAGGTAACTAATGGCTAGTAAAAATCTAATAAAAGTTTGTGTAATTTAGCACAAATACAAGTGAGTTTTTGCTGCAAACTATCTACGGAATCAGGGAAGGGTTTATAGAGGTCATAACATTTGAGTATAAGTTGAAGTTATGAACACTCTACTTTACAAAACAGTGCCAGATTGCTCTCTAAAATAGTTGTCCCACACTACCCCCATCAGCCATAAATGAGTTCCTGTTGCTTCACTTGCAATCCGGTACTGGGCACTGTGAGACCTGTTAGGGAAATCACAGACACCTGTTAAGTGTCTTAATAGCCCTTACTCCCTTTCCTATTGTAAGGTGTTCCAAAACCTGGGGGAAATGTTAAATCTAATGAAAAGGCTCAGCCCGAGCTTAAACTCAGAAACCTGAGACCCAGAAACCGGAAACCGGAAATCAGAAACCGGAAACCAAAGTACCAAAGGCTTTTCAAAACATGAATTCTCAGTGGCAGGGCCCTCACCCCTAGAAGTGGATGAAAACCACACTCAAACAATATAGTTTCGTCACTCTTCTCCTCCTCCAAGAGGGGCCTGCATAGCCACCATCTGTCAACCCGACCCAAAACGGTTTTCACTACTCCAGGAGAGGAGCCGTGATAGGGTATCTTACCCCGCTCTTCTGGACCTTTTGTGCTGAGTAAGTGACAAAGAGATAATTTGCCCTTTCTGGACTCTTTATTCTGTACAATAAAGAGATCATTTGTTGAAAGTGTCTGTTGTACTGTTGGAGCAACTTGCTCCACAAGAAAGCTTAGCCAGTATAATGGTATGAAATTAAAACCCATTGTAGGCTTTACTTTGCATTTTATGATTTAATAGTGATGAGAGTCATTTATATTTATTTCATATTCCATTTTTGTTTGTTTGTTTCACCTTCTCTGATGTCTGTTCATTCTTTTGCCTGTTTTTCTATTGGGTAGTTCCTAATTTTCTTACTGAATTTGTGGTTGATTGAATTATGTTCCCTAATTTAGACATGTTCTTAATCTTACTCCTCATTCCTGTGGGTGTGAATTCATTGTAAATAGGACCTCCTGAAGATGTTGTTTCTGGTTAAGGTGAGTCCCAATCGATTAATCCTGATTACTGAAAGCATTATAAAGATAAGGTCATAGGGAGAAGCCAGAAGTCAAGGAACTGCAAGGATTGCAGGAAGCTAGAATTACAGTGCCAGAATGCTACCAACCCCTGGAGAAGGCAAGCCTTCTGGCCTCCAAAACTGTGAGACGGTAAATTCCGGTTGTTTAAACCAACCCATTGTTGTTTAAACCAACCCATTGTGTGGTATGTGTAATAACAGCCTGGCAAACTGAGACAGTCGTAAAGCAGTTGTAAAGCGGTTTATATGAGTTCTGATTATGAATCCCTTGACTGTATTACTGATGATTTGCAAGCTGTGATACACTGATAAATAACTCCAAAATATCAGGACTTGAGCAGTTTATTTCCGGTTTGATAAAAGTCTGCTTCAGGTTCAGACAACTCTTGAGGGAGCTAAGTAGCTTTGAATTTGTGGCATAGACTTCAGCAGGGAAAGAGAAATAGAAAATCACACATGGACTTTTCAATATCATTTACCCTTCATTGGATATAAGCAGTCATATGACCCTGTCTAGCTGCAAAGTGTGAGGGAATTGTAGGGGAATATGGAAGCTTCGATGAGCAGCACTGTCTCTGTCACTGATACCTTGTATGGAATGAATTATTAATATTTATTGTGAATGGGTGTTTAATTCTATAAAAGAATTTTCCTTTGAATTTTGAGTTGGTCATATGTTTTTATATTTTTAATTTGTCAATGTGGTAATTTATGTCAATCAATATTTTATTGTTAAAATCATCCTAGCACTGCTGCTACCATCCCAACTTACTCACGACCTAAGCTGTCATTTTTATATGTTGAAAGTTCAACTTGGGTTGCTAGTATTTTGTTTAGGATTTTTGTACCATATTCATAATATTGACCTTCAGTCTATCTTTTTTGCACTTTTTCCCTATTTTATCATGAAGGTTATAAGCGTCATAAAATGAGTCAGTAATCTATTTTCTTAAAAAGCTTGAAAACCTGAAAACAGATGAGATTCTCTCTTTGAAACTTGAGTGAACTTGCCTGAAAAACCTGGTGTTTTGTGGTTTTTTTTTTTTGAGGGTGTGGTAGTAGTGCGGATTATCATTTATTGATTTAATTTCTTAAATAGTTATAGTATAGTAAGATTTTCTATTTCTTTTGTGTCAGTTCTAAGTTATATTTTTCTTACAAACTTTCCATTTCAGTTAAATTCTGGCATAAAAATGATTATAAAATTCTCTTTCGCTTATGCCATATCTATAATTATTTATATGCTGATCAGAAATTTGGGTTTATTTGTCTATTTAAGCAAACCAAAATTTGACTTTGTTTTCTTTTTATTAATTTTTACTATTTTAATTAATCTCTCCTTTCTATTTTAAGGGTTTATTATTTTATTAGTCTATATTTATTGTCTCAGTTTGAAAGCTTAACTCATTAATTTTCTTTTATTTTTTTCTCCTCTAATGTAATAGGTTTAGGCAGTAGATTTTTCTTTAAATTCTTGGTAGCTGTATGTTGCAAAGTATGATCTGTGGAATTTTCTTTATCATTCAGTTTCTACGTATTTTTCAATTTACACTGTAATTTTTTTTCTTTGATCAGTGAATCGTTCTGAAGTGGTTTGTTTTACTTCTATGTATATGGGTTTTTAATTATTCTAATTTCTTAAGATCTATTCCTTAGTAGCAATGTAATTTATAGGAAAACAATTATTAAAATATTTGTTGGGTTTTTAAGGCTTAAAATGTGATATTTTGTGTATTGCTTTGTTAATATAAGCTTGAAATTATGTAGTCTCTAATTTAAGGGGTATATATAGAAATCAAGCTGATAAATTTTATTGTTAAAATATTTTCTCTTAATTTTATGTGCTTGATCCATCTAAGAAAGTTCAAATCTCCTTTTGATGGAAAGTATTTGCTTTATGAGGCCAAGTTTCATATGTAACTTAAAGTTCAGAACTGGACAATCCTTCTGGTGAAATGAACCTTTTATCCCATTTAGTAACCCTCTGTCCTTGATGATGCCTTGTGCCCTAAAGACTATCTTACCCTCATAGTAATGCAGCAACAGCAACTTTATTTTGGTCTGTATTTGACTAGGTATTTTTTTCCTTTTTTTTTTTTCTTTCAAACTTTGTGTTCTCTTTTAAAGCAATATGAAACTTGATTTTCTTTTTTTTTTATCCAGACACTCTTGATACCCAGACAAACTTAATCTATTCCATTTATTGTATTTACTGATATGTTTGGATTTATTTCTATCATTTAATATTGTGCCTTCTTTAAGAACTGCTTTATCCATGTCTTTTTTTTTTTCTCCTTTCTTGCCTTCTTTTAGATTACTTAGGTTTTCTATAACTAGATGGGTGTAAATATTGATACATATTATTCTCATGGTTTAAAAATTTTACAGTTCTTACTTAACAATCTCTATTTTCCTTTGAATAATGCAAAGATTTAAAAATGGCATATCTATCCGGCTGTTCCTGTCTTAACGTGTTGTCTAGTGTTTTAGTTCTTTCTAGCTTTTATTTCCCAAATAGATGTTGTTATTACCATTATTGTTGTTCTATTCAATTACTCTTTCTTTATGTTTTACCACATATTTTCAGTTTCTTTGTTTACTTTTCTGTGGTGAGTTTTAAACTTTTATATGGGATTGTTTTGACATTTCCCTCCTTCTTGAAGCATACCCTTTGGAATTTCCTCTAGTGAGAGTCTATTGTAGTCAACTCAGTCATGTTTGTCTGAAAATGTCTTTGTTTCACCCATGTGCCTCAATAATGATGCAACTGGATACATTTCAAGTTTAAGTTTCGCTCTTTCACACCTTAAATATATATATCTCCTATATTTTTACTTATGTTATTGTTGAGTGATCTGCATCAATCTCCCCCTCAAATCAGATTTTGGAACTCAAATTGGAACTCTGTAAGTCCTTCCCACTCTCTCATGTTGCATAAGTTCTCTTTTATTTTCCACCCTTTACATTTTGGGTTATATGTTCAGATCCATCTTTCCAGGTTATTAATTCTATTGTCAGCAGTGTTAAGCCTACAGTTTAGCCTGCGCTTTGAGTTACTACCTTTTTTAAAAAAAATTTAATGATTGCATTCATTTCCTGAAGTAGTATTTAGTTTTCTTTCAAATCTTCCTGGTCTTTAAAATTGTATCTTGTTCCTTGATCATGTTTTTGATTCTCTCTGATCTCTTACTAATTTTAAAATAATTATTTTATATATTTTAATTAATCTCAAAAATTTTTGTACTTCTTTCTCTTTGGTATACTTTATAATTTCTGTATCTTATATTTCAAAACTGCAAAATCCTTGGGGGTCTAATATGTGTGGTTTCCACTGATTCTAATGATGGTTCATTTCCACGTTTACAATATAAATGTCAATCGAGAGCTTGCATGCTCTCTCAACCATGGCAATATTGTGAGGCCTGTGCTGAGAGTGAACTACTTAAGAAATGATTTGTGTTCACCACATGCTACAATCTGGACTTCTTTAACCATTCCTTAGCTTAGGCTATTCTGGACCACACAGTGAGTATAAATTTGCAAACCAAAGCAGTTTTTGGTAAATCCAGCCATTATGAATTCTCAGAGACTTTCAGCAGCCTGGCCAGGAGAGATATATTTCCTAGTCTATTCTCTTTGCAGGTCAGTAAATTGTTTTCTTGACCGTATTTTAAGGGAGCCTTTTTTTTTTTTTTTCTTTTTTAATGGAACCTATCAACTCCACACTTTGCTTGGGTCTAAGGCCTGTCTCATGTTTACTGTGTGCCTGTTAAGTCACAAGCCTCTGAGCCTTGGAGATTGTTTCAGCAGCCTTGTTGTTTTTGGCCCCTGGGTATATGGGTTAATTTGGGGAAATGTTTGTTATATTTCTTCTGACATTTCTGGGTGTTCAGTAGCATGGACCATTTTCAGGCAATCTTGATCTCTGTATTACCGGAATACAGGTATCTGTTTTATATGTACTCTTTACAAAACTAACCACATTAAGAACTGCCTCATTCTCCACTTAAATATATAAATGCTCAGAGGTAGCATGATACACTGTGTTGTTACCAGACCAAGGCACTGTATTCTTTGCCAGACGTGCTCAAATGACCAATTCCTGAGACACTGGGATTTCAAAGAGAAAAAGAGTTTTATTGTAGGCACCAAGCAGTTGAGCAGGTGGCCTATCAGCCCAAAATCTGTCTTCCTGAACTGCAGTAATTCCGATGGTTTCATAGTATCAAAAGATGGGCAGGTTTTAGGATAATGAACAAAATTGCCCCAGATGATGTAATTAGAAGTGATTTAATTATTGAGCACGCACAGATTGATTACATGCTTAGTCACAGAATGTATGTGTGATGGTTAGGTTCATGTGTCAACTTGGCCAGGTGATAGTACCCAGCTGTCTGGTCAAGCAAACACTGGCCTAACAATTGCTGTGAGGACGTTTGTGGCTGGTTAATAAACCAACAGGCTGGTTTATTAAATCATCAGTGAATTGACTGCAGCTGTGACTGATGACTCACCAAGGGGCGTGCCTTCCACAATGAGAGAATGCAGTTGGCTGGATTTAATCCAATTAATCAGTTGAAGATTTATAAGCAAGACAGATAGAGGACCTTCACTTCTTCTTCGGCTGCCCAGTGAAGCATTTCCTGAGGAATTCGTTTCCTGAGTTCATCGGACATCTTCCTTGGAGTTGACAGTTTGCTGACTGCTCTACAGAATTTGGACTCATGCATACCCACAGTTGCGTGAGTCACTTTTGCAGATTGGATAGTCAGAGACACCTCTCATTGATTCTGTTTCCCTAGAGAACCCTAACTAATACAGTATGTAAGAAAATAGCAGCCTTAATATGATGATGGATGTCATTATTAGTATTATACTGAGGTATAGGTGACTTGTAGTTTACAGTCTAAACTACTGTTCACATCATGCTGGCCCATTTTCATTAAATCCATCTTCAGTTATCAAGATAACTTTGGACTTGGGGTGAGTTAGTTCTGGGTTGACCCAAGACCCTTTATTAATAAACATTAGGGGCTGTCTTTAGTGATCATAAGACTCTAAAATCGAAAAACTGGATAAATGGGTGCAAGTGAAGGTTAATCACAAGGTTTTACAATCACAAGGTCACAAGATAAAGGCTATGCAATCATTATTAGAGATCAAGGCAGCTGGGTTACAGTTCAGAGATTTCAGGTATTTTCCTCTGTCTATTCTAATACACCAGAAAGTGAAAAGGAATATCTGTATAATGATTAAGTGATCATAATCAACCCTTGAATTCTAACTTCTCAGTTACAGTATGTGCTACCAAACTGTCCATGTTCTCAGCCTGAGTCCATCACTTAGTTATATGGTACTAGAGAAGTTGTCTAACATTTCTCTACTTTGGTTCCTCATCTGTAAATTGAAGATGGTGCCTTATGGATTGCTTTGAGAATTAAATGAGTCAGTAAACATAGAATTGGCTATGTGCATTAAACTTTCAATAAATATTGTTAATAATCAGCACACTATGTATAAGTAGAGGCATAAAGGTATGTGCACAGGAATTGAGAATGGAATTACACAGTGGAGTCTCTATCAGGCAGTGTGTAACTGCTTTACTATAGTGACAAATATAATCCTTACAAAAACTCTGTTATATGTGAATGCATTTTTATTCCCATTGTACTTATGAAGCAAATTAGTTACCCAAAGTTCACACAGCTTTTAAGTGATGGAATAAGAATTGGGATCCAGGTTTGTCTTGTTCCAAAGTCCATACTTAGCACCAGAAGACTTAATTTCAAATCTAGACTTCAAATCAAGATAAAGACTTAATTTCAAGTCTAGTCAATAATACAGTTACTGGTATTATAATCATAATCATAATTATTATAGGCATAATGAACACTTACATTGCACTTTATATGCTCCAAGAACTGTTGTAGGAGTTTTAAAACTCATTTACTATTTGTGATAACCCTTTGAGGAATGTGGTTTTATTTCTATTACCCCAATTTTATAGTTGAGGACACTGAGAGACAGAGTTTAAATAACTTTGCACAAGGTCACAAAATAAATAGGAAGTAGAAAAAGATTTGAACTCAGGCTGTCTAGTTCCAAAAGCTATACTTTATAAATCTGTGTAAATTCCCTGTTCTATATGAACTTTAGGTTCCTCATCTCTAATACGAAGATTACAAAATACACTTTAAGGTATTATAAGGAGGATTAAAAAATATCATACAAATGAAAGGGTGTTTTTTTTTTAAGACACAAAGCACTTTAAAATGGAAGTTTTTCTGTGGAAATATTTTTGTATCATGGGCAACAATTTAAGCTTACAGGATGAATAAACTGTGATCATGATAGTTTAATATTTATTTTTTATTGTGCTATATCCAAAAGACATTGTCAACATTGAGATGATTATTTCATCACCTTTTGTGGAATAATGAGTTTCATCAGAGTGATCACATCTTGACCGTAATTTATAAATATTTCATTTTCCGCTTTCATTATAACAATGACTAATCAGACACTATCTAATCTTGATTATATGGGTGTTTTAAGGAACATTGAATTATTTTACATGATTGAGGGTTTGGATATTCAGGAAGGTTGATAATAGTCAAAAGAGGTATCTGTGAATAGGAGACATTAGAAATTGTATTGTTCATGTTTAAAGTTTTAGGATCTAAGCTATGTAGATATAATATATCTGCCTAAACCTCTCATTCCAGCTCTGGTGGATCCTTTGAACTCTTCGTTAAATATAATTTCTCTACAGGTATTCCTTCATAGTAAGAAGCAAACTGGAAGGTGCATTCTTTCAAGTTTTACAACAAGCTAATGGGAAGAAATGAATTTGGATGTTTTTGGAACAGAAATGTCCCTAAATCCACAAATAGGAATGGCTTTCAAAATGAGATCAATACAGATCTTTTACTTGAGAAGCTACAGATAGGAGCATGTGATCTGTGCTACAAAATATTTTATTTCATTTTTACACGATGACAAATTTATTTTCTAAATTCACTTGCATAATGTGAATTTCATCTCATATCCTCCATTTACAATAACAAATGAGCTATTAGAAGATTGATAAGACACCTTAAAAGTGATGAGAATAATTGTGAATGCAAGTGCTGGCAGTTTGTTTGTAGGAGGCATTTAAATGCAGTGAAATGTAATCCATAAGATACTTCACAGGAAGTGATAAATCAGACAGTTCACTGTGGCACAGTACTTTTCCGAAATGACCCGTTAGAGAGAAATTAGTTTAAAAACAAGAGGTGTTTTATTAGAACATGTTTCTTCAAGAGTAGAGACAATATTTAAGCCTAGACAACACAGAATATTTGATGCCCTTTTCAGTTGTTTTCATTTCATTCTTATATTTTCATGTTAACTCTTTCCAGTGTGTGAATAATCTACTTACCCAGTATGTATGATTATGAAAGATACAGAGTTTTTAAACATTACAAGGCATTTTAGCAAATATTTAATCTAGTATACAGTATTTTAGCTGAACTTTTAAACTAGTACCAAGATATTTACCTCCATTTTTTTATTGACTGGCAACATAGAATTATGATTTAATTCCATTTCCTTATTGATAAATGTTTTAGCTACATTTATCTCAACTTTTTGCTGTTAGAAGCAATGCAACGATGAACACTTGTATTATTTTGTGCATGTGGTTATTTGAATAGAATAGATTCCAAAATAAAGTAATTTCTAGGACAAGAAGATACACATATTAAATTTCACAGATATTGCTAAATTGTTCTTCAAAAAGCTTATGCCAATTTATGTAAATATAAGCAATATGATGAAGTGTCTTTTTCCCACATCCCACCAACATTCTCAATCATTCTTAAGTTAAAAAAAAAATAGAAAGTCTTCTTATTTCTTTTTAAATTGTGAAGTCCCTTCTTTCTACTTGGCATCTTTATACTCGTCATTGTATGATTCTGTGTTAAAGAAGTCGCTTTCTTTCTAGATAGGAAATTTCTGAAGAAGGCTAAGAATAGCATTAGAATCCCCCCAAAAGCCAAGTTTGTGGGTTTTTGGAAAAAAACATCCAATTGTGATAGACAAACTTTCTATCATAAATAAAAGGTGTTTTATTTATTCTTGTGTGGTTGTTGTTGATGGTGGTGCTTTAATATGAAGACTATGTTGATTATATTTTAAGTATTATATAGCACAGCAATTTAACTTGTCCCTTAAGAAACAGATAAAGATAAATATATGTTGAACAAAACATAGACAGTGATCATATTTATTAACCAGATAAAGGAAAATAAAATTATTACTATTCATTAAAATGTAAATTAAAAAATTGACCTTGTTTTAATACTTACATCTTTATATGTAGATGCATTACTTTGCAAAGGAAAACTTTCATGTTTCCTGGGTATGGATGATTAAAAAAACAACAACAAACATTTAAATAAGAAGAGGGAGAAGCAGGCTTTGCAGAACACTAACCTGATGTTTTTAAGCCCAGAACAGCTACCAGCCTTAGAAAATTGGCAGTTATGCAAGAGATGATCCTCTAGCCATGGTACTTGGCTAATACCATAATACTAAAGACCAGTTGACACTCCACAACCAATCTTATGATAATAGCTCCATAAATATGTCTCTGATTTCCCTTGAAAATCACTTTACATCATGGAAGCATCACTTCTGAGTAAATTTTTCTATAATATACTTTTACATTCAGGCTTATGGCATTATTCCTAACAACATGGCAGATAGGGCATTGTTATAATCACAGATTACAAAACGTTACACAAGTTGCTATATAAAATTGTATGCAGTGTTAGTTCTTTTAAATAAGTTTTACAAAATATGTTTGAACTAAAAATAGAGTGTGTTGAGTGTGTTCCATTCATAAAACATTATTTTTAAATTTTATTTTTGAAGTTAGACCACTAAACATAAGCCCCAAAACAATATAATAAATGTGTCACCCTCCTTCTTCCAAGAACTGTTGGTAATATTTGGTGAAATTTAAATCCAGTATTTTATTTTAGAGGAAATAAATTGGTTTTACATAAAAACAGACCCACATGAATCACATTTAACCAAAAGAAACAAACTTTCACTCACAAAAGGGGTTTTGACTAGTCATGGGTTAATGAATTCTGGATTCCCTCAGTATTTGTTTCGTTTGGAGTCACTTTTTATCTGGATTCCCCCAGTATTTCTATTTCTTTTTGAGTCAGTTTTTTAAAGTTAAATTTTATTGGGGATTTGTACATTTTATGTGTGTGTGTGTGTGTGTGTGTGTGTATTTAAATTTCTTAGTATGATGTTTGAAATGGCTTTTTGTTATTTTTGAAGGTTTTAAAAATCTATAGTAATGTACCATTTTTCATCCCTGAAATTGTTTTATGACGTCCTCACTTTCTCTTCTCTTAATTTCTTAATCAGCATCACCAGAGGTGTGTATATTTTATTTATATTTTCAAAGGATCAGCTTTTAGCTCTGTGCACCCTTCAAATATATTTATTTCCAATTTTATTTTTTTATATTTTAATCTTTATTATTTCCTTTCTTCTACTTTTTTTAGTTTTTTTTTTCTTCCTGTTTTTATTTTTCCTAGTTTTTGGGATAGATAATTATTTAATTTTTAAGTATTTATTCTTTTCATGTATACACATTTAGCTTGATATCTTTCCTTCTAAGTAATCTTTCAGCTATATCCTTTGCACTTTTGCGTGAAGTGTTTTCATCATGGTTCGATTTAAAGTATTTTCTAATTACTATTATGATTTATTTATTGATCCATTTGTTATTAAGATTTGTGTTTTAAATTTAAAAACATGGTATATTCTAGTCATATTTTCTTATTGTTTTCTAGTTTAATTTCATTGTGGTTGAAGAACCTGCTCGATATAATCCTTGAAATGTTTAAAGATTTGCTTTTATATGGCTCAATAGAGGATGGATTTTTAGCAACCTTCCATAAGTCCTTAAAAATAATGTCCTTCAGGTCAATATTTAAATTATATTGTTTAAATATCCCATATCCATAATGACCTTTTTAGACATTTTATTAAGGAATAATGTAAAAGAAAGAAACTCTTATCATTAGTATATTGCTTGAAGAATTTTCACAAACTGAAAACTCATGTGATCAGCACCCAAATAAGAAAACATTGCCAGTAACTCAGTAGCTCCTTAAAAGTAAAAGCCTATCCCCAGTTTTAATCACCATTCTGACTGCTAATTGTATAGTACAGTTTTCCCTGTTTTTGTATTTTATATAAATAATAACATATAGTATTTATTAGTGTATATTCTTTTGTGCCTTTCTTTCCTCGATTTCATGTTTGTGAGATTAAACCATAATTTTACAGCTAGTTGCATATTTTTACATTCTTTTGATCAATAGTATTCCAAAGTATAACTATATAAATATATTTATCCTTTCTATTGTTGGCATTTGGATACTCACAAATTTTGTGTTTTTTACATGTTTCTTCAGTAATTTGTGGATTTGTCTTTCACTTTACATAACTGTAAATTTTGTCTTCATTTATGTTGAAACTAGTTTATTAGATACATATGAATTTAATACTGTTATATCTTTCTGATGAACTGAAAATTTTTTTACAATAGTGACATACTTTGTCTCTAGTTATGCTATTTGATTTAAAGTCTACTTTTTAAACTTCTGTTTGTATCTCTATCAAAACTTTCATTTTGGTAGTACTTACATCCTTTTACATTAAACTTCTCTGTACCATTTTGTTTTAAATATATTTCTCATAAAAAGCATGAAGTTGGATTTTTAAAAATTGAATATGTCAGTCTGTTTTTTTTAACTAGGTCATTCATTCTGTGCATTTGCAAATAGTGTAATTACTAACCTATTTTTGTCTACCATCTTATTTTGTGCTATTTGTATCTGCATTTCCATATATGATTTTCCTCCTTTTAAAATCTTTTCTATTGATTGAGCATATTTTCACTCTTTCTTTGCCATCTGCTTGTTGGAAATTGCATTCTCTTTTTCATATTTTAGTTGTTATCCTAGAATTGTAAGCATCCATATTTAACTAAATATTGTCCCAGTAATCAATATTTCTACCTCCACTCAGCCGATAAAATATCAGAGGACATTCTAACTCCATTAACAGCCTTCCCACATGTGGAAGGCAGAATTCTGTAGATTCTCTTCTCCCTGCTTATTTTCTCAAAGACTAATCTAGGTACTGCTGGGGGAGATTTTGTAAATGTAGTTCAGGTCCTAAATCAGTTATCCTTCAGACTCTGAGATTATTTGGGTGGGCCTAAGCCAATCAGGTGATGCCTTTAAAACAGAGCTTTTTCCCTCGCTGGTGGCAGAAGGGGAATGATGTGGAATGTTCTTTCCAGTTTGAGGTACAGATGCACATAAGTATGGCTCTCTTTCTATTCATTTTGCTTGGAATTTGTTGGGCTTCTTGAATTTGTGGATTGATGTTCTTTAATAATCATGGGAAATATTCAGTTATTTTCTGTTTTCTCTTAAAATATTTCTTCTCTTTTCTTCTAACACAATTCATATTGAATGTAGTTACATCTCATTCTTCTATTTTTCTTGACCTCTCTGATATTTTCCATATTTTTTTCTCTGTGCTTCATTCTGTATAATTTCTTCTGATCTAGTCTCAGTTCACTCAGGTTTCCTTTACTATGTCAAATCTGTTGCCAATCCTGTTTTATGAGGTTTTTGTTTGTTTTATACCTTTTTTGTTATAATGCATATTATTTGCTTTTCTTTTAGTCTGTCATATAATTTTAGAAAGTCCTTACTTCCTGCAAATATTTTCAAGCTTTACTTTTATTTCATTAAACATAGTAATAATGGTTAAAGTATAACATGTCTGAATTTTACTGTTTGAACAAATTTTTGATATTCTTGTTTCTGTTGAGAGTTGTTCATGGTTTCCTGAGTCTTTATGTAATTGGTTATTTGTTGCCCTTGAAAAATAATGTATGGGTGTTTCTTGAGGGCACTGCCTGGATGATTGCTGGGCTCACTCAGACCATGTCCTGGACAGGACTTGGGCTTTGACTTCTGTCATGCTTAGGCCCTCGTGCTTATTAGTACCACAGCTCAGATTCATAAATTTTTTTTCATCCATGTTGATCTGTTAAAGTTTACCATTTAGTACTTTGTCAACAAATCTCTGTGTTAAATGCTTGAAGCCCTTAATTGTCTGAAAGTAACTTCATGCCACCATCATTCTTGATGTTTAGAATTATCTTCCCTCAGCATTTAAATTTTTTCTATGAGGTGCTCTTGGGGTGTTTGTCCTCTCTTAGCTTCTCTGGAGCAAGAGTCTGCTTTCAACAGCCGTCTTCAAACTGTCTGTCATCTGTAGCTCCTCTCTCAGCTTCTGTGCATTCTTCAAAGTGTCCCTCTTGGCTGTAACAAGCCCACTTCTTCTGTCTGAGCTTATATAGTGCTCCAGTAAACTAATCAAGGCCCATGCTGAATGGGTGGGGCCACACCTCCAGTGAAGGTACCTGATTGTTGATGCATTACCTTGGACACTTTATGACCTTAAGACTGTAACTGTGTAACCAAATAAACCCCCTTTTATAAAAGCCAATCCATTTCTGGTGTTTTGCATTCCAGCAGCATTAGCAAACTAGAACACTGAATAGCCTTCATTTATTTAGAAATTCTTTCATTCTCTCATTAGATTTTTTCATGAGTATTTGAAGGATTTTTTTAAATACTTTTATAAATAGTATTGTTTTAAAACTTATTTTCTGTTTGGTGCTGGTCTGCAGAAATACAGTTGAATTTTGAGTATTGATCTTGTATTCAGCCATCTTTCTAAACTAATTTTTAATTCTAGTAATTTATCTGCAGATTTTTGAAATTTCATATATCAATTCATTTTTCAAATAATGACTTTTTTTCTTTTCAAGTCAATATAACTTCTTTTCTCTGCATATGGTTAGCTTCCAATGTCTTCCAATATTTTTCCCCACCAATTACTCTAGTTGTCCTTAGAAAATTGTTCCAAAGTACCTAGCCTGCCTATATTGATAACTACCTATTAGTCATGTATGTGTTTGTTTGGTAGAATACTGTGTTTATTATTTCTGTTTTTGAATCTGGGGGTAGGGTACTTGATTTCAGAAGCTGGAAGGAGTTGAGTGTATGTTCTAGCTAATATTTAGACCTAGAGATAGATCCCCATAGCACTTTTCAAAGAAAAATATGCACAAAATTTATAGGTTATCTATTGGTAGTCATTCTTTTAAGTCTTAGAACTATAACTATAAATAATTGTTAGTATTTTGAAGGTATGTTTAAATTTTCTAAAAATTTACGTCAAAATTTTATCTGATTCTGTTAAAATAAGCTAGACTTCTGTAGGTCAGTATCATCCAGTACATATATAATTTGAGCTATTAAATATATCCGTCTCCAGTTATACATGTACTTTTTAAAAATTAAATTTGATTTTATTAAAATATATTCACATACCGTACAGTCATCCATGATGTACAATCAGGTGTTCACAGTACCATCATAGAGTTATGCATTCATCACCCCAATCTATTTATGAACATTTTCCTTACACCAGAAAGAATCAGAATAAGAATAAAAAAAGTAACAAAGAACACCAAAATCACCCCTCCATCCCACCCTGTTTTTCATTTAGTTTTTTGTCCCCATTTTTCTAATCATCCATCTGTACACTAGATAAAGGGAGTGCGATCCACAAGGTTTTCAAAATTACACTGTCACCCCTTGTAATCTACGTTGTTACACAATTGTCTTTACGAGTCCAGACTGCTGGATTGGAGTTTGATAGTTTCAGGTATTTACTTCTAGATTTTCCAATACATTAAAACCTAAAAAGTGTTATCTATATAGTGCATAAGAATGTCCACCAGAGTGACCTCTCGGCTACATTTGAAATCTCTCAGCCACTGGAACTTCATTTCATTTTGCATCCCCCTTTTGGTCAAGAAGATGTTCCCAATCCCACAATGCTGGGTCCAGATTCATCCCCGGGAGTCATATCCTGCATTTCCAGGGAAATTTACACCCCTGGGAGTCAGGTCCCACATAGGGGGGAGGGCAGTGAGTTCACCTGCTGAATTGGGTTAGCTGGAGTGAGAGAGTCACATCTGAGCAACAAAGAGGTACTCAGGGAGAGATTCTTAGGCACAGTTAGAAGCAGGTTTAGCATCTCCTTTGCAGTAATGAGCTTCATCAGGGCAAGTCCCATGATAGAGGGCTTTGCACATCAAACCGCCAGTCCTCAATGTTTGTGAGAACGTCAGCAACAATCCAGGTGAGAAAGTCCAACACTTCCACATTTCCCCCCAGCTCCTCAGGGGGCCCTGCAAATGTATTTTTATTCTCTGTCCAAATTACTTTGGAATGTGTCGATATGTCACTCTAAATTATACAAACCTACCATATCTCACTTTCTATTCAAAGTTCCATGTAATTGTGGTGTTTGAACGAACTGACTGTAGAGGTTATACTGTTTAGAAAATATAGATCCTGCACCGTATGAACATCTCTTCTCTTGGTCTCACATGGGAGCTGAACTTTTAACACAGTCAGTTTCAACCTTTACCCTTTGGTCCGATTTGCCCTAGTCTTAACCAAATCTGCTTCATTCCTATCTCTAATTGAAATCTGGGCTCTTTTTCAGCCTTTTTTTTTTTAAAAAAAAACCAGTTGCTGTATATGTTAATACTAACATTTATATCTGCTGAGCTCTAGCTCTAAGTTTCAGATGTCACACAGATACCCAATATTCCAGAGACTAATCAGGTTATACACAAAGGGATCAGCATCTCAGAGTTTGGAGATAGCCGTTACAATTCAGGAATAGATTTGACTGCTGTAAGAGCTCACAATATAGGGACCATTAAAATAATCGTTCCCCTGTTAGGCTGTGCTCTAAGATTCAATTCGGAGTTTATACATTGTAGCTAGTCTGTATTGGTGAAGCAATATAGTATTTGCCTTTGTTTCTGGTGTAGTTCACTTAAAATGCTGTCTATAGGATCTGTTCACCTAGTTGCATGTCTCACAGTTTCACTCCTTCTTGTAGTTGCACAATATTCCATTGTAGGCTTCCAGAAGGTGTTGGTTAGGAGAGACGGCAAAAAAAATCTCCATGAAAAATACTAGATAAAAGACAGAAAGTGACCCTGAACACCAGTTCCAGCGATGCACCAGCTGGGCAAGGTCTGCTGAATGCTCTGGGACTGTGCACTTGGTGAAACCAGGAGTCTGCCTTCTGAAATGAGTGAGTAAGCCTGCTGAATAAGCAGCAGCCATGCTGCAGTCTAGGGAAGCCATGGGTTGGCATTTGGAGTTGGGCTATGGATATGGCAAGAAGAACTGCACAGTGAAGCGCTGTGGGAACTGCATCCCCACAATCTGTGGGCACGCCTCAATATCTGGCATGGACGAGAGCCTTCGTGCACCTGCTGCTGATGGTCTCAGAGTGAGGAAGGCAGAGGTGAGCCAAAAGGGGAAAATAACCACACCCCTTACAGCTATGTTCCCAGCAGGCTGGTAACACTCCTGCCCAGTGTCAGCACCACAGCTCAGAACTGCATCAAAAACCCAGTGCAATGGACAGTGTTTCCAGCAACACACACACATGCCACCCTATCTGACATGGACAGTAGCCTTTCGCACACCCACAGCTAATTGTCCCAGAACTGGGAAGGTGGAGCTATGCAAAAAGAGGGAAATTAACATGCCCCATACAGCCATCTTTTGGCAGGCTGGGAATGCCCCTATGTGGCCCTGTGGCCCAGAACATCCCTTGGGGGATGGCACTCACCTGTGACATAGCACAGTCTTCCCTCAGCAGAGGCCTTAGGAGGGCATGGCTTGGAAGAGGGACCCACTTGGAAGTCCCAGGGCCCATACATCAATACCAAGGACTTGTGGGTCAGCGGCAGAGACAATCTGTGGCGAGACTGAAATGAAGGCTTAGACTCTTGCAACAGCTTTAAATCTCCAGGAACACCTGGGAGGTTTAATTATTAAAGCTTCCCTCACTCCCTAACCCTCATACACATGCCCCACATTCAGGGCAGGCAGCACCAACTACACACACAAACTTGGTACACCAATTGGACCCCCACAAGATTCAGACCCCCACTCAACACAGAGACAAAGTTGGGGAGAACTGGCTTGAGGGGAATAGGTAGCTCATGAATGCCACATGCTCGTTAGTTATAGAAAGTGTATGCCACCAAGCTGTAGATCTCACAAATTATACATAAGTGTTTGAATAATCCTACATATCCTAAAAGAACCCTATAAAGTTAAGGAAATGCCAAGAAGCCAAAAAACAACAGAAAATTTTAAAACATATGAAAAAACCAGACAATATGGATAACCCAAATCCAAACACCTAAATCAAAAGATCAGAGGAGGCACAGTACTTGGAGCAATTAATCAAAGAACTAAAGACAAACAACAAGAGACTGGCACAGGATATAAAGGACATGAAGAAGACCCTAGAAGAGCATAAAGAAGAAACTGCAAGAGTAAATAAAGAAATAGACAATCTTATGGAAATAAAAGAAATTGTCGACCAAATTAAAAAGGTTCTAGATACTTGTAGTACAAGACTAGAGGTAGCTGAACAGAAAATCAGTGACCTTGAAGACAACAGAATGGAAAAATGAAAGAAGAAAAGAAAGAATGGGGAAGAAATAAAAAAAATCAAAATGGACTTCAGGGATATGATAGATAAAATAAAACATCCAAATATAAAAGTCATTGGTGTTCCAGAAGGGGAAGAGAAGGGTAAAGGTCCAGGAAGAGTATTCAAAGAAGTTGTTGGGGAAAACTTCCCAAACCTTCTAAACAACAGAAATACACAAATCATAAATGCCCAGCAAACTCCAAATAGAATAAATCCAAATAAACCCACTCTGAGACATATTCTGATCAGATAGTCAGATACTGAAGAGAAGGAGCAAGTTCTGAAAGCACCAAGAGAAAAGTGATTCACCACTTACAAAGGAAACAGCGTAAGACTAAGTAGTGACTGCTCAGTGGCCACCATGGAGGCAAGAAGGCAGTGGCATGACATATTTAAAACACTGAGAGAGAAAAATTGTCAACCAAGAATTCTTTATCCAGCAAAGTTCTCCTTCAAATTTGAGGGAGATCTTAAATTTCTCACAGACAAACAAATGCTGAGCGAATTTGCTAACAAGAGATCTGCCCTACTTGAGATACTAAAGAGAGCCCTACTGACAGAGAAACAAAGAAAGGAGAGATATGGAGAAAGCTTCAGTACTAAAGAGATTCAGTATGGGTACATTAAAGAACATTAAGAGAGAGAAGGAAAAAAAATATGTCTGACAAACCTAAACCAAAGGATAGGAGGGCTGATTCAAGAAATGCCTTCACAGTAATAATGTTGAATGTAAATGGATTAAACTCCCCAATTAAAAGATATAGACTGGCAGAATGGGTAAAAAAAAAAATGAACCATCAATGTGTTGCATACAAGAGACTCATCTTAGATACAGGGACACAAAGAAATTGAAAGTGAAAGGATGGAAAAAAATGTTTCATGCAAGCTACAGCCAAAAGAAAGCAGGTGTAGCAATATTAATCTCAGATAAAATAGACTTTAAATGCAAGGATGTTATAAGAGACAAAGAAGGCCACTACATACTAATAAAAGGGACAATTCAACAAGAAGAGATAACAATCATAAATGTTTATGCACCCATTCAAGGTGCCACAAAATACATGAGACAAACACTGGCAATACTAAAGGAAGTAATTGTTGTTTCTGCAATAATTGCGGGCGACTTCAACACATCACTTTCTCCTATAGGTAAATCAACCAGACAGAAGACCAATAAGGAAATTGAAAACCTAAACAAATGAATTGGATTTAACAGACATATATAGAACATTACATCCCAAATCACCAGGATACACATTATTCTCTAGTGCTTATGGAACTTTCTCCAGAATAGATCATATGCTGGGACATAAGACAAGCCTCAATAAATTAAAAAAAAAATTGAAATTATTCAAAGCATGTTCTCCGACCACAGTGGAATACAATTAGAAGTCAATAACCATCAGAGACTTAGAAAATTTACAAATACCTGGAGGTTAAACAACACACCCCTAAACAATCAGTGGGTTAAAGAAGAAAGAGCAGGAGAAATTGTTAAATACATAGAGACAAATGAAAATGAGAAAACAACATATCAAAACATATGGGATGCAGCAAAAGTGGTACAGAGGGGGAAATTTATAGCACCAAATGCATACATCAAAAAGGAAGAAACAGATAAAGTCAAAGAACTAATGGAGCAACTGAAGAAGCTAGAAAATGAACAGCAAACTAATCCTAAACCAAGTAGAAGAAAAGAAATAAGGATTAAAGCAGTATTAAATGACATAGAGAACAACAACAAACAAAAACAAAAACCAAACAAACAAAACCCAATAGAATAACGCCAAAAGTTGGTTCTTTGAGAAGATCAACAAGATTGACAAGCCCCTAGCTAGAATGACAAAATCAAAAGGAAGAATGCATGTAAACAAAATAATGAATGAGAAAGGTGACATTACTATGGATCCCGAAGAAAATAAAAAATTTATTAAGAGGATGCTAATCAGTTGTATGCCAACAAACTGGATAATATAGAGGAAATGGACAATTTCCTGGAACATATGAACAACCTGGACTGCCCAGAGAAGAAATACAAGACGTCTACCAACCAATCACAGGCAAAGAGATCCAATCAGTCATCAAAATCTTCCCATAAATAAATGCCCAGGGCCAAATGGCTTCACAGGGTAATTCTACCAAACTTTCCAAAAAGAACTGACACCAGTCTTACTTAAACTCTTTCAAAACATTGAAGAAAATGGAACACTACCTAACACATTTTATGAAGCTAACATCAATCTAACACCCAAACCAGGCAAAGATGCTACAAAAAAGGAAAACTACACGCCAATCTCCCTAATGAATATAGATGCAAAAATTCTCAACAAAATACTTGCAAATCGAATCCAAAGACACATTAAAGAAATCATATACCATGACCAAGTGGGGTTCATTCCTGGAACACAAGGATGGCTCAACATAAGAAAATCAATGTATTACAACACATTAACAAATCAAAAGAGAAAAATCAAATGATCATCTCAATAGATACTGAAAAAGCATTTGACAAAATCCAACATCCCTCTTTGATAAAAACTCTTCAAAAGGTAGGAATTGAAGAAAACTTCCCCAATATGATAAAGAGCATATATGAAAAACCCACAGCCAGCATAGTACTCAGTGGTGAGAGACTGAAAGCCTTCCCTCTAAGATCAGGAATGAGAATAGGATGTTCGCTGTCACCACTGTTATTCAACATTGTGCTAGATGTGCTAGCCAGGGCAATCCAATGAGACCAAGAAATGAAAGGCATCCAAATTGGAAAGGAAGAAGTAAAACTATCATTATTTGCAGATGATATGATCTTATATCTGGAAAACCCTGAGAAATCGATGATACAGCTACGAGAGCTAATAAACAAATATAGCAAAATAGTGGGTTGCAAGATTAATGCACATAAGTCAGGAATGTTTCATATGCTAGAAATGAATGAAGTGAAGAGACACTCTAGAAAAAGAAACCATTTTCACTAGCAACTAAAAAAATCAAGTACCTAGGAATAAATTTAACCGAAGATGTAAAAGACCTATACAAATAAAACTACATAACTCTACTAAAAGAAATAGAAAGGGACCTTAGAAGATGGAAAAACATTCCATGTTCATGGATAGGAAGGCTAAATGTGATTAAGATGTCAATTCTACCTAAACTCATCGACAAATTCAATGCAATCTCAATCAAAATTCCCACCATCTACTTTGCAGACTTGGAAAAGCCAGTTATAAAATTTATTTCAAAAAAGAAGATGCCTTGAGTTGCTAAAAAGACTAAAAAAGAAAAAAGAAATGGGAGGACTTACACTCCTTGACCTTAAAACTTATTATAAAGCCAAAGTAGTCAAAACAGCAGTGTACTGGCACAAAAATAGATATATTGATCAATGGAATTGAATTGACAATTTGGAGATAGACCCCCCAGATCTACTACCAACTGATCATTGATAAGGCCCCCATAGCCACCGAACTGGGACATAACAGTGGGCTGGGGGAGTTGGATATCCATATCCAAAAGAATGAAAGAGAACTCCTACCTCACACCCTACACAAAAATTAACTCAAAGTGGATCAAAGACCTCAATATAAAAGTACCATAAAACTCCTAGAAGATAATGTAGGGAGACATCTTCAAGACCTTGTATTAGAGGTCACTTCCTAGACTTTACACCCAAAGCACAAGCCACAAAGGAAAAAAATAGGTAAATGGGAACTCCTCAAACTTAGACGCTTTTGTACATCAAAGGAATTTGTCAAACATGTGAAGAGGTCACCAACTCAATGGGAAAAAGTTTTTGGAAAACCATGTATCTGACAAAAGACTGATATCTTGCATATATAAAGAAATCCTACATCTCAATGACCAATTATAAAATGGGGTAAGACATGAAAAGACAGTTCTCTGAAAGGGAAATACAAATGACCAAGAAATACATGAAAAAATGTTCAGCTTCACTAGCTATTAGGGAGATAAATTAAGACCACAGTGAGATATCATGTCACACCAATTAGAATGGCTGCCATTAATCAAATAGGAAACTACAAATGCTGGAGAGGATGTGGAGAAATTGGAACTTTTATTCATTGCTTGTGGGACTGTATAATGGTTCAGCCCCTGTGGAAGACAGTATGGCAGTTCCTTAGAAAACTAGATACAGTTTCCCTTTCATCTAGCAATTGCACTTCTTGGTATATACCTGGAAATCTGAAAGCAGTGACATGAACAGATAACTGCATGCCAATGTTCATAGCATCATTATTCACAATTTCCAAGAGATGGAAACAACTCAGTTGTCCTTTGACAGATGAGCTGATAAATTAAATGTGGTATATACTCACAATGGAATACTATGCGGCAGTAAGAAGGAATGATTTCGTGACTCATATGACAACATGGATGAGCTTTGAAGACATAATGCTGAGTGAAATAAGCCAGGCATAAAAAGAAAAATATTATATGCTGCCACTATTGAAAAATGTAAAATAAATGGTTTATAATGTAGAATGTAGGGGACCTAGTGATAGAGAGCAATTAGTGAAGGGGGAACAATAAGCCCATAAGAACCGTAATTGTTTTACCTTTGAAGTCTAATTTGTCTGATATTAATATAGCTACTCCCACTTTTTTTCTGGTTGTTGTTTGCATGAAATATCTTTTTCCAACCTTTCACTTTCAGTCTATTTTTGTCCTTGTTTCTAAAGTGAGTTTCTTGTAGACAGCATATAGATGGGTCCTGTTTTTAATTCATCTGCCAATCTGTGTCTTTTTATTGGGGAGTTTAATCCATTAACATCTAGTGTTATTACTGTAAGGGCAATACTTTCTTCTACCATTTTGTCTTTTGGATTTTATATGTTATATCTTATTTTTTCCTCTCACTCCTTTTACCTTTCCTGATAATCTTCATTTCTGCACTCTTTTCCAACTCTCTCTCTCCTGTCTTTTCCTATCAGCTTGTAGCACTCCCTTCAGTATTTCTTGTGCCTCTGGTCTCTTTTTCACAAATTCTGTCACTGTCTTTTCACTGAAAATATTTTAATCTCTCCTTCATTTTTGAAGGACAGTTTTGCTGGATATAGAATTCTTGGTTGGCAGTTTTTCTCTTTCAGTATCTTAAATATATCATGTCACTGTCTTCTCATCTCCATGATTTCTGCAGAGAAATCCGTACATAGTCTTATGGAGCTTCCTTTGTATGTGATGGATTGCTTTTCTCTTGCTGTTTTCAGAATTGTCTCTTTGTCTTTGACATTGGACAGTCTGATCAGTAAGTTTCGTGGAGTAGGTCTTTGGGATCTATTCTGTTTGGTGTGCTCTGTACTTCTTCAATCTGTAATTTTCTGTCTTTCATATGAGTTGGGAAATTTTCAGTGAATATTTCTTCTTTTATTCTTTCTGCCCCTTTTCCCCTCTCTTCTCCTTCCAGAATACCCATAGCATGTATATTCATGTGCTTCATTTTGTCATTGAGCTCCCTAAGTCCATGCTCATATTTTTCCATTTTTTTCACCATCTGTTCTTTTGTGTGTATGTATTCAAATGTCTTATCTTCTAGTTCACTGATCCTTTCTTCTGCCTGTTCAAATCTCCTGTTGTATCTTTCCATTGTGTTTTTCATCTCTTCCATTTTGCCCTTCATTCCCATAAATTCTGCCATTTGTTTTTTCAATTTTATGAATTCTTCTTTATGGTCATCCAGTGTCTTCTTTATATCCTTCATCTCTTTTGCCATATCTTCACTCAGTTCATTGAATTGATTTAGCATTAGTTGCCTCAACTCCTGTATCTCAGTTGAATTATTAGTTTATCCCTTTGGCTGATCCATATTTTCCTGTTTCCTAGTATGGCTCATTATCTTAAGTTGTCTAGGCATCTGATTTTCTTGATTAGTTTATTCTGGAGCTTGTTTTCACTCTTTTACCTAGGGGTTTCTTGTTGGTTGGCTTTGTTCTCTAGCCTTTATTGTTCAGTTCAACTTATTCTAGACCTCTAAGTTAGGTTCTGTTTAGTTGATCAGAATTTTTCACCTCTTGTTTTTCTGTTCCTTCCCCTGCTTCTATGTAGCCTTTTTGTGAGAGGGTCTCCTCAGATATAATTGACCCCAGTCAGGTTTTCCCAGTCTAGAGAGGCCCAGGTCTGATGAGGAAGATAGGGATTTTCCCCGAGAATAAGACCCTCCTGTGAGGCCTCTGGACTTGGTGCTTTTCCCATCCTGTCCAGCAGGTGGCACTTTCCAGCCTGCAGTTCCCCCACCAGTGTAAGGAGGTGCAGTGCCTTTAACTCTCTGTAGACTCTTATCTTGTGGGGGGTGTGGCTGACTGAAGCTGTAAGCTGAATTCCAGCCTCTGGGGTCTGAATTCCCAGAAGGGGGGGCTGCCAGTTGAGCTGGACCTCCCTCCACTCTCCCAGTCCTAGGAACTCCAGCCTGGAATTTTTGTCAGTGTCAATATAGAGTATTTAAAGATGCTCTTTTGGCTATTGCCTGATTACTACTCTCCAGCAGCTTCAATTCTGCCCCTGCTGGAGGGCTATTGAAGTCCAAAAAGATAAGGAATCAGTAGAAAGGAGAAAGGACAAAATGTAGGGGGAGAAAAAAGCTTTTTTGGAGCCAGGGAGTGGGTGCCCACTTTTATGTGCCCCCCCTCCTCAGAGCCCAGTCCTTCTTTAGTACCCCCAGCTCCAAAAATTAGTTAATGTGTTAATTCTGCAGTTGAGGCTGGGTTGAGTCCCCCTTCTTGCCCTCAGGAGATTGTTGTTATTTTCCTTTCAGGGAGCCAGCTGTAAGACAGTCCGTGGGGTCTGGATGGGGAGGGGCTCCAGACCCCTGGTCGGGGAAACTTAAAAAGTTCGCTGCGATCTCAGCTTTTCCTCTGGTTCCAAACTTGTGTACAGTGTGTGACTGGTCATTGAAGACCCTGAAAACACTATTTCATACAGTTCCTGGGTAATTACCATGTGCCTTAGAGGAGAGACTAAATTCAGTGCCTCATGACTCCACCATCTTGCCCCACTCCGTATATATGCACTTTGATTCAGTGTTAACTCAGAATAGTTCCTGCTGGTCATCACATTACTTGTATCATCATATTTTCCACTCCCTAAAGCTGAAGACAAGTTTCTTCCTTAGATATTGGTTCTGTAACTTTACTCTTTACTTACACATTTTTTTCCTAGTTTTCTCTCTCTGTTTCCTATGCTTAGTTTTCACTTTTTCTTGAGTGCTCCTGATGAGTATAAAGGAATCCAAAAGCTCTCAGCATAGCTGCAGAACAAGAAAAGCCTGATTCATAAAGAGATGATGTAGGCCTCTTTTCCAGAGAATAAAGGCATAGCTCTGTCTCTGCAGCTTCACTACCTGTACAAATTTGTCTGGAGATGTCAGGGACTTAAAAACTTCCTGTAAATGACTTCTCTTCTCTAATTTATCAAGTGTCCTAGAAAAAGGCCCTGAAATGAGGATTTGTGTATATGAAAAAGATTTCATAAGGGAGTTATTTTAGATAAAACTTGTAGGAGAGTGAGGGAAGTTAGATAGGCAGGTGGAAGTAGCAATGCAAATGCATGGTCAGGTGAAGCCTTGCTCATCCTGATCCCTCTAGGAACTCTGAAACCTACATTCAGTGCAGAGTCTATACTAATTTTACGAGATCTGGACTTTGTAACCCTCACAGACTTTGTAACCCAGTGAAGTGCACTAAAGGCCAAACAGTAAGCCTCTGGAGAAGTTGGAGATGCAAGACTTCAGCAACCCTCGTGGCAACTGGGGGATGGGTACACCAAAGAAGTACAGAGGATCTGAGTGAATATGGTCAGGCACCAACATCATGTCATATTTCTTAATCCCTTTCACACAAACTTCCAATGTTCAGGGGAAATGAAATGAGGCATCTTACAGCAAATGCCTGTCTCATTATTAATGATTTCTTATTTGTAGACCATAATATTCTTTTATCATTAGATTGATTTATTAAAAAAATCATTGATCCTCAGATATACATTCTTTTAGAAGGATGTGCTTTGGCTTCTTTATATGTTTTCAAAATTATATCTAAGGATGTTTTTTTTAAAAGGACTACATATTGAAAATTATAATGTGAATTAAGAAAATATTAGGGGAATTAAGGCGCTACAGAATGTACTGGCTAGCTGCTTAGCAAAAACATTTTCTTGTTCTTTTCTTCTAGGGCTCTAGTTCCCACCCTTCTTCTTTTGTGAGGGCTCATGTGTGAGTTCTGGTCAATGGAATGTGCATAGAAGTGATGTATGTGACTTCCAAGCCTGGCCTATGAAAACTTCCCACTTGATACTTCATATTCTTTCTTTCTCTGTTTGCCGATTGGCTGTCAGTGCCCAGGGTGACTTTGAATACATAAATTCAAGATGGCAGGCCTTCTATCAGCCTGAGTGTCTGAACCAATAAATAGACCACACCCCTTCCTTGTCTCCAGTTGGACTTTACACAAACAAGAAATAAACTTCAATTATATTAAGCTGATGAGATTTCAGATTTATTTATTATAGCAGTTATTGTTAATTCTATTCAACATCTATTCCAAAATACACACTAAAACATACTTTCAAGGAACATATTGCTCACAAAAAGCTAGACATATTTAAAATTATGACAGTATGCTAACATTAAAATCCTTTTTCATTTGGGTTTCATGGAAAATGTATTTTAATTATTTTCCAGTAGGCAATAGTATTGTTTAACATCCTAAAGTCAAAAGCTTCCTTAGCCTTATATATTTTGCCTCATGCTTAAAAAAAATTATTGAAAATGAAGAAAAAAGGGAATAATTTTAGAGGATGGAGAAAATTTTAAGGATGCTATATGATTTCGCATGAAGTTTAAAAAACTACTTTTATCTATGCTTGATTTTCCTTTTCTGATAAGGATGTTTATAATAGCAGATGTCCCTGAGCTACAGAAGGTATTAGATCATTTGCTTTTCTACTGTCAGCTTACATCCTCAAACTACAAACCAACTCATTAGGGATAGACAGAAAAATATCCATTCTTCCAGCTGGAAATTTGATTACAGTGAACTCATCAGGGGCCTTCGGTATCCTTTTATCTAGAATGAATAAAAGGAAGCTAAAGACATGTCTGCTCAAATGTAGTACCTTATATACCTGATATTCCTCAAATTCAAATAATTTTCAACTAGATAGAGTCTCCAGAAATGTCATACAAAAACAGAAAGTTTAACTAGTTACTATTGTGTAATATTCAATAACACAATAGCTTGGTTTATCAGATAGACAGAAAAACAACGTGTGACATATAACTCAGAGATTTTGAGAAAAGGAAAAGTGAAGGTCTTTGTTGGGTTTGTTTTTGATGGTTTCATAGGAATAAATGTGATACTTGTGAATAAGAGTGTCCTAATTGTGGAAGAGGTGAGTTTGGGGACTGTGGAGGACAGGGCAACACCAAAACTTCCTGCTACTGAATTGCAGCCAGTACCCACTCTTTTCTCAAAGGAAATACAGAACTTCCATGTGACCTTATAGGTGACCATGCTTGTACATCTGACATTTTATTGTGGGAAATATGTTTAATATGATACTAGGTGTGATACTACCACCAGAGTCATTGGGCCTTCAAAAACAATATTATTAGAAGAGTAAGTTAATATAGCCCTTCTTTGCTTGATAAGGTAGTGTCAATTGTCTTCATAATTATGCTTATGCAATATATAAGATGCCCAGGAAAGTAAACACATCTATTTTTCAAACAATAAATATTGATTAAGTAACTGTTTAGTTCAAGTCATGGCAAGAGAACATTCTAGATTTCTGAATGTGTTTAATTTCATTTTTCATATTTAAATATGAATGTGGTGATTTAAATTATTTTCTCACAGGCTATTATAATAATTCTTCCTTTAATGGAAAAATTTTAAAGATCTAAATTGTGAGAGAGTTTTGCTCTGAAAAGTAGTAATTAATTTTATTGCTCCTGTCAGTGAATTATGTGGGAGTAATACATACATGTCTCCCATAGACAGAGAAACAATCATATACCCATTTGAATGTCCGTTTTTAATATAATTATTAATGAATATAGAAAATAAAGCAAGAGTCAACCTATAATTCCTTTTTATTTCATTGGTGACAAGGGTCACAGAGAGTACTTTTGTAAATTTAAGCTTATTAAAATCCTTAGAGTCACAACATTTGCTTAGCAAATTGCTAAACCAAGAATGAAAAATCCTAGATTATTATTTAGGTTCAAATTGCATCTGTTCTTTTAATAGTGCCTTTTTAAATCATTTAATGAGGTATTGCTCAGGTTATCTATTGGCTAGTAAAGTCAATGCATTCTTTTATTCTTTCAAAGGTAGCTATGAGATTTAGTGTGGATTATATTGCTAACCTGATGATGTGAGTCTGAATAACCAGATGGTTTGAGTGAGGGTCATAGAGATTCATTTGCTCTCCTAAACCCAGAGATTTATTTAGGTAAAATTTGGATTTGGAAGAGTTACTTGAAGATGTGGTGGTTGATTTGGATATCCCCAGGTCTTTGTCAAGGAAAAACATGCGCATACTTAGCTAATTGTATATGCCAATCTTTAGACCAGGTATTTCATGAATAATATTTTATTGAATCTTCACAAAAACCCTGTTAATTAGACTTATTATGCAATAGAGAGTCTTCTAGACTTACCAGTGAAAGAAATACAGACATACAAATTCCATTGGGCTATTTTACTTGGGATCAGCCTGCCTCCTTCCTTTATGCCTTCTAAGAACCTAACTGACCTTCTCCTGAAGGCCAAGCACATCTCTCTTTGAACTCTCCTGGGCCCTTGATCCCTTGACCCTTGTGTGAAGCTCTGAAGAGAAAGTGGGGAAATCATTTGGAGTGAATCCCAGTGGGAGCATTGAAACAGACCAAGGTCCACTGTGCTCCTGGGGAGCTATTGACCACCTGAGGAAATCTCATGATCACATATCCACAGAGAAATGAAACTGTTGCATTGCTGAATGACCCTAGAAGTTCCCTCTACTCACTGCAGGTAACCAAGCCAGGAGCTGGCTCAGCAGGAAGAGCTACCATACCTCTGCTATATAAATTCCCCAGGAGATTAATGTCCCAGAATAGCAGTTTTCTCACATTAGCAAGGCTGAAACTCTGATTGCAAAGCTCAAGAACTTTTAATTTGGTTGGCTGCTCTTTGCCCCGCCACTCTCCTTGCAAATATGAGAAGCAGCAGGACACTACCCAAGGTGGGTCCAGCCTTGGCTGACTCATACATATCACTTCATATTATGCTAGGAAACCCTGTCAGCCACGTAGCTCTGTGCCAGAAATGTGTTTCAAGATTTTACTGCATGTCATTTATGGTGTTCAGCTTTGTTCTTAATTCAAAAATAGCTTGATGGAAATTATTCTCCGCATCCTGGTTGCTTGTAAAACTGTAGGTATGGCTTGTGGCAACAATGATATTTGCAGATGTTGAGAGGCAAACTTCAATATTGACAACCTTCTGTGTTTGAGAGAGAGAGAATTTTTTCGTATACCATTTTCTTCACAATTTTCTAGCTTAGCATTTCACATTTTAAAATGAAAAATTTTAAGCAAATAAGATATATGAAATGCAGTTGCTGCATTCTGTATTATAAGGAAATCTAACAACAAAAAGGTAGAATTTATATTTCTGCCTGGTCTACCTTCTGAGTGACATCTGCTTTAAAGGAGATGGGGGAAGAGAAAGAGGCATTACAATTATATATGGGGAAAGTTCACGGTGATTTTAACTAAGAAAAGAGACTGGCCAAATTACTGAAGGGAAATCGTTTGTTTGGGTAGTGTCAAAACTACTGGTGGGAATAGAAAAGAGTCTGCATGAGACCTATTGAATTATTTTTTTTTTCTGCAATCTTATCTGTTCATATTACAGTTGTCAGAGTAAGTACAGGTTTTCCAACACATAAATCCAGGCAATGTATTCCTCATGCTCTGCTTCACCATTTATTTTTCTCTCAAATGCAGGACCATATCTTGCCCTCAGACTTGTATCCTGCCTTTTCCCAACTAACCATGGTATTTTTAGCAAAACTGTTGTCATTTGACTTGAAAGTACATTTCCATTTCTTCAACATACTAATTGTCTCTGCTTGCAGAGATTATGAGTTAAACTCCAGAAGGTTAAACAATTTATATAATTGCTAGCAAAATGAGATGGTACCAGAATATATAAAGAATGTAGCAAAGTACAAAGGCTTTACCAGGGTAAAGTATAATCAAGTTAGTCTTGGAAATGGAAAAAGCCTAACAGAAATCCATATATTTATTTCATTGTGCAGATGTCAATATGATACTTGTTAATATGTATGAAATGGTGATTTGGGATCTTTCCTAAAGCAGCAAATGATCATTATCCATAGATGTCTCCACTGTTTCCCTATTGACTGGCAACCTGATATTTAACTAAGCTAACTTAAATGGAAATGTGTTTCAATGGCACAATTTCCTTTGTGACTTGAACAGAATGCAATTTTAAAATTCAGTAGTCTGTGCTATATCAGATATTACCATACTAAGTGGGGAGACTGACTTCTTAACCAATTGCCACTTAAGAAAGAGAGAGAGTGAGTATGGGAATAATCTTGGGCTTGGAAACTGAAGGCATGGAATATTTGTTCCTAAAATAACAAAATAACAAGAGCGGCAACTAGAAATTGAACCTTGACTTACTGGGATCCATCTAAACAAGCTATTAGTATTCATTAGGCAATCCTTAGAGAACAGAGACTAAAATATTACTGTTTTGATGACAAAAACCTGAAGCATTTGCTATCTACTCAGTTATTCACTATTAGGGCCCAGGGGAGCTTTTGCAACTAAGAGGCCACAGAAGATGCCAGGTACAGTCTGAGACATGAGCTTTTATTCGGGAGCTACTTACAGGAATAGAACGGGAAGTCAGTGAAGCTGCTCTTAATGGCAGCCAGTTCAGGCTCAGTGTGAAGGTACTCCACCCTTTGGGGGGCTTGAGACAAAGGCATTCCAGTGGGTATGTGACATAGGGGTGATCGATTATGTTGTGCAGGAAAGAGAGGAGAATTATAGGTTACTTATAGCATCTTAGAGAGCTCAGGAAGGATGTGAGCTATAGATCTACATCTGATGCAGGATGTCTGGTTTCTATATGTACATAGTCCAGCTGCACATCGCTGCTAGTTCACAAAGAGGGTAGATTAAACATTAGCTGACCTAGGTCACACAGACTGCCGTGCACCAAGCTCCACAGGCCCTTTAGCCCAGGCCTGGCACTCCTGTATTCACTTACACTTTCATTTATTCCTTTGTTTACCCATAAATAGATATGTATTAAGCACTAGTACCTGGAATTAGATATAAAAGGTAAAAGCATATTATTGACAATCAATTGTATCAGATTGCTACTACCTAAACTAGCAGGAGTTATATAAAAGTCACATAACAGAGGAAAATATTTATTCTTCTGGAAAACCAGGGTCCATGAATTGCTTTTCATTAAGCATATATTTGTAGGTATATATGTTGATATCACTAGAGAGGTATGACAGCATCTAATTAATTTTGTTCTGTTAAAATTTTACTAATTCATTTAGTCAGAGATTAGCTACAGTATATGCTCAGAACATGTTATGTTACCAAATGAGATCACCCAGGTTCAGGAACCTAGAAGTATGTATTGAAATAGTCTAAGTACTAAAATATGTTGGCATTTTCTTTGACTTTTCTTGATCCCCTTGAGTATCCTAAGACCCTTTGAAACTGGATGGTGCTATTTTCAGAAGACAGTATATGTGTGTCTCTTTGAACTCTATTAATCTTTCATGTCATCTTTACCATAATAATATTTTTAAAGAATTTTGGTATTTTTCAAGCCAGTATATTTCACTCTTTCATACTTCACAGTCTTTCCAAAGTCATGTCAGATTTCTCCAATATGACGAAATGATCAGCTAACTCACTCTGCTTTCAAATGAGATCCATGCTACCCAAATTGGATGTCCAGCATATACATAAGCAGGTAGCTCTCTGAGGCTTTCACTGCTACCTCTTGTTAATGTGAGTCACTATAAAAGGAGCAACTTTGTTCCCAAAAATGGTTCCACTGACAATTCTAGGGAAATTGCAAAGCATTAGCCAATATGAGTTGGAAGGGGAGAAACTTTATAATATATGTATTTCTTTCTGTAATTCCTAAATTATAAATCTGTGTTAAGTGTCAGCTTGATATTTGCTTTTTACTGCATTGAAAAACTTCAATAGTTATATTCATTAGCAATTTTTAAAATTCTTTCTAATACAGTCTAGGTTAAAATGAAATAACTGTAATAAAATTTTATATTTTTCTTCAGGTTTAATGAAATAAAAGTTTGCCAACTCTTTCTTTTGATTCTTTTTTTCCCCCGTTTTAATCAGGAATGTTCAAATCCTCTACACCTTTTTTTTTTTTTTTAATTTATGGGTCGTTTTTTTTCTCCTGTCCTTTCCAAGTGAAGTGTGTCTTATACTCCTTTTATGAGTTGAGATAAACAGCTATCATTAATGGGGTCACCAATTCCTGCTCTATAAAGCCAAAGCCATTTACCACCTCCACCCCTCGCATAGAAAGGCTTGCATGTCCACAGGCCTTCATTCTGTGTCCTCAAGCAACATAATGTCAAAATAAGCACTTGTACAACCAAGTGATTTGTTGAAAAGTTAATCAACAAATTACTTGGCTATGGTGGCCAGACAATTCAACATGTAATTCTTTAGCACCTTACTTTGTCCCCTTGAGTTTGTATTTTTGCCCAGGTCTGGTACTGTGATTTCAAGCCATCTCTTGGCTGCTGCCAGGAATTACAGCTCTATGTTTTGTTGTTATTTGAATTACTTAACATAATTGCTATCTTCCTCTTTCCAGGAAAAAATCAGCTTTTGAATGCTTATGTATCTCAGACTTTTAAAAAATCTAACTGTATGGAAACTATGTTTCCATTTTTAACCTTTTAACTTTGATGTGAGTCTAATGTTTTTTAATGTATCTGCTCTCCCTGTTCCCATTCAGTATATATCAGTGAGCCACATGGAACTGTTGTAAGAATTGGATGGTTGGAGGACTTGAGAAGCAAAATCTTTGACCCCTTATTTGCATAACTTCCTGCCAGAAATTCTTTCTTTTAGTAAAAACATAATTTGAAAAGCCAACTACTGCTCTGATTTTATCTTGGAATTCATTAGATGAAGGAGATTTGTGTCCACAGCTAAAGGAATTTTAAAATGTGAAAAACACAGGACTTTGGAAAATAAACAAAACTAGTGACTAAAAAAATTTAAGCTTTGTATTTTAGAAAAAGGACTATTATTCCATGTTTAATGTGGTTTCTGCTGTCAGTGAAAGCATTGAAAAGTTTAACATTTTTATTTCTTAAGTTTTTATGTTGTATTCATTTTATTTCCAAAATAGAAGCCTAAAGAAAGTGTCAAGACAAAGCATGCATATATTTTACTTTAAATATACTCACTGCAGTTAAAAACCAAAAAAATTTGTATTTGGAGAATTTTAATGGTCTTGCCCTGAGATATCTTGTAATGAGATGCTGGAATTAAGTAACAGTTTAAAAAGAGCCTAACACAGTGCATTCTGATTCTATTGAAAACTGTTAAGAAAATGATATTCAATGTACTTACCCTTCATATCTAAGCTGCCCTGAATCAGTATGTGTTCCGGTTTGCTAATGCAATGCTGCTGTTGTGCAAAATACCAGAAGTGGATTGGCTTTTATAAAGGGGATTTATTAAGTTACAAATTTACAGTCTGAAGGCCATGAAAATCTCCAAATTAAGGCATCAACACTAATTTACCTTCACCAAAGGAAGGCCAATGGTGTCCAGAAAACCTCTCTTAGCTGGGAAGGCATGTGGCTGGCATCTGCTGATCCCAGGTTGTGTTCCAGCTTGTCTCTTAACTCCTGTGCATTCATCAAAATGTTGCTCCTGGGGCATTTTGTCCTCTCTTAGCTTCTCTGGAGCAAACTCTGGACTAGCATCTCCAAAGTTTTAGCAAAAGTCTGCTTTCAGCGTCTGTCTCCAAACGTCTCTCTCAGCTGTTCTTCAAAATGTTGCTCTCAGCTGCCTCTGAGCTCCTTCTGTCTGTGAACTCTTTTATAGGACTCCAGTGATTTAATTAAGACCCACCCTGAATGGGTGGGGAAACACACGGAAATTAATCAAATGTCTTGTCCACATCTCCATGGAAACAATCAATAGGTTCCAACCTAACCGACACTAATATGTCTGCCCCCACAAGATTGCACTAAAGAACATGGCGTTTTGGGGGACAAAATACATCCAAACCAGCACAGTATGTTTCTGATTTGAGGGGCTCTTTGGGAAAGTCAATGAAATGAATTTTGGATCCCAATTTCCATGTATATACTCTTCCTTGCACTTGCCCTGTAATACTGAGATACATTTCTCCTAACCATTTTTCCAAACACCATTTCAAGGATATCATTCATTCATCCATCCATTCACTCATTTAACAAATATTTATTAATCTTCTATGTTCTGTGTTCAAAATAGTAGTAAATAGGAAAGGCAAAGTTCTTCTTGCCCTCAATCAGGAAACACAATAAAATATAAACAAGTTAACAATTAAAATAATTTTACACAGTAAAAAACAAAATCCTGTAGGCAGATAGTGTATGTGTGTGGTGTGGGGGTTAGGGGGGCGGTGTGTTATAATAGCCATGGTTATCTGGCAAGGTCTTTTCAAGATGAGCACATCTGAATTGAGATATGGGTGAGAAAATGAACCAGCCATGCAAATGTATGGTGCAAGAAGACTCCAGTCAGGGGAACTGAACTTCTGACACTGGGATGAACTTGATGAGGGGCTGCAAAAGCCATTCATTTTTTAAGCCAGTGAATCAGGTGGAGACTAATGAGAGGCAAGAGAGAGGTAGGCAGAGGCCAGATCCAAAAGGATCTTATATGTCATGTAAGGAGTTTTCTTTTATTCTAATGATATTGTAGTAAGAATTTTCATTAGAGGAATATAGGATTTGATTTATACCTGAAAATGATATGAATGGAGAGTGAACTCAAATTAAACTATATGAAGAATGGAATAGCTTGAGACTATTTTAGATTCCTCAGTGTGAATCTAACCTACAATTGCTTCTATTTAAAAGAAAATGTGTTGGCTCTTTTTGAAAGACATTGTGCTGCAGTGGCATGATTCTTTAGAGAATATTTTATATTAGAGGCAAAAATAATGTTTCATTCAGAAGCCTGTAAGTTTCTTTACACCTGCACTTTAGCAGGTGATCATTTTCCTTACATTCTGGCCTTTCTGGGCTGAATAGGGAGGAAATTTTACCCAGCAACACAGAGACCAATTGACCCTTGTCTCCAGTAAACACTCCCTTTCCTCTACCACCAATCCCATCCAACAAGGGGGGAACTTAAGGCATATTGTTCATGAACTCAGAGAGCTCACAGTCACATTCATAGTCAACAGGATAGCTGGTGATACTCCAAAAGAGCTTTATCATCAGTGTATAGCATATTAAAACAAGGACAGAAAGAAGGAAGAGAATACCTTGACTTGGGGAGGTTAGGGAAGATTGAACAGTGTGTGGTATGTGAGCAAAGCCTTGTTGATGACAAAAGAAATCCTAGGCAGAGATATTTTGAATATGAAGTTATCTCTATAATACGAGAAAAGGAAGCTGCATGAAGAAAAGCATATTGATATGAGTATATCTGACTTAAAAATGAAATGCACCTGGCTTCATCAGAAGAAGGTGAACAGTTTTATGTCATTGGCAGTGGTAGGAAACAAAGTTGACAGTATCGATATTTGAAAGTCAGAGTAAGGAGGCTGAGTATTCTTTTCTAGGTCCTTAATGGAGATTCAGTGAAGGACTTTTGAGCATGAGGTTGACTACCAAATTTGTGTTTTACAAAGATATGCTAAGAAAGTGTAGAGAATGGGTTGAAGGAGCTAGAAAGCAAGACATTAGCAGTAGGGAGACCAGTTAGAAGTCTTTAAAATAATCTAGGTCAGATATGTTAAGTTCCATAATATGGGAGTGGGAATAGAAATAGTGAATAGGGATGGTTTGAAAAATCATGCTGGTTTAAGTGGCAGGGTTAATGATTGATTTAGGATTATCTGTGTGGGAAAGAGGGCTTAGAGGTTTATAAAGATTCAAGCTTAGATAATTTTGTGGATGGTGATGATAATAACCTTTCAGGAGAGATCTTCCAAGGATTAAAGGCAATTGGTAGATCCAAACTTCTTCCAGAACACCCTGTGTTCATACTGACTTTAAGTATCTTTTTTTTCCTCCCATAGTGTTTTCCATTTGCAAAATGAATGTGGATTCTCTTCAAGCAAGGTTGTAATATGCTTTGTGTTCTGAGTTTGAAATGTCTCCTGTTTATTTTGACATTGTTTTAAGAGTTTGTGTCTCCTTCATAGATGAATTAATTTTGATTGAGCCATTGCTCGTAACAGGCTATAGTTTCACATGTTGTTTTAGGTCCTGCTTCATAAAGCTGATGTACTTTTTACTTAGCGCTGATTCATATCTTCAGCTCATGAATTTCGTTCTGATCCATGTACCTCAATTATCCATGCTAAATGTGGGATTATAATAAGATGTGCTCAGTTATGAATAACAAAAGAACCAACACAAATATTTAAACAATGAAAGATTCTTATCTCATAAATGCAAAAAAGTGGACAACGAGTTTGTTTAACTGAAAGGGTAAGTGTCAAGGATACAGGTTCTTTCCATATTTTTGCACTGCCATTCTTATCATATTGGGTTGTCCTTTTAGACTGATTCTCCTCACAATCTCGAGATGAAGAAAAGTATATTGGTATGAATATACCAATCTCAGTTTCACATATTACACAAAAACTGATGGTTCCTGTCTACGTCTATTTACAAGAGTTAGGAAATTTTCCTGGATGATGCCGACTCTAGATCACACATTTGGAAACTGCAGAGAAGATTAGATATCAAGGTCCCTACTTTTGGAACACTGTTTCAGGAATTTAAACTGAGTATTGGCAAATTTCAACATTGGTCCTTGTTCAACTTCCCTTTCAGTTTCAACATTTTGTCATTAGAGTCCAGTACGTTCATGCTGTTCTGTGGCTGCTCAGAGGCTCCCTAACAGCACTTCATCCAGGTATGTTTTAACAAAGTTCTGAAGTTCTAAAGGTTACCCAAAAGAGGACTTGGACTGGAGAAGAATTTTCTATTCTGGTACTTGACATTTGACCATGGACTGGTTATATGTCACTTTACGCATAAAGACTAAAGCTATATCGCATGTCTAAATTAAACCCTGCCTTCCTTCTTTATTGTAAGGACAAAGTGAAATAATTCACGTGAGAGGCATGTCATTGTGAGGGGCTGCCTGCTGGCCACCAAGTAGTCCTTCCAGGGACCTAGGGAAGAAGCTGCAGTTCAAGAGCCCATGACCACGGTGATAGCTTTAATTTTCCACAAAACCAAAATGTAGAACCTTTAATAGGTCATAGCGTCAGAATCTCTTAATTGTTGTTAGATCACCTTCTGCAAGTCCCTGGTAAACCACAGAGTAGCCATTTTACAAATCCTTAACGTTTGACGTCCAGCTACCCAAGAGTGATCTAATTAACTTCCATAGTTGAAGAGCAGATGTGGTACAGTGACACCAGTCAGGAAATGAGTATTAGAGTTATCCTGCCAACTGTCACCTCTCCATGCAGACACATAGTATTGAAACAACTAGGTGTAACCAACTTCATAGATACATAGGGGGCAGAAGTTAAGTCTGCTGAAATCTCCACCCGTATAATTATGCTAATGTTTTTCTCGTGTATATATTGTTTTGAAATTCAACAGAAAATTGGTCTTAAATGTCCTGGGCATTTAAAACAAGAAAAGTTTGTTTGAAAAGTTTTGATGGCAGAAAAGGACAGTTAAAGATTAAGTTTCCATTTCTTTCATCTTTTTTTAACCTTAAGGTTTTTCGGATTCCACATCTGGCTATCTTTCCTCCCTGAATGTCAAACATAATTTATGTTAACTTGACAGGGTCATGAAAAATTGATTTAAATTCTTAAAATATAGCCTCTACAGGTATAAAGATTTCATCCATACAGTTTTATTCTTCACGGTTTCAGAGTGACTCCCTGCCCTCCTACCCACAGTGTGGCCTTCTCCACTTGTGTGAACAGAAGTGACATCTTTTATGTATAAAGACTAAAGTGAAGTGTCATGAATCATTTCCTTTTTAATGTTTCCCATCAAGCATTTCCTCTCCCTGTCGAATAGAAATCCACATTATTCTTTCTTAGACTTAAGCCTGAAGTATTTTCTCTTTGCTTGGAGTATTTTTCCATTTTACTTTGCTTCTGCATTGCTTCTTACATCAGGCTCCTTTCATCCATGACTGTATGCCCACACTATTTCTTTGTAACTTGGCCCTGTTCAGTGAAACAGGACACTCAAAAGCCCCAGTGTCTGATAATATCCTGTTTATAATAGGATAGTACCAAGAGCATAATGATAAAAACCTATTGTGAATTATAAAGTTTTATAAAACTTAATAAATGTAGTTTGGTAGGTAAACATTACAACTACCTAGACCAAAATAAAAGTGTGGTTTTTATTTTTTTCTTTATCGACTACATATGCAGTGTAGGACAAAGGCTAGTCCTGGAGGGAGAAGTTCACTAACAAACTCTGATCTTATGTGAGCAAAGCACTTCACTGGCCTGGTCCTCTGTTTCCACATTTTAGAAATATATGGATTTTGAGCTAGGTGATTTCTAATATCTCTTCTGGGTCAAACAGTCTCTTAATATATTAGATGTCTCCTTTAGATTATATTACTTTCATCTTGATTGGTAGGAAATAGACCTCTTAATGTTTTTCTTACATGAAAGCAATTTTAAAGCACTGATTTTTCAGGCTAATCTCATCATAGGGTGCAAATTTTATGGTAGTTCTTGTAATGAGTGAACAATTTGCTCAGAAGAACTTGAGGTGGTGGGAGTTGCATATGTTTATTTTATAAGAGAATATCATATAATATTTTGAAGGAATGAAAGCTATTTGAAAAGATATTTCCCCATTCTGAAATTGCTGTCTGGGTCTTAATAACAAACTTTGCAGCAAATTATTTGGTAACTGTCCACTTGCTACCCACTCTGGGTAATGTTGTGGAACAGGTTCATTCTTTTTAAGGCACTCCTCTGTCTCCAAATCGACCTGCTTCTTGAGTTTGAATAATGGAAGTTTAGATAAACTATTTGAATAGAAAGTAATAGAAAGATAAACTATTTGAATCCATTCAGTTCCAATGTTATGGGTAGCAAGAGTTCAGACAGCAAGAGTTTAGATGTGAGAGAGTATATATTTGGGGAAGCAGATGCCTTAATGAAAACTTCATGAGAATTCAAGTAAGGAGACTTGTATACAAGTCCTTTCTCTGCTGTTTATTACCTTGATGTTCTGGAGCAAAGGAATTGACAAGATAAATGTTAGGAATAACAGTTATAAGTAACAGAAATTTATCTCAGGCTAATCAAATGAAAAATGATTTACTGGAATGTGGAGAGCCGTCTCCCGGGACGGGCATAGCGCATGCGCTGTAAACCTGCTCCAAAGTCCCCCCGCCCATCGAGTGGTGCCAAGATGGCGCCCACATCCTGCTTCCGGCTTCTGATGTATGTAACCACCCGCTGTATTCACCAATCATGCTTGTGTGCGTGGCGTTAGCCCATTGGATACACGCAGGGTTTATAAGAAAGTTCCCGGGCAGAGCTCGGAGAGACAGCCCACAAGGAGCCGCGCCTGACGGCCGCATCGAGGTTGTTCTCCCCCGAGGCGTCTTGCCCCGGGCGGAACCTGTAAAGAGGATGATTGCCTAGTTCCATTAAAAGCCTACATGCTTCACTGCTGCGAGTCCAGAGTGATCACGAGTGCGTCGGGTAAGACATTGTCCGCACCCTCTCTCCCCTTATCTCTCTGGTCCCCATCGCCGGCCGACCGGGGACTCGAGGCGGGGCGGAGAGAGCGCCGGACAAGTGGTGGCCCGTACGGGGACCCTCATTCGCGTTCCCCTCGCCCCGACGGAGACGTGCTCCCGGGATCCGTGGTTTGACCTCCGCGACTGATCACCGCGAGAAGGTAAGCACCCCCTTTTTTCGTGCGAGGACTAGGGCCCGTGGGCGTTCAGGTAGCCCCGGGGACTCGGAAGAGCTCTCCGAGTGATTAAGAGATAGTGCCGACTGCAAGCATGGGGCAGTCTGAAAGTTCACCCCTATTAACCCCCTTAAAGACCCTTTTGAAACAGCGGGGTATCTCAATTAAGAGAAGTTTTCTCCAGCGATTTCTTGATGATGTGGCCACTTTTGCCCCCTGGTTTCCTTGTTCTGGCAGCCTTAATCTGCCCTCTTGGATGAAACTTGGTCGTGATATAGACCGAGCGCGCCAAACGGGTGTCTGTTTGGACCCGATTCTAGTCCTTATATGGGAGACTGTTAAGGGCCATATCGCTCCCTCCACGTCACAGTGGAAAGGCCCTGACCCGGTGCTCGGCTGGGCCGGAGGCTCTGTTTGTGTTTTTCCCCAGGAACCAGGACGTCAACCAGTGTGGGTTCCGGAAAGACTGGTGGGAACCGTGGCATCACCTGGGGAGGCCGGGGAGCAGCTGTCAGAAACGCCAACGAATATACGGCCTGGGCCATTGGACCAAGCCTCCGGCCTTCAGGGACTTGAGAACATTAGGGAATTGAAGCCTGTTAGTTTCGACCTTTCCACACTGGGCGAGACTGTAAAAAATCTGTGGGACCAAGTCACCTCTTGGTTCTCTTGGCCCAATTTGACTAATTGGATTCTCTTGATGGTGGGACCATTGGTGGGATTAGTCATTGTTAAATCTTTGCTAGAACGCCTGTTTCAAGCGCGGCAGTACCGTGTTACCACTATGATGGCTATGTCCTCCACCTTTGATACCCCCAACAGCGACCATTCTGATGGCCATACCCCATCCTGGCCGCCTCGGGCGGGGCACTCGGGAGCGAGGTTTGTAGCTAAGCGCGCAGCTGTGTCCCGGGTATAATGGGCGACGCCAGCAGTCATAATTTTTGTCTCAGGTAGGTCCCTAAGGCAGAGTCATAGTTGTGGCCAGACTTGACTCTAGCCAATGCATAGGGACGCCTAGTGACGCCTCCGACTCTGGTTAATGCTATCCCTGCCCCCGCCTTTGTCCCCCAGTTGCAAGGCAAAGCACTGCAGGGAGAGTCATGTTGTTTCCAGCTCACGGACTCTCCTGTCTCCATATGAGGTGAGCATTCTGGTCGGTGCTAGAGGCTCCGCCGCTAAATGGCTGAGACCTAGTCCAGACTCCCCAAAGCACCGGAACAAATTGTGAGCCATCTGGGTTCACGGGAGCACACTCATCACTGGGGACACTGGGTCGATATAAATAATAAAGGGGGAGATGTGGAGAGCCGTCTCCCGGGACGGGCATAGCGCATGCGCTGTAAACCTGCTCCAAAGTCCCCCCGCCCATCGAGTGGTGCCAAGATGGCGCCCACATCCTGCTTCCGGCTTCTGATGTATGTAACCACCCGCTGTATTCACCAATCATGCTTGTGTGCGTGGCGTTAGCCCATTGGATACACGCAGGGTTTATAAGAAAGTTCCCGGGCAGAGCTCGGAGAGACAGCCCACAAGGAGCCGCGCCTGACGGCCGCATCGAGGTTGTTCTCCCCCGAGGCGTCTTGCCCCGGGCGGAACCTGTAAAGAGGATGATTGCCTAGTTCCATTAAAAGCCTACATGCTTCACTGCTGCGAGTCCAGAGTGATCACGAGTGCGTCGGGTAAGACATTGTCCGCACCCTCTCTCCCCTTATCTCTCTGGTCCCCATCGCCGGCCGACCGGGGACTCGAGGCGGGGCGGAGAGAGCGCCGGACACTGGAAAAATTTATAGAATGCTAGGGTACTGAGGATAAGAATGGACTGGAAACAAAGTCTGTTCTAAAGGGCCTCATTTGCTCAAGATTCATTGTCCTTGAAGGGAGAATTTGCCAGAATTATGTCATACCTGGGTTCCAGGGTTACTGCTCCAAGAAGAGGAAAGATCTTGCCCTTTTGGCATCTTCATTGTCAGCTGATTGCTCCCCCTAAGATGTACAAAATGGGAGAAAGAGAATTCTTCAATAGGAAATTGAGGTGTCACTAGGGAGGGCACAGAATCCTGGACAGCTAAAAAGTGATTAATGTCCATTGCACAGCATACTAACAAACAAATTATTCAATCTCTATGAACTTTTAGTCTCTTTATCTTTAAATTTATGTATTCAGAATAATGATCACAGAATCCTGTTTTTAGCTCTAGAGTTCTATGGGATTCTACTGTGGTTCTAACAAATTTTAAACATTTACTATTGTTTATACCCACTGTGCTGGTTTGGAGCTGTTATGTACCCCAGAAAAAGGCCATGTTCATCTAATGCATTCTTATAGGTGCAGATCTTTTGTGGGTGGGACTTTTTGCTTAGGTTGTTTCAACTGAGATGTGACCCACCCAATTCAAGGTGGGTCTTAATCCTTTACTGGAATCCTTCATGAAAGGATAAGGGACAGAAAAAAGCCAGAGAGCTTAGAGAGAGAGAAATATCCACAGAAGCCAGAAGAGCCACTGAATCCGGAACCTGAAAGCAGTGAAACCAGGGAGAGAAGAACCAGCAGATGCCTGCCATGTGCCTTCCCATGTGACAGAGGTGTCCCAGATGCCAGCTGCCTTTCTTCAGAAAAAGTATCCTCTTGTTGATGTCTTAATTTGGACATTTTCATGGCCTTAGAATTGTAAAATTGTAAGCTAATAACCCCCTTTTGTAAAAGCCAACTCATTTCTGGTATATTGTATTTTGGTAGCTTTAGCAAACCGAAATAACAGTTAAGATATTTTGTAGGGAAAAAGGTATAATATCAATTATTGAATGAATAATTGTAATTTATTTTCCAAAAATTTTTTTAAAAAGAGGAGAGTTCTTTCATTGTTTAAGTACAGTGTTATATGATCATCATATTAGATAGGAGGATTTCCCAAAAGATGTGTCATTATCCTAGATTTAAAGAGTCTAACAAGAAAATGATTCAGACGTAAGATTTTGTCCTTACCTCTTAATAGTGGTCTCAGGAAGAAATCAGCATAGCACATAAGTTAAGCACGTGGACTTTACACTACACTGTGATTGATTCATCCTTCTTTGAGGCTTACTGTCTGTGTGACCTTGGGCCAGCTCCTTAACTTTTCCCTATGGGAAAAGTTTCCTTATGAGAAAAACAGAGATAAAGTAGGCATACCTACCTATGGGGGATGTTATGAGTATTACATAAATTAGTGTTTGTAAGCCCTATATAAATGTAAATTTAAAATAAACATCAATATGATTCTCCTAAATGCAGATGCTCATAAATTCACATAAATGACCTTATGTCTGATAATTGTTTCTTTCTTCATTTCACTGAATGTCTCATATAAAGTTCTGGGCTTAGTATATACTAAATAAATTCAGATGAAGTCAATGAGTGAGTATTTAAGTGAAAAAAAAATGGATTTCTAAATTTGCTTTACTGTGTTGCATTTCCATTGTAATTTATTGGGATAGTAGTGCATAATGTGTTGTAAATATCATGTAATTTTTAAAGCTAATGGTACTATATTAATGGTATTTAACATGTAGTGCTAATTTTCTCTTAAATGGCTATTTGATGAAAAACATGAAGAATTTAAATTGGCTACTAGCTAGTGAAAGAATAGAGATCCTGCCAGAATATATGCATTTAGTTTTTCCCTGTTCTCTCAAAAAGTTAATCCATAATTTATAGCCCCCAGATAGGAAAACAATATTGAAGCCTTAATGTAGCACTATTGAATCAAATCCCACTTAAGAGATAAGATGTTAAAATAATTTCATTACAAAATGACCCCACCCATCAGATGGTTGCAGGAATCTAAGACTTCACCAACTTTTTGTTTACTCATTTCTTTTTTTAACTTCTTCCCTTTAGTTATTTACCTATCTCCAATTATTACCTATTCTACCTACAGTCATTTTAGTTCTGGAAATGCATTTACTCCTGTAAAAAAATTAGGCCATATAATACATGGTTGATTTCCTTTTATGTGAGCTTTACAAATAGCATGTGACAGGATTAGCCATCCAGCAACCCAAAATTGAAGGATATAGTTTAATCATATCTGTGTTAATGAGACTGGCAGAATTTTTTGGCCACTTTTCTGATAAACCAGTCACAAAAATTATTGAAGTCCTTTTTTGTATAAAGGGAGGCAAGGACAGTTTCTTAAACTAATAGCTCCAATTTGAGAGATACAGGGCTTTAATCACTGTTTTTAAAATGTTTGAAATTATGTTTTAAGTCATTGAACAAATAGTCATCACATTGATTTGAACTATGAATTCTTGTATTTAAAATAGAAATCTGCAATCTAGGTTTCAGAATTTTTCAAATTTTTTACTGCTTGCAATGAATTGGAAACATTCATTGTACATGAGCCTTATTATTGTGAGAATTTTACCTTCTAAGAGAGTAAGGAGGAGAATTTTTTTCCATCATGCTGGAGTATATTGATGATAATATCATAGCTAGAGTGAATAGTAGTTGTAAATGTCAATATTATTGAATCCTGATCTGCTTGCTAAAAATGTAGATTTCTGGGTGCTACCTCCAGATATTGCTTGGTAGATTTTAATAACCATATCTAGGATATTCTAATACAGAAGCTTAAGGGCCACATTGGAGAATACTGCCAGTATATAAAGGATACCCCATCAGACATTTTTCTTGATTTTTTTCAACCCCACCACTAGACTGACCCTACAAGAGATGCCAAATAGAGTTCTGCAGATTGAAAGGAAAGATAGACAATAAGTCAAAGCAGCGTGAAGAAATAAATAAATATCTTTGGAAAGACTAATGACACTGGTAAATATAAATGCCAGTGCATTTTTATTTATGGTTTGTAATTCCCCTTTCTACTTTGTGCAGATCTAAAAGACAAATGCATATAAAGTAATGATAAATCAGTTATTTGAACTCATAATGTATAAACTTATAATTTGTGAGAAGAACTACATAAAACTGGGGGAAAAGGTGGTATAAGAACATAGTTTGTGTATACTGTTGAAGTTTAGTTGGTATCAAAGCAAATGAGATTGATACAGATTTAGGATGTTAAATTTAAGCCCCATGGTAGTTACAAAGGAAATTTGGGGAATATGCAAACTCAGAGACAGAGATTGCAGGTTGCCAGGGGCAGGAGGCAGGGGGAATGGGGAGTTAATGCATAATGGGTGGGGGGTTTCTGTTTGGGGACAGGGGAAGATTTTAGTAATGGAAGTTGGTGAGGGTTTGCAACATAGTGAATGTGATTAATCCCACTGAATGGCATGTTTGGGTGTGATTAAGATGGGAATGTTATATTGTATATATGTTCCCACAATTAGTAAAAAGAAGAATGAACAACTAAAGAGACAATGATAATTAAACGAAATGCATAATTCTGGATGGGGCCTAGTAAGAAAGGAAAGAAGGCTCAAAAGGACATTCTGGGACATATGAAATCATTGGAATGTAGACTGTAATCTTTATATCAACATTAAATTTCTTGAACTTGGTAAGTATGCTTAAGGTGGATACATAAGTGAATATTCTTATTCTTAGTTAACATATACATGACAGTATTAAGTGTCTAAGGAGCATGAGGTCTACAACCTATACTCAAGGGTTCAGAAAATGGAGTGATAGATAGATGGATAGATGAATTGATAAACTGATGGATAGAAAGAATGATACAGAAAATGTGGCAGAATGTTAATACTGCTAGATCTGTGTGTCTGGGGGGATAGGGATATGTTGGAGTTCTCTGTATGGAGTTTGTATTATTTCTGTAAGGTATGTTTGAAAGTATTTGAAAAGAAAAAGTTTAAAATTAATTTTTTTTGTAGGAAGAGCATTCTAAATTCATACAGACCTATGTTTGAATCCTGACCCCCTTCTCTTTCTAGTACATTTACTTAGTATCTATGAATGGGGTTTTACCTCATGAGATTATCTTAAGGATATGATAAGTTAATGAGCTTAAAGTGGCAGACTGAGTCCCACTAAATCAGGATTCTCTTCTCTAGATGGGTAGAGGTAGAAAGTGCAAGGCTTCCTCTAATGCAGACTTATTTATATTGTGTGGAATCACCTGTGGTAATAAAGACACAGCAGTGATTTTGATGCCCTGGATTTAGCATAAACAGGATAGGTGGCTTCATTCTCTACATAGCCATGGGCCCTTTTGATATGCTCATATTGTAATTCTTTTAAAAATTACATCATTCAAAAATGATTTTCACTTTAGAATTTATTTAGACTTCACCTTTTTCTAAAAAGGCAATTTCAGCAACATCCAACAAAATTCACCGTGATAATGATAATAAAAATAGAGGTAGAAATCACAACAGAATAATATGACAAATGGACAAAATGCTAAATGCTGAAGAATTTAGACCCCCATCTCTGTTTCCAAGTTCCTTTTAGCCAGAGAGGTAATATAGTAAAACCAAGTTCTAGGTATACTGTTATCAGAAGGGAAGATGCTTGTGGAAATGGGAAAATATTTTACATGAGCCCTCCAAGACAGATATCGGATGATATAATGGGCAACATCATCAATGATAAACTCATGACAAATATAGAAGCAAATTTCATTTGGCTATTTAGTTTAGATTTTAGTAATATCTGAAGACACAATAAGTGTTCATAATTTAGAAAAGTTTTTCTAAAAAGCACTTAGATAATGTGATCCAGGCATGTATCTTCCTGATGGTCATGTTGGATCCAAAATAAGTCAGTACATTCCCTGAATATTACTTACCTGAGTTTCGCATTCTAGAATATCATTTCCATCAGCTGATATTTTAAGAGTGGTTACCTTGATGTGGATTAGTAATGTCAGTGTTATATAGTGTTGATTGAGTGTAGAGTCAGATTCTATGGAGACTAGCTGAACATGTAATAAGACTGATATGTTAGGAAAGTTGAGCAATGCATCCATTGTTCTCTTTTATTAAATATCTCCAACAGACTCCCAAAATTATGGTACCTAATTAAAATGTTTATACATTTCTTTTTTGTATTCCCCTCTCTTAACCTTATATGTTATTTTGAAAAAAGAAATCTTTGAGTGGCTCTCTTTCCATTTCTCCGAGAAACTCTTCCTGAAGTCTCTTTCTTCTGACCCTGAGGGCTCATCCATGTCCTGCTTCATCAAAAGAGGCCCATATTTGTAAATTCGTGAACTGCTTCCACCTCTAACTACCAGCTTATCCACTTCTCAACTCTCCTTCTCCCCTTCCTTCTATTCATAAATGATGTAGTATGCTTCTCTCTTTCTCTCTCTCTTTTTTTAACCCCAGGTCAAGGCAGGTCAGCTTCATGTGGACCTGACCGCCATCTCTTACTAGACTGTGAGCTCCTTGAGGCCAGTTGAATGCTAACCTCCTAGTATTCTCTAGCGGATGTGTAGGTGGTCTGCTCATATCCCTGGGCCTTACCATTTTAGTGCCCTAAATCTTGTATCACTTTGCCTGGGCTTTCTCTAGTAGCAAGTGCTGCTCTATTCTCATGCACCAGAAGCTCTAGATCCCAGTGAATTAATGACCCCTTTCCTCCACCCCTGGTACAGCCCTTAATGGATGACTTATGAAAGTTAGTATAGAAATATTCTAGCCCTCTTGCCCTTCCGGTGGGATAACTCGGAGACATATCCTCTACATTGGCTCCTAGCATTCACCAGCATGATTAAATTTTAGTGAAAAAGAATAGTAACTGGCTTGATAATGCCCCCTTCATTGGCTGCCTTCCCTTCCCTGTCTCACTCCCCCAGTCTCCTACACATTTGCTTCTGGAGACCACGTCCCCAAAAGGACAACATGCAACCAAATCCTCGTCTCAAGGTTGGTTTCTGGGGGAATCTGAACCAAAATATGCTCCCTGTACCTAATTCTGAGCCTACCACATAGTCAGAAATTCATAAGCATTTGTTGAATAAATTAATGCTAAATGAGAATGATTAACAAACCATGAGACTTAGTGTATTACAGAATTGATACAAATTTTGCTTGTCTTTCAAGGTTTGAAATGATCAAACCATTACTTTTACCATATTTTTGCAATAATCACAATTCAGAATCATGTATGTGTTGCACTAAACTTAGATTATCATTGCTATAAATTATTTTTCATGTTGATATTTTTCTACCTTGTAAAAGGTTCTGAGAAGAACAAAGCATGTGCAGGAACCATTCACAATTAGCACAAATTTAAGATAGTAATGCCAGCTCTAGCTTCAAAACAGATCATGGTGACAATTGCAAGCTTCACTGTTGATCTGGAAAAATATCTTTGCTATGCCTTTTTTTTTTTTTTTTTTTTTTTTTAAATCATCATTTTATTGAGATATATTCACATACCACGCAGTCATACAAAACAAATTGTACTTTCGATTGTTTACAGTACCATTACATAGTTGTACATTCATCACCTAAATCAATCCCTGACACCTTCATTAGCACACACACAAAAATAACAAGAATAATAATTAGAGTGAAAAAGAGCAATTGAAGTAAAAAAGAACACTGGGTACCTTTGTCTGTTTGTTTTCCTTCCCCTACTTTTCTACACATCCATCCATAAACTAGACAAAGTGGTGTTTGGTCCTTATGGCTTTCCCAATCCCATTGTCACCCCTCATAAGCTACATTTTTATACAACTGTCTTCGAGATTCATGGGTTCTGGGTTGTAGTTTGATAGTTTCAGGTATCCACCACCAGCTACCCCAATTCTTTAGAACCTAAAAAGGGTTGTCTAAAGTGTGCATAAGAGTGCCCACCAGAGTGACCTCTCGGCTCCTTTTGGAATCTCTCTGCCACTGAAGCTTATTTCATTTCCTTTCACATCCCCCCTTTTGGTCAAGAAGATGTTCTCCGTCCCACGGTGCCAGGTCTACATTCCTCCCTGGGAGTCATATTCCACGTTGCCAGGGAGATTCACTTCCCTGGGTGTCTGATCCCACGTAGGGGGGAGGGCAGTGATTTCACCTTTCAAGTTGGCTTAGCCAGAGAGAGAGGGCCACATCTGAGCAACAAAGAGGCATTCAGGAGGAGACTCTTAGGCACAAATACAGGGAGGCCTAGCCTCTCCTTTGCAGCAACCATCTTCCCAAGGGTAAAACTTATGGTAGAGGGCTCAACCCATCAAACCACCAGTCCCCTATGTCTGTGGTCATGTTAGCAACCATGGAGGTGGGGTAGGCGAATACCCCTGCATTCTCCACAGGCTCCTCAAGGGGGCACTACATCTTTTTTTTTTTTTTTTTTTCCCCTTGTTTGTCTTTTTTCTTTTTTTTTTTAACTTTCCCTTCTTTTTCAAATCACCTGTATGAAAAAAAAAGTTAAAAAGAAAACAAACATACAATAAAAGAGCATTTCAAAGAGACCATAGCAAGGGAGTAAGAAAAAGACAACTAACCTAAGATAACTGCTTAACTTCCAACATGTTCCTACTTTACCCCAAGAAAGTTACATAATATAGCAACATTTCAGTGAACTTGTTCCTACTACAACCATCAGAAATTAACAGACCATAGTCATTTCTGGGCATCCCCAGAACGTTAAATAGCTTATCTGTTCTTCCTGGATTATTGTTCCCCCTTCCTTAATTGCTCTCTACTGCTAGTTCCCCTACATTCTACATTATAAACCATTTGTTTTACATTTTTCAAAGTTCACATTAGTGGTAGCATATAATATTTCTCTTTTTGTGCCTGGCTTATTTCGCTCAGCATTATGTCTTCAAGGTTCATCCATGTTGTCATATGTTTCACCAGATCGTTCCTTCTTACTGCCGCGTAGTATTCCATCGTGTGTATATACCACATTTTATTTATCCACTCATCTGTTGAAGGACAGTTGGGTTGTTTCCATCTCTTGGCAATTGTGAATAATGCTGCTATGAACATTGGCGTGCAGATATCTGTTCGTGTCACTGCTTTCCGATCTTCCGGGTATATACCGAGGAGTGCAATCGCTGGATCGAATGGTAGCTCTATATCTAGTTTTCTAAGGAACTGCCAGACTGACTTCCAGAGTGGCTGAACCATTATACAGTCCCACCAACAATGAATAAGAGTTCCAATTTCTCCACATCCCCTCCAGCATTTGTAGTTTCCTGTTTGTTTAATGGCAGCCATTCTAACCGGTGTTAGATGGTATCTCATTGTGGTCTTAATTTGCATCTCTCTAATAGCTAGTGAAGCTGAACATTTTTTCATGTGTTTCTTGGTCATTTGTATTTCCTCTTCAGAGAACTGTCTTTTCATATCTTTTGCCCATTTTATAATTGGGCTGTCTGTACTATTGTCATTGAGTTGTAGGATTTCTTTGTATATGCAAGATATCAGTCTTTTGTCAGATACATGGTTTCCAAAAATTTTTTCCCATTGAGTTGGCTGCCTCTTTACCTTTTTGAGAAATTCCTTTGAGGTGCAGAAACTTCTAAGCTTGAGGAGTTCCCATTTATCTATTTTCTCTTTTGTTGCTTGTGCTTTGGGTGTAAAGTCTAGGAAGTGGCCTCCTAATACAAGGTCTTGAAGATGTTTTCCTACATTATCTTCTAGGAGTTTTATGGTACTTTCTTTTATATTGAGATCTTTGGTCCATTTTGAGTTAATTTTTGTGTAGGGGGTGAGGTAGGGGTCCTCTTTCATTCTTTTGGATATGGATATCCAACTCTCCCAGCCCCATTTGTTGAAAAGACCATTATGGCTCAGTTCGGTGACTTTGGGGGCCTTATCAAAGATCAGTCGGCCATAGATCTGAGGGTCTATCTCTGAATTCTCAATTCGATTCCATTGATCTATATGTCTATCTTTGTGCCAGTACCATGCTGTCTTGGCAACTGTGGCTTTATAATAAGCTTCAAAGTCAGGGAGTGTAAGTCCTCCCACTTCGTTTTTCTTTTTTAGAGTGTCTTTAGCAATTCGAGGCATCTTCCCTTTCCAAATAAATTTGATAACTAGCTTTTCCAAGTCTGCAAAGTAGGTTGTTGGAATTTTGATTGGGATTGCATTGAATCTGTAGATGAGTTTGGGTAGAATTGACATCTTAATGACATTTAGCCTTCCTATCCATGAACATGGAATATTTTTCCATCTTTTAAGGTCCCCTTCTATTTCTTTTAGTAGAGTTATGTAGTTTTCTTTGTATAGGTCTTTTACATCTTTGGTTAAGTTGATTCCTAGGTACTTGATTTTTTTAGTTGCTATTGAAAATGGTATCTTTTTCTTGAGTGTCTCTTCAGTTTGTTCATTTCTAGCATATAGAAACATTACTGACTTATGTGCATTAATCTTGTATCCCGCTACTTTGCTAAATTTGTTTATTAGCTCTAGTAGGTGTATCGTTGATTTCTCAGGGTTTTCTAGATATAAGATCATATCATCTGCAAACAATGACAGTTTTACTTCTTCTTTTCCAATTTGGATGCCTTTTATTTCTTTGTCTTGCCGGATTGCCCTGGCTAGCACTTCCAGCACAATGTTGAATAACAGTGGTGACAGCGGGCATCCTTGTCTTGTTCCTGATCTTAGAGGGAAGGCTTTCAGTCTCTCACCATTGAGTACTATGCTGGCTGTGGGTTTTTCATATATGCTCTTTATCATGTTGAGGAAGTTTCCTTCAATTCCTACCTTTTGAAGTGTTTTTATCAAAAAGGGATGTTGGATTTTGTCAAATGCTTTTTCAGCATCTATTGAGATGATCAATTGATTTTTCCCTTTCGAGTTTTTAATGTGTTGTAATACATTGATTGTTTTTCTGATGTTGAACCATCCTTGCATGCCTGGAATGAACCCCACTTGGTCATGGTGTATGATTTTTTTAATGTGTCTTTGGATTCGATTTGCAAGTATTTTGTTGAGGATTTTTGCATCTATATTCATTAGGGAGATTGGCCGGTAGTTTTCCTTTTTTGTAGCATCTTTGCCTGGTTTTGGTATTAGATTGATGTTAGCTTCATAAAATGAGTTAGGTAGTGTTCCATTTTTTTCAATGTTTTGAAAGAGTTTGAGTAAGATTGGTGTCAGTTCTTTCTGGAAAGTTTGGTAGAATTCCCCTGTGAAGCCATCTGGCCCTGGGCATTTATTTGTGGGAAGATTTTTGATGACTGATTGGATCTCTTTGCTTGTGATGGGTTGGTTGAGGTCTTCTATTTCTTCTCTGGTCAGTCTAGGTTGTTCATATGTTTCCAGGAAATTGTCCATTTCTTCTACATTATCCAGTTTGTTGCCATACAGTTGTTCATAATATCCTCTTATAATTTTTTTAATTTCTTCAGGATCTGCAGTTATGACACCTTTTTCATTCATTATTTTGTTTATATGGGTCTTCTCTCTTTTTGATTTTGTCAGTCTAGCTAGGGGCTTGTCAATCTTGTTGATCTTCTCAAAGAACCAACTTTTGGTGATATTTATCCTTTCTATTGTTTTTTTGTTCTCTATGTCATTTATTTCTGCTTTAATCCTTGTTATTTCTTTTCTTCTACTTGGTTTAGGATTGGTTTGCTGTTCATTTTCTAGCTTCTTCAGTTGATCCATTAGTTCTTTGATTTTGGCTCTTTCTTCCTTTTTAATATATGCGTTTAGTGCTATAAATTTCCCCCTTAGCACTGCTTTTGCTGCATCCCATAGGTTTTGGTATGTTGTGTTCTCATTTTCATTCGTCTCTATATATTTAGCAATTTCTCTTGCTATTTCTTCTTTAACCCACTGATTGTTTAGGAGTGTGTTGTTTAACCTCCAGGTATTTGTGAATTTTCTAAGTCTCTGATGGTTATTGACTTCTAATTGTATTCCATTGTGGTCAGAGAATGTGCTTTGAATAATTTCAATCTTTTTAAATTTATTGAGGCTTGTTTTATGTCCCAGCATATGATCTATTCTGGAGAAAGTTCCGTGAGCACTAGAAAAGTATGTGTATCCTGGTGATTTGGGATGTAATGTCCTGTAGATGTCTGTTAAATCTAATTCATTTATCAGATTGTTTAGGTTTTCAATTTCCTTATTGGTCTTCTGTCTGGTTGATCTATCTATAGGAGAGAGTGATGTGTTGAAGTCTCCCACAATTATTGTGGAAACATCAATTGCTTCCTTTAGTTTTGCCAATGTTTCTCTCATGTATTTTGTGGCACCTTGATTGGGTGCATAGACATTTACGATTGTTATTTCTTCTTGCTGAATTGCCCCTTTTATTAGTATGTAGTGGCCTTCTTTGTCTCTCAAAACATCCCTGCATTTGAAGTCTATTTTATCTGAGATTAATATTGCTACACCTGCTTTCTTTTGGCTGTAGCTTGCATGAAATATTTTTTTCCATCCTTTCACTTTCAATTTCTTTGTGTCCCTGTGTCTAAGATGAGTCTCTTGTATGCAACATATTGATGGTTCATTTTTTTTGATCCATTCTGCGAATCTATATCTTTTAATTGGGGAGTTTAATCCATTTACATTCAACGTTAAAACCGTGAAGGCATTTCTTGAATCGGCCATCTTATCCTTTGGGTTATGTTTGCCATATTTTTCCCTCTCTCTATTAATATCCTTTATTGTACCCATACCGAATCTCTTTAGTACTGAACCTTTCTCCAAGTCTCTCTGTCCTGTCTTTGTTTCTCTGTCTGTAGGGCTCCCTTTAGTATCTCCAGTAGGGCAGGTCTCTTGTTAGCAAATTCTCTCAGCATTTCTTTGTCTGTGAAAAATTTAAGCTCTCCCTCAAATTTGAAGGAGAGCTTTGCTGGATAAAGTATTCTTGGCTGGAAATTCCTCTCTCTCAGAATTTTAAATATATCGTGCCATTGCCTTCTCGCCTCCATGGTGGCTGCTGAGTAGTCACTACTTAGTCTTATGCTGTTTCCTTTGTATGTGGTGAATTGCTTTTCTCTTGCTGCTTTCAGAACTTGCTCCTTCTCTTCTATGTTTGGCAGTGTGATCAGTATATGTCTCGGAGTGGGTTTTTTTGGATTTATTCTATTTGGAGTTCGCTGAGCATTTATGATTTGTGTATTTATGTTGTTTAGAAGATTTGGGAAGTTTTCCCCAACAATTTCTTTGAATACTCTTCCTAGACCTTTACCCTTTTCTTCCCCTTCTGGGACACCAATGAGTCTTATATTCGGACGCTTCATATTATCTATCATATCCCTGAGGTCCATTTCGAGTTTTTCAATTTTTTTCCCCATTCTTTCTTTTATGCTTTCATTTTCCATTCTGTCATCTTCCAGGTCACTGATTCGTTGTTCAACTTCCTCTAGTCTTGTACTATGAGTGTCCAGAATCTTTTTAATTTGGTCAACAGTTTCTTTAATTTCCATAAGATCATCCATTTTTTTATTTAGTCTTGCAATGTCTTCTTTATGCTCTTCTAGGGTCTTCTTGATTTCCTTCATATCCCGTACTAGGGTCTCATTGTTCATCTTTAGTTCTTTGAGTAGCTGCTCTAGGTGTGTCTCTTCTGGTCTTTTGATTTGGGTGCTTGGGCTTGGGTTATCCATATCGTCTGGTTTTTTCATATGCTTTATAATTTTCTGTTGTTTTTGGCCTCGTGGCATTTGCTGTCCTTGATAGGGTTCTTTTAGGGTTTGTAGACCAGTTGAAGTCCTTATCTCTAATTTATCAGATCTACAGCTTCGTGGAGTACACTTTCTCTAACTAACCAGCAGGTGGCGTCCACGAGCCACCTGTTCTCCACAAGCCAGATCTCCCCTGCTTAGCCTTTTTGGTGAGTGGGGGAGTGAGTCTTGTGGGGCCCAATTGGTGTCCCAAGCTTGCGTGTGTAGTTGGTGTTGCCTGCCCTGTATGTGGGGCGTGTTTCTGGGCAGTCGGGGAGGGGGGGTGGCCCTAACAATCAAATCTCCCTGATGATCCTAGAGTTTTAAAGCTACTGCAATAGTCTAATCCTTCAGTTCAGTCCTGCCACAGTTTGTCTCTGCCACTGACCCACAAGTCTTTGGTATTGGCGTATGGCTCCTGAGACTTGCAAGTGGGCCCCTCTTCCAGGCTGTGCACCCCGGGTCCTCTGTTGAGGGATGACTGTGCTATGTCACAGGTGAGTGCCGTCCCCCCAGGGCAGTTCTGGGCTGCTGGGCTGTGTTGGGAGGCTCCCAGTCTGCTCAAATGATGGCTGAATGGGGCTCTGTTAATTCACACTGCTCCCCCTTCCCAGCTCTGGGACATTCAGCTGAGGTTGCAGGGAAGGCTAATGTCCACGCCCAGTTTTGTGGTGTGTGCCTGTTATTTGAAGCACTTCCGTCACACTGGGTTGTCTGGGGCAGCTCTGGGCTATGGGGCTGGCGATGGGCAGGAGTGTTTCCTGTCCACCAGGATGGTGGCTGTGAGCGGACACCCCCCTTTTCTTGGGAAGTTGTGTTGTTTAGTGAATTTTCTCAGCCACTGGATTATTGCCTTTTGTCTCAGAGCTCTCTTAGTTCTGCTCTTGACTTGACGTGCCCAAATTTCAATTCTTTGAAGCTTTCTGTATTGAGCTTCTTAGAGTAATTGTTTTAGAAAAAGCAAAAAGGATTTAAAAAAAAAAAAAAAAAAAAAAAAACGGCCCACCTCAGAGATCTAATGGGTTATTGAAATGCTAATAGACAAAGCAACCAGGGCCATTAAGGAAAGGTGCCCTGGGCAGAGAGATCAGCCTTGCTTCGGGATTTGCATATGCGCCTCAAGGCCTGATCTCCGCCCTTCCCCTTTCTGTGTTCACCAGAACTCCAAAAATCCTCTGCTTTTACTTTGGAGCTTCTCGTGTTGTTTTCCTTCTATGCCCGTCTCCTCTCTGCTGGGCTGGCTGCTCTCAGAGTCTCTGGTGTCTGGCCTCAGTCTATCTATGGTTGGAGTTTGAATCAGTAGAATGAGTTTCCGATGAGAGCAGCCACTGCAATTCTCCCTTCTCCTTCCTGGAGCTGACAGCCCCTCCTCCCCCGGGACTGAGCCTGGCAGGGAGGGGCGCGGGTCCCCTGGCCGCAAAAACTTACAGATTTCGCTGATCTCAGCAGTTCCACGTTTTCATGAGTGTTGTATGAAGTATGCCCAAAGACAGATTGCTCTGTGGTGTCCAGTCCACGCAGTTCCTGGCTTTTTACCTACTTTCCTGGAGGAGTAACTAAAACATACAGCTCACCAGTCTGCCATCTTGCCCCGCCTTTTTTGCTATGCCTTTTTAAATAAAAAATAAAACCTTGTCACACATGTCACAAATAGTTAAAACAAAATCTATGCTGGACAAAGACCTCACTATAACCCCTTATTATTTCTTGGGTATCTTGGCCCATTATGCCTTTAAAGTCTTTCTGATCACTGCTTGTCTCTCCTGATTTCTTAATAATTGTGAAGCAAGTTAGGTACCATGTCACACCTTAGCATTTGAAGGTGGCTTTTCTCTCTGTCCCCCACGGTCCACCAGAGGGAGCAGTGAGTCACTCAGAAAAGCCTCAGCCACCTACACAACCTGAATATTGGACTGTGAGAAAGTCAGTGCTTAAATTTCAGCATAATGTTATCACTGATGGAAACTGAGAGCAGAGACTAAAACAAAAGTGCTGGTGAAAATGAAGGAGACTGATATTTATGTGGTAGAATTTGAGAGATTGAGTCAAACACATCCCAGTCCCAAATCTCTATCATTCTCAATTCTTTTTATTGATGCATTAAAGATTCCCCTAAAAGAAGGAAATAGTTTTCAGAAAAAGAGAAAGATACTAGAAGGCATGACAGCTCATAGACACCTTAATATAAATTAGTCAGTAAGAAGCAGTGACTGTGATGGCTAAAAAGCATGAACTTTGGCTCAGTTCCTGCCACTTCCACATATTAGCTCTGTATTTTATTCAAGAAATGTAACACTTTCAACACTTGGATTCCTCATCTTAAAAATGGGAATAATAATATGCACTTTATAGTACTGTCCTGAATATTCAATGAGATAATACCTTGCATAAACAGGCCAATAATATCTCAATAAATGTTAGTCCTTCTTATTAGATTGATTAAAGTTACCATGGCCTCGAGAAAAAGAAACAGGTTTAATGTGAGAAAAGGGGAAAATTACAGAGGAAGGGAATTCTAGAGGAAATTATAGAGAGGTCATGAATATTGGGGTATTGGATTTTGGAGGCTGCCCAGTGGACAGTATTAGGCATCTGAGAACTGAGGGACGAAGGTAGGAGAGGCAACTAAAAGAAGCAGGGAGGTGATATTTAAGTCAGGCAGTGCCTCATTTATATGTCTAACTGCCCTGATTCTGCCAGGAAATTCTTCTTTTACTAGAACCAAAGGGTTCAAGAAAAGGAGTAACATAGCATGTCTGACTCCTCTTCAAGACAATTTTTTCTACAGAATGTACAAAGCATAAAAATGTTGGCAAAGACACAAGAATGTTGGCATTCAAAGCCCCTGGAAGTAGCAGTAAGCTGAGCTTCCTTTTTTGCATAGCAATTGCACATAATCTCTCTTTGGGCCAGCCCTTGGGACATATTTGTCCCCCTGCTTCTACCTCAGGAATCATCTTTGTGTCCAATATCCTTGTCCAATTTTTAGGAACATCATCTCTTCTGTTTCTGGTTTTCTGGATGTGTACCAAATTATGTGAGACCAGACATGACCTATGCTAAAAGTATTAGCATGTTCTGCAATCTGATCCTTTCCCTTTTCCCCATTTCCCTTGAATTTCTTATTCCTCCCTTGAAAATCAGCTGTATTACATTCTATAGTCCACTGCATTCACCTGTATTTTTCCCCTCAATTTCATGCATGTAAATTGAAGGGATGTTGCTGTGGCAACCTTCTGCGAGGAAGCTTTTGAGCTGTTCTATTACTATACATTAAGGTAGAATATAGCAGAGGGAATTATTTTTAAAATAGAAAGAAATTTAACCAAATTTATATCTAAAAATTAAGAAGCACCAGGCTCCAAGTGTGAAGATATTCTGTAATTGAGTTCATCATTTGTAAATTTTATTAGTGGCATTACTCTTTGTATCCATTTTTACCTTGGATTTGGAAAACCATTTCCTTTTTTTTCTTTTTCCTTTTTACTCTAGAGAGCACTGCAAATTGCCGTCTGGTACAATTTTTCTCAAGTGTTTTTCTCAGTATGTACCATAATAAGTGGTTCTTACTTTATTCTCTCTGGTTTTCAGTAAATATTAGCTCATACTTTTCCTTTACCTTCTGTTAAATTACTCTTTGTGAAACAAAACTTTTCATGTATAGAAGGTGAATTTGGTCCTCTGTTAAAGGACTCTGTCAAATTCCAGATTGTCATGAGCCCAGTGCATTATGGAAAGCTGTGATTTTAAATGTAATATGCAGGTGGATATCAAGAAATAAGAATAGTAGTAAAATCTGTCCTTCTGTCTTGTTCTCTTTTCCTTTGCTTCTATAGCTTCTACCCATGAATAAGTAGGCACTGTATTCTCTTTTTCTTCCATCAGCTATGTGCATGCATGCACATACACATACACATACAAACTCCTCATCTAAAGAATTGTGTAGTGCACTAAATAACTTACACACTTCTGTGGTGAACCATCCAAGGGAAAATTAGAAGCACCTCTTCCTCATGGTTTCTTTTCTATGATTCTCTTTCACCCCTCATAATCCACATATTTCGAGTCTGTGTCTTTTGATTCTCATTATTTTTAGGCACATTAAACTAAGGACTCTTGCTCATTTTTATATTCCCCAGCTCAGTGTCTGAAACATTAAAGCCATCTAACAATTGATTTGTTGAATAACATGATGAAAGGCATGCAGATAACTATATATGCCCACAATAAGTATATAATTCTTGAGAATCATAATCGTATTATATACATAGGAATTAATAATGTGCAATGCAATGTATACCCTGCATATCAGTAGCATCAAGTATGTGAAATTTAGTTCAATTCATCTTAATACTTGTTTCCAAGTTTTGAGTTGATTAATTGGACATCTTAATATCTTAAATCATTTGTTTTTATACCAATTGCTTATTCATTAGCATTTGTACTTGGATGCTTGCCAATACTGAAGTATGTTAAACCAGTTTGGATCTTCAGGGAAAATACCATGAATTTTAAGGAGTAAGACCATTAACCTATCTATTCTGTATAAAATAATTTTTAATCTCCAAAGAAGTAAGCCCATTAATTTTATTGTTAAAATTTTTATAGTAGTATGATTAAAGTTGTTAGAACTTGACTTTTTCAATTAATTAAATTTAATGTTAAATATGGCATCAAAATAGCCCAAATACAAAAAAAAATAACTTTTTTTTATTGATGTCCTGGTTTTAATTGATCATTTTGTATTCTATATTTAACCATTTGCCTACAGAATTCATAGATACCAGAATCATATAATTACTATTTTTGGCAAATATGGATTCTGTGCATATTGTTTAAAAACAAATGTTTCATTATAATATTCCTGTTGTGTTGGACATCTACTCAGCAGTATTGCTATATGTGCTGGCAATATGCAGCCAGTAAAAAAAGGATTTATATAATTCTATGAGTCAAATTACTTATTTCTCCATCCATTTTTAATAATTAATTATCCAATTGTGAGTTGTGACTGTTTATTTTTTCAATGCGCTTTTCTTTGGAAATTATGTAGATTCACACAATTATTGAGTTGAATTGAAAGGAGGTTGATTTCAGGTTGAATTCACATGTTGAATTGAAATCACTTATTGTTTCATTGACCATAGTTTTTCAGATATTTCAGAATGACAGAAATCACGTTCACATTTTTATCCCCAAGTAGACAATTTGACAGTGCAAGGTTTTGCAAATATATATGTGCAAATGTGTGTATATTATATAGTACATATAATGCTTAAAAATTCTTATCCTCAACATTTCTGGCCCTCACTTTCTTCACCTGCAAAAATGAGGGATTCAGCTGAATGGTTTCTCTCATCTGTTTTTATTTTTTAATATTCTGATTCCAAGTATAAATTACCAAAAAGCATGACCATGTCCCAGTTTGAATTTTGATCCTCTTCCATTGGTACCTACTTCACTGACTCCCCACTATTCTTATTGTTCCTCTCTCTCAGCCTCTTTCATCATCAACTCATTTGAAATTTCTTCCTAACTGTCTTACAAATCAGTCAATTCTCCATATCAGTTTCTCTATAATAGTCAAAATTGCCATCATATTTTGCTTGGACAATTACAGTGGTCTCCTAAGGGATCTCCCTAAATCTTCTCTCGTTCTATTCCAATCTCTTCTTACATAGCACTCAGACTTTTTAAAATCTCAAATATGCTCATGTCATTTCCTTCTTAAAGCATCCCTTTGGGTAGAAAACACCAACTTTATTAACTGGTTGTGCAAGGCTCTGATAACCCTGATTCTGATCTGACCCCCATCTGTTTCTCTGCCTCCATCTTACTGTTCTCCCCTTTCTCTTTGATATTGCCATATCTTTCAACTCCTTAAACATATAATTTTTCCCTTTTGTCTTAAGGATTTTGGCTTTCTCTTCTCTCTAGAATACATTTTCCATCCCACTTCCACTAGTCAATTTCTACTCATCTTTCCAATGTCCACTCCAGAAACATTTAATTAGGTGATTCTCCCTTTAGTCTCTGTATTAGACCAATACAATGCAATACGGTATGGGACAATCTTTATTTTGCATGACTTTTTTTTACCTGATAGTACTTTTCAGAGGTGTAAATGTTATATAATTGATAAATGTCTGTCTCTTCCATCTGATCATAGACTCTGTGAAAGAGGCACTATGTCCATTTCATTCACCGTTGTGTCATTAACTATAATTCGAATTTAGAAGTGGAGGAGAACAACCGGTTGGTAAATGCTAGCAATGTCTACTGCATTATAGAGGATAAGTCCCAACTTGATAGGGTGGTGCATGTCATCCACCTTTGTGAAACACAGTTTTATAAAATTGGGATAGTATAGTATAGACTGTTTCTAATCTGATAATTCACTTACAAATTCAACAAATTGTTAATATTTCCAAGTCATTAAAAACAGCTACTGTGCCAGTTTTTTATTAATTGTGTGAAATTCTGTTGTAAGTTTCTAAAACTCCCCATATTGGTAGATATTTTATTTTCTTTGTTTTTTGTTTTGTTTCTACTAAAGCAATACTTTCACAAGTATTTGGAAAACTACACCTTTATACACTATGATCATTTCCAAGAACAGTGTTCTTTAAGCTGTTTATTTGGAGTATCCCTAAAAGATCCCTAAAGGAGAGGAAAAGAGAAGAATATTCCTATAATAACAGGACTGTTTATTAAAATTATATATGTAATATATGTTTAAATAAGAGCATGCAAGTTTTGAAATAAAATCTATAATACAACTTTTTAAAACTACTTACTAAAAATACTAAAACTTATCTAGCCATTTCACTGTTTAATACGTAAGATATGTTGTTGCATTAAATCTATAAGTTTTAGAATTAAGACCAAATTTACATGGCATATTATAAGATTCAAGATCCTCCTAATTTTTTTGTCTCCTTCTTGGTATCATATTTCAAGAACCTAAACTCCTACGTATATGTGTGTGATAATGGCAATAATATTTTCATTATACTTTCATGATAGTTCATGAAACCATTGAAACCTTTTTGGAACCACTCTGGAAATGCTGATGGGTCTCATCTTCATTAGATGTGAAGTCACTTGGATCTTAAGAAGAATTGAAAGAGTCTCTGATCTGCTTGTCAGTCTATTTCATTGTCTCAAAGCCCAGTTTTGTTTTGTTTTGTTTTCTGGGAAGATAGATGACTGATGATATTCTGCTTTATTTTATCACATTCACTGAAATTTTCATCATGTGCAAAGGAAACATCAACTAATTAATCGTGCCAACCAGAAACACATTTTACCCAGTACTCAAACTTGCTTTCATTGTATTTTGTGCAGTAAAAATAGCCACTGACTTCTGAATTCCATCATTCAGAATGATCCCATTTTAAAACAAATAAGTGAATTTAATAATTATAATTTATTATTAGGTTAATAAAAAGTTTATTGATCTTAATTTGATGTTTCCTCTTTGTCATTATGTTCTTTTCTTTCCTCCATTACAAAAAAATATCAATACAACAGAGAATTTACAAACTCTGTCAGAACATTCTTTCTCATATATTGTCCAAGGAGAACTAGTTCTTAAAATTTTTCTCTGTTTAATTAGCTATTTCTTAAAAATGAATACTCAAAACTGTTTTTTCCCCAAATTTAATTCCATTGAGCACAGAGAGAAAACTCAGGATCCACAAAACCTTATGTAAAGTGTATTTGATGAATAATGATGAAGTAGAATCTGGTGCATAAACATTTTGATAAGAACTGTCATACTCACTTTTTTTTAATGTCAAGTTCATTATTAGAAGCATCAGGCTCAACATAATAATTAAATATTAGGACATGATTTTATGTTCTGTGTATTCCTAACCATATCTTCTATCAGAGTTTTATGCTTATGCAACTCTACATTCCTTATTAAAAATAAACTTTTATAAAGGATATAAATATCTGATATAAATTTGATATAAAATTACTAAACTCCCATTTCAAATTAATAAGCAATACAAAAGCAAATGCTGCTAAGTAATTAACTGCAACATTCATATGGAGTTGAACTGATTTATTAGAATAGATGCTTCTTTCAAGGGTGAATCAAAACAGAGAAAAATTATAAAGAGACAGGGACATTTTAAGAAGTGAATGTTAAATGATCTCTTAGGACTTGCTAAGAAATCACACAATCCAGCCTAATTGCTCAAAGAAGCCAAGAGGAGCCATTAGCCCAATTCATACTGATGAATTTATAGGGTTCGCTAATATGAAAGTTCTACTTTGGTCAGTCCATGCTCATAGAAACACTATTTCTTGATGTCAAGAAAAAATGAATTTTCCAACATTAAATCAAGATGTTGATAATTTGAACATACATATGTGACAAAATTCTTTAAGGGATACACATCGAAACTTTCTTTTATTCCTCCTCAAAACATGAGCCAGGAAAATGGACCATATTTATCCCGTGGCTTCCATGGGATATGGTATACTATATGTTTGCAGAAAGTTTAAGAGGAGAACTTTAGGATAAATTTTTACCAGGTTTGTCATCATGGGTCAAAGAATACTTTTGTCAAATTGCCTGCTAGAAAGATAGTTCAGTTTTATACTTCCATTAGTAATAGGTATGCATGCCTGTTTTCCTTCCTATACCTCCAGTACTGGACAATTCTACTTTAAAAAAACCTGTTTTTGGGTTTTTGATCGAAAAGCAGATACTGATAAAAGCAGAAAAGATGTTGCAGTCAGACAATATGCATCTTTAAGAAAGTACCATTGCAGGGGTGAAGGCTTTTGTCTTGGCTATAATGATTAGGTGAACAAAATGCACATATGTAAACTCCCAGTTCTTTTCAACAATTGCTCCCATTATCAAACATCAAAGAACTGTCCCAAAGCAGTAGCAGTCTTAGTGCCATTACACTAATTCATTCTGGAAAGAGGGAGCCCTTACACCAAAGACAGGCAATAAGCTCCACACATTCACATGCCCAGGAAACTCTGCAAGGGTTGAAATCCTACTTCATCTGTTTTGTTCTCCAGTGTACACCTAACACCTAGCATGATGAGTGGCATAAAGCATGTACTTAATTTTGGAATGCATGGAGGGATTAGTGAATTGATCAAATGGATGCACTGAGGATGTCACTGAGTTAAAATCTCAAGTACCTTGGTTATATAATTATGGGCAGATTCACTCTGGAAGTCAGTCTGGCAGTTCCTTAGAAAACTAGATACAGAGTTACCCTTCGATCCAGCAATTGCACTTCTTGGTATATACCCGGGAGATCTGAAGGCAGTGACATGAACAGATATCTGCACACCAATGTTCATAGCAGCATTATTCACAATTTCCAAGAGATGGAAACAACCCAAATGTCCTTCAACAGATGAGTGGATAAATAAAATGTGGTATATACACACTATGGAATACTACGCGGCAGTAAGAAGGAACGATGTCATGAAACATATGACAACATGGATGAACCTTGAAGACATAATGCTGAGTGAAATAAGCCAGGCACAAAAAGAGAAATATTATATGCTACCACTAATGTGAACATTGAAAAATGCAAAACAAATGATGTATAATGTAGAATGTAGGGGAACTAGTGATAGCAATTCAGGAAGGGGGAATGATAATCCAAGAATAGAAAGCTATTGTGGGTAAATTTAACGTTCTGGGAATGCCTAGGAATGACTATGGTCTGTTAATTTCTGATGGGTATAGTAGGAACAAGTTCACAGAAATGTTGCTATATTAGGTTACTTTCTTGGGTAGAGTAGGAACATGTTGGAAGTAAAGTAGTTATCTTAGGTTAGTTGTCTTTTTCTCACTCCCTTGTTATGGTCTGTTTGAAATGTTCTTTTATTGTATGTTTTTAAAAAATTTTTTTATTTTTTTTTATTTTTTATACAGTTGATTTAAAAAAAAAAAAAGAATTAAAAAAAAAAAAAACAACCATGAAAAAAATATGCAGAACCCCCTTGAGGAGCTGGTGGAGAATGCAGGGATATTGGGCTGCCCCACCTCGATGGTTGCTAATGTGCTCACAGACATAGGGGACTGGTGGTTTGATGGGTTGAGCCTTCTACCACAGGACTTGCCTTTGGGAAGACTGTTGCTGCAAACAAGAGGCTAGGCCTCCCTATAATGGTGCCTAAGAGCCTCCTCCTGAATGCCTCTTTGTTGCTCAGATGTGGCCCTCTCTCTTTAGCTAAGCCAACTTAGCAGGTGAAATCACTGCCCTCCCTGCTACATGGGATCAGACAGCCAGGGGAGTGAGTCTCCCTGGCAACGTAGAATATGACTCCCGGGGAGGAATGTAGACTGGCATTGTGGGATGGAGAACATCTTCTTGACCAAAAGGGGGAAGTGAAAGGAAATGAAATAAGCTTCAGTGGCAAAGAGATTCCAAAAGGAGCCAAGAGGTCGCTCTGGTGGGCACTCTTACACACAATATAGACAACCCTTTTTAGGCTCTAATGAATTAGGGTAGCTGGCGGTAGATATCTGAAAGTATCAAACTACAACCCAGAACCCATGAATCTTGAAGACAATTGTATAAAAATGTAGCTTATGAGGGGTGATAATGTGGTTGGGAAAACCATATGGACCACACTCCCCTTTGTCTAGTTTATGGATGGATGAGTAGAAAAAGGGAAGGAAAAAAACAAACAAAGGCACCCAGTGTTCTTTTTTACTTTAATTGTTCTTTTTCACTTTAATTATTATTCTTGTTATTTTTCTGTGTGTGGTAATGAAGGTGTCAGGGATTGATTTTGGTGATGACTACACAACTATGTAGTGGTACTGTGAACAATCGAATGTACAATTTGTTTTGTATGACTGCATGGTATGTGAATATATCTCAATAAAATGAATTTTCAAAAAAATTAATGGACAGATTAAAATTTGCAAATATATATACGTGCATATATTTTGTCTGATTTTTATTTGCTAATGACTTCTCAAATTTAGGGTGCCCCCAAATTTTTAATATATTTAATGTTTTCCTAAATAGAAACATCTGTATAGTCCTTAAAATAATAAAGATCATTTACAAGATTTCATTTCAGTCAAAATAAAACAAAACAAAAAGATTGCTTTTCTTCTCCATGCGAAGGAAGTATATTTGGAGGTGAAATATCGACTAGATATTTAAAAATTTACGGTCACAAAGTCAGAAAATTAAAAACACATTAAAATGACTAGACATTTTAAAAACTTTTTAATGTCATGTATTTAACTGAAAATCTTAATCTCTTAAATGTCTTGAGAATTAGGTCTGTAGTTTTCTCAATTTGGGCAGATCTAGTGTCATTTATTTTCACCCTCTAAATAACCCTAACATTATATGGTTTCTTTAACTTAAATCTCATTTCTCTTTATTTTAAGTTATAATTTGTCTTAATCTACAACTGCATCCTCTATTAAGTAGCTTGGAAAGATGACAATTTCTGAAGGGAATTCATAATGTTAAACTTCATAAAAGAAGATGGTTTCAGAGGGGAAATTTTTAGCAAGTGGAAGCCTAGGTAAGGATAAAAACATTTGCCATTGCTTTACCTGGAGAAAGTTTGGTTTAAAATTGTTTCTTGAATGTTCAGCTCTTTAATGCTCAAATATTGTTCTTTCCTTTCTCTCAACATTTAAGTTTATCTGGATTTGATATAACTTTGCTTGGAGCCAAATCTCTCATGCTACAAAATTTTTTAAAAATGATAATAAATCAGTCAAACATGAATATACCGTCAAATAAAATGGACAAGTTAAACATTATGGAATATTCAGTGAACAAATAAAATTCACTCTCTGTTTTGGTTTTGTGAGATAATAGGGATAGAGCATATTAAACATACTGCTTTCTAAAGCAGGTTGCAGAATGAAATTCTAAAAGCCAGAGTGCCTATTGTTGGATTGATAAAATAGTCAGATTAAAAGCAAACATCTGTTTTCTTCTTAGGATTTAACCCAGTTCTGAAACTTAAACAGAATATGTCACCATTTTTTTTTCTATTCCTAGGCTATTTTTTTCCTCTGTGTAAGATAGTATATCTACATATCTTTAAAAATTACTCTAGACATTTTTCCTATTTTGAAACTAATTATATGTAAAACATTTGAAAATGTGAAAAGCATACAATGGTCTTAATTCTTTATGTACACATCTCCTTGATTGTTCTCTTTCTCCCTCCTCTTTCCCCCTCATTCCCTGTCCAGTATACAGTACTGCGTGCACAACTTAGTATCCTGCTTATTTTCACCTAGCTATGTAACATCAGCAATTCCTCACGATCCTTAAAATTGTTGAAAACATTAAAAAGTGGCAGCATAATATTCCATCAATTGGAAATCCATAGTTAGATTGCTTCCAGCTTTGCTTTTATAAATAAAACTGAAGTGTATATTTTCATAAGCAAATCTATGCTCACCTTTTAATTTATTTATTAGATTGATTTCTAGAAGTGAGATTATTAAGTTAGAAGGTATGGCTTTAAAAAAAAAAAAACTGCATTTGGTAAATTGCTTTCCACAAATACTCCAATTTACAATCCTACCAGCAATACTGAGAGAATGCTTATCTTATCTCCAGATAGTCAAATAACAGTTAATTATATGTAATTTTGTTTTTATTAGAAGTTAAACTAAATTGGTTTTATTTATAGAATATGAATTCTTAAGTTGAATTTTCATGTTTTTGACCATCATAGTTCTGTACTTTACATATACTTTACTGCATCAACACAAGTATGCTTTAATAAATTGAGATATATGTAAATGCATATGTATATTACATATATTTACTATGCAGATATACTTTTATATCAAAAGATATGTAAACATATATTTATATAAGAAATCTCTTTACATAAATCTTATGTATAAGTCTTTACTGAAGTCTTATGTAAATTGAAATGTGAAACTTAAATATGAAAATAAAATGGCAAACTAGAACGAGGTGCAGATATGAAAACAAAAGCCTCTGCTCTCGTATTTTGTATATTATTTCACATTTCAATTTACCTGTTTGTTCAATTTTTATGCAGTAAAATTTCTTCATTTTTTTCCTCATAAATATTGATATTTTCTGTGTATTAAATTCAGAAAGTTTTTCTCCATCTAAATGTCAATTAAATATTCTCATATTTTGCCACATTTTATTGGTTTAAAATTTTTAAATCGTTTAAAATGCATTTAACTATTTAGTATATCTGGGATTTTGTGATGTATTTGGCTGTGAAGATCTAAATATATTTTATTTTCCAAGTTGTCAGTTTTTCCCTGCCATCACTTTTCTGGAAGATCCATATATTTGGTATCTCTCCTTTATTGTTTATGTTTTTTTTAATTTTCATTTTTTTATTAGAACAGTTGTAGGTTTACAGTAAAATCATGCAGAAAAGTACAGGGTTCCTATATACTGCCCCCTCCCTCACACAGTTTTTCCTATTATTATTTTGCATTAGTGTGTTACCTTTGTTAGGATTGCTGAAATAATAATATTTTAATTATTACAGTCCATAATTTACATTAGGGTTCACTCTTTGTGTTGTACTATTCTATATTTTGTTTTGTTTTTTAAATTCTTGTAACATAAATGCAAACTAAAATTTCTCATTTCAACCACTTTCAAATTTACAGTTAAGTGGTTTTAGTTATATTCACAATGTTGTACTACTATCACCACTATCCATTACCAAAATTTTTCCATCACTTCCAACAGCAATTCTGTTTTTGAGTTCTCCTTATTTCTGTTGATGTGCTTGTGGTTCCTGGGTCAACAGCAAATAGCTTCAGCAACTTCTATTGCAAGATACAATTTTTATGTTTGCCAGGACAGTTATCCCGCCATATTTCTTCCTCTTCCGAGATTTCAGAACTTTCCATAACCATTTATTCTTTGTCAGGGAAATTTGACTTAATTTTTGTTAAATTCTCCCCAAATATTTGATAGTACTTATATTGAAACTATATAAACAGAATAACTTTATTGGGAATAATTTTCTTTACAATATTTAATCTTGGAATCACCACAGAACACTCAATCTGTGGGTGTATATTTTTTTTTCTTGCGTAATGTTGCTCAGTAAAACTGACTTTGTTCCCTATAAGTCCTGGGCATTTGCTTTTAATGCTATTATTGGTAATTTTAACTTTCATTTTGAATTTGCAAATAAAATAATTTTGCCAAAGCATTTAAAAGTGGTTATTCTTGAAAAATTCTTAACTTCTGTATTTTGATTTTATAACCATCTAATTTACTGAACTCTTCTGTTGATCAAATATATGACTTTTCACTTGGTTCTCTCTAGAGTTTCCTAGGTAAACAATCGTTACATTAAAATAATGGTGTCTCCTTATATACCATATTAATAGATATTATTTGTGTTCTAAATTAGTATATTGGTTAAAATTTTAAGAACAATTAAATATAGATATGATATCATTAGAACTCATTCTTACTTATGATTTAAAACAGACTTTTATTTAGGTGTAATATTAGTTTAAGATATGTATATTTGCCATCATGTATATCTGTTACTAACAATGGTTGTTAGATTGCACAAAATACCTCTTTATTACCTATTGAAAAGATAATTTGGCTTTTCTCATATCACTTATTGATGTAATAAAGTCAAATAACGTATTAATGAATAAAAACAATCTTTGCCTCCCTGACATAAACACTACTTTGATTTTAAAATGTCCTGTCATTTAATTCAATTTGCTAATATTTAATTTCAAACTTTTTATATTTTTTTCTTACTTTTGTACTGTAATTGTCATATTTTGTTGTCATCATTTATATGCCCATAATATTAAAAAGATGAAAAAGAATGTTACTTAATAGCTTGGAAAATTCTAGAGATCTGAGAATTTGGGGGAGGTAATTGTTTGACAGCCTTTACCGTTTCTTCCGTAACTGAGTTGATCATGTTTTCTATTTCTTACATCAAATTTTGTCCTTAAATATTTCTAAAACTGCCAATTTGATCAAGATTTAAAAATATTTTCATATAAATGTATGCAAAATATACATTACATACTTTAATTTAAAAAATAATTTCCCATTATTTTGCATTAGAACTTCCAGAGTTATGCTTGTTTTCCAAAGACTAATGTATTTACTTCAACATGCTACTAATTGCTCATTTGTAAATTATTAATTTTTCTTTTCTACATATTTCATTCTGTTTCCCTATATTCATATTTCATTATTATTAGTTGCATTATTTAAATCTTATAAATTATTTCTTTTTCTACTTGATCTGTCACAAACCAACTGTGTCTTTTTAGATTCCCCCGGGCTTAATTTTGTTAATTATTGTTCTTAATCACCAAAATTATTGAGTTACATGTATATTTATGTTCTGCCAATTCAAACTGATTATGACCCTTTGATCTTTGTCATGAAGTTCAGGGGCTCATTGAAAGTGATGCAGAGGCATCATACACCTAGCACCAGGCCAGGTTTGGTACTATAAAGTTTCCTTTGAAATTTCTAACAGCAAAGCAGAGGGAGAAGACATACATGCCTGGCATTCCAGTCATTCCCCAAACACCATGAATACATTTTACCTTTGTTATTGCTCAGTTACTCTCTTTAGATCTATTTAACCTTTTTGCCATTAATTTTACATAATCCAATATTTGTATTGCCTACCATGCTTTTCTTAGTATTTCGTTCATCTGATATATTCTTCCATCAATTTATCTTCAGTCTTTCATTTTAATTCATTTACTTGGGCCTAATTTAAATTGTATATAAATAATTTTTTTGTTAGTTTTAAACTAATATGTCTTTTAGACTTGAGATAATCCTATTTTAAGTCATGGTAATAGCTAGTATTTTTGGCCTAGTTCATGTCATGGGTTTTATGCTTTTGTGCATGTTTCTTGAAATCCTTATAATTCACTTTTTTAAAAATTCACAATAAATATTTTCAGTGCCTACTGTGACGTAGTCTACTGTCCTAGACTCTGGTAAATATACAGGAAATAAAACAGTCTCAGCTCTCATGAAACATGCATGCAGTGAGGAAAGATCCACTTGCAACAGCATGCCAATTAATATATATCTGTGCTGATTAAACATATGAAGAAAATTAAAACAGACTGAAGGGCCAGAACTCTGTTAACTTTTATCTTTGGTGGTGAATTTGGAGGAAGGAAACCTTATTTAAAATTTCAGGAATCATTGTAACTTTGTATGAGATATATGATTAAATGTCACTAATATAAAGGCTGGGAACAAACCAAAATTTTTATTTACTATTTTCTCTGCGTGACATGTTGCTCAGTGCACTTGAGCTTTCAATATCCTCATCATCACCACTATCTTTATTTTGATACTTCATCCTGGGGTTATAAACCCAACTCATCATTGTCTTTTATCATGTAACCCTTCTTTTTCATTTGGTGTTTGTACTCATATTTACAATGCTTATTTATTCCTAACTCTCAACACTTAGTTAGTTTTAATGCCAGCCTGACTTTTGTTTCTCTGTAGATTTTGAGAGACTGTTAATGTACAAATGGACATTGGCAAGAGCATATATGGCAACGGAATTCTGACCCACAACCTTTGCAGCAATCAAGGTAGACCAGTCAGGTCTTGGTCAATGGTTTTCAGCTTCCCTGATGTTTTCCGCTGCTTCCAACTCAGCACCAACCAAAGAAAGCCAAATGTGCTCCCCAAATCAACCCACAGTATTCCTTGCCCATTTCTATCTTCCCCATGCCAACAACCTCCAATTAGAACGTACCTGAAGCATTCCAATTTCTTTTCACTATAAAGCTTGCCCACACTCAGGCCTGCCTTTGAGTCTTCAACACAATATCTCTTTTCTCTTAATCACCAGTGGCTTGCCAAAAATTATTTTTCTTGAATTGGATTTAGCTATCCAAACCAGGAAATGGTGATATATTGGATCAAGTTCCCTTATGCTACCTTATTAATCACTTCCTCCTCTCAGATTAATATTCAGATCTCTGTATTTAGCCCTAGTTGAAATCAGTGACTGGCAGTCATTCACCTAGTGCTGTGTGATGCTGAGGATGGGATGTCTCCTCTGAGAGTCAGAGTCTTTATCTGAGACGCAGTGAATTCTGCTCTTATGCATTTATAATACATAGAAATCACACCCTTATCATGTACTGCTCTGGATGCCCTTGCTCTTGGTAGCTCTGCCCTGGCTTAGATTATTTTTGCCAGTAGAACAAGTCATTCCAGAATGTAATTCATCTTTACAAGTCTTCTATTTAGAGGCTTTTCTTTTCTATTCAGAACTGTAGTCACTGGACAATTGTAAAAAGAAGAGAAACAGTAAAAATTAGTGGTAAAGAAAGAAATAATCTTCAAGGTCAAATAATTAAAATGTGACCTCTGACAGTTCCTAATTGTGTTAGATTGGGTCAATTCTCTTAAATCTTGTTTTTAAATTTTCACACTTTTAAGTTGAAATGATAATCTTTTTTTGGGTCAGTGCAGTGCAAATTATTTTATTATTATTATTATTTGGAATTAGTTTATAGGATGAGTGTGAATAAAAATATTTTCCCCATCTTCTTTGTGTTTGTATTTGCCAGTGACTATCAAAATTTAGCAGGCATGAGAATCACCTGGAGGGCTTGTTAGCTACAGATTGCTGGTCTCCACCCACAGACTATCTGATTCAGTAGGTCTGAGGTGGGGCCTGTGAATTTGCCAAATTTGGATGGCTAGCAAGTTCCCAGGTGAGAGCCAATGCTGCTAGTCCCAGGAACATGCTCTGAGAACCTCTAGAACGTGCTGTTTTATTGATTTTTTTCCCCATAGTGTAGCACACGTTGCATAACTTGAGCATCTCTTTTCAATAAACTATCACCAATAATAAAGTCAGTGCACTTCTCTCTACTCATTGATATATGATTTTGATTGTATCTTTAGTTTCAGTGCTACAAGTCAAATATCAAGGCTGGAAAATCTTGTTACCTTATTAACTAGGGAGTCTTATATTTCTATAAGAATGTTCACTGTATGTAGAAAGTTAATTTGTATACTTTGATTATAAATTCAGTGTTACAGAATCCATGTCTTAGATCCATAAAATAATATATTATAACTTAGTGCTGGCAAATGGTAACAAAATGTAATTTGAATGTTTTTATTTTTTCTCTAGCATTTTCTAATTGACAAATTGGTTTCACGCATGTAATCTCATTTAATCCTCCCCACAAACGTGTTATGTTGGCTTTATTTTTCCCATTTTAGAAGTGAAATTACTGTTGCTAAATGACAAGCCAGGATTAAAACCCATGTTTTCTCATTCTAGTTCTAGTGTTCTAGCAACCACAGAACAATGTATGTGTTAAAAAAAAATCCATATAAAATACTACAGGTGAAAATAAACATTGAAACTTCAATTGAAAAAATATCCCAACCTGTAAGGTACTGGGACACGGAACTTCTGTTTGCCACACCATGTTTGGCTCCTCTCCCCTCCAAGCTACCATAGTATAGAGCCTCTTTACTCTCTTCTGTTATGTTATAAGCCAGTTCATTCACAGTGATGGCTACTGTAAAATTTGAAAATCGCTGCTGAAAAATTCAGCATTCTTTATGATTTCCAAAATGTCAGGAGATCTATAACTACATATAAATATACAAATATAAATTTATGTATATAATCTGTATGTTTGTGTTTTCTTTCCCCTCCATCTGAAAAAGACCAGATTGCTTCCTTTGGTTTAGACACCTCAGGGGAGGAGGGGAGTGGTAGAGCATTAAATGGGCCTGAAATTTGTCTCCATTTCCTTTAATCCTCTTTGGAACCAGTTCAGTTTCTGTGGCAGAGTGCATTCTCCCCTTCTTTGCGGAGTTGGTGCAGAAATTCCATTTCTGGCCTCTCTTCCTTTTTTGCATCTAGCTTCCTACCAAAAGATATTTCATTCTCTTCCCAGTGTGACTCATATAACCATCTTCTCCCTATCCAAATGTATTAACTAAAGGTCGAAGTTGGACTTCATAAATTATGAACAGATAATATTGAGTTGGGGATCTGAACTTGTTTTTACTGATAAATGGGATTTTCAAACTTTAATGGTATGTTTTCTATCTTAAGCTACAGGGACTTTTAATATTTAGCTTTTGAGATTGGGTGAGGATCCATGGATTTTATTCATGAAAGAAAAATTAATTTGCTTGCTACAAGATCGATTTCATTCTGCTTTCTGAACTTTCCAGCTCCTATAAAAAATTGAAAGCTGAATAGCATTTCCTTTCATGATAAGTCAGCAAGGGTCCCTACATTTGATTTGGAGATATTGTAGCAGGGAAAGCAATGTGTTTTAATTCATATCACCTAAGCTGAAAATTTCTGACTGTTTTTCAGTATTATCTCTTCATTACACATAGAAATAAAGGTGAGCCAGTCCTTGAAATGCATTAATTATAATTTTAATTAGGTGATTTAATTTCACTTAATTGCTATTGTAGACACCCCTTTGGGATAACTTCTTTCTTCTCTTGGAACTCCTCCTTGCAATCTCATCTTTACCGTGTGACCGCCTGGCCATGACTTATAAATCATGTTGGGATTCTGATGAGAATTCAAAATAACATTGAATAACTTGCTTGTTTATTTTTAAGGAACTATTTTATTAGATGTTTGAAACATCAAGACCTTTGTTTTTCTGTGTCTTCTGAATCCTTTTCAAAATATACAATTAAATGTTTAATTGTTGTTAAATTAATAGAAGGTAGGTAAAGATAATTTGCATGTAGATGGCTTCTGAATATTCAAGACTTGGTAATGCACAGTGAAAATGGAATAATGAAAGGATAAAATGAAGTAAATTTTACAAATGGAAACTGTATCTTGACTTCAGCAATGTGCAATGAACTTTTTGATCTTTTTCAGAAAGTTAACAGTTCTCCTTGGCCAATACTAAAATAAAGGAGCAATTTGCATAGTGATCAAATCTGCAGGCTATGGAGCCAGACTGAATTCTATTACTAGTTTTGGCGCTTCCTAGCTGTGTGCTCTTAGTCAAATTACTATTACACAGCGCAATTCAGTTCTTTAAAATAGGTAAAATAACAGTGCCTTATTTCATAAGATTCTTGTGAAGTTTGAATCCATTATTAATTCAGAGTACTTAAAATAGTATATTCTCTAACACATTGTACTCAAGAAATTACTATTATCATTACTATTAACCCAGAACTATATATTCTAGTTTTTCCCAACTGCTTTTCTTATCAAATGAGTTTAGAATGCAGCTACGATATGTAAATATACCACAACGGAGTTTTATAATTTTATCCAGCACAGATTCATCAGAGAACATATGTTTTAGTCTGAATTGTGCCATGATGATAATTTGGATTCCACGTCAGTCTAGCTAATTCCGTCATTTTCATAAATGTGCCAGTTCTATGTGAAACTCAGTAATTATATTCTCATAAACCATTCAAAGCCTCCTGATCCATGTGCCAAGACCTTCATGCAAGAAAGGGCAAAGCAACACTTTAAAAGAATTTAGCACCATTGCAAAGCTACTTAGAAATATAGCAAGTAATATTTGGCTGAAGACCATCATCTCTGTTAGGAAGCTTGGAAACAGAATATCATTGTGTCCCACAAAGTGTTATAACACATATGGTGAACTGTTCTTTATGAAGGCCTCTGAGAGATAATCTGTGTTTGGGTCAAGATAAGTTTGGCTCTGCATCTCTGCCCAGCTCTGGCAAAAATACCCTTTACCTTAGAAGGACTCACTCTGTATAGCAATATCCCAATATAGCTAGAGCAGAGGGACATAAAAGGCATTAAATTAATTTGACTCTCGGTTGATTTTATTTCAACCCTCAGTATGATTTGTAGATGTCCATATCTGATTTTTAAAATTTTATTTATTTATTTATTTATTTATTTACCTCTGACAGCCTTAGGATATGATGGGTTTGGTTTATAGAACCAGATGCAGGATTATCTCTATTCGTTCCTGTAGATATAGAAAATAGCTACATGGCTTTTTCAGATTTTAGCTAGGAGAGAAGTTTCTCAGTTGTATGTTCTTGAGGATAACTTGGAGAGTGAGATGAAATTGCCAGGTATATATCATGGCAAAGTGTGAGTGTAGTTAGCACAAGCTACAATCAATATAAAATCCAAAACTTTCTTGAGAAAGCATAGGTTTTCCATTGCATGGAGCCCTGAGAGATCCTGCATCTCTTTTCTTTGACAGACTTTTATTGAAACATTATTATGTGCTAGAAACTGTGGTGACTGGTCTGAGAGATTCAGAGGTGAATCATACATTCTAACTTTTGCAAAGAGGTCATGCCCTTAAAAGCAGATCCAGACTGAAAAATGACAAGTGGTAGTAGTGATGTGGAGAATACTATAAAAGAAGAATATATAAAATGTTATTTGAACACAGGGCAAGGAGAAATTCATTTTGCCTGAGAGCTGACATTACGCCGAAGCATAGGTATTCTGAGAAATTCCTGAGCTAGATGTTGGAAGATAAATAAGTTTCCCAGGCAGAGAAATGGGGTCAGGACACTTCCTTTAAAGGAAGAAACATGCATAACTTCATATGAAGTCAAGAAGAAACATAGCTCATTTGGAGAAAGGTGAGACATTCAAAGTGATTGGAACCTAGAAATGTGTGAAAGAATATTTATGATTGTTATCTCTTCTTGGTGGATTGCCCCTTTCATTACTATATAGTTCCTTCTTTGTCTCGTATAACAGTTTTGCATTTAAAATCTATTTTGTCTGGTATTAGTATAGCTACCCCAGCTCTTTTTTGGGTACTGTTTGCATGAAATATCTTTTTTCTAGTCTTTCACTTTCAACCTATTAGGGTCTTTTAGTCTAAGGTGAGTTTCTTATAGATAACATATAGCTGGATCACATTGTTTCATCCATTCTGACAATCTCTGTTAATTGCAGGAGTTTAATCCATTAACATTCCTAGTTATTTCAATAAAGGCAGTACTTATTTCAACCATTTTATCCTTTGCTTTTTATATGTCATGTATAAAAACTTGATGGGCACTGAAGAGCTGAGTGGTCTCCCCCATATTTCAGGCCTATGGCTCCCAAGACTAATGCCAAATCCTCCTGCCAATGGCATGGAAGTTGATATTTGAGTTTGGATTTACTCAAGGACTGAGAAAGAAAGAGCTTTCATGTGAAGAACACAAATGCTTATGGTTGAGAAAGCCTAAAGATCAGTTTTGGTAGAATCAGTCACTTACCAGTTGCTAAGAATCTCCAAAACTAGCTAAGTTCCAGCCCACCAGCCTCTGCCTTTGCCTATGGAGAGGGTTCATTGTTAACCTCACCAACAGGCTCTAACTTATGCCAGTTCCCATGAGTTAAGGAGCTAACTGCTTGTATTTTTTCAGTCTCTTTACTCCCTTGCTTCTGGAAAGACTGTAGTATTTCATCTGCTAGCCCTATTTAGATCCTATAGTGTAAGGCAGTTTTCATCTTGGAGTAATTCTGACTTGGGACTTATCTTTGGGACTTATCCCAGTGTTACAGAATCTTACATTGTTCCCTGCATTGCAGCTCATTTGCCTTCAGAGAGAACCTTTCCTGAAATTTTGGACCCTGCCACATATTCCCAACACCAAATTTTCCTATGTTCTCTAGTTTGTGGTTCAGACCCTGTACCAGTGTATATATGTTATGTCACCCAGAAAAAGCCATGTTCTTTGATGCAATCTTGTGGGGGCAGACATATTAGTGTTGATTAAGTTGGGACGTTTGGATTAGGTTGTTTCCATGGAGGTGCGCCCCACCCAATGGTGAGTGATAACTCTGATTGTATAATTTCCATGGAGGTGTGGCCCCACCCATTCAGTATAGTCCTTGATTAGTTTACTAGAGCACTGTGTAAGCTCAGACAGAAGGAGCGAGCTTGCTACAGCTAAGAGGGACACTTCGAAGAACCCACAGGAGCTCAGAGGTAGCTGCAGATGAGAGACAGTTTGAAGATGGCCATTGAAAGCAGACTTTTGCTCTGGAGAAGCCAAGAGAGGAAAAACATCCCAAGAGCAACTAAGAGTGACATTTTTGAGGAACGGCAGCCTTGTGAGGAACGTCCTGGGTGAAAGCCATTTTGAAACCAGAACTCGGGAGCAGACGCCAGCCACATGCCTTCCCAGCTAACAGATTTTCCAGATGCCATTGGCCATCCTCCATTGAAGGTACCTGATTGTTGATGTGTTACCTTGGACACTTTATGGCCTTAAGACTGTAACTTTGTAACCAAATAAACTGCCTTTTATAAAAGCCGATCCATTTCTGGTATTTTTGCAAAAGGCAGCATTGGTAAACTGGAACAGACCCTATTTTGAGTTTCCACTCCAAAAACTTGCAGTGTTCTTCAATCTTCTTTTGAGAACTAGACTTCTTCCTGCTTTTACCGGTTCTCTCCCTAGGAAATCGAACTTTTTAATATAATTTTTCAATTTCAACTTGCTGTTGGTCTGATTAGTGACTCGAGGTTGAATAGTCATCATCTGCCAGTCCTGTCTTCAGGACCCATCCTATCCTGGTGAGCACTTCTAAAGCTAAGTCTGGACTTTTCATGCCTAAGGTATCTGACAATAAATAAACTCCCCTGTCTCAGAGGAACATGAGAGAACACTTGTTCCTACCAATTCCACTGCCTCTGTAGCTTAAACAGATTTTCAAATATTTCTATAAGCCAAAAAAGTTTATATGGCACTGATTATTAAAATGTATATTATTTGATTTGTAATTATGGCTTAATATTTTATTTAGTTTTGTATAGGATTTAATCAACTTCTAAAGCATAGCCATAAAATATACTCTGATAACTTTGGGAAGGAATTCAGACTTTACTTGAACACAGCTTATAAATCAGGTTTACTTTATGTGATTGAAAATGGAGTATTTATGTAATTATAAATGGAGCTTATCTGCAGTATCTTCAGTTCTTCTGGGATTCTGATGTTGTCAGGATTCCAATTTTTACTAAACATTTTAGAGAAATAGTAGTTATATAAAATAGGGACATTGTTCATACAATTGATTGTACTTGATTTATGTTCCCGTCTTTTAAGCCAGGTGAATGTCAGAAATTGAATTGTTTTAATGATTTTCCCCTCCTTGCTCCCCATTATATACAGAGTGGTTCAGAAAAATCCGAATACTCTCAAAAACATATTACTCAGTTAAGTTGGTTATATGTGAATACATAGTAAAACCCAGTGGAAAATAACTAACACACATATTGTTATACATGCCCAATATGTGTCCCTCATTTGATGGGATACACTTCAAATTTATGGTCTAATTCATCCCATACCTCTTTTTAGCACATTGCCTTCCATAGTTGAAACGGGAGCCATCTTCCTCCTTTTCCTTAAGCCATGAGGAAGAAGTGTTACAACAGCAGGTTATTAACCTATCGCCTTCAGAAAGCCTCATGGGCTTCCATCTGGAGATATGACTGACTACACTTCAAGTATTTATTAAATATATGAAGTCTATATGCCTATGTATATATTTTTAATTTTCAGATATATTATTCTTCATAATTAGGGAAGATTATACTGAATTAAAATAGAATAAAAGTGTAATTTTTTATATTTCTTGAACACTATTAGGAGATACTGCATGATATTTTTCTTTCTGATTTTGCAGCCAAGGTAGATAATTCCATTAATTTAATTAAAAAAATGTTATAAGTATGGCAAAAATAAAGAAAATAGGGGTGCTAGAAAAAGTAATGAATAATTTTTGAGATACTATAAGAAATTAACACTTTTTCATCCTATGCGGATGGATCCAGGATATCTTGAATATGACCTTTTTCAATAATCTGTCCTGATCCCAAAACTAAATTTTTAAAAATGTATTTAAGAATTAGAAAGTTGGAAAAGTACATGCCTTATATCACATAGATCATTAGTTTGTCACCGCAGATATGATATAGATGAAAAGTAAGCAATGCAGAGATAACTGGGAGAAAAATAAAATTTATTATGAAAATGCAAAAGAGCAGTGTAAGTATATTCACTGGACCATGATTTATAAGGAAGACTTGATTGATGGAGTCCCCTCAAAATTAGTAATTTAATACATTGAAGCTTTCCTTTCCTTTTTTCAATGTACTGTGTTTCAGAAATAAGTGTTTTGGTTTGATAGGTAAGACACATGTATGATTATTTCAAAGCCATGAAAGAAGATACCTTTGAATCAACTTAATGTCAACAATGTAATCTCTAATTAATATAAATCCTTTATTCTTTATTTGATGATTTCTTCACAATAATTTAAAAATTTAGATTTGGTTTTTTAATGACCCCAATCTTTTACCATTGAATACTGTGCCAGTTTGAATATATTGTGCCCCCCAAATGCCATTATCTTTGATGTAATCTTGTGTGGGCAGACGTTATCAGTGTTGGTTAGATTGGAATTCTTTGAGTGTTTCTGTGGAGATGCGCCCCACCCAACTGTGGATGATGACTCTAATTGGATAATTTCCATGGAGTGTTGGCCCACCCATTGGGTGGGCCTTGATCAGTGGAGCCATATAAATGAACTGACTGGCAGAGGGAACTCAGTGCAGCTGTGAGTGACATTTTGAAGAGGAGCTACAGCCAAGAGAGATACTTTGAAGAAAGCACAGGAGCTGCAGATGAGAGACATTTTGAAGACAGCCATTGAAAGCAGACTGTTGCTCCAGAGAAGCTGTGAGAAGAAAAACGCCGCAAGAGCAACTAAGAGTGACATTTTTGAGGAACTGCAGCCTAGAGAGGAGCATCCTGGGAGAAAGCCATTTTGAAACCAGAACTTTGGAGCAGACGCCAGCCACGTGCCTTCCCAGCTAACAGAGTTTTTCCGGACGCTATTGGCCATCCTCCAGTGAAGGTACCCGATTGCTGATGTGTTACCTTGGACACTTTATGGCCTTAAGACTGTAACTGTGTAACCAAATAAACCCCCTTTTATAAAAGCCAATCTATTTTTGGTGTTTTGCATTCTGGCAGCATTAGCAAACTAGAACAGATACCTTGAATCAGTTTACCTAATATTTACATTCATGTAATAACATACATATAGTTATAAAATATGATTGATTATGCTTATTATAGTATGGTAGCCTTATTAAGATAACATAAAAATTATAAGGCATATATTAAAGGAGATCAATTCTAGATCTCCTAATAGTCTCTAAAATTCAAATGAGTGAATTTAGCTTTCATCCTGCTTCATGCAAATTGCACATTTTTAAAGGTTCTTTTCAGGGTATGAAATTTGGTATGGCTATTAGACAACAGAAGGGAAGAGGCACATTAATATTTAGAAGTGGTAATGATTATAAACCAAGCTTCCAACTTTTCCAACATTGTAGGGAAAAAACTACAATGTTTTCTAAAAGATTAGAATTAATGTATGGTTATTGAAGTGTAATGGTAGAAAATGAAAATATCAGTTATGGTAAAATAATAGTAATAAGAAAGATTAGAATTATTGAAATTAAAACCAGTATTACAGGTTTGCAGAATGTGTATTTTGGTCATTGCTCTTCTCCTAAGAACAGATTCCAACTGTACATGATAAAATTCATCACCCAAACCAGGGCACATTTGAGAATAAGTGAGAGCACTAATAATCATTGTAGGCAAATTAGGACATATGGTCACTCTAGGTGGCAAAAGCACTTTCAATTTTAAGACTTGGCTCAAATCCTACTCTACCTCTTACCAGGGTATAACCTCTTTGGATGTGTTGGCTATTCTTTATAGGACTCGGTTTCCTCCCCAGTGTAGTGGGAATAATAATAACTGTTTTACAGGTTTTATGTAAGTATTCCAAAAATCAGTACATAGTTTCCTAATTTTACTCTGTTTTACTGTTGCATAGTATTCTGTTAATCAATGTGCATAATTTATTTAGCCAATTTAGATTATTACAAAAATGTAATAATTTTGCATTTATGTCATTTCACATGTGTGAAAAAATATATATTTGTAAATTCCTAGATATGGTATTTCTGCGTCAGAATGTATATGCATTAAATATGTTTCTGAACTCTCAAAAGCTTGTTATTTGTTTTAGAAAACTTGATAGCGTACATTTAATATTATCAGAGGTAATCTAGTCAAAGAATCAGGTCACATACTTCCATATTTCTGAAATTTCCTTGTTATAATGATTATTATTTGTCTGCTTGATTTCCATATATGGAGAGAATTTCTTCATGGCTTTAATATTGTATCACTAAATGATGGTGCTTCATTACATTTTCCCTGAACTTTTTCACTACTTAAAATTTTCTTTCAAGCTTTTTTTTCAGAGATGCATCTGATAAAATTTTGTGCATGGGATGGGGAACAGGAATAGAAAGAGAAGGTAAAAGAACATAGCAAATTGGTTGCAGAAGAGAAAAAAATCATTTGATGAAAATAGTAACTGCCTTTTAAATTCGCATCTTTGGGATGGATCCAGAAACAATTACTTTTTCCCATTCTTGCCAGAATCATTTACATTCATTAAGTGGTTTCTCAAGCCTTATTCATTTTACTCCTAAAATGACCTTCTTATCCCAATGGTATGCTCTTCACACTAGAAACTAATTTGTAACAGGTCACAGTCATTAATGCTTATTAATTATTTAAAATAAATCAAATAGGTCTAGGAAAAATCAATATATCATTATTATTACGTAAGTGACTTTAAAAATCAGTGGTGACCAGCTACCCCTGAAGGACCTGAATCTAGAGAGCTACACTGCCTTTCTGGTTTGGAGCCCTCACGCTGAGTGTGGTGCTTTCAAGTCTTGTTTCAAAACTTTTTGAGTATGGATCTAAAGTAGCCCTTACTCTAGGGCTGTTTTAAGTCCTTACTGAAGCACGACCCTATTCAAGTCTTTACTGAATGGCCCATATGTTCAACAACATCTCTCCACTGTGACTGGTGGAAATTCAAATGATCCTTGGCCCTATGTGAGCTCTTGATATCTTTTGATTTATTGCAGTCGGTAATTTTTCTTTCTTTGGAAGTCCTTTTCTACTTAGTTTTGTTGGTTTTTGCTTTATAAGGTATAGATTGATACTCAGCCATAAAATCTAGGACACCCAGTGGTGGGCAGAATTTTGAGATGGCTCCCATGATCTCTGCCCCCTGGTGTTTCTCTTGGATGATTTCCTTTTCTTGAGTGTAGGCAGGACCTGTGACTTGCTTCTACTAAATAGACTATAGCAAAGGTGATGAGATGTTACTCCCTATATTATCTTACATTGTATAAGACTCCCTCTTGGCAGACTGGAGGAGAGACTTGCGCTCCCACTGGTCTCAAAGAAACGAACAGCCATGTTTCGAACTTCTTACAGAGAGGGGCATGTAACAGGGAACTGTAGGTGGCCTCTAAGATCTGAAGGCAGCCTCCAGCCAATAGCCATTAAGAAACCAGGCTCTCAGTACTATAGTTGCAAGGAAATGAATTCAACCAAAAATATGAGAAAGATTGGAAGTAGATCTCTCCCCTGTATAGCCTATGATGAAACCATAGCCCCTCTGCTCACCTGGATTGCACCCTGGTGAGACCATGAAGCAGAAAACCCAGCTTCTGTGCCCTGACTAGCTACCTGCAGAAATTGTATAATAATAAATGCATGTTGTTTTAAGCCACTAGGCTTAGGGTAATTTTTTATGTAGGAAAAAATAAAAACTAATAGAGACCCTCATTCAGATTTCTGGAGTTCTTTGTCTGCATAGCTTCCTTCTTTTTGGTATTCTGCCCAGCAGATTCTAGCCACCTCAGGCACTCTAAACTCCAATCTCTGTCTCCACAAGGAAGTAAGATTGCCTAGCTCTGTTTGGGTTCACCTTGCCTATGCTGCATTCCAGAAATTGCCTCCAGGAAGAAACCTGAGGCAAATATGGAACTCTCTCTTTGTTTCCTTTCCCAAAGAGATCATGGTTCTGAGCTGCTGGTTGTCCATTATTTGAAAAGAGTTGTTTATTTATTTTGCCAAGGTTTTAATTTGTTTATGACAGGGTTGTTAAGTTCTGGCTCTTTTGCTCTTTCATGGGGAGAAGCAGAACTTATGTTGCTTTTTGAAAGATACTCTCTCTGAATATACAAATCTAGGTTGGCAGTTTTTAGTTCTTTGAAGAAAGTTCATGTATTCCAGTTTCCATTTTATCTGCTGACAATTCAGCTATAACTTTTGTTGTTGTTGCTTTGAAGATATTTCTCTTTTTTTATCTGGCTGTTTATAACATTCTCGCTCTGAATTTTGTTTTCAGTGATTTTACTGCTAATGAACGTAATTTTCTTAGTATTTATTGTGTTTCATATTTGTACTGCCTCTAAAATCTGTGGCTTCAAATCTTTCATCAGTTTGAGGAAATTCTCAGCAATTATTCATTCATATATTTCTCCTGCCTTGTACTCTGTATCCTTTCTTTTTTGGACTCGAGCTATGCTAATGCTCTCTCTCTTCATCGACTCTTATGTTTTACATTTTTTTTTCCATATTTTTCACCCTTTGTCTCTTCAAGAATCAATATGGCTATGTTCTTCCCATCTATATTCCAGTTCACTAAATTTCTTCTCAGTCATATCCAGTCTGCTGTTAGACCTATATATTGAGTTCTTAATTTCAGATACTGCAGTTTTTAATTATGGCATTTGTCAGAAATTTTGGGTTCTATCCAAAGCCTGGGGATTTTTCAGGCCCCCCTGCTCCTTGGAAGGAGCCTCACTGGTGTGGACTAACTGTGATGTGCAAGCTCTGAGAGTTGAATCTGAGAGCATAGGTTATCAGGGGAAGGCTTATTGTAAAGGTTCCTAGACTGAAAGCTCTTAGAGCAGTTACATCTTTTTGTGAGTTGTAATGGTTATTTCTAAATTCTGAGATGCCCAGCTCTTTGTGTATAATCTGGTCGGTCCCTGGAACTTTGGGTATCTGTGTGACACCTGAGACCCAGAGCCAGAGTCTGACAGCTGTGAATTTCAGCATTACACAATATAGCAAATGTTAAGGAGTCTGAAAAAAGAGATCAGACTTCAATTAGAGATGTGAAAGAAATGGACTTGGTTAGGAATAAGGTAAATCAGACTAAAGTGTAAAGGAGGATATATTGAAGGTGTTATTAAAACTTCAACTTCTGTGTGAGACCAAAGGAAGAAATGTCTATTAGGTGCAAAATCTATATTTTTTTGTAACACACTGTTTAGTTTAACTTGTATGGTTAGTTTGTTCAAACAACGTAATTGCATGGAAGTTTGAATAGGGAGTGAGGTCTGGATGGTTCGTACGGGTTGGTATGAAGCCCCAATGCATCCCAGAATGGTTTAGGCAGAGAATGAAAATGTATTTGCAGGGCCCCATTGAGGTACTGGGGGAAAATGTGGAAATATTAAACTTCCCCACCTGGGGAATTACTGATATTCTCACAAGCATAGGGGACTGCCAATTTGGAGGGCTGAGCCCTCACTCTTGGGGCTTGCCCTTGTGAGGCTTGTTGCTACAGAGCTGAGGCTAAGCCTACTTAAAATGGTACCTAAGAGTCATCCCCAGAGAACTTCTTTTGTTGCTCAGATGTGGCCTCTCTCTCTGAGCCAACTCTGCAGGTAAACTCACTGCCCTCTCCCCTATGTAGGACATGACTTCCAGCTTGCCCTGGCATTGTGGAACTGAGAGTTCCTTGACCAAAAGGGGGAAGAGAGATGAAATGAAATAAAGTTTCAGTGGCTGAGAGATTTTAAATAGAGTCGAGATCATTCTGGAGGTTATTCTTATGCATTATATAGATATCCCTTTTTAGTTTTAGTGTTCTAGAATAGCTAGAAGGAAATACTTGAGATTGTTGAACTGCAACCCAGTAGCCTTGATTCTTGAAGACAATTGTATAACTATATAGTTTACACTGTATGACTGTGTGATTGTGAAAACTTTGTGGCTCCCACTCCCTTTGTCCAGTGTGTGGACAGTGAGTGGAAAGATGGGGATGAAAAGCTAATGAAAAATGTGGACAGATGGGGGATACAGGGTGTTTTGGGTGTTCTTTTTTACTTTAATTTTTATTCTTATTCTTTTTTGTGTGTGGTGATGAAGATGTTCAAGAATTGATTGTGGTGATGAATGCACAACTATATAATGGTACTGTGAACGATTGTATACTGTGGATGATTGAATGGTTTATTAATATATCTCAATAAAATTCAATTTAAAAAAACTCATATGGATGATCTTTCCAATACATGGGCCTCTCAGTCACTTGACCTTGTTTCTGCTAGTTATCATTTCCTTCACTTTTATACACCAGGTAGTCTAATGGCTATATCTCATGTACATCTTGTCATTATTAATGATTGTGTTTCAACTGCAGGCCAGTATCTCCTCTCTTTCTAGTTAATTGCTTAGGACCACTCCTCAACTTTTAACAGTCTGATTTGATGGTATTTCCTCACCCCAGACCTCTACAGACTGTACTCTCTCAGGGTTTAGTGGCCTTCTTTTCTTGTCTATCTGCACTCACTCTCTCTGTGACCTCTTCCAATCTCATGACTTCCCTTCAAGGCAAGATGGGAATCCTCAGGAATGTAGTCAGAACAAGTCAATGAACACAGCAATCAGGAATTAATTTTGGAGTTGTAGGTTTAATTCCAGGCCAATTGCAAAGCCAGAAAATGCACCCAAGGGAGAAGACAAAGCGAAAGAGAAGCGTTAAAACTGGAGGAATTGCTGCCTCAGAAAGGAAGTTTCCTAGAAATTTTCTGTTTCAGTTGGAGCAAATTACTGAAATCTTAGGGCATTATTCCAGGATATGAACAGTATAATTACATTAGGGAGAAAATGAATAGAATTAAGTAAAATGAAAGTGCGTCTGATTGTTTGCAAACAAACTTCCCTTTTCTTTCCTACTCCTTTAAAAAACCAACAGATTATGAAGAGTTCTCTCTGCAGTTTTGGTCCTTGGAATTTCCAGGCTGTTTTATTGAGGACAAAGGAAAACATTGCCAATGTTACCCTCATGAAACCTACTAGCTACGTTGAACCAGGTTTTGAGATGTCCATTGTGGCCAAGTGGTCTTTTAAGTTCTAAAAAATTCTTCCACTGCAACATTTTAAAACTTCTTTCCTAGTTTGGTCCCTTTCCACTAACATAACAATAAAACAAAATCAACCAGTAATTAGTTATTACCATCTGGAGACCCATAAAAACAAAAACCTCGATTCTACCTTAACTTACCCCTTCCGGAGTGTTTATCCTTGGAGCTCTTAGTGCAGAATCTTACATTATTCTTGTGAAAAATTGAAATATTATGACACACAGTATCATTTCTTTCACACTGGAAAATGTTCAAGGTGCATCTAGGCATTCCGGAGGTATTCCTAGGGTTTGCCCTTATTGATATACCTATAGCAAAAGTACTAATTCCTACATACAAAGTTAAGGATCCTTTAGTTCCATTTAAGGTAGGTGATACAGAAATGTATATATTCTTAATTCTAAGAAGATAGGGGATCAAACTAATCAGATCACATTTGATACTAGAAATCCCTTCTCCCACTCAAATTCTAATGGCTAATTGCTCTGTTAAATCTCCCTAGCAATTTTTCAGTACTTAGAAAATTATGATATAAAAGCCTGGAGAATATGACTAGAACAAAGGCCTGGTCACACTTCTTAATTGTTCTATGGCTTAGGTGAATATTTAAACTCTTTTGGCCTAAGTAGCCTCATCTGGAAATGAGTTGTTATGAGCATTGAATAAGATAATAACCTGAAATATGCTTCCAACAGTACCTGGCATTTAAGAAGCACTCAATTCATCACCATCATCATGATTATAATTTTTGTTGTCATTGCATTATTATTAACTTCTGTTAAGGGTAGGTGAAAACCTCCATAAATGTTAAATAATATATTAACTGGTAAAAATAAAATTATAGTATACTTAAATGCAACTATATAAAAAACATGTTAGCAGGAATAGTTATTTTCAATATGAAAATGGTTTGTTATGGTGAATTTTTTCTCTAATATTATCATTGAAACATTATTGCATTAAGTAGAGAACCATAAACATTGAGTCTCTCTTTGCTTTTAACCTAATCTCCCTCACCTGACAATTAATTTAGCCCACCTTTATTTTCAATGTGGTCAATGAAAATGTGCAGTGAAATTCCCCTTGGTAGACATCAAGGTCACTGTTACTTTGCTAATCCCTTATGGATCATCCTTGAAAGGGTAGCTCAATTTCCTGCTGAATACCCCATGCCACTGCTTTACAGGGCAGATAATTTTAATTGATGCAAAGTATTTTCTTATACTGAACTTAAATCTGTCTCCCAGTTACATACATCAGCTGATTCCAATTCTGCCTTCTAATGCTGTACACAGAAATTCTAACATGTTTTCAGCAGGATATACTTTCACTTTTATAATAGGGAATTTAATGTTAAGTCTAATCAGAGAAGATGCCAGTAGATATACATGTCTGTTTTTTTCTGAAATTCAATCTTGAGTAAATAAGACAGTATTTACATAAAATGTTTGCTTACTTTATACTAATTTTAAGAGTCTAATTTAAATAAGATTTGGGAGATTAATTACATAAGTTATTGCAGTAAATGCTGTTGGTAAAACATATTTCTCTGTTTTTAAATTTAAATTCAAAACAAAACTTAGGTGTTCAGTTGGAGTATTTTGAAAGCATTTCCTATCATTAATTATCTATGATGTTCTTATTAATATGTGTGTAACCAGCTTCTAATTTATAGAAAGTAGAGTCTTTGGTTATTTTCATTTCTGGATTTGTAAAAACGTTAAATTATGTTCTTTGTGCTTTTGAAAGGAGAACTTTTTGGTACACTAACCTTGCAAATGTCAGCCCAGCAGGAGGAACTTTGGAGATCTCCAAGTAAAGAAAACACATCTTATTAACCATAGTTATCTTCTGTTAGGTTTTTCTTTTGCAAACACTGTAATGCTCAGTTCTAAAGATTACTGAGTTGCCAAAGGGAGTCATAAATGTGGAATGAAGTATTTCTCTTCAATTTTTGGCAGTTTACCTTTAACCAAATTCTTATTCTGGAATATCCTAAAAGACAGACACTATCCTAACTTAAAATATCTATCATGTAAATACGGCGGTTGGCAGGAGTTTTTTTTGCCATTTTAGAAAAAGGACACTTATTTAGTTATCCGTTTTTACAGCTTTTAAAATTTTAAGTTAAATAACCGGAGTATATGTAAAATGATACTTCTGTAGCATGGTGACCTTACATCTTGCCAGGAGTCTATCATTCTTATGTCATATTTAGTGATTTAGGATTTTTTTTTCCTTCCTTGAACATATAAAGATGAAGCACAGGTGAGAAAAGATAGGGTTCTAAACTATATTATGTAATAGTTAATGTTTTAAGGTAAAAAGGATTTATCTCACAGTAGAGATGACAGAATGAAAGACCTTTATTGTCAGCCTCAAACTATAATCACCAGGTGGGAGGTACTTATTATTTTTCTCTAAGCTTTGTTTCTTTATAATTTGGTTCCCTGTTTAGAATTTGGAAGAAGAGTGATCAAATTAACCAAGAAAGAGATTTTCAGATGTTTTCTCAAGTTAACTAATGCTTTGTTCTACAGATGATTAGGTGTAACCAATATTTATTAAGCATCTGGTCTCTGCTAAAGTAGGCATTTCCATAAGTATATTTAATCCTCACCATTGTCCTACAGGATAAATATTATCATATCTATTATTCAGCAAAGAAACTCAGGCTAAAGGATTATTTAGTTTGCCCAGAGTCATATAATTCATCAGAGTTGCATTTTCAACACAGATAAATTTTAACTCTATAGTTCGGGCATCTCCCACCATAACATGCTGCTGCTAAAATAATAAGATACCAGATAATTGAATTAGTAATGTAAAAAAATCAGAGATACCCCTGATATAAAGCCTTTGGAAATTGTACCTACTGAACGTATCTGACACTCTTTTAAATAATTATAACATCACAAAATATTTAATGTTATATTATCAAAATAATTTTCAACATAAAAATTGATTACTGCAATAATTCTGTGAAGTGGGTGGATGGTTCTATATAAACTGCATAATTAATAGATGAGGAAATGAATGTAAAGAAGCCTTAGGGTTATAGGGATGTAAAGAAAAGTTTGAGAGTCTTAAGAACTTTTCTCCAAGCTCCCCTCTATCCCCAGCCTTATTTGAAGACTCCCAACAATTTCGTGTAACCGTCACTCACCCTTACAATCCAGCATGCGCTACTTCTTCTCTCCCTCTCCCTCTCACCCAGATACACCCACACACATGCTCTTGTGTGTGCATGCAAGCACTTACTCATACACATGGTTTTCTTGGCTTTATAACTTGGTCTCTGACAGAATACCAGGCTCTGCAATTTTTTCATTAAAGATCTATAGAATTTCTTCCTCAGAAAGTTATTTAAAATAGGAACGCTTATAAGCAAAATAGCTTATAAGCAAAATATCTTTTTTCATATTTTAGCTTTCAATTAGTGTGACCAAACACACTTAAAAAATCTTCATACTTTTCCTAAAGCAATGCAGACTTGAAGAGGAGTAATTCTCCATTAACTACTTTTTATAGAAAAATGAAAAAAAAAAAGTGCTCATAGCTGTAAGGGGCTTGCATGATTCTGACATGGGTTTTCCTCTTTTTCAATATAGCTCTGGCTCTGGACATTGCCATACTTTGACACTGACGTAAGTTTCACATGAAGGGCATTCGGGTCAACAGATCCAGGGGCCTTGAAACAAAACTTGGTAAAACTTACACTTTCATATGAAAACTGTGGAAAACTAAATGACAAGTGTGCCTTAGGCATAATTTTTTTGAAGTTATCTTTCTTTATCTCAGAACTATTTTCCTGAAAATGCCTTCAAGCCAAATTTCCTGCCCTTGTAGATGTGGCTGAGCAAGTCAGCTTTCTGTTTGGTTCAGTAATTCCCTAAAAGGCCTCCATGTTTCAAATGCAAGTTTCAGCCTGGGCCAATGAACCTCAGAGGGTTTTCATCCAGGAGTCTATGAAACTCAGTATGTTTTGATACACTGAGTCTAGGTTGTTGTAATACATATTAAAAATTTCAGACTGTTTTATTGACTTTTTAAAATTACTCACAAGCAAACACTAGCAGCTCATCATTGTTTCATCACCTATTCTCAGTATTCTGAGAGCAGAACATTCTTTTGAGATTGAAAGGTAGGGCTGAGGCTTTTTTTTTTTTTTTTTGTCTGAAGAAATACAGATAAAAGGACTGACCAAAGGCGATGCTCAAACAATAAGCTATGCACATAAATTTTTCTTAGTACTTTTTAGTTGTCTATTGAAGTAAAAATAAGAGAACCACATTTTACACATGGATTTGAAACCATATTTTAAATGTGGATTGTTAGAGAAATCCTATCTATCTATGTAGAGAAATGAACTGACATAGATGGAGAGGGCCATTTTTCTATTTTACGATAAGTGAAATAAAATTATTTATTACGTCTCACATTAATGTTAAAGGATGCTAGCTGAACAGCTATGTCACAAAAGGAAAAAGACAAACTAGTAAATATTTAATACATAATAATTTTAATAATTTAATAACTAACATAAATTGTGCCAAATATATTGAAACGATGCATGCTTTACATGTGCCATCTCATTTATTATAAAAATAATCTAATAGGTACTGTTACCGTCTGCTTTGCAGATAAAGCAACTGAAACTTTGAAAGGTTAACTATATTGCTCGAGTTTACATGTTAGTAAGTAGCAGATACAGGACTCCAAATTCCTCTCTGGCGCATTCCAGAGCTTATCTAACCTTGCATAAATAGTGTCTTATTTTCCCACCACTCTTGCTAACATCATTCTGTTCCAGGTCCCAGGGTAAAGAAAAGACTAGAAGGGGTAAACAGGGGCATTGTTTCAATAGTCCACCTTATTTTGGGGTCATTCCCAGAAGATCCCCAGGTTTTTTTGTTCTTTTGTACTGAATTCAGTGGTTTGTGAGAGTCCTAAGACTTTGACTTCTGTCCTCCACAGAATTAAGGTTTTATCAGGCCACAAGCTGTCCAGATATAAACTCTTGGTTCTAGGACCTTATAGCATTCCCCATAATAAATATTACATATTAAATTTTTAAATGAGCATAACAAAGAGGTCTTGGATTAAAAGATAGTTGCACACATCCTAAAGTAATTTGGGTGGAGAATAAAAATATATATTTGGGGCCCCCCTGAAGAGCTGGGAGAGAATGCAGAGGTGTTCGACTTCCTCACCTGGATTGTTGCTGATGTTCTCACAAACATTGGGGACTGACGGCTTGATGTGCTGAGCCCTCTGTCTTTGGGCTGGCCCCTATGAAGCTTGTTGCTGCAAGGAGAGGCTTAACCTGCTTATAATTGTGCCTAACAGTTTCCCCTGAGTGCCTCTTTGTTGCTCAGATGTGGCCCTCTCTAACCACCTTGGCAGGTGACCTCACTGCCCTCCCCCCAGCATGGGACCTGACTCCCAGGGGTGTAAATTTCCCTGGCAATGCAGGATATGACTCCAAGGGCATCATGGGATTGAGAAATCTTCTTGACCAAAAGGGGGATGTGAAATGAAACGAAATAATGCTTCAGTGGCTGAGAGATTTCAAATGGAGTCGAGAGGTCACTCTGGTGGACATTCTTACGCACTATATAGATAACTCTTTTTAGGTTTTAATATATTGGAATAGCTAGAAGTAAATACCTGAAACTACCAAACTCCAACCCAGTAGCCCTGACTCTTGAAGATGATCGTATAACAGTGTAGCTTACAAGGGGTGACAGAGTGATTGTGAAAACCCTGTGGATCGTACTTCCTTTATCCAGTGTATGGATGGATAAGTAGAAAAATGGGGATAAAACCTAAATGAAAAATAGGGTGGGATGGGGAGGTGATTTGGGTGTTCTTTTTTTATTTTTATTTTTTATTTTGATTCTGATTCTTTCTGGTGTAAGATAAATGTTCAAAAATAGATTGGGGTGATGAATACACAACTATATGATGGTACTGTGAACAATTGATTGTACACCATGGATGATTGTATGGTATGTGAATATATCTCAAACTGAATTAAAAAAAAAGAAGATAGTTGCAAAGCTTATTAGGATAAAATAGAGCTATTAACTCAGATACAATTATTTTCCTTGCAGTTTGAGTCATCCTAAGTGAATTAACCAGTTAATTACTTTAGAACACTGATAAATTGATGTTCTTATTTTGGGCAGATTCAATTTAAATACACAGTTATTTGTAACTCATTAGTTTAACAAATATTTAAAGGGTCCTTACTGTATTCAATTCATTTTACTGGCCATAATGAGAATGCAATCATGAATACTAATGAATGTAAGAGAAAAGCTTAGCAAATATTAGTATCCTGATTTTTGCAAATAAATAATCTTTTGAATATCTTTGGTAAAAGGGAGAACAATTTTAATGAATAAGGAAATTCTGAAAAACCCAATGTCATCATTTTAGTCATGTAAAAATCTTCCTTTTCACATAAACTTTTACCAGCTTTGGTATTATGCAACATGTATAGTTGCTCTGAATTTCAAATTTTGCATACCTTCTCATGAATATTAATGTGACTATTGCTATAAAATTGCCAAGGTAAGCAGTAATGGGAGAACAGAAAAGAAGTCACTGTCTTGAATAATTCTTAGATTTACTAATAGAATGAAACAAATAAAGGGGCAGAAGTCAACTCTTTGATTTGTAGTGTAACCTTCCATGTTGTTCACCTACTAATGACAGAAGAGTAAAAGGAGAATCAGGTATCTGCTAATTCCACTTCAGATGAAAGACTCAAATCCAGAATATATAGAGAATGCTTAGAAATCAGTAACAAAAAGAAGGAACAAACAAGAAAAAATTATTAAAAAACTCACGGTATATTTTCAAAGGTCCAATCTATGAAAAAGTGAACAACTTCATTATTCATCAGGGAATTGCAAATTAATAATTAATAAGAAGTAACTATATACTCATCAGAATGAATAAAATGAAAAGAACTCAGAAAACACCATATGTTTGTGAAGATTTGGAGCAAGCAGAATTCTCATACACTATTGCTGGATGAGTAAATTTGTTCATCCACTTTGGAAAAATATTTAGCAATATCTACTAAAGTTGAACATACACATATGCTATGGCCCAGCCATTCCACTACTTAGTATATACCCCTTGCAACAAATGCATATCTCATGTTAACCAAAAGACATGATCTAGAATATTCATAGAGCACTATTTGTGTAATCTAAAACTAGAAGCTATCCAAGTATTCGTCAACACTAAAATGCATAAATAAATTGTGGATTCAACAATGGAATAACTGTCTATTCAGCAGAGTGGAAAATCTATAAGTACATGCAAACTTGTAGATATATTGCAAAAACTTTGAGCAAAAGAAGCCAGACACAAAAAGTACATAATGTATGATTGCACTTTCGTGACAGAAAAACCAAACATATCTATGCTATTGGTAGTATGGGTAACAATTACTGTTGCAGAGCATATTGTGACTGGAATGGAACAGGAGAGGGACTTCTGTAGTGGTGATTACATTGGCATGTTTAGTTTATGAAAACCCATCAAGCTTGACACTTATGACATGCACTTTTATGTATATGTAATTTACTTCAATAATATGTTAAACAGAGACAAAGTTAAAAACCCATTTTACCACTATTCCTAATACTAGTGCCTTTTCCTTTATCTGGGTAAACTATTTTGGCAGAACCTGTATGAACCCCTAGAGAATATATTATTTCTAAGTGTATATTTCCTTAATTTCCTTATTTTTAAATAAATAAGTTTTTTTTTTTTATGTTTAGTAATCTCTGTTATGATACATAGTTAGACAGACAGATGGATGGATCTAACTCATTCCTGAGTAATTTAGGACTCTTGGCAGACCAGAGGCTGATAAGCACTATCCAGAAATACTCCTTTCTATTCATCCTTCTTCTTCCTGGACATTGCTTGAGTCTATATTCTGGCACCAATTTAGTTCTTCTTAAAGTTATTGTTGTCCAGTTTTATGACTGTCAGCTCCCACTGGTTAGTACATAGGAGATTAAAACCTATATCATATTTTTCTTCAGTACTAACACATATACATATTTTAGTTACCTTGGCTACTCAAGCAAATATCATGTAATGGGTTGGCTTAAAAGATGGAAATATATTAGCTCACGGTTTTGAGGCTAGGATAAAGTCCAAATGAAAGCATCACCAAGGTGATGCTTTTTTCCTGAAGACTGGCATTCTGGGACTGGTGGACAGCAATCCTTGGTCCTGGGTTCCTCGGTCACATGGCAATGAACATGGCAGCCTCTCCTGGCCTCTCTCTCCTTTCCTGGGTTTGGATGCTCTTCAGTTCTTGCTTCCTGTGGCTTTCTCTCTCTTTGCCAGAATGTCTTTCTGCTTCTAAAGGACTCCAGTAATAGGATTAAAACCCATCCTGGTTGAGTTGGGTTACACATTAAGTGAAGTAACCCTATCGAAAGGTCCTACTTAAAATGGGTTCCTGCCCAAAGGAATGGATTACGTTAAAGAACATGTTTTCTCGGGTCCAGCACAATACCATGGAAGTCTGCCCATTTTAGACATGCAGCTAATGTGTATTGAATAATGTAACAATAAATTGGGATGAAATCTTTCAAACCAAATGTTCTAGAGTTATAGATCTCTAAAATAACTTCCACAAACCTATTGATCTTTTATAATTTGAAAACAAACTTGGGTTCTCCAAAAACACCATACAGATTCATACTCTTTTGCTTTATAACATTAAAATGATCCGTTAGTGTGTCATCCACAAGTCAAGGAAAACAGTGAAAAACACCCGTTTCAAATAATTTCTGTGAATTCATTTTTTTAATTCAGTTTATTGAGATATATTCACATACCATACAGTCATCCATGGTGTACAATCAGCTGTTCAGAGTATCATCATATAGTTGTGCATTCATCACCCCAATCTATTTTTGAACATTTTCCTTACACCAGAAAGAATGAGAATCAGAATAAAAAATAAAAAGAACACCCAAATCATCCCCCCCCATCCCACCCTATTTTTCATTTAGGTTTTATCCCCATTTTTCTATGCATCCATCCATACACTGGATAAAGGGAGTGCAATCCACAAGGTTTTCAAAATCATACTGTCACTCCTTGTAATCTACATTGTTATACAATCGTCTTCAAGAGTCAAGGCTACTGGGTTGGAGTTTGGTAATTTCAGGTATTTACTTCTAGCTATTCCAATACATTAAAACCTAAAAAGAGTTATCTATATAGTGCATAAGAATGTCCACCAGAGTGACCTCTCAACTCCATTTGAAATCTCTCAGTCACTGAAGCTTTATTTTGTTTCATTTCACATCCCCCTTTTGGTCAAGAAGATGTTCTCAATCCCATGATGCTGGGTCCAGATTCATCCCTGGGAGTCATATCCTGCATTACCGGGGAAATTTACACCGCTGGGAGTCAGGTCCCATGCTGGGGGGAGGTTACAGAGATCACCTGCCAAGGTAGCTTAATTAGAGAGAGAGGGCCACATCTGAGCAACAATGAGGCACTCAGGGGAAGACTCTTAGGCACAATTATAAGCAGGTTTAGCCTCTCCTTTGCAGTAACAAGCTTCATAGGGGCAAGCCTCAAAACAGAGTGCTCAGCACATCAAGCCGTCAGTCCCCAGTGTTTGTGACATCAGCAACAATCCAAGTGAGGAAGTCCAACACCTCTGCATCCTCCCCCAGCTCCTCAGGGGGGCCCCAAATATATATTTTTATTCTCTGCCCAAATTACTTTGGAATGTGTTGCTATTTCACTCTAACCTATACAGACCTACCATATCTCACTTCCTATTCAAAGTTCCATGTAATTGTGGTGTTTGAACAAACTGACTGTAAAAGTTATTTTGTTTAGAAAATATAGATCCTGCACCAAACAAACATCTCTTCCCTTGGTCTCACATGGAAGTTGAAGTTTTAGCACACAGTCAGTTTCAGCCTTTACCCTTTGGGCCCAATTTGCCCTAGTCTTAACCAGATCTGCTTCATTCATATCTCTAATTGAAGTCTGGACTCTTTTTCAGCTTTTTTTTAACAGTTGCTGTATGCGTTACATATCTGCCGAGCTCTAGCCCGGAGTTTCAGGTGTGTGAATTCATTTTTTTTTTTTTTTTTTTTTTTTAAATCATCATTTTATTGAGATATATTCACATACCACGCAGTCATACAAAACAAATTGTACTTTCGATTGTTTACAGTACCATTACATAGTTGTACATTCATCACCTAAATCAATCCCTGACACCTTCATTAGCACACACACAAAAATAACAAGAATAATAATTAGAGTGAAAAAGAGCAATTGAAGTAAAAAAGAACACTGGGTACCTTTGTCTGTTTGTTTCCTTCCCCTACTTTTCTACACATCCATCCATAAACTAGACAAAGTGGTGTTTGGTCCTTATGGCTTTCCCAATCCCATTGTCACCCCTCATAAGCTACATTTTTATACAACTGTCTTCGAGATTCGTGGGTTCTGGGTTGTAGTTTGATAGTTTCAGGTATCCACCACCAGCTACCCCAATTCTTTACAACCTAAAAAGGGTTGTCTAAAGTGTGCATAAGAGTGCCCACCAGAGTGACCTCTCGGCTCCTTTTGGAATCTCTCTGCCACTGAAGCTTATTTCATTTCCTTTCACATCCCCCTTTTGGTCAAGAAGATGTTCTCCGTCCCACGGTGCCAGGTCTACATTCCTCCCTGGGAGTCATATTCCACGTTGCCAGGGAGATTCACTTCCCTGGGTGTCTGATCCCACGTAGGGGGGAGGGCAGTGATTTCACCTTTCAAGTTGGCTTAGCCAGAGAGAGAGGGCCACATCTGAGCAACAAAGAGGCATTCAGGAGGAGACTCTTAGGCACAAATACAGGGAGGCCTAGCCTCTCCTTTGCAGCAACCGTCTTCCCAAGGGTAAAACTTATGGTAGAGGGCTCAACCCATCAAACCACCAGTCCCCTATGTCTGTGGTCATGTTAGCAACCATGGAGGTGGGGTAGGCGAATACCCCTGCATTCTCCACAGGCTCCTCAAGGGGGCACTACATCTTTTCTTTTTTTTTTTTCCCCTTGTTTGTCTTTTTTCTTTTTTTTTTTTTTTTTTTTTTTTTTTTTTTAACTTTCCCTTCTTTTTTCAAATCACCTGTATGAAAAAAAAAAGTTAAAAAGAAAACAAACATACAATAAAAGAGCATTTCAAAGAGACCATAGGAAGGGAGTAAGAAAAAGACAACTAACCTAAGATAACTGCTTAACTTCCAACATGTTCCTACTTTACCCCAAGAAAGTTACATAATATAGCAACATTTCAGTGAACTTGTTCCTACTACAACCATCAGAAATTAACAGACCATAGTCATTTCTGGGCATCCCCAGAACGTTAAATAGCTTATCTGTTCTTCCTGGATTATTGTTCCCCCTTCCTTAATTGCTCTCTACTGCTAGTTCCCCTACATTCTACATTATAAACCATTTGTTTTACATTTTTCAAAGTTCACATTAGTGGTAGCATATAATATTTCTCTTTTTGTGCCTGGCTTATTTCGCTCAGCATTATGTCTTCAAGGTTCATCCATGTTGTCATATGTTTCACCAGATCGTTCCTTCTTACTGCCGCGTAGTATTCCATCGTGTGTATATACCACATTTTATTTATCCACTCATCTGTTGAAGGACATTTGGGTTGTTTCCATCTCTTGGCAATTGTGAATAATGCTGCTATGAACATTGGCGTGCAGATATCTGTTCGTGTCACTGCTTTCCGATCTTCCGGGTATATACCGAGGAGTGCAATCGCTGGATCGAATGGTAGCTCTATATCTAGTTTTCTAAGGAACTGCCAGACTGACTTCCAGAGTGGCTGAACCATTATACAGTCCCACCAACAATGAATAAGAGTTCCAATTTCTCCACATCCCCTCCAGCATTTGTAGTTTCCTGTTTGTTTAATGGCAGCCATTCTAACCGGTGTTAGATGGTATCTCATTGTGGTCTTAATTTGCATCTCTCTAATAGCTAGTGAAGCTGAACATTTTTTCATGTGTTTCTTGGCCATTTGTATTTCCTCTTCAGAGAACTGTCTTTTCATATCTTTTGCCCATTTTATAATTGGGCTGTCTGTACTATTGTCATTGAGTTGTAGGATTTCTTTGTATATGCAAGATATCAGTCTTTTGTCAGATACATGGTTTCCAAAAATTTTTTCCCATTGAGTTGGCTGCCTCTTTACCTTTTTGAGAAATTCCTTTGAGGTGCAGAAACTTCTAAGCTTGAGGAGTTCCCATTTATCTATTTTCTCTTTTGTTGCTTGTGCTTTGGGTGTAAAGTCTAGGAAGTGGCCTCCTAATACAAGGTCTTGAAGATGTTTTCCTACATTATCTTCTAGGAGTTTTATGGTACTTTCTTTTATATTGAGATCTTTGGTCCATTTTGAGTTAATTTTTGTGTAGGGGGTGAGGTAGGGGTCCTCTTTCATTCTTTTGGATATGGATATCCAACTCTCCCAGCCCCATTTGTTGAAAAGACCATTATGGCTCAGTTCGGTGACTTTGGGGGCCTTATCAAAGATCAGTCGGCCATAGATCTGAGGGTCTATCTCTGAATTCTCAATTCGATTCCATTGATCTATATGTCTATCTTTGTGCCAGTACCATGCTGTCTTGGCAACTGTGGCTTTATAATAAGCTTCAAAGTCAGGGAGTGTAAGTCCTCCCACTTCGTTTTTCTTTTTTAGAGTGTCTTTAGCAATTCGAGGCATCTTCCCTTTCCAAATAAATTTGATAACTAGCTTTTCCAAGTCTGCAAAGTAGGTTGTTGGAATTTTGATTGGGATTGCATTGAATCTGTAGATGAGTTTGGGTAGAATTGACATCTTAATGACATTTAGCCTTCCTATCCATGAACATGGAATATTTTTCCATCTTTTAAGGTCCCCTTCTATTTCTTTTAGTAGAGTTATGTAGTTTTCTTTGTATAGGTCTTTTACATCTTTGGTTAAGTTGATTCCTAGGTACTTGATTTTTTTAGTTGCTATTGAAAATGGTATCTTTTTCTTGAGTGTCTCTTGAGTTTGTTCATTTCTAGCATATAGAAACATTACTGACTTATGTGCATTAACCTTGTATCCCGCTACTTTGCTAAATTTGTTTATTAGCTCTAGTAGGTGTATCGTTGATTTCTCAGGGTTTTCTAGATATAAGATCATATCATCTGCAAACAATGACAGTTTTACTTCTTCTTTTCCAATTTGGATGCCTTTTATTTCTTTGTCTTGCCGGATTGCCCTGGCTAGCACTTCCAGCACAATGTTGAATAACAGTGGTGACAGCGGGCATCCTTGTCTTGTTCCTGATCTTAGAGGGAAGGCTTTCAGTCTCTCACCATTGAGTACTATGCTGGCTGTGGGTTTTTCATATATGCTCTTTATCATGTTGAGGAAGTTTCCTTCAATTCCTACCTTTTGAAGTGTTTTTATCAAAAAGGGATGTTGGATTTTGTCAAATGCTTTTTCAGCATCTATTGAGATGATCAATTGATTTTTCCCTTTCGAGTTTTTAATGTGTTGTAATACATTGATTGTTTTTCTGATGTTGAACCATCCTTGCATGCCTGGAATGAACCCCACTTGGTCATGGTGTATGATTTTTTTAATGTGTCTTTGGATTCGATTTGCAAGTATTTTGTTGAGGATTTTTGCATCTATATTCATTAGGGAGATTGGCCGGTAGTTTTCCTTTTTTGTAGCATCTTTGCCTGGTTTTGGTATTAGATTGATGTTAGCTTCATAAAATGAGTTAGGTAGTGTTCCATTTTTTTCAATGTTTTGAAAGAGTTTGAGTAAGATTGGTGTCAGTTCTTTCTGGAAAGTTTGGTATAATTCCCCTGTGAAGCCATCTGGCCCTGGGCATTTATTTGTGGGAAGATTTTTGATGACTGATTGGATCTCTTTGCTTGTGATGGGTTGGTTGAGGTCTTCTATTTCTTCTCTGGTCAGTCTAGGTTGTTCATATGTTTCCAGGAAATTGTCCATTTCTTCTACATTATCCAGTTTGTTGCCATACAGTTGTTCATAATATCCTCTTATAATTTTTTTAATTTCTTCAGGATCTGCAGTTATGTCACCTTTTTCATTCATTATTTTGTTTATATGGGTCTTCTCTCTTTTTGATTTTGTCAGTCTAGCTAGGGGCTTGTCAATCTTGTTGATCTTCTCAAAGAACCAACTTTTGGTGATATTTATCCTTTCTATTGTTTTTTTGTTCTCTATGTCATTTATTTCTGCTTTAATCCTTGTTATTTCTTTTCTTCTACTTGGTTTAGGATTGGTTTGCTGTTCATTTTCTAGCTTCTTCAGTTGATCCATTAGTTCTTTGATTTTGGCTCTTTCTTCCTTTTTAATATATGCGTTTAGTGCTATAAATTTCCCCCTTAGCACTGCTTTTGCTGCATCCCATAGGTTTTGGTATGTTGTGTTCTCATTTTCATTCGTCTCTATATATTTAGCAATTTCTCTTGCTATTTCTTCTTTAACCCACTGATTGTTTAGGAGTGTGTTGTTTAACCTCCAGGTATTTGTGAATTTTCTAAGTCTCTGATGGTTATTGACTTCTAATTGTATTCCATTGTGGTCAGAGAATGTGCTTTGAATAATTTCAATCTTTTTAAATTTATTGAGGCTTGTTTTATGTCCCAGCATATGATCTATTCTGGAGAAAGTTCCGTGAGCACTAGAAAAGTATGTGTATCCTGGTGATTTGGGATGTAATGTCCTGTAGATGTCTGTTAAATCTAATTCATTTATCAGATTGTTTAGGTTTTCAATTTCCTTATTGGTCTTCTGTCTGGTTGATCTATCTATAGGAGAGAGTGATGTGTTGAAGTCTCCCACAATTATTGTGGAAACATCAATTGCTTCCTTTAGTTTTGCCAATGTTTCTCTCATGTATTTTGTGGCACCTTGATTGGGTGCATAGACATTTACGATTGTTATTTCTTCTTGCTGAATTGCCCCTTTTATTAGTATGTAGTGGCCTTCTTTGTCTCTCAAAACATCCCTGCATTTGAAGTCTATTTTATCTGAGATTAATATTGCTACACCTGCTTTCTTTTGGCTGTAGCTTGCATGAAATATTTTTTTCCATCCTTTCACTTTCAATTTCTTTGTGTCCCTGTGTCTAAGATGAGTCTCTTGTATGCAACATATTGATGGTTCATTTTTTTTGATCCATTCTGCGAATCTATATCTTTTAATTGGGGAGTTTAATCCATTTACATTCAACGTTAAAACCGTGAAGGCATTTCTTGAATCGGCCATCTTATCCTTTGGGTTATGTTTGCCATATTTTTCCCTCTCTCTATTAATATCCTTTATTGTACCCATACCGAATCTCTTTAGTACTGAACCTTTCTCCAAGTCTCTCTGTCCTGTCTTTGTTTCTCTGTCTGTAGGGCTCCCTTTAGTATCTCCAGTAGGGCAGGTCTCTTGTTAGCAAATTCTCTCAGCATTTCTTTGTCTGTGAAAAATTTAAGCTCTCCCTCAAATTTGAAGGAGAGCTTTGCTGGATAAAGTATTCTTGGCTGGAAATTCCTCTCTCTCAGAATTTTAAATATATCGTGCCATTGCCTTCTCGCCTCCATGGTGGCTGCTGAGTAGTCACTACTTAGTCTTATGCTGTTTCCTTTGTATGTGGTGAATTGCTTTTCTCTTGCTGCTTTCAGAACTTGCTCCTTCTCTTCTATGTTTGGCAGTGTGATCAGTATATGTCTCGGAGTGGGTTTTTTTGGATTTATTCTATTTGGAGTTCGCTGAGCATTTATGATTTGTGTATTTATGTTGTTTAGAAGATTTGGGAAGTTTTCCCCAACAATTTCTTTGAATACTCTTCCTAGACCTTTACCCTTTTCTTCCCCTTCTGGGACACCAATGAGTCTTATATTCGGACGCTTCATATTATCTATCATATCCCTGAGGTCCATTTCGAGTTTTTCAATTTTTTTCCCCATACTTTCTTTTATGCTTTCATTTTCCATTCTGTCATCTTCCAGGTCACTGATTCGTTGTTCAACTTCCTCTAGTCTTGTACTATGAGTGTCCAGAATCTTTTTAATTTGGTCAACAGTTTCTTTAATTTCCATAAGATCATCCATTTTTTATTTAGTCTTGCAATGTCTTCTTTATGCTCTTCTAGGGTCTTCTTGATTTCCTTCATATCCCGTACTAGGGTCTCATTGTTCATCTTTAGTTCTTTGAGTAGCTGCTCTAGGTGTGTCTCTTCTGGTCTTTTGATTTGGGTGCTTGGGCTTGGGTTATCCATATCGTCTGGTTTTTTCATATGCTTTATAATTTTCTGTTGTTTTTGGCCTCGTGGCATTTGCTGTCCTTGATAGGGTTCTTTTAGGGTTTGTAGACCAGTTGAAGTCCTTATCTCTAGTTTATCAGATCTACAGCTTCGTGGAGTACACTTTCTCTAACTAACCAGCAGGTGGCGTCCACGAGCCACCTGTTCTCCACAAGCCAGATCTCCCCTGCTTAGCCTTTTTGGTGAGTGGGGGAGTGAGTCTTGTGGGGCCCAATTGGTGTCCCAAGCTTGCGTGTGTAGTTGGTGTTGCCTGCCCTGTATGTGGGGCGTGTTTCTGGGCAGTCGGGGAGGGGGGGTGGCCCTAACAATCAAATCTCCCTGATGATCCTAGAGTTTTAAAGCTACTGCAATAGTCTAATCCTTCAGTTCAGTCCTGCCACAGTTTGTCTCTGCCACTGACCCACAAGTCTTTGGTATTGGCGTATGGCTCCTGAGACTTGCAAGTGGGCCCCTCTTCCAGGCTGTGCACCCCGGGTCCTCTGTTGAGGGATGACTGTGCTATGTCACAGGTGAGTGCCGTCCCCCCAGGGCAGTTCTGGGCTGCTGGGCTGTGTTGGGAGGCTCCCAGTCTGCTCAAATGATGGCTGAATGGGGCTCTGTTAATTCACACTGCTCCCCCTTCCCAGCTCTGGGACATTCAGCTGAGGTTGCAGGGAAGGCTAATGTCCACGCCCAGTTTTGTGGTGTGTGCCTGTTATTTGAAGCACTTCCGTCACACTGGGTTGTCTGGGGCAGCTCTGGGCTATGGGGCTGGCGATGGGCAGGAGTGTTTCCTGTCCACCAGGATGGTGGCTGTGAGCGGACACCCCCCTTTTCTTGGGAAGTTGTGTTGTTTAGTGAATTTTCTCAGCCACTGGATTATTGCCTTTTGTCTCAGAGCTCTCTTATTTCTGCTCTTGACTTGACGTGCCCAAATTTCAATTCTTTGAAGCTTTCTGTATTGAGCTTCTTAGAGTAATTGTTTTAGAAAAAGCAAAAAGGATTTAAAAAAAAAAAAAAAAAAAAAAAAAAAAAAAAAAAAAAAAAACGGCCCTCCTCAGAGATCTAATGGGTTATTGAAATGCTAATAGACAAAGCAACCAGGGCCATTAAGGAAAGGTGCCCTGGGCAGAGAGATCAGCCTTGCTTCGGGATTTGCATATGCGCCTCAAGGCCTGAGCTCCGCCCTTCCCCTTTCTGTGTTCACCAGAACTCCAAAAATCCTCTGCTTTTACTTTGGAGCTTCTCGTGTTGTTTTCCTTCTATGCCCGTCTCCTCTCTGCTGGGCTGGCTGCTCTCAGAGTCTCTGGTGTCTGGCCTCAGTCTATCTATGGTTGGAGTTTGAATCAGTAGAATGAGTTTCCGATGAGAGCAGCCACTGCAATTCTCCCTTCTCCTTCCTGGAGCTGACAGCCCCTCCTCCCCCGGGACTGAGCCTGGCAGGGAGGGGCGCGGGTCCCCTGGCCGCAAAAACTTACAGATTTCGCTGATCTCAGCAGTTCCACGTTTTCATGAGTGTTGTATGAAGTATGCCCAAAGACAGATTGCTCTGTGGTGTCCAGTCCACGCAGTTCCTGGCTTTTTACCTACTTTCCTGGAGGAGTAACTAAAACATACAGCTCACCAGTCTGCCATCTTGCCCCGCCTCTGAATTCATTTTTAATGAGCAAAAATTGCTGGTAGAAATTGAATGTTCTATTTGGGATGTTGGGCTATGACAGAAATACCTATAGAACTTCAAGAGGACCTTTGTACCATAGACATTTCCAATAAAGGTTTTCTCAAAGTAGCCATCAAGCAAACAAAGACTACAATTGAAATGGGATGAACCCTTGTGTTAGAAAGGAAGACATGCACTGAGGTGACTAATTGGACAAAGATATATCTTTATCATAAGAATTATTGTCAGATATTTAAGTTGCTGTTTTTAGTCCCCAAATTGTGATCTAAAAATATATTGCTTATTTATCAATAACTTTTTCATTGAAAAATGTTGGCCTAAAGGGCTTATTAACATATCATACAAGAAGTTATTTAGTTTAGAAGTTATTTTAAAAGGAAGAAAAGACAGAAAAGGAAATTTTTAGTCCAAAGCAACATTATATTTTCAGCACCATAATTATTGTCATTTATAGTGCTGTAGAGCTTTAATCCAGGGGAAACTCATCAGTGGAATATGACTCAGTTTGATCTGAAAGTCCTTGAGAGGAGGAGAAATATCTGCAGATGGTTGCTCATCTGCATCTCATAATTACAGTATATGTTCACACACTAATAAATCTAAAAATATATGAAGACCAATATAGCCAATCCTCTGAATAAGCAATAACTAATGAACATCTGGAAATGGCTTCATGACTTATAATTGAGTAGATAATTTCTAAATCAACCAGTGAATGGTGGCTGTTAATTTCTTCATGTAATTACTCCAGTTTCACCTAGGCATTTAAAAATCACTAGGCCTGTTTGAAACATTAACTTGTGCAAACATGACATTCTCTAAGATAATAGTTTTCCAAATATGCTAATATTCTGTGCCTTTGGCTTTTTGACCCTGCTTCAACCAGAGTAGTTCTGCTTTTACTAGTTTTGTATTTCAAAATGTCATTAGTGTTTGCTTTAAAAAGCCTCCTGTTATCAAAGAAGGTTTGAAACCTGCTTTTGTAAGTACATGTCTATTTTGAAGAAGACAGATCAATGCTTGACTTCAACAGATGATTCATTCAATATAAAATTCCTGAAAAATAACAAAACAGCCATGAAAGAGGACTTTCCTGGTGCTTTTCTACTAATTTCATGTTGGAGCCAAATTATTCAACCTATAGAAAAGATTGAAGCTGCACTTGTATAAAGAAAATACATATAAGCCAAAGTAATCATCATCATCAACAGCAGCAGCAGCAGCAGCAGTTTGAATTTGGATGTGATGTCCACATTCCTATCTTCCAGAATTCAAAACACCACCTGCCCCCTCTCCCCTAGATTTTTCTTTTTTTTCTTTTGGGGGTGGGTGGGGGATGGGTGATGAAGGAAAATGAGAAGGAATAGAAGGGAGGTAGCTGAAACTCCTTTTATTCATTTGTAGGCATTGACTTAGCACTTAATAAACATTATTTATTTAATCCTTATGGCAGTGTGTTTAATCCTCCTAAAAATAGTGCTATCCTTATCCCCATTTACTAAATAGAGAAACTTTGCTTGGGCAACAGAATCCTTCAAATCTATGACTAACCCCAATCTTGGCCCAAAATTCAGAGTCATTCCTCCATTTAGGAGGATTTAAGGGCATGAAATTATGTGAGCAAACTAGTCCTGTTTCCTCTTATGTTCACACTTTTCTTAGCAATGTGAAAAACAGCAAACATAAATGCTGTCAATTGCAGGCAACTCAAAACTGAAGCACCTGTTACTTTATACAAACCTGATTAAGGAAAACCCTTTCCTCTAACTTGATGGTCAATGCTTATGCCTTTTCCCAAATAGACGAGTCTCAAGGCATCATTTATGTTGGCATACTAGATGATGTAGCGGGAAAATGTGTCCTTCCCTGCAAAAAAATAGTAAATGCTACCCCATTCCATACTTGGGCTTTTAGGTTATTGTGAATTTGACTTTGTGTGTTAATATTCATGTATTTTATCTGCCAGCTAGTTGCTAAGAAATAAAATCATTTGGCTTTTTTTGTTTAGACATAGGTAAATTTTTTGTTGTTTTTAGTAGATGTTGTCTACCTTTTGTACTTTCTACGAGATTTTTCCCTAGTCCTAAATTTGGTTAATGTATTTTAGATGTTATTTTAAAGTAATATTTTTACCTGATAGAAACAAATTCTAACAGCCCTCTTCTGACATTTTGTACTTGGGATTCAAAACATGCTTGTTTCTATAAATATATATACTCTCCTGGCCAAGTGGTGCTGCTTTTTGAGTTATTTGCCTTGATTTCAGGAAATATAAATAACTTCTCTTATCAGTTCCAGTTCACACAGTGCATTAGAATAGCTATACCTGGTTTCTTAAGATCCTGGTTTATAGAAATGTCTGGATATATGTGAGCACACTGCAATTGGACAATGCAAATTAATAGCTTATCTCTCTGCTCTCCTTTACCTAAGGTCTTACAGACAAATGTTTAAGCACTATGAAAACATATCCATTTAAAACAGTCCTCTGAATCCATACAATGAATATTCCAGTATTAATTTTCTGCTCAGATTTAGGGATGATCATCATAATGATAATTATAATCAGTCACTGATTACTTAAATTAGGTGATATGTTAAAACTCCAAATTCTAAGATTTAAAATCAACAAGTGTTTAAAAAGGCATCTGATAATATGTGGTGTACGCTATAGCCAAACCAAACCAAACCAGACCAAACCAAACCAAACCAAACCAAAAACCAATCCATGTAATTTGAGTCATAAGTCTCCTTCCATCCCACCCCCTTTCTGCCTCTGCGTTTACTTCAATCTATTCTCCTCATTCAGAAAAGCAATTTTTCCAAAATGTATTCAACCATGTCACTTCCCCCATCAATTCAAAATAAATTTCAAACTCCTTAGAATAACTCAAAGGACCCACATTAAATTGGTATCTGTCACCTTCCCATTCTCTCTCATAACTCACCAACTAATGGTCTACACTCCGGCAATACCAGACTTCCTGCAGCTTCCCAACCTGCCATGTTCCTGAGCTTTCTCACCTGTTTGCCATTTCACATGCTTCTCTCTCCGTTTGGAGTACCTCTTCATCAACCATGCCATGCTTGACTAACAACTTGTGGGTAGTGGCTAAGACTAGGGACCCAGGAGCTAGAATGTGTGAGTTCAAATTCCTGTTCTGTCACTTATTACCTGTATGACCTCTCTCTGTTTCTGTTTTTTCACCTGTATTATGATAAAATTAATATGTACATTAACATCCTAAGACTGTTAGGCTTAGTAAAAAGGTTAATATTTGTAAAGACAGCACCATCTGACTCACTTAAAATACTCAGTGTTAGTTATCCAGATTCAACACAATGATCTCCTCCTCCAGGGGCTTCTCCCTGAGCCCCTCCCCCATTGAGGGTTAGCTGCCCTCACTGTGCTTCTGCGATACCATGGCAATATTGCACACTATTTTAATTGTGCATTGCAGTAGTCTCTGTGATACAATTGTAAACATCTTGAGGAGAAGGTTGCGGTCTTTTTTATCTTTGTATTTCCAATATATATCATTGTAATTGACATACAGTAAGTGTTTTATAAATACTTGAGGATTGAAAAAGCTTAAAAGAATTGCCTGATAGAGCTGTTATGCTTATGCATAACACAATTTATCTAGAGTAATAATTTCCAATTCTGCCATCCTTCCCTAGTGTTTTTAAATATTAACCAAACAGAAAGTAGTTTCCCATTATAAAACTAATACAAGCTTATGAATAAAAATTTTGGATATCTAAAAAAGCAGAAATAAATGGTAAAAAATACCCATAATCACTTCACCCGAAGACACCTATTATTAATATTTCAATATATTTATTTTATTTTCCCTAATATGGAGTAGCATGATATATATCGCTTTAATCAAATTGTGCCTATAATTTGTCTCCTTTTACTCATTAAAAACTGATGTATTTTGTTATTCCAATATCGTTGTAAACATTATTTTCATAGTCCATCAGATAGATGCACCATTGCTTATTTAAATGTTTTCTTATTGTAGGCCATTTGTGATTTCGTTACAAGCAGTTTTGTAAGCAATGCCTCAGTGAAGATCTTTGTATATGAACCTTGTTTCTGCATTTAGATTTATGCTTTGAACGCTGTGTGAGTATTTGAATGTTTGGTCCAATGTCTGTGAACCTTTTTCTTTTAAGATACTTGAAACATAGTCATAAGTTGCTTTCCAAAGGATTTATATACTAACATATAACTCCAATAGGAATGTACATTTATTTGCACATACACTCACCAGAGCTGAATGTTATATTTATTTAAATCAATAAATTTGATAAATGAGAGAAACATCCATTATTAATTCCTTTTTCCTATATTTTAGTCACTCCTCCCATTGTTTGTGACTTTTCTTTAGTATCACAAATTACTATAATAATGGAGGAGATGTTTACTTATCAAATATAGTGAGATTGGTGAAGTTGCTTTCCTTCGAGTGAATAATTTCAACCTCCTTTCCTAGTGTCCTGTGCTGTATATCTCACTGGTGAAGAATTAATAAATCTCTTAAATGCTGCCTTTTTAGGATAGTTGTTATTAATAAACAAAGATGGGAGGAGACGGGAAGGAGAATCAGAAAACTGAAGGCACAATGAGAAGAAGAAAAATACTCCCTGGGGCATTCCAAGGCCCCTCTGTTTCTCAGGATTAGAAATTAAATTAAATTAAATTTAGAGTTTGTGATATTGTGGGAGACAGTCTCCTGCTAAACATGTTCACAAGAAGCCGATGCATAAAAATCAGAATGCCAAATTACTAATCAATGAGAATAAAACTTACAGTCACTGTTGGGAAATTCTACATGGGAAGCCAAATTATTGTAGGAAGTTGCTGAGTGACCATGAAGTTAGAAAAATGGAGTTAACAGGAGCATCTTAATGGCCAGCATAATTGAGTCATGAATCAAATACAGCTTTCCCTGCTCTAGGATAACCGTCCTGAAGAACTGATGCTCTCTTGATGCTTTACCAGTCACTTACCTGGGCCTACTTATATTCTGTGTTGTCAGCAGAGAAATCCACCTCTTGAAAGCACATTCTTACTTTAGGTAATCAATATTTGCAGGTTATAGAATATAGCACAGCTACCTGGCAGTCATTTTGTTTCATGATGATGTCAGTGGTGATCACGATAATGATGATACTGAGGCTACAAATCCAGATGACGTAAGCCTGCTTTCTGCTTCTCTGCTTTGATCCTCTATAGGTTGATTTTATAGTTTAACTCTCAAATGAAAATCTTGTTTTATATATTTACAAGTTCATGACCCAGGATGAATAGGGAAGCAGGTCACACCATTCCTGTGTACCTACTAAAGAAAAAAAATAAATATAATACAGAGAATTGGAAATTTCTTTGGTTTTTAATATGTATTTGATAGGATATGAGATGATAAATACCTCTTCTTTTGAATGATAGGAAATCAGGACTCATCAGGTAGGATCATTTATTCTTTGGCCTAGTTATAGAGTAAATGAAGCGTCTTTCTTTAGAAGTCGTTCATGCCAAACACCAACTGTTGATTTGACAGTGAGTGACTTTCCTTGAAATCTCTTCTCAGATTCTCTTGAAGATTATTTCAGTTGCCAACTCAGTCAGTCAACATGTTTGCAGCTGTAGCCACCCAAACCACCTCTGCCATCACTGAACTTTTTCTTTTTGCCTTTTTTCTCTGGCTGTTATGGCTGGAATGGATTTATCTTTCCATTGTGTCATAACATCTGTTTCCCGGTTGTTGCTGCTGATGAGCCTGTCAGTTGGCCCCACACCTCTCTGCAGCAGAAAGCTGCATGCTGACGCAAGCTATTACCCTGGCAGCATGTGTCAGTGAACACTTTTAGGAACAGCCTCACTATAGTCGTTCTTACTACAGGCCAAGGCTAATGATGCATCTCCAAGAATTTTTCTTGGAGAAAGAAATTACCTAGCTTGAACAACAGTAACACAACCTTTGATTATGGCACTGTCATTATTATGCTTTAAATTACTTCTGTGCAGACACTCAGTACTATTGACAAGATTTTATATTGTGAATTTGCTTGTGCAACCTCTGGCTCATAGGTCAAAGAAACTGTTGTAGCAAAATTTAGGAGGAATGGCTCATGATATATTTGTATTTGCTGTCCTATTTCAAAACGTAACAAAGCATTATTTTCCTGTTACTAATTTTGCTGACTATTGACTTCTCCTATTTTGCCTTTGATTCTAACATGTATAAGGAAAGCTTCTGCTCTAAAGGAAATTGTTATTACTTGTGTAATATAAAAAAAGAAATACTTATGAAGGTCATAAGATTCTTTCTTTCTAATATTTCAAAATGTTGACAAAGATGGCATGCCAGTAGAAGATTGTGTTAATATAAAGTAAGTTTCTTTACAGCATTTGATTTGTTATTTTCATAAATTGCTATTGCCATTATTGATCATCATTCTTCTAATCAAAATTTTCATAGTTCCTTGTACAAAAAAGATTTGATCTATTTCTGATTAGAGCACAGAAGCTTAATCTACTACATTTGGAGCCAGCTGTCTCTGTATCTGGCATACATTGACTTTCTCAGAGGCTCTACTTCCAGAGTTAGGTGGAACTCAGTTCATAATACAGAGGTTACTTTTATATATTCTTGTTATGTATTCTTTGCAAATATACATCTCAACTGAGTTAAAATATAGTAGTGACAGATGTATGAGTGTGTGTAAGCACGTCTGTGTGCATTGTGTAATGAAAGAGAAGAGAATGTGTATGTCTACTTACGATTACCATACTAAAATTTCTTTCATATTAATTGGCAGCATTTATATTTTATTGTAATTGACGGTTCCTAATTAGTTTAATTACCTGTTTGTTGACATACTATTTCAATTAGGCAACCTCAAAAGGCAAGTAACAGAAAGCTCAACTCTAATTGGCTTAAAAAATAAAGGGAATTTTTGTCTCAGTGCATGTATTGGTGAAAGAGGAAGGTCAGCACTTAGGTATCATTTGATACAGATTTTTACAGTGACACAAGAGTTCCTGCTCTGTTTTTCTCAGCTCTGTGTAACTTCATATATTGGTTTGTCCTCATGATGACTTTATGAAAACAGTTGCAGTAAGCCTGGGCCTCACATCTATATTTGAAATCATCTGCAAGATGATAGAGAAACTAGCTGCAGCACTTCAATTATCTTGAGATTTACTGTTATTGGTCCAGCTTAGGTTGAATGTTCAGGTAGCAACCCAAAGACTCTGGTGAAAGAAATGAGATGTACGGAGCCAAAGTCACATTCCCCATGCTTGAAGCTGGGGGAAGAGTAAAATTTCTTGGAAACACTGGAGTCCCTCGATGAAAACCAGATTGTTGGAAGGTATGAGAGGAAAATGCAAGATGAAGATATATCCAACATCAGTAAATTAAGAGTTATTTTTAAAAAATCTGCATTGCCTGCTGAAAAAAAAAAAAAAAGAGTCCATGGTTCACAAACTCCACCTTCCTTTCTTAAGGAAGTACTGACATTATTCTAAAAGACTTTTTAGCTCTTCCTTGTGGTGTAAGAGAGTAGGTGTCAGAGAGGAGTTCAGCAGGGAAGCATGAAGAAGAGAAAGCTGGACAATTTCCCAGCTCTCCTGAGTCAGGTTTCCACAGTATGGCTTCATTAATTTCTTTGAAGCAATTTCTCAGAACATCAGACACACATTCAAATGTTAGTACAAAAATATATTTCAAAGCCAAATATGAATGCTTTTCATACTATGTGGCATTTTGGATTATCCTTGTATCTTTGATAAGGTATAACTATTCTTCCAGGTTTTAGCTGATGAAAGACTTTGGTAGGCCCAGGAGAGAGATTCAAAATATTTAATATTTAATTTAGTATGTCATGAGCTTCTGCCAGTACACTGCTCCTCAGTGTGGGAGATGGGTTGCCAGCTGACATCCCTAACCTATGAGTCCTGGCTGAGCAATAGCCTTGGCTAGGCCCTTCCACTGGAAACCTTGAGTAGTTATAGCAAACTCTTTAAGACCTAAGGAAAATTCGTTATGTAAACACTGCACCTCTAGTGGTAGAAATGGCTGTCATATGACTTGATATTTATGACTAGGCAGTCTTCCTTCTTCCAGTCATTCTGGGGCTACCTGCTTTCCCTGCTGGTCTTGTTCATGCCTGAGTTTTGCTATTACAATAAGTAACTACAAGTTGATGTCCTCTATCAAGATGTTTATCAAACATACTAGCTTTTTTGACCGGAAAGAACAAATAAATAAACTTCTTAATTACACATTATTTCTCCTACAATTTTTTGTTTTGATTTGGTTTTCATCTGTTGCTACTATGTCCATAGTCTATCAAATTCTTCTTATTTTATCTTTGGGAGCATATGTTTGCTGAAAAAAAAAAGTGGCCTTGTTTCTGATTGTCATCTACCAATTGTTTGCATTCAAAGCTTTGCCAACTTTAAAGATGATGTAAAGTGATTACAAGGGCCACACCTGAGATCTGACAAACCATAAGAAAACAGTAACTTGTTGGGAAATTTTATTTTTTCAGGGAAGCATTGTTGATAACTTCTGGAAAACTTTTTAATCCTTTCTTAGTCATCCTAATCACTGTTTTAAGATTCATGACAGAAATAGCATCAAGAAAACTAGTATTCTGGATAGGTCAGATGACATTTAGGCATATTTGCCTAACACATTCAAAATAAATCATATTTGTCTATGTAGATCTATTAATCACAAAAAATCAAAAAGATTAGAGCTAGATTATTTTTTCACTTTAATTGCAACTAAGACTTATGTATTAATTATGATCTCCAGTAAATCTTAAGCAACGTAGAAAAGAATAGACTGCATTGAAGGATCTTTTACAAACTTTATTGATCTCTTTTTGCCCCATCTCAGACCAGGCAATGCAGTACCTTAAGTACAATTTTAAAAAACACTTCTTGGCCATGCTTTAAATAAGTTAAAAACAAACAAACAAACAAATGACTCTTCCTACTGCAACATTTCACACTTTTTTCCTAATTCGGCTCCTTTCTCATTTTTGTAATAATCCATGGAAACAGCATGAATGTTACTGAGAGAGAGTGACGAGTACTAAGCCTGTCAGTGTGACACTCATCCCCAAATTTATTTGTGTATTCTAGATATGTATACGCAACTTCTTGCATTTCAAACTCAACATGCCCAAATGGAATCCAGCACTTGATCATCTTGCATTGTTTCCTATTTAGTAAATGCTATCATCCTGTTGCCATCATCTGTTGCTTGTAGAAAACTAGGAGTCGACTTTGACCTCCTCACTCTTTTTTAGATGATTGATAATTTCCTGTCAGTTCCCTCTCCTCTTGTACCTCTGACTTTTCATTCTTCTCTGCTACTTGCCTCATCCAAGTCACTTAATCTTCTTATATCCACACTTGTACCCCCACTCAATTCTTCCCCAATTGCTGGAATGAGCATTTATTTAAAAAACTCAGCCCTGATAGGATATTCTTTTATTTTAAGAGCTTTTAGTGGCTTCCCACTGCTCTTAGATTTAAAAAACAATCCAAAAAAACAAACACACACACACACACACACACACACACACACACACACACACGGGTCTTGACATATACGTTAGATCCTGTGTCAGTGGTTTTCAACCCTAGCTACATATTATAAATACCTGAGATTCTTTTAGAATAGTTCAGAGACCCAAAGAGAGACTGGACATTTGCATAAGTCTGGACATTTGCATAAGAATCATCAAGAAAGCTTGTTAAAGGTCAGATTACTGGGTCCTAATGTAGACTGAAGGAATCAGAATTTACCTCTTTTAATAAGCATCACAGTTTATTTTTTTATATAGTAGAATTTGAGAATAATTTAATCATGTTTCTTCTGAAAGAAACAAACAACTAATAGTTATTATTATTTTCTAGTATTCTTGTGTTAGATAGGCCATCATCCATAATATTTGCTCATGGTAGCATCAGAAAAGTAACTTGGCTCAAATTTCTTTGACCAGCCTTTCAGAATATCTTAAATTTAATTATAAGAAAGCTGTGCTTTAGTGTCATATAATATATTCTCCTGAAGAATAAAGATATATATGAGATGAAACTATAACTATCTTACAGTGAATTAGTGAATTCTTATATAAAAGCATTTCCTTAGAGCATTACTCATTTCAAAAATTGCAGAGTTCAGTGAATATTTTATGCTACATGTTTTTGGACTCATGATATGCATTAAAGAATATTAATGATTCTGAGAAGTACTGCAATTTAAAAAAAAATGTTTACTTGCTTTCCTAGGATGTCCCATACTTGCTTGGCTACAAAACCAAATATATCACGTTATTTGACATACTACTGGAACATGTATTGGAAGATGCTAATTTTAACAGATCCTATTTTTAATCATTCATTCAATAACAGCTATTTTTTAGCTCCTACTTTGTTCTAGACAATTTATTCTCTGGACATATCAGTTTCTATCTTTAGGGAATTCATAGTTTGGAATGTACAGACACATAAATGGATAAATTACAAGACTATGATCTAGGTATTTAGTAACAGCCCAAACAATATGATACAAAGGATTGAAGTTAAAAAAAAAGGCATTGTTTATAGAAGTAATCCTAATATAAGGAGTGGGAAGAAGATGAGGCTTTTTAAAACAGATAGAGACATGTTCAATTAAAAGTGTTATTAGAAAGGTTATGCGGCAAGAATGTGGTGAAGGGACCGTAGTAGGGAGAGATTGGTGAGAGAAAGAACAGATGGGAAGCTATTGCAATATTTCGGATGAGTGATCCTGAGACCCTGGACTACGGTCTTTGCGGTAGAACTGGAGAAGGCAAGAGAGATTTGAGGGACATTCTGAGATGGAACTGACAAGAGAAGTTGACTTGTTGGATATGGGGAAGTCAGGGGGGATAGAGGGGAAGTCAAAGATTACTCTAAGATTTCTACCTTATGGCATGGATTGTGATTCCAATAACACCTCAGAATAGAGAGTAAGGAGTCCTGTTGTATAAAGGGATATGATTTCAAATTTGAACCTGAGAAGTTGGATATGCCTGTGAGACAACCAAGTGAACATACCCAACAGGTGGTAGAAATATTGATAGGGAACCCCAAAGAGAGTAGGGTTGGCAAAAATAGACTTGGAGTTCATCAGTCTATAGATAATGGAAACCAGGAATGTGAACGAAGACAGAGAAAGCATATAAAGTGAGGAGGAACTCAGAAACAAGACAGGGTTCTGGGTAAGAATAAAATGTACAGTGCAAACTAATGAGGGAGAACCTTAGAGGAGAACAAATGGGAAAAGTTCTAACATAAAAGAAGAAGGAAAGGGCAGTGGTCTGGATAACAGTGGAGGAAAGTTTTAATAAATGGATCAAGAATTCAGTACTGCACAAAGGTGGTTCCTCCCTTCTCTTTCTTTTCCTTTGCAATCTTCTCTATTGCTGGAGCGCTAAGAAGCACTTCTTTAGAGAAAAGTTAACCATGCATCAATATCTTTAATTTTATAATTGCATTTCTGTATTTAATTCTTCAATCAACTAGCATTTACTTTGAGGTAAAATGTGACATCCAGGTTTAAGTTATGGCCTCTCCCACCCAGAAGTCAATTTATCTTAGACACTTCTTATTTTCAGACTGGTTCTGTCTCAACTGTTCTGCCTCACGCATCTCACTTATTCCTACCCAATGACAACTACCATGACTAACTGAAGGTGGACTCTGGCCAACTTCATAACACAAGATTCATGCCTCCTGCCTCAGGCTTCCTTATTAATGCAGAGGAGTGAGAGGTCACCATTCTTGTTTGGCACCAAGATGTGTGCATGGGGGTGGCTGGGAGGAATTAATTTCCTTGGGGTCCATCTTTGACCAAAGGCAGATGGGGATTGAAAATTAACTCATCTGCCTTCTGACCTCAGGAGTTTTTTGAGAAGCAGTTGTTTATACAGTGGTACCTCGGTACTCGTTGCTAATTGGTTCTGGGAGATGTGACGAGTAGCAAAAATGACAACTACCAACCAATTTTTCCCATAAGGAATAATGTAAATAAATTTAATGTATTCCCAAATCAAAGACAATGCACATTTTTAAGGCAATATGTAAAAAGATATAGTTGTATATCATTACATGGAAATAAACCTAAAAATTAATAAATACTTCGATAAAATTAAAAAAAAAAAAAAACCTTCGCTTTACCTGTACTGAGAAGAGCCCATGGCCTAATGGGATGGTGGGAGGAGAGTGGTGAGGAGGAGAACATCGGGCACTTGCACTTCAGGTGTTCTTTCTCTTTTCTGCCTTTTTTCAACTTGCACCACAGTCTCTGACACACTTTGTCACCCTCTCTAAAAACTTATCCAATGAGGATTGCTTTTGTCTTCTTTTCAGAATTCCTTGATGATGTGAAATTCTTTGGTCATTCAATAAATTCATGTTTATGCTTGTCAGAGCTTTGTTCAGATGGTAATTCTCCACAAAGTTTTGAACTTCTGCCAATATTGCACACATTTCTTTTATTAAGGAAATAGGGACATCCTCCCTTATCTACTCCTCATCTGAAGAAATCTCTTCAGGCACCTCTTGTTGCCGCATCTCCAAGCCTGGAGGGTGGGCAGGTGTATTGTCCAAAAGTAGGAGAGCTGGCAAATCTGTAGTTCCTGCAGCTCCTCAGTGCTGAACTCTTCATGATGTTCCTCCATTAACTCCTCAGCAGCAGCAGCTTCGACCTCCAGACCCATGGATTGGCCCAAAGACACAATGTCCTGCATAACTGTACCCTCTTCACCTGCAGGCTTAGGGTCAGCCTCAAACCCTTTGAAGTCTCTCTGAGTCATCACTTCTGGCCACAGATTCTTCCATGTCAAATTCATTGGCCTGTAAGAGACTTCGTTCCAGGCCTTATCAATAAGGTTAAGGCATTGAAGGATACTGAAAGGCTTCTTCCAGAATTCTGTGAGGGTCAACTGGGTGTCAGAGGTGATCTCAAAGCACTTCTGGAAAAGTGCCTTGGTGTACAACTTTTTGAAGTTTGCAATGACTTGCTGGTTCATGGGCTGAATGAGAGGAATGGTGTTGGGGGGCAGGAACCTTACAGTGATGAAGCTGAGCTCCTCCAGTAAGTCATCCTTCAAGCCTGGAGGGTGGGCAGGTGCATTGTCCAAAAGTAGGAGAGCTGGCAAATCTTTCTCCAGCAAATATTTCTTCTCTGAGGGGCCAGACACTTCATTTATGCACTTGGTGAAAAACTGCCTTGTGACCCAAGCTTTGCTGTTTTCCCTCCATATCACATGGAGTTTGTTTTTTATGACATGCTCCTTGAAAACTTGTAGGTTTTCACTACGATAGACTAGTAGAGGCCTGAGTTTTGAATCCTCATTCACATTCACACACAGTAGAGTGATCCTGTCCTTCATTGGTTTGTGGCCTGGTAATGCCTTCTCCTCTTTTGTGATGTAGGTTTTACTTGGCATTTTTTCCCAAACAATGTCCAGTCTCATCACAGTTTAAAACTTGGTGGGGAATAAAACCCTCAGCCTCTGTGTAGTCTTGAAATTCACTGACAAATTCATCAACAGCCTTTTTATTAGTACTCACTGCCTTGCCATTCCTCACAACACTATGGATGCCTGTCCTGTCTTTAAAATTATCAAACCAGACATGACTGGCCTTAAAAACTTCAACACTTTCCTTGCTCAGTCCTGGTTTGTTTTTCAAAAGATCAGCATGTAATACTTTCTCTTTTTCACATGTCATGGCTTCCAAAACACTGTTCCCCACTAACTGCTTCTTGTTTACCCAAATTAATAACAGCTTTTCAACTTCCTCGAGTGTTTGGGAATGCTGATTAGTTACTGCTTTAACTCCTTTTGCAACATCAGCCTTGTTTTTAATTGCTTCCTTATTCTTAATGGTGGTGGAGACTTGTTCTAGGTATGCTGTATTCCCTAGCAAGATCAGTAATGCGAATACCACTCTCATATTTGCCTATTCTTTCTTTTTTTCTTTTCTTCTTTTTTTTTTTTGCTCAATGGTGATGTGAAGTAATTTTCTTTTCTGCTCAGAGCTATCACTGCTCATTTCCTTAGGACCCATGATGAGGAAAAAAGCACAAAAATACACAAAATAACCACAGAAGCTAAGATAAGACCGCAAGGGGATGTGCACAAGGCAAGAGCTACTGCATGACCCTTTGTTTCAGCTAGAAAGGGTAGTGAGTCACAAGGCAAGCGACACCGACAAGTTCTAGTTTGCACATCGAGTACCAAATGGAGTACTGGGGCAAAATTTTTGCATCAAAATGTGTTGAGTACCAGATTCGATGAGTTTCAAAGCAGTCACTTCTAAGGTATGACTGTACTTTCAGAAAATGGTCTTGAGAGATGGAGCAACCAGTCACCTCCATCAGGTATTCCTTGCATCCTTCATTGGCTTTCCCCTTTCCTTGCCTCATTTCCTTTTCCCTCACTCCTGCTGCTGGGATTATACTTCTTGATAAAGGGGGAAGCACTTAGCATGGTAGCCTTTGCCTTGGGTCTGCTGTCTGTGGTCCTAAAGCTAAGATACTACTGAAAAATAACAAACACAAATACAAACACACATTAAACAAAAATATTTAAAAGCCCATTCTTTTATAATCTTTTATATGTAAATCTGTAACTGAGAAGTTAAGAATTAACAAATGATCATGAGAAAATGAGAAACCAGATCACCTCTTTGAAACATGCTCCACAAATTACAAAATTGTTTCAGCCAACATTATCCCACTAGCCATTTCCAGGTGAATAAGAGAAAATAAAGAATTATTTGAGGTTTAAGGGGCTGTACTGAAAATTGCTTTGTAGAATGTTGATGGTTCGCTGTGTTTCCTTCCTTGCAACTAACTCCCCACTGGGAAAAGAGGAAGATTAACTCAAATGAAAGGAATTTTGAGAGAATATTTTGGAGAACTTGACATGGGCGCACTGGAGTTGAGGGATGCTGGGACAGGCATCTGACTCATACCAGAAAAGTGTAAAAGAGATACCAGAAAAGTGGTAGAACATCAGTGCAGCCAGGTAGGATGGCTTTCATGTGAGTAAACTCTGCGTGGTGGAACAAAGTCATGTGTGTGTATTTCTGGGCAGCTGGCTGTAAGCCTTTAAAGCCCTTTAGGGATATTCTTGTTAGGAAAACAAAAGGAGACAGGAGATGTATTTGCAAAGACAGGAAGCAGAGGGAGTAGTTACAGGCAGCTGGCATGGTCCATGCAAGAGATCTACTTTGGAGAGCTCCAGCAGGAGATCTTTGAGGGTTCTCAAAAGAACACTCAAAGGATCTTCCAAAACAAGGAAGTTCAATTAAATAGGCTAATGTACTTCAGGTTAAAGTTCTTCTAATCCTTTGTTACTTCATGAATATGTGACAGTGGGACTCAGGCTGTGGTGGTTGCAAGTTGCAGGACACACCGGAGCTACTAAGGGGGAACAAGGTGGATCGAGGTAAGGTGCTGCTTCAAGCAGCGCCTGATGGTTGGCTCTGGAGAACAGGTGGAGGATTGTTTCCTCTGCCCAAATTTATAGTTCTGGTGATCAGGACTTTCTTATACTATATATGGCCGCCTCCTCAGGAAGAAAAATCTAGTCCCATGAGCCCTAGGTCAAATTGAAGCCAGCTCTCTGCCACCTCATGAACCCAAGACCTCATGAACCCAGAACATACAGCTTTTGTTGCCCCATCTCTCATCCACATGTACCCATAACCACCACTAGAGCAAGGCCATGGCCTCTTACTATGCCTAGGGCAAACTCCTTGAGATTCCAACGTGGATTACCCATCTCTGGGATGTTATTCTCAGTGATTCCATAGTAACTTCCCACCTCTGTCCTAAAATGTAGAACCAGCTCTCTCACTCAAGATGAAAGGGGGAACCCCACTTGCTCAATCTCTTGTAGGCAACTAGGCAGGAAGGATGCCCACTACATGTGAGCCCCAGGGGGCCACAGTTCTATGCTTAGTGCAATGATAAATGAGTGGAATATTCCAGGTGGGGGAAGGAAAGAGGTATAAGTGAGTAGAGGAGGAATTTGACAAACTCTCTTCTTGAAACTTGAAATAATAACTATTGTGAAATACTGTTCTATGTGGCTAAATTATTTTTCATTGACTTAATTCTAGCATTCGCTCTTTCAAGTAATGCAAATTACACCATTCACCACATTTTTGGGGGATCCTCTGGTGGTCACTCATTTTTATTGAAGTATCAGTCAGACTTATTTATCTTCTTCCTGCTCTGCTGTCTCTCAGGGAACTGAAGACAAGGCACCACTTTTTTTTTTTCCTTCAGGAAGTTAATAATAGATTTAAAGTGAATACAACACATATGTGAACAAAAATATTAGCAATTAAAATATACATGCTAATAAATTACTCCATTGTGCAGTGCACAAAATTGGGGATTTTATAGTATTCATTCGTTTGTTCTTTAAACACATATTTACCAAGTATCCATTATGTGATAGCATTAATTTTGCTGCTGAGGAGTTTTTTTTTCATTATTGTTTCTGTTTTTGTTTTTTCCATGCATGTCTTTATTTTATTACTCATACACCCATACATTGGATAAAGGGGGTGTTAGTCACAAGGTTTATACAATCATAGGGTCACAAGATGAAGGCTACGTAGTTATACAATCACTATCAAAGATCAAGCCTACTGGATTACAGTTAACAATTTCAGGTGTTCCCTTCTGGCTATTCTAATACACTAGAAACTGAGAAGTATCTGCATAATGAGTCAGTAGTCATAATAATTTGTTAAATCCTAATTTCTCAGTTACCTCCCTCTCATTGGATCATTCTTTCAATTTTCAGGGATATCTGGGCAATGACCATTCTAACTTCTTCAAGCTGAAAAGGATTGCTGACATTATAGGGTAGAGGAATGGAACTGGTTGATGTTCTTGGAGAGACTTGTACCTCTGGGTTTCAGGGCTTATCTGGCATAGGAGTCATGTGGAGACTTTAAGTTTCTACAAAAATAAACTTAGGTAAAACTTTAATAGAGTCTTAGATAGAGCCCAGGATATTCTTTAGGGTTTTCAGGAATACTGTTGGTTGGGGCTTGGGACACTGTGGCAATTTGTAATATCTGGCTGAGGCTTGCATAAGAGTAACCTCCAAAATGATCTCTTGACTCTATTTGAAATCTCTTAGCCAATGAAACTTTATTTTGTTTCATTTCTCTTCCCCCTTTTGGTCAGGAAGGTATTGTTGATCCACAATGCCATGGCCAGGCTTACCCCCAGGAGTCATGTCCCACATTGCCAGGGAGACTTAAAACCCCGGGAGTCATATCCCACGTAGAGGGGAGAGTAGTGAGTTTATTTGCAGAGTTTGGCTTAGAGAGAGAGGCCACATCTGAGCAATAGACGAGGTCCTCTGGGGATGAATCTTGGGCATAATTATAAATAGGCTAGCTTCACCATTACAGAAATAAGTTTCAAAAGGGCAAGCCTCAAGATCAAAGTCTTGGCTTATTAAATTGGAGCCCCTAATACTTGAGAGAATATCAGGAATTCCCCAGGTGGGGAAGTTTAATAGTTCTACATTTTTTCTCCAGTCCCTCAGGGACTTTGCAAATACTTTTTTATTTTCTGCCCCAAATGCTGTGGAATGTATTGGGTATTAAGATAACCTGTACGGAATAACAAGACCTTATTCCCTATTCTAGGTTCCATGTAATTAGATTATTTAAATAAACTTACTAGACAGGTGAAATCAGATAGTGTACTACAGAAAAGTTAAACATCTCTTCCTTTGGTCTCACATTGATGTTGAAGTTTTAAAATACAGACAATAGCATCTTTTTGCCCTGTATTCCAATTTACCTTAGTCCTAACCAGATCAGCTTTATTCATATCTGTCATTGAAGTCTGATCTCTTTTTCAGCTTTTTAAACAATTGTTGTATGGGGTAATGCTGACTTTCAGAGCTGCAGAACTCTAGCTCTAAGTCTCAGGTGTCACACAGATACATAAAGTTCCAGGGAGCTACCAAGTTATACACATTCATCATTACAATTGCATGAAACTGATTTATTACTTATAAATGTCCTTGCTTATGAAAATGAAATTCTTTTGCTGTAGAATATGTACATAAAGATGTTTCTAAGCGACTGCATTTTTTTAAAAAATCAATGCTACTAACCTTGGCTTTTATTTGAGGCATTTGCTGAAGCTATAGCTTTCATACTATTTGCAAGGCATGTAGAATTGAAGTATCAGTGATGCTTTTTATAGTATAGCTATTTTGCCCTTAAATAGCACCAGTTTAAACGTGTATTACTATATTAGGTGGATTTAGTTTCTCAAGTCATTATTTGAAATTCTTTGCTAGTATTGCTGAATTGTTATTTGCACAGTAATAGCCTAGCCCACACCTATCTCTGAACTTCAAAATGTTCTTTTTGTTTTTGTTTTGCCAATTTATAACCCACACAGAGCAAGGTAAAAGGTTAATGGCAAAAAAGCTGATTTGATGCAGCCCCTGATCCCTTTGACTTGGTGAGAAAAATATTTTAAATGAACCAAAAAAGATTTTTTTTTAGAATTATAAACTAAAAATCTCCTAGTAGCTCAATACCCCTCATAAAACTATTCCAACTTGGGTTGGACCTTGAATCTAAGCTTTATTGAATCCAAAGCCCTCCAAGAGATTTCTCTGAGTTCTTAGGGCTTATTTCTTTACCTGACACTTTTGCATTTGCAAGAACTTACTTGCCTTTGCCTTACATCAGGGTGACTGTAAAGTCCAGGCACTTCATTGGCTTCACAATCACCAGACTGATGAACTTTGTGAATTTTGAAGACTGTCATGGCAAGGGGTCACCTTGCACGGTGGTAAGCCTCCCAGTCCCGGGCGGGCAGCCTTCCCAAATCTTTCTCTCTTCCTCTGTCACAGGAGTGACAAACAATTCTTGGGGGTGTCACCCTGAAATAGTTCCATCCACGTTCAGAAGTCCAGAGTCTGCATCAATACTTTCACTTCCGAGGAGGTGTTCTGGTGAATAAATCTTTCATCATTTCATTACAGTAAAAACTTAGGGAAGATTTTGTTTTCTTTGTTGTAGTAGTAGAAGTTGTTGTTACTGAGATTGGGTAGGGGCTAACTTTTTTATTGGGCTGCTAAGAAATCAATCTCTTCTTATATAAAGGCAAAGATACCCTGGAAGATGGAAAGGGGTGTGTAAGTGGATTTCTCCTCCATTGGGCAAGACTGTCATAACTAGTGAATGAAAGTGCCCATGAGACCACAGACAGCAGAGCCAGTGCAGGATAACTTCAGATACACCTAACAAAAAAGAGAATAAATGGAAGATGGGAGAGTATACAGAATAAAAGCAAGCACATTCTTCTTTCTGAATTGAGCTGAGAAAACAGGATTTGCAACCTATAAACTTAAATGTTATAAATCTTACAAAGGAGGGGGGAAACATCAAAAATCTTTTGAATTTAATTATTACTTTAATATCAGAATATTTTTGTGGCCACAACATCATGTGTAGGCTAATAGCAAATAGAAGTTTTCAATAGATAAAATGGATTTGAATTTTGTTTAGAGATAATTGTTGAATTTATTTGTTTTTCACTGAACTTGGAAATATTTTGTGCCAGATATTGGGTTTTATGCTTTATGTGGATTTTGTCATTTAATTCTCACAGCAAACTTTTAAGAAGTAGGTGCCGTTTCTATCTCATTTAACAATAAGGAAAGGGAACCACAGAGAAGTTAGTAACTGACCTAAGATCACACAGCCAGAAAGTGCAAAGCAGGAATCATACCCATAACCTCAAGGTGGCTTCAACCATCTTAGCCAAGATATTAAGAGTCACAGTGATTTACGTAACTTTGAATTGTGTTGGTGAGCATTCGAATGCTAATGCAATATTAATCAATAAGAAATTTATCTCTAAGAAAACAATTCCAAATAATTATTTAATAATCTTTAATATTCAAATATTACATCAAGGAACAGATATATGATTGGCTTTCAAATTTCATTGATTGATTTGATAAAATATTTTGCATTACATGTTGCTATACCATGGACCAATGCAATGTCTCTTACTCATACATGAGTACAGTCAGTACAGGAGACAATGTGGAATTTGGAACAACTAAGGTATTAAATATCTTAGTCACTTAGTATATATTTTGCTAAAACATTATTTTTGTATCATTTGAGTTTGTTCCTTAGAAATTGCTGTCTCCTCTTAAAATGTAGACTGCAAATTCAATTTCAGAAGGAACATCGTGAAACAATGAACAATTAAAGGAGAAAATAAATGACACTTCCCTTTCGATATGACTATCTACTTAAAAAGAGATTCAGAAATATATTTTAATTGTTCAATGTTTTGTATTAAACTGTTTAGCCAATATTTTCTTTCTGAAAAATCAGAGTAATGTTTATTCTGTTGGACATTGGAAACATCTAATTTAATGGCACAGTTTAAATGAATTCTAATGACTACGTTGTCCTCATTTATGTTACCTCTAACAATTGGTATGAAAACTTTCACAGCCAGAGAGGCAGCCTTGTCATTCATTGGTGTTGTTGAGAAGCATAAATAATCACTATGTGACATGTTGACACAAAGGTTTACTTAGTAATGTTTGCATTCTGACATTGACAGAATATGTGAGGACAAATATCTCATCAACAGCAACTCTAGCCTCGCAGAATGCAAAAAAGTATATGCAGTTTCCTGATAGGTAGGACTGGATTTTGACCTACCTGTTCCATCTTTCTTGTTTTCCCCCCACACGTCTCTAATTGTTACATCCCTATTATTTGGTTCTACTAAAAGGAAGTTATAAAAGGACTCCCCCTCTACATATGGGGAACATTAATTCACCGTTTTGTAATTTCCCAGCATGTTCTTATTCCTTTTTTGGTCTTTTCCGCTTAATGCAAAATAAAGACAATAGAGAAATCTAAATGTTGAAGAGCAGGCATCTTCTTTATGTTTGTTATACGTATAATAGAGTAGAACAGGCATCCACTTTCTCTAATGGAGAAATTTTCTCATTTTTTAAAATTCTGTCAATCATTTACACTCAGACAGGAGAACAGACTTTCAAATTAGTAGAGATGAGAAAAAGAAAGGAGCAGCTTTAGAAAACTATTCAAAATTAATTATTACTTCAATATCAATGTTGCTAGATGCACAGCATCATGTATGGAGTCATATTAAATAGTTGGAAGCTCCCTATAAATGAATTGGATACAGTTTTGAAAATATATTTGCGACTTACTCAACTTGAAATTTGAGTTCCTTAAGCACCAGTCTTTATAAATAGGAGGAAGTTCCCCCAAACAAGGATGTTGGAGTTTTAATGACTTCCCACTCCATCCCTAAACTAATCCCCAGGCCTCTTGTTATTTCATGGGGAATATAAAGATGATGGGCAGACCACTGGGTGATCACTAAAGTGCATAAGTTTACTCTGTAATTTTATGAGTGAACTAGAAGCAGGTATCTTCCTGAGTAAATTGATAAATGAAAATTATTGAGAATTTTCTGAGTAAAAATCTGGGAGGAATTCTAGAAATGATTGTTGAAAAAAGTGACATCCTAGATTCCAGTGGCTCTTGTCTTTATTTCTGTGTCTTCTTCACCTCTCCCCTCTCCAAATAAACCTATTATATAATGGCCAATGGCCAGCTTTCCTGATGCCAGCTTGGCTTTCTATTATTGCAGCCACGCAGGCTCTTCAGTGGTGTGCTCTTCCACTGTCTTATGGGGAGTCAGTTGGGGGTTGAATTGTGTTCCCTAATAGGACGTACTCAGGTTGTATTCCCTTATTTGACCTTATTTGGAAATAGGATCTTTGAAGATGTTATTCATTAAGATGAGGCCAAACTAAATTAGGTTTGGCTGTAATCCTATTTGACTGGTGTCCTCATAAGAAGGAGAGAATTGGAAACAGAGAGACGGAAAGAAAGCCATGTGATAACTGCCATGGACTGGCAAACAGGAGATAGAAGACAGGAAAGAGGCATGGAACCAATTCTTCAGAGGAAGCATGACCCTGACAACATGTAGATTTTAGACTTCTAGCCTCCAGAACTGTATTACTATGTCTCGAGACCTTCTCTCCCTCCCTTCCTTACTTCCTCCCTCCCTCCCTCTCTTCCTTCCTCCCTCCCTCCCTCCCTCTCTTCCTTCCTTCCTCCCTTCCTTCTTTTGTCCATTCATTTGTTAAATTCAGGAATGTATGATATACCCTGGTGAGAGGGATTATGAAAGCAGAATTTCTGTGTGCACATCCACAGGAGCAGTAGAAATATTATTAGTGAAAAAACTTAAAACATTTATAGGCTTTACAATTCAGTGGCCCCAGCTTCCTCTATTCATGTTCATTATTTATGACTGTGTGGGTGGTAGAATTAGCTTAAACTGTAGTCAGCTCACAATGTGTCCTGCTTTGCCCAGGTGCTTTTTCACTGAGCAGAAGATCGTTCTTTCACCAAATGTTTGTTTCCACTCATGTTGGACTCTGGTGATTTGTAAGAATGCAGGGGACTGGACTTTACTAATCCCATCTGTCTCTCTGGCTCCAAAGGATGAGGGCTTTCCCGACTGGGAAGGAAAATTGGTGGTTCTTCTCTGTGTGACATTTCCTAGGGAAGTTCTATCAATAGGCATGCAGTTCCCATAGATCCATGTTTCTCAACCCTAGCTGTGCTGTCAGAATCACCGGGGACACTTCTGAAAAATACTGATGCCTGGGCCCTACCTCCAGAGAATTTAGTGTAATTGCTGTAATTGGTCTGGGGTGGAATCCCAAGGTGATTGTATTGAATGCTGGGAACCATAAACAGAGTAAAGAAATTTCACAAAATTCCATTCACCTCTTTCTCTTCCTTTCTTACCTGAATTACCTGCCATGAAATGTCAGTTGAGTTCTGTTTTCCATCCATTTCTCACCAGGGTCTTTCTTGCATTACTGGTTTCTCCTTTTTTCCCCCTCCTCTGTCCTATGGCCCAACTGCTCCATTACTCCACTCTTTCATGCAGTCTTAATAGATCCTCAGCGTTGAAGGATGCTAAAAGAAGTTAAATAGATATATTCCTAACCTCTAGCCAACTATTATGAAAGCCAAGATCAACATGACCTTGGATCATATTTTCCAAAAAGAGATTCACGTGGTTGTATCATGACAGAACTGAAGATTTATGCATACACTCATTCAGTTCGTTAAACTATAGTGGTGTTCCTGGATATTTGCAACATAACTTCTGGAAAGACACTGATGAATTCCATTTCTCTACTCTGTGTGACAGCTATGGAGGAGTGCTGCTCCATCTCCCTTCAGGAGAAATTTGCCATTTAGTTACAAGGAGTGCAGTTATCTGACAACTTCCAACTTCAACACTTTTAGGATCTGACCCAACATTGAGCTGGAGTCATGCTCTTCTGAGGACAGCCCATGGACAACGACAGCCCAATGAGGCCATTATGGCCAGCACATTTCTGACCAATGTGGTACTACTCTAACAGGCAACTTGCGCTCCCGAGCCCCACAGTGGGTTGGCCAAGACTATCAGATCTGCATGGCAGTCTGAGTCTCTTCCTACTCAATTCTTCTTCCTCCCACTTTTCCTCTCACTGGTGCCAGATCTGTATCATAGTCTGGAGGCTCTCTACTCCATCCTGTTCTTTCCCCTTTTATCTTTCACAGGCTTTACCTCTTGCCCTCCTAATTTAGTTTCAGTTTCTGCTTCCCAAAGGAACTGTACTGACACAATCTGTCTTAATTTTTTTAATATTTTAAAACATTATAAAATTAGCATCAGTATCGGAAATACACTAATACAGAAAATTAGAGGGAAAAATTCACTGTACCAATTTCTAAATGCTACTGTTTGTATTTTTTTCTTCAAGTATTTTAATAAGGTTCTGTATGATGAGTACAAGTTATTTCTCATCTTATTCCAATTATTTCAAAACCTTACCACATGAAGTCTTGTCATTCAAAATTTATCTTCAGAGTTCTAAAATAAAGTAGTTTGGGCAGAGGTAATCTAATGCCAAACAAAATGTAAGTGATTACAACTTGATAGATTTGGAAAATCTCCATTAGTTACAGCAGTATTTCCTAAAGGGACTTGTTCCTCTGAATGTTAATAAAGCAGATCTCTTCATTTTTAGGGGTGAACGCATTGAATTAATTATAATTATTTATGTGTTTTGTTAGCATGATGTTTTCACCATTTCTGACATGCACAACCCTTCGCATAGTGCCAGGCTGGTGGTTCGTGCATTTTAAGCATCTACTGTATTGAACTAAGATTCACTTATGCACATATTTTGGCATTTGGGACTTCACTGGTGTTCTGAGAGGGGAAATCTTCATAAGTATAACTTCATCTGGGTAAGGATGGGAAATTATTATTTTTCCTTGACGTCTTGCCAACAAGCCCTTGGGTATGAAATAACAATTATTTCCTTTTAAAGGGATGCTGAGTTTTGCAGGACTTTCTTTATAAGTTCTTATTCTTTTTTAAGCTGGAGAACCCTCATGTATGGCTTTGGAGAAAAGAGTGGGTTTAAGTCGAAAGCATTTCAAAATTAAATGGCCTCCAAGTGACAGTGGTGCTTTGCCTTTCTCTGAATCCTTAGGCTGAAGCCAGGGTTTGGAGCCAAGATTAAGGGCTTGATGAGTCATGGTGTGGCAAATGCCTCCGTTCACAAGTCTGTGCAATCAAATCTCAAACTGATTTCTCCTTTTCATTTTTTTCTTTCTTTTTTTGGCAAGAGAGAAAATAACTTCAGTATTCTTTTTTAGAAGGGTAAAAAAAGGAACACTATTCTGTTGCTCTGAATTGCATATAGAATTTCAAAGAGTGACCTCTTCCCAGATATAGCAAAAGTTACGGTGGCAATGGGAATGTGTCACCTTTTGAAGCATAAGAGCTTCAGTTCCCCAGGTCTTCCCATCTTTTCATGGTATTTTTGGAGAATGGTAGGATTAGGAGTAAACGAGTATAAATATAGTACCCATTTTGCCTGAGACTGATTAATATTTCTGGCCATGCAGGCCAGTACATGGTACAAGTCACAGTGGCTATAAGTGAATGACAAGAAGACAGACTGCAGGTATACCAAGATGTTCAAAGCCTTGCTTTTTTCAGTTTGCCGATTAAGCCATTTTTTAGAATCTGGACTTCTTAGGGGCAGAGAATTTTTTTCCTTTTATTTTAGATATACTCTTTTCCCCACACTGTTCAGTTACATAATAGGGTAAGTGCATGTGCAAAGTCATGCCTATTTAGTATAAAATACTAAATTTTGTAAGTTATAGTTATTCCTGATATTACTAATTTTGGACACAGCAAATAAGACATTGCCAGAAGCACTTTCTGGGCAGAATAAATATGTAGCCTGTTCTTGGCTGAGTTTGTTGTTAAAGATAGCTTTTGATTTTCCCCTCATGAACTGCATGGTAATTTGCTCACAATTTACTACCCTATCTTTAAATGTTGGACTTCAAATGAGTGTGTATTCTGCAGTTAGATTTTCCAGATTTCCTTGATTCTGTGGCTTGGGATGAAATTGCATGCCTCTCCCACCTTTGACCCATTCTGCTGTGTTTCACTTTAGCTCATCAGGCAGCACCTGATTAGGTGGCCTTCTGTCATCCATTCCACACACATCCCACCTTGTGGTGCTGAAGGACACATGCCTGGCCTTGGCACTGTGGGGCTGGCCGCCCTCCAGAAGCCCACAAAGGAAGCAGCTGTCCTGACAGGGGAATATCAGATTGGTTCATTGGTAAACATTTTGAAGGAGTTGGGTGCAATGTCACGACTAGGTCAAAGAGTCAGTCTCTTTTAAAATGTGACACGATGGCATCCTAAAAAATATTTAATTTATCAGGCAGTTGTCTCTAAAAGAATAGAGCCTTGGAAATGAGCAGACGCATTTTGGAATCCCCATTCCACTGTCTTACTAGCTCTATAATATGAACACTAACTCTAAAATTTTAAACATGGTGCCAGACACATTAAAGTTGGCTCTTAATAAATGCCAGTTTTCTCTAAAACTTCATTAAATTGTTACCACCTGCAAGACTAAGTTGGATGCATGGAGTACTGGATGATGTCATATACCCAGAGGTGGATGCTCAGGATGTTTGCCCTTTTGTAAAGGGGAAATCTATGTGAAATATAAGTTGAAATGCAAGCTAGAAACTGAAAAATGCCACGTTGCAAATCCAGAGAAATGAGTTCAGAGAAGTGAAAGATTGCTGTTAGTGGAAGGTTAAGGGAAGGCTTTATGGAAGAAATGCTATATGAAGAATTTCTCCCATCTTCTTACATACCAATATCTATGACTTGGACTTTGCAGGAATAGGAACAGGGTATTCTAAATTCTGGGAAATAAGGTGAGCAAATGAAGTTAATGGAGGGCATTTTTGGAGAATTGCCATCAAAGTTGGCTAGAGCAGAGCGCACATTAAAGGGAAGGCAGGAGATAATTTTGGAAAGGTAGTTGAGGCCATATTTTGGAAGGCCTTAAATGTCCACCTAATGAAGTAGCATGATGCATGGGGTAGTAGAAGGAAGCCCTGGTGTGATTGTTTGGCTATATTATGTCCCACCAAAAGCCATATTCTTTGATTCAATCTTGTGGGGGCAGATGTATTAGTGTTGATTAGATTGGAATCCTTTGATTGAGTGTTTCTATGGAGATGTGACTCAATCAACTGTGAGTGAAATGTTTGATTGGCTAATTTCCATGGAGGTGTTACCCCACCCATTCAGGGTGGGTGTTAATTGGATCACTGGAGTCATATAAAGGAATTCACAGACAGAAGGACCTCAGAGCAACTGAGAGTGACATTTTGAAGAGGAGCTGCAGCTAAGAGAGGACAAAACGCCCCAAGAGTAACATTTTGGAGAATGCCATTTTGAAACACAACCTGGGAGCAAGCTGACACCAGCCTCATGCCTTCTGAGCTAACAGGTTTTCCGAATGATGATAGTCTTTCTCCAGTGAAGGTACTCAATTGTTGCTGCCTTACCTTGGACACTTTATGACCTTAAGACTGTAACTGTGTAACCAAATAAACTCCCTTTATGAAAGCCAATCCATTTCTGGTATTTTGCATCCTGGCAGCATTAGCAAACCAGAACACCTGGCAAAGGATCAAGGGTCCAAGATTCCTTCCTAGCTCTGCAACTACCTGGTATGGGATGGCAGAGCACCCAGTTTCTGCAGACATATTTCCAGGTTCAAATCTAAGAGTTTCCATTTACCAGCTGTGACATTGAGCAAGGTATTTCCTTTCTTAGCATCGATAGCTCATTTGCAAAATCAAAGGACAAGAGTGGATCATGCCTTTTGAAATGTAAAAAGTATTTGTTTTTGAATTTGGTTGTTGGAAAATGGCAAAGGTTTTTCATAGAGAAGTGTTTTTATTTTTAATAGTAATGTTTGAAAGCTTGGAAGTGAAATAATTAGAGAACAAACTCTTTGGTTTCCATTACGCTGATAAACTTATATGATTCTTAGGCGATAGGTCTGGGATAGTTTGAAGGAGAGGAAGACTGAAGGCAAGAAAAGTATTTGATTTTGGGTCCAAAATGAAATGGGGATTTGAAGAAGGTCGGTGGCATTTTGTAAAGAGAGAAGACAAATTACATCAGAGATATGGTGCAGTGCAATCAAAAGGCTTGGCAGCTGACTGAATATCAATTCTAAAGCTAAGAAGCACAGGAAGTATTACTCTTTATTTACATGTTCTTTTATATTAAGTCATAGAAGAAACCTAATTTAGTGATGACTTTCAGTTCCATATTAGAGTTTTAATGCACATGGAGTTTCTAGAGTCACATATGTTCTTCATCTACCAAATATTTATTGAGGACCTAGTATGTGATAGATGTTGCTTGAGGTATTGGGAACACAGCAGTGAATATGCCAGACATGGTCCTTGCTATTGCAGGGCTTATATTCTAGAACTGGTAAAGGTGAGGGAGAAAGACAGTAAACACACAAAGAAGAAAACAGTAGCTAGAAAAAAGTGCTTTGAAGAAAATGACCCAGGCTAAGGTGATAGGGAGCACCTGGGAGGCTAAGGATGGCCTCTCTGAGAAGGTTTTATATGGGTTGAGACCTCCGTGACCAAAGTAGCCAGCAACATGGAGCAGCAGGAGAGGGAACCAACAGTGCAAAGTTGTGAGCAGAGGGATCATGCATCTGCATGTTTCAGGAATTGAAAGAAGCCAGCTTGGTAGGAGCATAATGAGCTAGGGGAAGAGCAGTCAGACATGAGATGAGAATGAATATATGAGTTAATTCACAGCATAGTGCCAACCCCAAAAAACTCATCCATAATCCCATCTTAGCTTTGTCGCATATTTCCAATATAATATATAACATCCTTTGTGGAAGAAATGTTAATAAAACCACATTCAGTGTCTTTTCATACCAACTCAGTGAAGATGTTAAAACTCAGTTTTTCAGAGGAGAAAATTGGGTTTTGAAGATGTTCAGCTACTTGCTCAAGGTCAACAGCTTGTATGTCTCAGGGCGAGGACTTAAATCAGGTCTGATGATTCTAGTTTCCACTTCCCACGGTGTCACTTTCCTTTGTTATGCAATGCTAAATGAATAACAGAGAATTACTGACCTCTTTCTTATCAGAGAGCCTGCAGGAGAAGCATCTAGAATTGGGGAGAGGAATTTTAACCAAATGACTGTGAGAGAGTCCTTTTCTTGTGGCTGGATGTGCTTGCCTGCACTGGGGTTTAGTGGTAGACATGCTGAAGGGAATATATACTGCAGAGAACTGGTCAGGTTATGAAGTGCTTGTTTTCCTTTGCATCAGGAGTCTTGTAGCAGCCTTTTGCTTTTATAACCTCATAGTTTGATGATTTTCCAACAAAATCAATTTTATATATCTTAACTGAATGGAATATGTCCTGACGTTTTAAAACAAACATGAACTGTAGTAAATAAGCTGGTATTTACTCATGGGCACTATATTAGCTATTTCTGCACTTTGCCCTCTGTTAAGTTAACTGCTAGGCTTGGGCCTCCTTCCCTCAACTATAGCCACATGGTAACTCTGGCCATTCTGAGCCTTTCTAACAGAGCCAATTGCAAAGGTCTGTGAAGCTTTCCTATCATTGTCTCCCCTCCTCTGTTTCAGTACTAAGGCCCCTCTCCGCAACTTGCAACTTGGAGTTCTGAACACGCCTATCTCCGAGCCAATTGGGATCTCTGTTTATGATGCATCCCCAAATCCAGGCATCCATTTAAATGAAAGCACTAGTTTTAGACATATTGTACTTCTCTTCTTTCAGAGAGCAGGATTTGCTGGTGCTGGGGGTGTTCTGGCTGAAGCAGGGGGATGAGGAAGGAGAGTTGGCTGGCGTCGGGGAGCAGATTAAGAGCCGCTTCTCATTGGAGGGACTCGCGTTTTCTTGAGCTGCCAGACACTGCAGGCTCAACTGAGGCGCGGAGGTGCAATTCAGGCTGGTGGAGCAGCGGGGGAAGGCAGGGACAGGCGGGGCTAGCGGCTCTGCAGCTGATCATACGCACCAACACATACCACACTCCCGCCGCCCCTGCTCGAGCCTCGCACACCCCACCCGGAGGCACCGAGGTACGGTCAGGGAGTGGAGAACCGAAGAAGGAAAAGGCAGAGCTTCCCACCGCTGCAAAGGCGCCTGTGTTTAACCTGAAAATCTGACCCGCGCGGCTCGAGGCTCGAACCACTTCCAGAAGCGCCGCTGTGGTCTGGAAGGAGAGCACCGCGCCAAGGAAACCCCGAGTCCCGCACCCAAGGCAGTCGGTGCCGGCGCGCCAGGAACATTTTCGCGGGGACAGCTTGGTGCCCTCCAGAAGGTGCAGAGCTTGAGGGACCTGCATTGGCCCCCATGGTGGTACATCAGGAAAAGTGGGGACGAGCAAAACAGCCGTGAGCGCAGAGTGCGAGGCCAGGCTGCCGCCCGCTGCGCCGCCTCCTGCCCTCTCCCGCTTGGTGAGTGCGGGGCTTCGCTCACCGCCTAGTCTCGGCGGGGCGCGGGGGCGGACTGGGACCCTTGGGGGTCCATCGGAGGGCCCTGGTGGCGCCCGCGGAAACTCAGCGGACACGTCTCTGGAGTCCGGAGCAGGGGACTCTGAGCCAAGCGGGCGTGGGAAGGGGGTGCTGCACCATTGCTTGGCAGACATGCCTTTGGATCGGATTTTGGCCAAAAGATAGGAGGCGAGAGCTAGAGGGGAAGTCGGGAGCCCTCCCGGGGGCCGAAGAGCGGGGAGGGGGGGAGGGTCTGGTCGACTCCTGGCGAGTTGGCAGGTGGGGTGGGAGTCGCTTGTCAACTCATTGATTTTAAAGCATTCCAGTTTTGGGGGTCGCTGCAGGATATTCAGGAGCGGTGAGGGAAGGCAAGAGGTGGCCCGGGATGCCGGTGGTTGGGTAAGAGAAGAGAAGCCTCGAAAAGGTTCGAGGCAAAATTGCGCGTAGGTTCCTGGTCCCTGCGTCCCTCCTGCCTTGAGAGTGAGAGAACACTTTTTTTGTTTTAAGACTCAGCTTGCAAAGAAAGCCTCCGTCCCAAGGGAGAAGGGGAGGCGTCTGCAGGGGGCAGAGAACGCAGCTACTTGGAGGGTGCGCCCCCCACCCCAGACGCGCTCCCTTTTGCGCTCCCCCTTCTCCCCCGCCCCCACCTCCTTATTGGTGCTGGTTTGCAGCGCTCAGCTCCTGCGCCTTCGCTTCGCGTTTGAATCTGGCTTGCCCCTCCGTATTATGTCTGCACTTCGAAGGAAATTTGGGGACGATTACCAGGTAGTGACTACTTCGTCCAGCGGCTCGGGCTTGCAGCCCCAGGGGCCGGGCCAGGGCCCTCAGCAGCTTGTGCCCAAGAAGAAGCGGCAGCGGTTCGTGGACAAGAACGGCCGGTGCAATGTACAGCACGGCAACCTGGGCAGCGAGACGAGCCGCTACCTCTCGGACCTCTTCACTACCCTGGTGGACCTCAAGTGGCGCTGGAATCTCTTCATCTTCATCCTTACCTACACTGTGGCCTGGCTCTTCATGGCGTCCATGTGGTGGGTGATCGCATACACCCGGGGCGATCTGAACAAAGCCCACGTCGGCAACTACACACCCTGCGTGGCCAATGTCTACAACTTCCCCTCCGCCTTCCTCTTCTTCATCGAGACTGAAGCCACCATCGGGTATGGTTACCGCTACATCACCGACAAGTGCCCCGAGGGCATCATTCTCTTCCTCTTCCAGTCCATCCTGGGTTCCATCGTGGACGCCTTCCTCATCGGCTGCATGTTCATCAAGATGTCCCAGCCCAAGAAGCGCGCGGAGACCCTCATGTTCAGCGAGCATGCGGTAATCTCCATGCGGGACGGCAAACTCACGCTCATGTTCCGCGTGGGCAACCTGCGCAACAGCCACATGGTCTCCGCGCAAATCCGCTGCAAGCTGCTCAAAGTAAGTACTACCAGCCCCTTCCCCACCTGGCGACTGCTAGTCCCCAAAGCTGGGAATTAATTCACCTGAGAACCACCCCGTCCACTGTCTTACCTATCACCGCAGGTAAACTCTCGTTGGGGAGGTGGGGGTGGAAGAGGGAGGATTGGGGGATTAGCAAAGAGAAAGCACAATTTTGTCCCCCCCCCCCATCTCTGGCATTTCTTAACTTCATCTTTTCCGATGTGTTTGTATCACTTTTCGGACTAGTAACACTTAGGAAGTGGTGTTGGTTCCTGGAGCCCTTAGAGAAACGAGTGCCCTGTTCTATCTGCCCTTGCTGCTTTGCTCTTTAGAGCTTTTTTATTTGTTGTGAACACACTACTCCTTTAAACTCGAGGAACTAAGCTGAACAGCCTTTATTTTGAAGAAATAGGTGCTAAGCTTGCCTCAACTTTACCATAGGGCTTTCTTTTTTTCTTGTCTTTTTAATAATATTAGCAGGTGGATTTTTTCTTGAGATCCAGTAACATTAACACTAACTCAGTGTATGGTCATCTTTTTAACAAGCACATAGACCCAGGAAGCACTTAATAAGGTGGAAGAAACCACACCTGGTTCTTTTAAATTTTTATTTTTACTAAATATTTTCCTAGAGAAGTATTCTTTGAAAGCTTGAGTGCTTTTCCTGTAGAGCCTCTTGTTAATTTTATTCTTAATTGACTGTTTCTGTGAAACCGTTTTCAGTTACAGATTTCACTTGTAGCTTTTCAGCATCCATTAAAGAAGGTTGCTTCCTACCTTCAGCAGTGTGAATGCTAAAACAGATTGCACATGGATGTTATTAAAGTAGGGTCCATCTAGTCGTTAGAGGGCACCACCACAAAGAAGAGAAGTCCTCCCTAATCACTCATCCAGTTAGAGTCAGGCATTGAGGGGGTAAAGCTCATTTTTTTGAGGGATAGCCTTAGGTAGTTTTCAAATATTCAGATGTTGTAAAAGATGACCCCAAATAAAATATTAACGGTTTTTCAGAGACTGCATGGAGAGCTATAGCCAGTTTCAGAATTTAGTGTTAATAAAATGAAAATCTTATCAATATTTAAGTTGATATTTGTCTTTGAAGTTTCAGTTCCCACAATACTACTATATATTGATTTCCCCAGCCTGAACTGACATTGTACTTAAAAGTGAGCCAATGTGCTTTAAAGAAGTTTTGCTCCTGTGTCATTGTCATTCATTTATAAGATCTTACCCTAATAACTCTTGACCATGTTGCCCAGTAAAATGTTAGAATTGAAGCAGCCCAGTTGTCCTGTCACTCCAAATCATAATGCATATTTACTATGCTAAAGTACATGAACTGACTTTAGTATAGCATAGCGGAAAATTATCAGTCTGGTTCTGATACGCATATTCATTAAGAAAAGTATGCATAAGTATTTTGAGTAGATCGAATTCTTTTATAATTATCATCAATGAATCGCATACAGTTTTTTTTTTTCTTTTTTTTTTTAACAGCAGGTTGTTTAATTGGCCATTGTTTGAACAAAGCTGGTTGTTGGATCAGGCTAAGCAGTTTCATAGAAATTTTTATTGCAGATATTTTTTGTATGTGTCTGTTTCTATAAATAGATCAGGATAAATCATCTCTTTCTTTAGATTTACCTAGAGGCAGATAGGAACACTGTAATTGTTACTATAGTGCAAAGGTCTCTGTAGAGGAACTCATATTTTATATACCATCTTGAGAGTTGTTGAAGAGTGGTTTACCATATTGGTTGATCTTCAGTGGAAAATGAAAATTAGAATATAAAGGTCATTTATTGCCATTCTCTAGCTTTTAAATATATAAAGTCATTTATTAAAATAAATATGTTTTCCAGGCTATGTAGTTTAGGAGATGTTTTGGAAATGTATCAAATTTTATTTAATAAAGTCATAAATAGTTAATCTACACATCAGTCTGTTTATACTAAGATACAATGAATCTCAAGCACCAGTCTCTACACTGGTGGAGACAGTGATAATGATTTCTATGCATAAGGCCATGTACCACATATACCATAAGGAATGTGCTGATTAAAAATAGATATATATGTATAAAGCTTACATATTTACAAATTTGGAGCAAGGTGCTACATTAATACAAGGTGCTAAAACCAGTATCTAAACAAACTAATAAGAATAATATTTCTATGAAGTTCCTTACTTTGGGTTTGTTAGGAAGATGTCACTACTAGAGGTAAAAATGATTGACATGTGCAGTCAATTTATATTTAAACAAAATTATGGGGAAATCGCTGCTTTTTGTGAAGCAAAAAAATTGATCAATGGTGGCTCTTTAGCCAGCCAGTTAATGTAGTTTATTTGAAGTTGATTTTACCTGTTGCCATGGTAATTAAAATGAATTCTCATACATCTTGTCATTTCCTTAGACTTCATTTAAAAGGAGTCATGTTTTATTTGGGAGCTGATAACATTTAGCAAAATTAGAAGGGAGGTTTGCCCTTAATAGGTTGCTCTCATTTTTCTTAGGATTGAGATGTAGTGACCTAAAAGAGTCAACTGCATTTTTAAAGAGAAGCTCTACCAAATTTTTAAAGCAATGATGTTTCAACACCAGTATTATTAAATATTATTACACATGTTCAATTTCCTTTTAACCCTCTTTTTAATATTTTATAGGTAAGAATTTTATAGTTTTAGTATAAAGAGGAATATTTAAAATTCTCAAGGCAACCAAAAATATATTTAATGATAGCAATTATAGTGTATAGTATATATAACATAGAATGTTCTTCCTATTACCAATTTAATTTTATTTATATTATTTTCATCTTTTCTCTTATTTGCTGAATATAAACTTCTTTCTCAGTATCAATATGAGAGTTATATTTAATGGTTATAAAGCATTTTTAATTCTTGGGAAGACAGTAAGAAAATGGATGTGGCTTTCTAATTTCTGCCAGTAGCAAAATTTCTGTGCATGTTGCTTTTGCATTCCCTAACTATTGTTGGAAGTTATGTTCTTAACCTGCCTTTTTTTAGTTACATTATTTGTTTATATGAAAGCAAATTTTATTTCAGTTTTACTTCTGTCTTCCCAGTAGTGAAAATACGGAAATTTCTTTCAGTATTCAAAGTTAAAGACTCCAAATTTTTGCCTGGAGTGGTCAGTCCTTTTTATGCTTAGAGTGGGTGGAGGGGTGGGAAGCAGCTTAAATAAAGATGAAAGGATATAACATTGAAATGCATCTTTAGAGATCTATAATTTCATTACAAATATAGTGAAAAAAGCTTTATTTTCAAGATGGATAGTCTTTCTCTTTTCTCTTCTCATCCTCCATATTCATTTCTTGTAATTTTTAGTTTAGTTGTCACCTTTTTTGTTTTAACTTAGAGAATAGATACTAATAAAAGCATGGTCATACTAAGTTAATGTATCATCCAGTTGAAAGTTTTAATAACAATGCGTGAATTATGGAGCTGAGACTAATGGGTGAAATGCTGGACCCTGTAATTTAGTATTGGACTTAAAGAACTTGGAAATCTCATTAACTCCTTTCTACAAATCTAATACTAATGGTTGACTGCTCTAGATATATAACTTGTTAGGGGAAGAATTACATAATCCTTCTTGACATACTGTTATAGAATTCACAAACTTATTATCCAAATACCACCATCATGCCATCATATATACATAAAATGCCATTTGATATATGTATTTTCCCAATAGTCACCCATTCAAGCCTTTTTATACAGAACAGTTTCCTTTTCAATTATTAAATAGCTGAAAACATAAAATATTATCCAAATACTGCCATCATGCCATCATATATACATAAAATGTCATTTGGTGTATATATATATTTTGCCGATAGTTACCCATTCAAGCCTTTTTTATACAGAACAGTTTCCTTTTTAATTATTAAATAGCTGAAAACATAAAAATCTATTGTTGGATCCAGATTTTGAAATAAAGATATAGGGATACATTTTCCTCATGGTAGTAAAATCTTATTTCTTCATATTTCTATTCTGTTCAGTCAACTTTTTTTCCTAGGGGTCAGCTATGCCACCTTTAACTTTCACTCATTTAAAGGAATGGAGTATATTCCTTTGCTCCTCTACAATCACTTATATTTTTTGTACCTGTATTTTTATTCCCTATTTATGTGGATGCTCTCTGGTTTTCCCATAAGAATGTAAGCAGGTGCAGATGAAAAAAAGATGTTAGCTACAAAACCATTAGGCTTCTTGTCCTCTTCTTAAGTCCTAAAGTTTGTTAATCATATAACCTAAGGATTTCTGGAGCACATGATTCCTCAATTTTCTCATATATTTATTGGTTTTCTTCATTCCATACTTTGTACATTTTTGCTATTACATTTTTAACTTTATGACTTTATTTTGCATGACTGATCCTTTTCTTGGCCAATTTTCATTTTACTTTTAATCTTGAGACAATTAGTTACCTCCCCCTTTTTTTATTGACTCCACAAGTGGATGTGCATTAGAGAACCCTTCTGAACATCATCCAAGCTATTAGTTAAAATGTTCAAAGAGTCTAAGACTGGATACCTCAACACTCTCAGGAGCTATGTCCCTTGTTGGCTGGTAAGTTCTTAGGTGATTCATTAGGTTTTTAAAAAATAGCACAGTTCCTATTTGTCTAGCTTTGATTTCTCTGACACATGTATAACATTTCTCCAATAAGTATAAAACTTGGGTCTCTTTTAAATATATACTTATTCTCTTTCCAAAAGTACTAGTGTGTTTTGTTTTGTTTTGTAATTTTATTTTTAATATGGCTCCTGAAAAGTACAGGGTGGCTTGTGCTCAGGGAATACAGTGTGAACAGAATTAAGGGACATAAAAGCCCACAAATAAACAGCAGTAGGTAAGAACAACTGATAATGGGAAGCAGGAAAAAGCATTTAATGGATTGGAGGATATTATAGAGTAGGAGGGAAATTTGCAAGTAGGGTTACAAATCCTGTCCACAGTTATTATAAACTCCATAAAAGGCCCTCAGAGAATTATAAAGCTATTTTTTCATTTGAATGGTATAAAAGGCTCACAAACTCTTTTACAAGATAAATGCCATTCCATTCTTTAAGGTACTTTCTTTTCATAAAAATGAGCATATTTTTAATTTTAGTTAGCTTAGCATTAAAATCTTTATTTTGTTCTTGATTTTTGTCAAATTTTTTCCAACTGAGTACTCATGGAATTTCAAGCTTAAGAGTCAAAAGAAACATACAAATTTATTGTAGACAACCGAGATAAAATTCTGGGTCTGTGCTCTCCTTTACTCAACTTTAATTTTGGTCTGAATGCGAAAGCCATTTCCATAACTACTTTGATTTACAGGCACTTCTGTTTCTGATCCTGATATCTGCTTTTGCCTCATTTCTGAATTTTAACTTCCAGATATTACTCTGACCTTACTCAAAGGGTTTTCTTTCTGACTTAAGTATGTACACATTTAGAGAGTGGAAGTGAAATTATAGATAAAATGGTGGGAAGGTGGTAGGCAGGAATGGCTTGCTTTCTCCAGCTTAGACTCCTTTCCTTTTATTTCCTTTCATGACCACTGGCCCTTAGGGTCCTTTTCCAATGGGAACTTGTGGGAGTGGCATATACAACAAGTGCCTGCCTTGGAATATGATATAGGCAAATCTCCTGAGTCAGATGTTAGTGATTAAATGCTTTATTCCAAATTCCCTGAGCATCACTCAGGAAAGAGCACAATGGTTATAATGAGAACACAGTTAAGGGTTGGAGAGATGGGAGAAAGGGAGTAAAGAGATTGTATTGGTGATTTGTACCTCTACAGGATGAATGTGGACATGGGGCCACATATCCCCCAGAAGGAGGGCTGCCAAATGTGGGTCATCTTATGCAGGATAGTGCTACAATGTGTATCCTAGGTTTGTGTGTGTGTGTATGTGTGTATGTGTGTGTGTCTTTGAATGAACACTCAACAGTCTTTCATCTGTAATGTTAAAATTATTTATCTGTAAAATATATCACCACAATGGTCACTTCCAGGCATCCGTGACATTTGATTCTTTTTCCACCTGTAGTCATAATTGTAGTTGGCTATCTGTAGGCCACCCCTTAGAGAGTTCAAAGGCAGTTGACTTTAATTACTTCTTTGAAATTAGTACATGTGACCATAAAATGAAATGCGAGCCTTAGGTTCTGTTTACAGATCGACTTTTGTAAAATAAAATTGTAAGTAGTTGAAGTATTTATTTATAAAAAGGCAATATTTTTTATGAAGACTACCTTAAAAATTACTGTTACAACCTAAATTGTACAAATTGTTTAAAAAATTCATGATATTAAAATGATAAGTTTTTAGAGAGTAAAATAAAAAAAAATTATTAAGCCTTAGTTTGCCTTGATTATTCTCTTAACTTCCAGAATTTGCTACAGTGCAGTCAGAGAGGCTCTTAAATGGTGGGAAACTATTTCTCTCCCAAGATTCCAGAAAATTTAAAAAAAATAAAAAAATAAAGTTGCATAGAAGTCATTCTCAGCTCATAATTTTGTCAAATTATGGTCTAAACTTCTAAGAATTAGTTTTATTCCACTAACTTTGTCTTTCCTTCCATCTCTTTCCCACTATTTTCTCATTCATTCCACAGTTTTTATTATTCTAATTGGTCATTTCATCAAATAGAAGTCAAGCTTAGTTATCAGCTTTTTAAAAATTTAACTTTCTGCATCAATTGTAACTTTTTAGAAATTGTTCTGTTTGTTTATCTAGATTATGTCCATTTACACATTTTTATCATAAATAATCATGCTTCAGTACTCCCTTTGGAATTAGGTTTATAGAGCTTAAGGTGATAATGTGGACCATGCACAAGCTTTTATCAACTGGAAGTTCCTTCTTTTATTATAATTTCTGAGGTGACATAATGAAGGAAAGTTAAATTGTTTTTTATATTGAATTTTTCTGCTTATTATCTAATGTTTCTGGGTGAAATATGGTAATTGATACTAAAGAAGAGAATTAGACAATGACTGAATAGGAATGCTATTGATTTATTACACACACAAGTTACAGAACACTGTTAAATTTTGTAAAATCGCAAACAACTCCTCTTTTTCTTTTCTGTTTTTCATTTTCATATACATGTTCCTTGAGCAAACGTTCTCTTGCTTCACTTATACAAGACAGGAGATTTAAAAGTAAGGTAGGCTTTTATTTTTTCTTTGCTTAGCACATCTCTGGAATTTAGGTTAATTGCACCAGAATTAGGAAAGCCTGATTGGACAACTCTGTTCTAAAAGTTAATGTGTATGCTTCTGAAAAAATGTATTGTTGTAGGCATATGTATACTCCAGATCATCTGTTAAGTATTTGGCTAAACACTAATAAAATAACCTTGCTCCAGCCTGGGGCTTAGACTTCACAGAATTCCAGAGCTCCAAAAACCTGCCACATTAAAACCATACCTTGTCCTTTTGTCCTGAGCCAAAGCCTTCTGTTTAATTCACGAGTATTCAGATTCCCTGTTTATTACACAAAGAAGCAAACAAAAATAATGATAGTTAAGATATTTTATGGTCTAACCTAAAGGGAGGATAAAATTATGGATATGTTTAGTGTCTCAGAGTCATTATGGAATCATTGGAAAATAATTTTCAATGCCTATGTGAGTAACTTCACTTACCTGGGAAAAATATAAGCTTAGAAAATAACTTTCAGATAATTGAATTATTACTTCCCCATAGTGGCACATAATAGGTAGCTGTCATCTTTGGTTCTGCCAAGACCTTGAAAGGGTATGGAGAGCTTTTTTTTTTTCTTTTTTCTTTTAAGAATATAGGCTTAATTTTGCATATAAAGAACAGATTTTTCAAATCAGAGTGTTTATTGAATCCAAATGGCAAATGCAACAAATCCATGTGTATTTAAGTCTAAATTACCTACATATGAATTACTTACTTATGAATTAACTACTTTGCTAAAAATAAAATATTTTTCATTCCGGTCTGGCATTTTCTTGATAACCTGCCTGTTGCTAGGCCACCTCTTCTTTTCATGGGTTGCTGGATGATCAGGGAATATAAAATTTAATAGCTTATGCTAAGACCTTTAAAATGAGGCACAGGTATAAATGACAAACAAGAAAGACCGATTTTAATATTGCTCTAAATACTATTATTAGTACTATAATATAATAGTATTAGTATAATAATACTATTATTAGAGTATTGCTGTAATACATATATAATAATTGGAAAAAATATATCTTGGAAAAAATATTTCAAAACAAAATGGGGAGTGATATTTTAAAAATTATCCTTTCCAACACTGCCATTTAGTGCAAAAAAAAAAAAAAAGGCAGATCTTAGAATAGTTAGAGAAAAAAGTCTGGTCATTAATTATAAACTTCAGAATACCAGCTTGTGTTTATATAGCACCTCTTTCATAGCAGGTGAGAGAACAATGGACACTGTTTTTTTGCTTTTATTTATTTTTCTTTTGATTTGGCTTTTACTTTGTTACATTAATCAGTGCTTGCTATACAACTGTGTGGTTGGAAAGGTGCTGCTCTTATCCATATATTACTAATTTGAGAATAGGTTTAGAATAGGTGATTTGAAAAAACTCCAATGTGAGCTTTTTCATGCTGGCTTAGAAATGCTTAGTTTTTGCCAGCATTGGTTGTTAGAGTTACTGTTTTTATTTTTGTACAATTGGGTTTTTTTTCCCATGGATTTTTCTCTTCTCACTAATCATTTTCTTCTTTGTGTTTTTTCAACCAGCTACAATGTAGAGAAAACAATATTCTCAACAGATTTCTTTGGATTTTTTCCTATACAAATAGTATTTTTTCCTACACAAATTATATTTTATGCACAGTACCTGAAACGAATTGAGCTACATGTCTCAATTCGTTTGAACTACAGAGAAGCCTCTAATTTTTTCATTTTGCTGTTTGGAATATTTGCAGCAGTTCCTGCTGTAACAAACCACTACCACCTTGAAATCCTTCTGCTTTGTCATGGAGGGCATCTTAAACCACTTTTTTTTTTTTTTTTTTTTTTAGTGTTTTGAGACTTACTCTGCATAAAAGGCCAGTGTGTTTTTTGGAATCTTGAAAGTAAGGATGTTGTCTTCAAACTATCATTTCATTGGAGAGAGAAGTGTTACAAGTTCTGTTTTATTTATTAAATTAGCCTGGAAAAGAGTCTGTAATACATACTGGATTGTTCAAAGTTCCATCTAACCAACAGCATGTACTTGTCCCTCCCACACCCAAAGTTTTCTGTCTGCAGTTCCTAACTATTCAGTCCTTCTTTTAGCACCATCAACTTAAATATTTGCTTGGACGTGGTTCCTTATAAGTAACAGATAAGGAAAATGATGTGAAAATAAATAGAAAAGAAAGATGAGTAAGTTTGTTTACTTTTACTTTCTGTTGAGTTTTTTTTTAATAAGTGTAATTTTATTGAAATATGTTCATATACTATACAGTCATCCAAAGTGTTCAACAGTAGTTCATGGTTTCTTCATATAGTTGTGCATTCAGCACCACAGTCAATTTTTGAACATTTTCATTACTCAAAAAAATAAAAATGAAAATAAGAATAAAAATAAAAAAGAGAACAATCAAAACATCCCATACTCCTCTTCCCCCATTTAATTTTTTTTATTTTTTAATTGAAATATATTCAAATACTATACAGTCATCCAAAGTATAGAACAGTTGTTCACAGTATCATCATATAGTTGTGCATTCATCACCACAATTTTTGAACATTTTCATTACTCCAAAAAATAAAAATAAGAGTAAAAATAAAAGTAAAAAGAACATACCCACCTCATACCCCTTCCTCCATATTATTTATTTACTTTTTGTCCCCATTTTTCTACTCATTTTTCCATACACTGGGTAAAGGGAGTGTGAGCCATAAGGTTTTCACAATCACACGGTCACACCATCTGTTGAGTTTTAATACTCACATTTACTTTTCTTTTAGTCTTTGTATCCATACAGTTTACTGAATTAAGTTTTCAATGGTTAATACTAGGACCAAATGTCAAAACCTTACGAAAGTTTTAATAAAATATGAGTTTTTCAAATGCAAATTTTTAAAAATTGCATTATGACGAAGGATAGTTCAGTCTAGTGCAATTTTTTGCTGTGTTTTAAAATTCTTGAAATAGACAAGTAAACTGTTTTAATTCAGGTTATTGTTAAAGAGTTTGAAGCTAACAGCACCTGCCTTTTATTTTTATTATGTGAACTATTGTGTGCATTACATAATTTAATATGATAACATCATCTTTATTCCATTACAGTTCATATCTTCTTTGTTGCTTTTTGTGAAGTCCTGGAAAATGAATTATTATGTTTTGCTTTCTAATAATTAACTCTCTTTGTAAGTTGTAGTCAGCCTTTTTCCATTTTAACAACTCCCTAAGAATTGCCTCTTTCGAGGAAAAATATCTGGTGCACCGTAAGTTATCATGTAGTGACTTATGTCAAGCAGCAGCACGTGTACACGCACTTATGCAGTTGGTGCTAACAACCATCGTTGGGTCAGGTATTTCTCCACAGCTCATGATTTAGGGAATGGTAATTATAGTAAGTTGTATATTTTAAATTATGCATAATATGTATTCCACATGAGCTATATGGGATTTTTGGCCCATTTGCTTGAAGATAGCCACAGAATGATTTCTTGGATTTTGTTGCAGATGAAGGATAGTGCAAAATGTTGGCAATGATGTAAATTTACTGTTGGGCTACCTTGAAAATTTCAGTGCAAGTGGTGATTTCTTCTCTTTTTCTGTGTGCTTGTCTAGTCTCGGCAGACACCTGAGGGTGAGTTCCTTCCCCTTGACCAACTTGAACTGGATGTAGGTTTTAGTACAGGGGCAGATCAACTTTTTCTTGTTTCCCCGCTCACGATTTGCCACGTGATCGATGCCAAAAGCCCCTTTTATGACCTATCCCAGCGAGGCATGCAAAGTGAACAGTTCGAGATTGTCGTCATCCTAGAAGGCATTGTGGAAACAACTGGTGAGTAAAAACATAGATATGCCATCAAGTTTCTTTATTCCGTAATGACATTATATTTTAAGCACAATACCTGTAATGAATTGAGCTACATGTCTCAAACAGTTCACAATGATGAAATTAATGATTACTTCTTATTTCTTTGTAACATTAAATCAATAGTTCCTTGAAAATTAAGATTTACAGTTTTGATGGTTACATAGATAATATTGACTCAGGAATATTCACTGCAAGAAAAATGAAAACTGAGATGAACCCGTTAGAAATGATTATGAATTTCTATTTTAATTAAAAACTTGAAATGCCTGTAATCATCATTTTTTCTTTCAAGCTTTAAAGTTGAAAAAAAAAATGTAATTAAAAGGCATCCTGAACACCATGCATGTATTCTTGCCTTGGGGATGGTGATTTGGAGGTCATTGATAATAGTTTTGATATGTTATTATGTGCAACTTCAGTGGAAAATTCTGCATGTGTGTGGCTATGTGTGGGTGGGTAGGTTCATCTATGCTAAAGTAGCACTTTAATTTCAAACTGGGTCAGTCAAGTTCACCAAAAGAGAACCTTGACCAAATTTAAAAACAAATAAGATGTTTCTTCTTTTTCTGCTTTGGTATAGCTATGTCCTGTATGCTATTCCTGAAGATGCACTGTAACATTGGTATTCCCTGAATACTCACAATTTGCTCCAGTCGGAGGAGGGTTAGGCTGGCAAAAGAAAGAAACAACCTAAATATATTATCTGGGGTCTAAACATCACCCAGTTGGTTTGGAACCTGCTGGATGACTGAGACTGAAAATGTAATAGCTATAAAATCCCACATATGTATACATGTATATATTTGATGTATATTGACTATAAAGCTCTGCGTATGTATATAATCAATATTTTCTTTGTGACTTTATCTTGATTTTAACCCTTTTGGCAAGTAATGAGAAAGCAAGAAATGTTTTAGCCCTTAATTTTTTTTCGTACCAAAGTCATCCTAATAATCTAAAATGTTAATTATGTATAAACTATAATGATACTGAAAGTAACATTTGCAGTAACACCGATGAATTCAAGATTTATGCAAAGGTGGTATATTTGGTTATGTAGCAGTCACTTTTGTCCACAGAGCATGGGGAAGCAATCCATTGTAATTTTTGCTTATCTGTCACATGTGTTGGTTTGAAATTTAGGCAAGGACCCTAACCTCTATAAATGTCTTTTCCTTCTCTTTAAGGAGATGATGAATAATGTTTTAATTTTTTACTATTTATTAGTGCTTCAGTTTAAAATTTAAGATTTTTGAAAACAATCAAAAAATACTTAGTCAGCCTGTATCTGAAGTTTGATTTTTGAATACATAATTTTTTTAAAAAAAGTTAAAGCCTTCATTCTGTTTTTCAACTTAAAGATGAAATGACATCATAGCATTTTTCTAAAATACCATATATTGTTCAAGAATAACCCAATTTACAAAGATTTTTAGTCCAAAATTTTTTTTAATTTAATTTTAATTTTCACTCATTTTATTGAAGTAATAATATTTAATTAGAACTTAAATCTTACGTTTTAATTGATTTCTTGTAGCATATGATTCTGTCTTTGATATACTTGCTTACAGTTTATCAAGTACTCATTACTACTCCAATCATGGACAAAAGTAAATCTGTTTCACTTGACAACCATAAAAATCTTTCACTAGTTTTTTATTTATCTCATCCATCCATCTATCCACCCATCCACCTATTTTTTTTTCTGTCTTTATCCCTAAATACTTTTCTTTAAACATTTTTTTATTGTGAAATATAACATATATACATAAAAGTGACAACTTTCAAAGCACAATTTAACAAGTAGTTATAGAACAAATTTCAAAAAATATTATGGGTTACAGTTCCACAATTTCAGTTATTTCCTTATTGTGAAATATAACATATATACAAGAAAAGTGATAACTTTCAAAGTACAATTTAACAAGTAGTTATAGAGCAAATTTCAAGGAATTTCATGGGGTAGAGTTCCACCTTTTCAGTTATTTCCTTCTAGCTGTTCTAATACCCTAGAGGCTAAAAAAAAAAAAAAAAAAAATCTATTTAGTGATTCAGTGGGCATAATCCCTTGTTAAATCCCATCTGGTCTGTTGCTACTCCTCCCTCTGATTTGATCACTGTCTCAGTCTTCAGGGTTATCTGAGCAGTGACCATCCTAACTTGTTCATATTGAAAAGGGGTGTCAACATTGTAGGGAAGGGGGAAGCATCTGATTGATGTTCTTGAAGAGGCTTTGGGTTTGGGGACTTATCTGGCATAGGAACACTTTGGAGGATTTAAGTTTCTGAGAAATAAACTTACTGAGTGAGACTTTTATGGAGTCTCTGATAGGGACCTGGGTATTCTTTGGGATTTTCAGGACTGCTGTTGATTTGGGCTTGGCATACTGTGGCCATTTGGAATATCTAGCTGAAGCGTGCATAAGAGTAACCTTCAGGATAACCTCTCGACTCTCTTTGAAATCTCTTAGCCACTGAAACCTTATTTTGTTACCTTTCTTTTCCCCCTTTTAGTCAAGAATGTATTGTCATTCCCTTGATGCCTGGCCAGGCTCATTCCTGGGAGTTGTATCCCTCATCTCCAGGGAGACCCATTCCCATGGGAGTCATGTCCCACATAGGGGGGAGTATCTCTAAATACTTTTATGTGTATTTCTTAAAAGTGAAAACTTTTTTTTCCTACTAAACCACAGCTCAATTTTTAAAAATCAGAAAATTTATCTTTCATACAATTCTACCTTTTAACCCATAGTCTCCATTCACATTTTGTTAATTGTCCCAGCAATTTCTGTCATAACTACTTTTTCCTGGTTCGGGATCAATTTAAGGATCGTGCCCAAATGAAATTGACTTGTCTCTTCAGTTTTAACATGGAATAATTCCTCAACCTTCTGTTCTGTTCCTTGACCTTGGTGTACTTGAAGTGTATAGGTCAATTATTTTGTAGATGTTTCTTAATTTGGGTTTGTTTGGGGTTTTCTTATTCATTAATTCTTTTGATATATGGTTTCTACATGGGCATCTTAAGGGAATAAATATTAAAACAGGTTGATTTTGAATTTTACCTAAATACTCTTGACCTAACCAATGTATCTTCATTGTATTTCAAAGGATCGTGGTTAGTAAATAATGTTCAACATAATGCCATTAGGAGTTCTGCAACATTAAATTTTTCACTAAGACTGTAAATTTTATTTTAACATTTCCTCCCCCTCCTTTTCTTTTTAAAATATTGTACTGGCAGAGAATACTTTCCACAGAAATTATGAAAACTTGGCTGGAGACTGAATTTCTTATTTAGGGATTGCCTTTTATGGAGAAGAGATTAAAGTCTGCTTCCTCTTAACCTCTTAATTAAGTCTGCTTTCTAAATCTAGTATAGCAAGACAAACAGCAAAAAAATTACTCACAATTTATAGAATTTATTTCCATGGCAAATTTATCTGACATTTTGTTTCATGTATGCCCTATCTAATTAAATCTCACAGTGTTCAAACTAAAATCCATCTATATTTCCAGAACTCCCTGAACCTGGAAAAAATAACATAGACATTTTATGCCCATTTGATAATTTAAAATTGTATTGCTATTTATTTAGACTCCTTGTTAAGGACTTCTGCTTTTTCCTTTATTTACAATAAATTGTGATTATTTATTGCAATAGAGTAAGGACAGATATGAACTTTCTGGATTGCTTTGAAAATGCAAGAATTCTCTTTTTAAAATCTCTCATGTTTTTGGTAATTAGCTTTGTGAAGTAAACTTTAGCTCTATGTAAGTTTCAATCCTATTTAGCATTAAAATACCAAGTTCTTACTCACTCATCAGCAAGTCTTTGTTGAGTATCCTGTATGCCTGGAGGTAGGAGATGCTAGAGTAGTGGTGACCCAGAGGGACAGAATCCCTTTCCTCAGGGGGCTTCTATTCTAATTGGAGATGGCAGACCACAAACCGCAAAATGAATCAGCAGGATATTATTAGATAATAATGTGTGAGGAGAAAACTCAAAACAGAACGGGGTGAGGTGATAAAGACTGCAGTCCAGACTGCTTTGATTGATGGTCTGGGGAGGGCTCTTTGAGGAGGTGACATTTAAGGTCAGAAGAACCTCCTGGGCTGGGTTGAGGGGAGAGCATGGCAGACCCTGAAACAGCTGGCACAAGGGCTCTGAGGTGGAAATAAGTTTGATTAACTTCAGGAATTAAAGGAGGAGGAGGCAGTTGGGGCAGAGTGAGTGGTGGGGAAATTGAGGAAGGTGGAGAGACCATCTCTGTACTATAGTTGATTTTATTGGACTGACAGGAAGTTTTGGGATTTTTGGTTAAAAAGGAAAGTCTGTGTTAATACGAAAGAATAATGGTTTAGTAATCTTAAACTATATATGACAAAAACAACTTTGTTTTTTAGTGGGTTGTATGCAGTTTATTTTAACATTAACGAACCTAATATGTTGAAATAAAAAAAACTAGACAATTACCGCTTTTGTATTAATGGCACCTCCACCCCTCCATTCACCCACCCCCTTGAAGCAATTGATGAGGATCATCAGCCTCACTAGCAATCCCCTGGTAAGAATCTTCTAATCTCATTGATTTTTGCTTCTTCCCATTCCTCTTGTCTCAGCAGGAGGGAGGGGTGAGAAATTAGAGGCTTCTAATTCCTTGAAAGATTCAGCTCAGGACTCAGAGTTATTACTTACCCCCATCCTTGAAATACTCCTCAGCGATAGTTGCTTCTGTGGTGAAGCTATTTTCAAAGCCCCAGACTCAGGGATTGCTGCCCTCCTTGCCCTCAGGGATTTTCCCTCCCAACAAGGAACACAGAATTACTTCTTCATTAATACAATCTTTCCATCTTTGCTCATCTAGCAGATTCCTAAGCATAGGTTACATCTAACTTGTGCTCTCTTTGTTTCTTCTCCCATGAGGAACATCACTGCTAGAGGCAAGCAAGGCATTGCAGATTTGACTCATTAGAACTTGATGCTTTCAAACTTCGTTCTGGTCTCTGCTGCTATTTGACAGTCACTTCTGTACACCCAGGCTCACTCCTGGTGGGCTCTCTTTTAGCCCTTTTCTCTCTTCCATGCCCCCAGTCCCAGTTGTCCAATCCCTTTCTTCACACATCATCTCCCCACCTATGCTATCTAAAAGAATGTGACTCTTCAGTTTTTATACATTTCTTTATTTTCCTTATCCTTTTCTCATAGTTTTCTTCTCTTTCCCTTTCCTGGTGTCAGAGGAAATTGTCCTTATTTTTCTTCAAAAGCCACCTTCTTTGTCGCCAGTTATGTTTCTCATGCATTGTTTTCCCTCACCCATGACTCAAATGCCATTACTTACCATACCTAATATCTAAGATTCCATTGACTCCTTTCTCTTTGCTTTCAAGCATTTTCGGGGCTTTCCTCATGAAGATTGTACAAAATACGTTATTTGTCCCTTTATACACTTAAAACCCTCCTTTCGATTCAGAGATGCCACATTCTCTAGTTTTCTTTGTCTTCTGTGTATTTTCCAGTTGTTCCTTCTGTCCTACACCCTTGCTGCTTTCTACTCCTCATCTCTCCTGTAAATCTTTCCTAGTTCTTTACCCTTTTCTCTTTTCCTTTCTGATCTAGAGTCATGCTTCCTTTATACTTTCACAAAGTACTCACAAGTCCACCATTCCCTTTCCTCCAATTATGCAGTTTCACCCAAGTCATGATCCTGTATTTGCTATTAATTTCCAGGGCATTTTTCCCATTTGGATATCAGAATTTTCATCCAGTCAGCTTGTCCAAATACCAAATCATTATCTTAACCTCAAATTTCATCATAGTTTGGAAAATCTGTCTCTATTAATTATAGCTGTGTTATTCCAGATCCCTCCCTCTTTTCCTTTTTATATCCAGTTATTTTTTCATTCCATAAGCATTTGTTGAGCACCTGTTATTGGCTGAACAATATTTTAGACCCTGGGGATGCATTAGTTAACAAAAGGAAATCCTGCCCTTGTTTGTACTTATATGGGGAACAGACAGTAAACAAAAGAAATATGCCATCTAGAAGGTTAGAAAGTGATAAGAGGTATGGGGAAATATAAAGCAAGGTAAGAGGGATTGAGGGGGGGGGGTAAGTTGCAATGAGAAGGTGACATTTGAGCCAAACTCAGTGTCTTGAGCAAAGCAAATACCTGGAAGAAGGGCATTCTAGGAAAAGGTATTAGCAGTTGTAAATACTCCTTGGAGGGACAGGGTGCCTGGCCACTACTTTCTCTTAATAATGTCTCTCAGTGTGATTCTTCCTCTTTAAGCCCACATAGCAGTACTTTTAAATTGCAGTAGTTTTCTCAGAGGTGTATTTAGTACTACCGGGGTCTCTGCTTACATGTAGCTTGCATATTACTGCCAAGTACATTTGCTTGCAACACGACTTTCATAATATACTTGTGCTTCAATATCCTTGATTCCTGCCACATCAAAATACACTTTTTTTCTTCCTGAGAAAATTCGTCTGCACTTCTTAAAATAGTGATCATATTCTGATGCTCAGTCTTGTCCCTGACGTCTGCGATCATGCCGTTTTCACTGCCGTCTCTCACACAGCCCAAGAGATGCAATATTTGCTAAACCCTCCCTGGGTGTGCAAGTCCGTATCTTTTCCTTTAATACCTTATTTAAAAAGCCAATTTTTACCAGTGAAAGCACTATTGAATATATTCTTGTTATAGAAAAATTAAAAATACAAATATGCAAAAAATAAAAAGAGGAACTTTATTTCAGGTACTGTACTGTTAACATGTTGGTGATTTACCTTTCAGCTGTCTGCATTCAGTTATATTATTATGCTACATCTGTTCTTTTATAACTTGCTTTATTACATGACATATTGTTAACACCTTTTATGTCAACTTACAATTCTACACCATTAGTTTTAAGGGCTTTATTACATGCTAATCTGTGTATCAATCTAAAATTTTATTACTAATCCCCTAGTTTGGGATATCTAGTCATTTGTTTTTTAATAAGGCAAATACTCTCATCATTCACAGTTTTAATTTAACACCAACTTTACTGATTTTAGGTAAAATAGAGATAGAATTCCTCGATAAAGGGGTTTATATGTTGGATTTTAGTATTCCGGGGTTGCTATCTAGAAAGTGTGTACCAAATTAAGCTATATAAGATGCCCATTTCCCCACACCGTTGCCAACAATGAATATTACAATTATTTTTATTTTTTCCAATGTGACTTTATCTTGTTCTCTTTAATTACTTGTGAGACTGAAATTATTGTATCTGTCTCCTGGCTATGAGTTTTATTTTATGAATTGACAGTTAATATTTATCAGTTTACTTGCAACTCTTTTTATACACATGTTGCTTGTATAATTAACACATTATTATGCATAATCATGTCCCTAGTTATCTGTGTATCATCAGTACAATTATCAAAATATTTACTTTGTATGTATATATATAGATACATATAGGTAATTTGTCACATTCATTTCATATATGCTTTATTTCATCTCCAAATAAACTTTAAGCTTCCAATATTGAATGAGGACTTTGTTTTATAGCTATTTATTTTTTATGTCATAGATTCCAAAAAGTGATAGATCCCAGTGAACGCTTATGGTTTTTTTAATTAACTGACTTTAATAGAGTTGTCCTCTTTTATAGCTTCTTTCTGAGTTGCGGAGTTGTATCTTATTATAGGAAATGAATCAATAAATGTTGTTGTATCAGGTGTAAGGTAGTAACAGGATCATAAAGATGGAAGCCCATAGACCTGAGGGAGAAAGGAGTTGCGCTAAATCAAGTATTAGCAATAGTGTGCTCAAATAGAAGTATGCCGGGGTATAGTTACACTAGCATCATGCAAGTGTCATACCTGATGCACTACCCTTTAAGAGGTCTGAGAAGTCCCTGTTAAAGATGGCATGAGCCAAGACGTGAAGGTGAGGTAGAAGCTCATCAGGAAGTTCAGGGGAGCTGGATATTCTGGCCCGAGAGACAAGTGCAGGCACTGAAAATTAGTTTTGTTATGGGAGTCATAAATAAATTGATATGGTCAGAGTGTAGAACAAATGGAGGGGAACTGATGGATATGAGCCCAGAATTACCCTAAGGTAGTAATTTGGCCCTAGTTGGCAGGCAATAATGCCATTGATGGATTTTAAGCAGGAGAATGCTGTGATCAGGTTTGCAGGTTATGAAGATCCCTCTGGCTGCTGGTGGAAGGCGGATTGCGTGGGGCTGTGACTGGAGACAGAGCAGTTATTAGGCTATTACAATAGGACAGGTCAGATGTAATTGAGTCCTGAATGAAATTGTCTGGCTCGGGCAAGTATGTGGCTGTTTGAAAACAATGAAAAAGGCCTCTGGTTTCAGAGCTGTTACTTGTGATTAAACAAGAATGGAGAAAGAGGCCCCCTGGATCCTTACCACTGAAATTCAGCAGGCTACTTAGAAGTCTTCAAGGCACCTGAAAAGATCAAAAGATAAATGAGAATGATAAATAAAACAGCACTAGCAAGCCGTTGACTCTTCTCCTTACTCGTGAAAACCAAATTGATATTTTCTAATGAATAAACCGCAGAGCAGAAGCTCAACTTGTGAATAATTGAGATGTGCCTATAATTTTTCTCTCCTAATAACTCTCTAATATTTAGTGTTGTTAATTGTATGTAATCATTATTCCTTAGTGACTGGTCAGAAAACAGTGATCAGTAAACCACATAGTATTGTCATAAATGAGGTGACACTCTCCTGACCACTGGAAATTGTATTCATTCTTCCTCTTTGCAGGCTCTGATTCAGTAGCTTGTGAGCTCCTCACCTCACACCTATTGTAGCCAGGAACCTAAATCAAGGAAATTTCTCTAATTTCCCTATTCCTGCTCAGATCGCTATTACTTTTTTTTTTTTTTTTTTAAGAGAAGTTTTAGGTTTATAGAGCAATCATGCATAATATGCAGTTACCTTTTAAAGTAATTGCTGTTGTTTCAGAAGACTTACTACTTTACCAGGTACAAGTCAATGATACATGAATCTGCATATATTGGAAATCTCAAAGTACCCTTCTACCAGTAACTTCCATGATTATATATATGTTAAGTATGTATTGCTTCCTAATCAGGATTTTTTCTCTATTAGAGACAGCATAGCAATTATTTGTTGAGTTGATTCAAACTTGTTGGGGACATATATTTCTTTTTAATCTAATGCAACTTTTTTTGCTGGTTTTTAAAATTAACCTCTGTTGACTGACAAGATAACCTCAGGCATAAATAATGTGGGGTACAGAGATTGACTAGTTGCATCTTCTTCACTGTTACTAGCTTGTGGCAGGACACGTATTAACTCCAGGAGCTTAATCACAGGCCAGAGAGCTTCACAGCAGAATCCCATATTGATGTTCCTGTTTGGCTTTAATAATTCATGAGGGAATGGACATAGACAGACAGACCTAGGTCACCTTCTTTCCTGTTACTCACAAGCTGACCAAGTTATTTAACCTAAGTTCTAGCTTTGTCATCTGTAAAATGGCAAAAATAATAGCATCTACACTACAGAATTGTTCTAACGGTTAAATGACAAATGTGAAAAGCCTAGCACATTATAATTATGCCATAAATGTGAGAAATTATTATTAACACCTATGTAATTATAAAAATAGCATGAATAGGCAACAGTGATCTTATAATACGAACATAGTCTTGTAACATAAAGCCCCAAAAGCAGCACACGTTTGTTTACCCAGAGTTACAATATCACATTATTGGAATGAAAGTTTTTAGAGATCAGTACTGGATATTTTTCTTAATTCCTTAATAGCAAGACAAATAGATACCCTTGAATCTCTGTTTTGTAGCAGAGGGGGCCAATTGAATGTAGTAGAGTCAAGAGGAGGAGTGAGTGTGGACTGTGCAGGCAGGAATTCTGTCTAGTTACTATGGTATCTCAAGTAACACCTGGCTTATAGAGCGGTTCAGTACATGCTACTTCATATCCTCCCTTTTCTTCCCTTCCTTTGCCTTCAGTTGTCTTCCTGTCCCTCCTTTTCCATTCCATTCTGTTTTCTTCCATTACAGTAACTACCCTATGGGTGAGGCAGAGGGAGTCTATTGGATAGAAAATTGGACTGGAAATGCAAAGATTCTGACTTAACTTGGACATTTCTATATTCTCAAGGAAATTTCCATCTGATGTAATGACATTCCCTTAAGAAACCAGGTGTTGATGAGACTTATCACCATTGAAGGGCTGAAGGGGAAATGTACCAAAATGAAGCAAGCAGTCTATAAATATATAGCAAAATAAAAATGACAGCTCTTCATGAGACTGGTGCAAGTGAATAGAAATGAGGCCCATGCATTATTTTCTACAATAACAAGTTCTTTCTACATGGAGTTATGACATCACCTGAGAATCCCTGGTGTATATCATACTGCCTGCTTCCTTGTGTATATGACCAATAAAAATCGGTGAATGATTCACATTATGAAAGATTCATCTGGCAATAGGATCTAGGTTGTTCTAGAGGGGAGAGAGAATAGATTAGAAAAAGGATCAACTAGTCTAGAATACCCTTGCCGCCTTGCCTGCTAGGGGAACACATATCCATCTTTCATGATCTACATCTTCATGAGCTATTCTTTGGGGACAATTTCCGTAGCCCTCTCCTCACTCAACAGCAGCCCTCAAATCCCACAGCTGGAGGAACATGTCTTGGGTCAGGACTGACACTGGACAAGATGCAAGACTGTTCTGATATTTTTCTTTTTCTTCTATTCAGCGTTTGTGGAGTCTTTCTCCAGTCTCTACTATTCTCCAGAGTTCTAAGCAAGTGAGACTTGTCCTTTCATTCACTAAATCTCCGAGAAGGCCCTTTCAGGGGATGCCTTACATTACCCCGTTGATGCCATGACTCCCTAAGGCAACTTTTTATGAGCAATTCCTAAATAAAATCCTACTTTATTGTTTTCTTGAGAGGTGGATGCAAAAAATTTCCATGGATTTAAATATATATATATATACTAAATATCAAAGCACAAACTATCTTATCAGTAAGGTAACCATCTACCCTGGTTTGACTATTACTGAAAGATTTCCCAGGATTTGGGATTTTCAATGCTAAATCCAGAGAAGTTCCAAACAAACTGGGATGACTGATCACTTTATTTACAATGATAGTTCAGCCTTGCTAAATATCTGCTTTAATTTAATTGAAAATTTTGCTTTTATTGATCATAGAATAGGTCTTTCTATTGTATGATGGGAGGCCTATTTTCCTTACCCCAATTTTGTCAGCAATGTCAAAAACACATGTTAAGGACATTTTCACTTATCTGATTTCTTCTGTCTTCTATTTTCATTGATGTAGCTTAAAGAAAATTTAATTAATGCAATCCTTAATATCTCAGAGTAGAAGTTTCTTGTTTGCTGAGCAGTAGGTTGGTATGGGTAAATTGCTAGGGGTGTGGTGGGTTTGGGGTAAGGTTGATACTACATTTGTCACAAACTTGCCTAAGGCTGAAAGGAATAAAAGAAGTGAGCAACTATTGTGAATAAATAAGAATATGCTCAAGAGGCTATGATGATGCATGGGTAAGATTTGAGATCCAGGTAGATGAGTTTATCTTGACAAATAAGGATTCAGTGCCTGTAATTGGCGAAATGCAGTTTTGATTAAGATGTGGTGTAGTTTAGTGACAACGAACTTCACAATTTAGACATTGACTACTCCATTTTCAGAATTTTTCAAGGTGAGTGCCTAAGGCCACTTGCATCAGAATCCGGTAGGATGCGTATTAAAATGCTGCCTTTGATACCCTTCAAAATGTCTGGGGTTTGGACCAGTAATTTGTAGTTTTTGACAAGCAGTCCCATGACTCTTTTTGAGAACATTAAAGTTTGAGAATTCTGCATCCAGCAATGAGAAAAGGTCACTAGTGTTTATGGAATTAACTCTTGACCATGCTGTATCTTGACCTAACCTATCACATTGGAATGCAGAAAAAATAAGAGAAAACATAGCTGTTTAAAATTCTGAAGTCTTCAGAGAAGAAGCTTTGTGTTGATTCAGACTGTACTGATCAATGTAGCCAAATGCAAATTAATGTGGGTAGGAAACAGTGAAAATCAGAAATATGAATTAAAATGCATTGCTATTCATCATCATAACGAAGAACAAGATGTGATAGCTATTGTGGAACATTGTGTGAAGATGCAATATAAATGCCAAACAAGGATGTTAGTGCCCCTCACTGATGGAGAGAATTCTGATCTTTGAAATTGCTACACGTGCTTCAGGCCGGAACACTGTGTGCCGTTGTTCATGGTTTCATGGGAGGGAATCTCATTATGCTTATGGCAAAGTTCAAAAGGACAATTTTCACAATTTGATACTGAGACTAAAACTGGTTATTAGTCATTAAAAGTAAACCATTTGAGTGCTTTCTTTTCTGGGGATTTTTTTTTCAGAAATTACAAAGAATAAATAGGAATGTGCTCAAGGGGCTATGATGATGCACAGGTAAGATTTGAGATCCAGGTAGATGAGTTTATCTTGACAAATAAGGATTCTATGCCTGATTTGACATTGTGTCACTTTGGTTAATCTTTACTTTGTAAGTTTTATGTCCTAGTCTCTTTGAATGAACAAGTTCTAAGACCATTGACCCACTCAGCTCATAGTAGTGAACTTAGAACTAAAATTCAGGTGGGAAGTTATTGTTGCTGTTGTAAATAAATGTGTGTTGAATGACATGAAAGCGTATGAAGTTACTTTATCAACTGTGACATCTAAATATTTATGAATGATGATGACAGAGTGCCACCAGAATATACAAAGTCCTCTGATGGGGCAGGAGGGGAGGGCAATCAATTCTTTTAGGTCCAAGGGGACTTAGCCTTGGGGGATAATATCAGTTGTGTTGATTACATATAATGTACATTTGTTTAACTTCCTGTGCACAAATATACTCATAAGCCTGAGAGGAGCTCTTGTTATCATGCATTTCTGTTCCCTACCTCAGAGAAGTCTAGGAAGTCCATCTCAGAAAATGTCTAAACCATTTTCAGAGAGATGATTAGATTTTAAAGCCATTTGGAGAAAGTGTCTTAGTTTTCCTTAAATTACTGTGAAACAATTTTTCCAAATGTCTCTAAATTAAATCCTCTTATAATTTAAGCCCTTTATTTTATTTTTTTTTTCTTTTTATCTTAGCATCCTTGTCATTTAAGTTGGAATATGTTTGTGGTCATTATTCTTCAGAACCATCTTTAGAAGCATGTAGTGTTATCTCTATGCTAAACACCAACATTTAAATATGGGTAAAATCCAGTTCCTTGGAGGGAAAACATTCTCCCAAATACACATATATATGAGAGATCATTGCTGGGGGGAGGGAGGGCTGTTGTGCTTTGTGTGCCTTGATGACCAGAGAAGGTTCGGACTTTATTTACTGAATGGAAGGGTCTATATATATGTGAACTCTCAGCACTTTTTCTTAGTACTTTTTCTGCACTGAGGGTTTACTTTCTGATTCATGCTCCTGATTCAGCAGTTTTCCAGAAATGGCTCCAATCCTTCGGTTTGGCAGCATTTCTTAGAGGGAAAATGATGTAGATTCTTTCTGTGTGTATATTTATTCAGATTCACATTATCAGCTCCAAAAATGTTTTACCATGTATTATAGGATTCTTTTTGCTTTTGCCTTGCTTTATGTTTTTTCCAGTGACATTTTTTCAAATATGTTCATTATCCTCCATTTTAATTTGTCTACATTAAATGCAAATCTTTGGTAAGCTTATATGACTTAGACTATTTAATTAAGATTTTCATATTTTATAGACTGTAAATTGTAGAATGTGCTTCTACAGTGCTGTGCAGTAATCTTTTATGAAAAAATTCAGGGGTCTAAATTTTTTTAAAAGCAGTTTTATAGAGATATATTCATATATCATACAGCCCATCCAAAGTGTACAATCAGTCGCTTTTAGTATAATTGCATAGTTGTGCATTCTTCACCACAATCAATTTTAGAACATTTTCAGTACTACAAAAAGAAAAACCCTAGTCCCCATAGCAGTCACCTCTCTATCCCTCTATCCTTCCCCAGTCCTACACAACCCACTAATCTAATTCCATCTCTATAGATTTATTTATATTTATACTTTATATAAATGGAATCGTATAATATATAGTACTTTGTGTCTGGTTTTTTCACTTAGCACGTGTGCCGGTTTGAATGTATTATGTCCCCCAAAATGCCGTTATCTTTCATGCAGTCTTGTGTGGGCAGATGTATTATTGTTGATTAGATTGTAATTCTTTGTTTCCATGGAGATGCTACCCACCCAACTGTAGGTGATATCTCTGATTAGATAATTTCCATGGAGTTGTGGCCCCATCCATTCAGCCTGGGCCTTGATTAGTTCACTGGAGCCCTATAAAATCTCAGACAGAAGGAGCAAACTTGCTACAGCCAAGAAGTACACTTTTTATAGAATGCACCGGAGCTGAGAGAGGAGCTGCAGCTTACAGACGTTTTGGAAACTGCCTTTGAAAACAGACTTGCTCCAGAGAAGCTAAGAGAGGACAAACGCCCCAAGAGCAACTGAGAGAGACGTTTTGAAGAAGAGCTGCAACCTAGAGAGGAACATCCTGGGAGAACGCCATTTTGAAACCAGAACTCTGGAGTGGACACCAGCCATGTGCCTTCCCAGCTAGCAGAGGTTTTTTGGATGCTATTGGCCATCCTCCAGTGAAGGTACCCTATTGTTAATGTGTTACCTTGGGCACTTTATGTCCTTAAGACTGTAACTGTGTAACCAAACCCCCTTTATAAAAGCACATCCATTTCTGGTGTTTTTTAAAAAGGCAGCATTAGCAAACCGGAACAGCATGTTTTTAAAAAATAACTGTGTTTTTGGTTTGTTTGTTTGTTTGTTTTTAATTAGAGGAGTTGTAGGTTTAAAGAAAAGTCATGTTAAAAAACACAGTGTTTCCATATACACCCCTATTGTTGACACTTTGCATTGGTGTGGTACCTTTGTTCAGTTGATGAAAGAATATTAAACTAATACTGTTGTCCATAGTTTACATTGTGTGTATGTTCCCCATATACAACCCTATTATTAATGCCTTGTAACTACATTGTACATTTATTATAATTCATGAAAGAACATTCTTTTATTTGTACTATTAGACAGTCATTGTTCACAATAGGATTCACTGTGTTATACAGTCCCATGTTTCATCTTCTGACTTTCCTTTTAGTAACAAACAGGACCCAAAACTTTCCCATTCAACCATACTCACAAACATAATTCATTGCTGTTAATTATACTCACAATAATTTGCTGCTATGACCACTGTCTTTTTCTAAACATATTCTAATCAACCGAAATTGAAATTCTCTGCAAATTAAACATCAGCTCCCCATTCTCTACCCCTGTTCTATCCCCTAGTAACTTATTTTCTAGAGTCTAAGTCTATGAGTTTGCTTATTATAATTAGTTCATATCATTGAGATAATACAATATTTGTCCTTTAGTGTCTGACTTATTTCATTCAACATAATGTCCTCAAGTTTCATCCATTTTGCCTCATGCATCAGGACTTGCATTCCTTCTTAAAGCTTAAGTATTCAAACATATGAATATAACACATATTGTTTATCCATTCGTTGGTTGATGTACAGTTGGATTGTTTCCATTTTTTGGCAATTGTGACGTTGCTGTGAACATCAGTGTGCAAATGTCTGTTCACATCCCTGCTTTCAGTTCTTCTGGGTGTATATCCAGTATTGTGTGATTGCTGGATCGTATGGCAGTTCTACACTTAGCTTCCTAAGGGAATCACTGCACTGTTTTCCACAGTGGCTTCACCATTTTACATTCCTACCAGCAATGAATGAGTGTTCCTGTTATTCCACATCCTCCCCAACACTTGTAGTTTTCTGTTTTTCTAGTAGGGGCCTTACTAGTAGGTGTTAAATGATATCTCATTGTGGTTTTGACTTGCATTTCCCTAATAACTAGTATTGTTGAGCATCTTTTCATGTGCTTTTTGGCCATTTGTATTTCCTCTTTGGAAAAATGCCTATTCAAGTCTTTTGCCTATTTTTAAATTGGGTCATTTCTCTTTTTTATTGTTGAACTGTAAGATTTCTTTCTATATTCTGGATATTAAACCCTTATCGGTTATGTGGTTTCCAAATATTTTCTCCTGTTGAGTAGGTCACCTTTTCACTTTCTTGGCAAAGTCCTTTGAAGCTCAAAAGTTTTTAAACTTGAGGAAGTCCCATTTATCTATTTTTTTTCATTGTTGTGTTTTTGGGTGTAAAGCCTAAGAAACCATTGCCTACCACAAGATCCTGAAGATGCTTCCCTACATTTTCTTCTAGGAGTTTTATGGCCCTAGTTCTTACATTTTCATCTTTGATCCATTTGAAGTTAATTTTTGTATAAGGTGTGAGATAGGGGTCCTCTTTCATTCTTCTGGATATGGATCCCATTCTCCCAGAGCTGTTGTTGAAGAGATTATTCTGTCCCAGCTGAGTGGACTTTGCAGCCATATCAAAATATCGATTGACGATAGATATGAGAGTCTGTTTCTGAACTCTCAGTTTGATTTCATTGGTTGATTACATGGCCAGTATCATGCTGTTTTCACCACTGTAACTTTGTAACATGCTTTTAAGCCAGAAAGTGTGAGTCCTCCAACTTTGTACAAAATTGGGGGTTCCCACCACCCCCTTGAGTTTGATAATGTGATAGAATGACTCACAGTATTCAATGAAAGTGCTGTAATTATGATTATAGTTTTATTATTATTGTCAAAGATAAATTGAGACAATTAAAAAATTATGTTCAAGTTTATTTGGGCAGTATATAGACCCTTCCATTCAGTTATTAAAGTCCACAACCTTTTCTGGTCATCATGGCACATAAAGAACAATGGCCCTCCTTCCCCCAACACTGATCTCCTCATGTTTATGTGTATTTGGGAGAATGTTTTCCCTCCAAGGAACTGGATTTTATTTGTAGTTAAATGTTGAGGTATAGCAAGAGATGATGCTACATGCTTCTGAAGTTGGTTCTGAAAAATAATGACAAAACGTATTCCAACTTAAATGACAAGGATCCCAAAGTAAAAAGAAAAAAATAAAATAAAATAGAGGGCTTAAATTATAAGAGGATTTAATTTAGAGACATTTGGAAAAATTATTTCACAGTAATTTAAGGAAAAGTAAGACACTTTCTCCAAATGGTTTTAAGATCTAATCATCTCTCTGAAAATGGTTTAGACATTTTCTGAGATGGGCAGACCTCTAGACTTACTAGACTTCTCTGAGGTAGGGAGCAGTTGCGTGATGACAAGAGCTCCTCTCAGGCTTATGAGTATATTTGTGGCACGGGAGATTAAGCAAATTCACCTTATATGTAATCAACACAATTGAGATTATTTCCCAAGGCTAAGTCACCCTTGGACATAAAAGAATTGATTGCCCTCCCCACCTTGCCCCATCAGGGGACTTTTTATGTTCTGGAGGAACTCTGTCATCATCATTAGCAAATATTAAGATGTCGTAGTTTAGAACATAAAGATGTTTTTGGCTATTCGGTCCCTTTACCCTTCCAAATATATTTGATAATTGGCTTTTCCATTTCTGCAGAGTAGGCTATTGGAATTTTGATGGGGATTTTATTGAATTTGTAAATCAATTTGGATGGAATTGATATCTTAATGATATTTAATGTTCCAATCCATGAACCTTCCTTCATGGCTGTCCTTCCATTCATTTAACTCTTCTTTGATTCCTTTTAGCAATGTTTGTAGTTTTCTGTGTACAAGTCCTTTACATCCTTGGTTAAATTTATTGTAGATATTTGATTCTTTTAGCTGCTATTGTAAATGGAATTTTTTTCTTGATTTCTTCCTCAGATTGCTCATTACTAGTATTTAGAAACACTGCTGATTGTTGCATGTTGATCTTTTATCCTACCACTTTGCTGAACTTGTTTATTAGCTCTGGTAGCTTTGTTACAGATTTTTCAGGACTTTGTATATATCATCTGTAAATAGTGAACATTTTCCTTCTGCCTTTCCAGTTTGGGTGCCTGTTACTTCTTTTTCTTGCCTAACTGCTTTGTTTTCTTGCAGATCTTAGAAGGAAAGCTTTCAGTCTTTCACAATTGAGTATGATGTTAGCCTGTGGGTTTTTCATATATGCTCTTTATCATTTTGTAGAAGTTTCCTTCTATTCCGGTCTTTTGAAGTGTTTTTATCAAGAAAGGATGCTGAATTTTATCAAATGCCTTTTCTGCACCAGTCGAGAGGATCAAGTGATTTTTCCCCTTTGATTTGTTAATATGGTGTATTACATTAATTGATTTTCTTGTGCTGAATTACCCTTTCATTCCTGGGATAAAATCCAGTTGATCATGGTGTATGATTCTTTTGATGTGTTGTTCGATATCTTTTGCAAGTATTTTGTTGAGGATTTTTACATCTATATTCATTGGAGAAATTGGTGTTTAATTTTCTTTTCTTGTAGCATCTTTATCTGACTTTTGTATGAGGGTGATGTTGGCTTCATAGAATGAGTTAGGTAGTGCTCCCTCCTCTTCACTTTTTTTGAAAAATTTGAGCAGGATTGGTATTAATTCTTCTTGGAATGATTGGTAGAAATTCACCCATGAAGTCATCTGGTCCTGGACTTTTCTTTGTTGGGAGGTTTTTGATGACTGATTCAATCTCTTTACTTGTAATTGGTCTTTTGAGGTTTTCGATTTTTCTAGAGTCAGTGTAGGTTGTGCATGTGTTTCTAGGAATTTGTCCATTTCATTTAAGTTTTCTAATTTGTTGGTATACAGTTGTTCATGGCATCCTCCTGTGATCCTTTTGATTTCTGTGGGGTCAGTAGTAAGGACCCCTTCTCATTTCTGATTTTATTTATTTGCGTCTTCTCTCTTTTTTTCTTTCTCAGTCTAGCTAAATGTTTGTGAATTCTATTGATCCTCTCAAAGAACCAACTTTTGGTTTTGTTAATTCTCCCTATTGTAATTTTTCTTCTCAATTTCATTTATTTCTGCTCTAATCTTTGTTATTTCTTTCCTTCTGCTAAGTCCAAAAGAATAAATGCTAATAGACCTACTCTGAGACAGGTGCTAATCAAAATGTCAAATGCCGAAGATAAAGAAGGACAATAAGAAGAAGCCAAAGGATGAGGTGAATAGGGTGAGGTCTGTAAGAGTCTCAAATGCAAGCTTCCATGTCCTCTCCACATGGAGTCTGAAGGAGTTACTTTCCAAGCATGACGGCCATATATTTTATCAATCATGGAAACTCCTTGTAGCTTTGAGTATTCTGAGTTTATGTGGGGTCTCATTACGTAGGCTTGATTGATGGAGCTCCAGTCTGCACCTTCTGTCTCCCCCCAGAGGTGGGGGAGATAGACTGACAGGCTGAGCTCAAAGCCCCAACCCCCTAATTACCTAGTTGCTCTTCAAGTGTGGCTGGTCCCTTCCTCCCCGTCATCTCCTTAGCATATGTATCAGGTATGGTCCTGGACCACGAAGAATAACAAACACACTCCTGTCACCAGAAAATCGAAAGATTCAGGAGTTAGTTTCCCAGGAACTGATGACATGGGCCAGCCATTTTTTTCACTATACTGTATGTAGTAGAGACTACATTTTGTTAAAACATGTCAAGGATCTTTTGTCTCAATTTCTAAGGTCTATTTTTTTTTTTTAATCAAATAAGCTAATTACCTAGCTGGGTAAAGGGAAGGCCAGTCAATAAATTTATGCTTTCTGAAAAGGCCAGGTCTTGAACAAATTGTGAAGTCTTTTTTGGGGGAAATATAATAAATTGGTAGTTATTGAGACGTCCATTTTTTCCAGTAACTGTGTATTAAGCTGCCTCTAAATATCAAGCACCATGGCAGGCACTGTGTACATGGTGGTGAATTAGAAAGTCCAAGGGTCCTGTAACTGAGAAATTAAGAATTAACAAGTGATTATGATTATGGAATCATTATAGATTCTTTTTGTATTGTAGAATAGGCAGAAGTTAATACCTGAATTTACTGAAATTCAGCTAGCCTCACCCTAGTTTATACTAGCTATTGCAATGGTTTTTCTAGCCTAGTCTCAGCCCTGTTTATATTTACTATTGTAATGGTTACTATAACCTTGTCTCAGCTTTGTGTATTCTTACTATGGTAATGGTTAACAACTCCATCCCTACCCCCTTGTTTGAATCCATAAAAACCCTGAACTCCTTAGAATCAGGAAGACAGATTTTTGGGCCAAAAGGCCGTCTGATCTCCTGCTGCATGTGTAGTATTAAACTGTTTCTCTCTTTGAAACCCTGGTGTCATGAATTGGCTGTTAACGTGCATAGCAGAGAACCCACCGCTTTTGTCCAGTATCAGTCTCAGTTAGGAGAGCTCATGATCCAATGAGAGATACATTTAAATATGCTGTGACAAGTGTTGTAAACAGGCAAATACACTGAGTTATTGAGGACATGTGAAGACCACAGTCTAGGCTTAGGAAATCAGAGTATGCATCACAAGGATGTGATTTCTAAGCTGTAAACTAAAGAATGAGTAGGAGTTAGACAGGCAAAGAAGGGTGGGAAGAGTATTTTTGGAAGAGTTAAAAAAGTTGGAAGAGCTAAAATGTAAAAGAGAGGAATCTTGCTATCTTTAAGGTACTGGATGACATTCCATTTGATTAGAGCTAGAGTGTTTGAGTCAACAGGGAAAAGAAGGAGCTTCAGTCTTCTGTAGTAGTAGAAGGGTAAGGCTGGAAAATGTAGCACTTTTATGACATTTATGTTTGCCCCATTTAATATTTTCTTCCAGGTGAGACAGAGTGACTCCTATTCCTAAAATGCAATTGTGATCGTGTCATTCTCCTTCTTAAAAGCTATGTGGCTCCCATTACTCTTTACAATTAAGTGCAAACACATAAATAGCAGGAGAGTGCTGTGATCAAATATGTGCTTAAAGCTGATGTCTTGGGACAAGGATGTGTAAAATAAATAACAATAATATATATAGCATTGTGGTTCTCATTGTGTTCTGATTTCATTTTGTTTCTTCTGTGAAAGGAAAATTTGGTTAAATGGATATGGCTAAAGTATGTTTAGCTTTTGGAAAGTGCTTTACAGTTTATGCTAGTATATTTTATAAATCAGAGGAATCTGAAAATATGGCCACTGCTTCTTTAAGAATAAATGGTCTGAAATTATTATTACTATATTTTTAAACAACAAAAATTATTGGAAAAATTTATTCTTTTTGGCAAAGTGTAGATATTAATGAGTTTATGTCTTCAAAACATAAAGATCCACTACACTGTAATATGAAAAATAAAGGGTAAAATTATAATTGGAATGTTAAAAACTTTTTTGGAGGAAAACTTTTAAGGTACTTGAATTCATTTAGTTATACATTTCTACTCTAAAATTTAAAATTAGTTTCTGGGGAGTACTTTGGAATCACATACCACTTGTCTTTCAGGATTCTTTTGAGAAAGAAAATTAGGAGTCTGTGAAACAAAAATAAAATCTCAGCAATTTGAAATGTTAGGTTATGTGAGTGCTTCATGTGAAGATTAAATAAAAAATTTTATAGTTATGAAGGTTAGTTAAATAGTGACAATGTCAATGGAAGTATCTGAGGTCACAAAATGTTATGTGTGTGTTTGTACATCTGTGTGTTTTTCCTGTGTTCTGCTAAGCACACGATTAACCAAGGGCCTTATCATTGTTATTATTATTATTATTATTATTATTATTATTATATGACTGTTATAAGGAGTTCTATAAGCACTGACTGTAGATAATTTTTGCCCTATATTTGAGCAGAATACATTTCAAATCTGACTTGGGGAAGAAAAGGTATATACAAGCATTGATTTTTCCTTTGGATTTTCTTTTGACATGTTTCAAAGGTCAGTCTTAGTTGTTAAACTTTTCCCCTCGTGCAGTGGTTTTCACTGTGCTAGCAAAAGCAAGAATAGAGCATAACCTGTTGAAACTGCCTTCCTTGACATATTTCATTTTCTGAAATTGTGCCAGCCATTATGTGCCACAGGAAGGAGTTTCTTGTCTTTTAGCTTTAACTTTGTCATGCCTTGATATAATGTGGTTTCAAATTGAAAAATAATAATCTTAATGGTCTGAGAGAATAAAATCTGATATAATGGATGAAAATAAATACTATATTACTGTTACTTTGTACATCTGATGTTTTACTTTGCTTTATTTATAAATATATGTAAAATACTATGTTTTAATATTAATATACATATACCTTTAATGTGGAGTTGAGACTTGAAGCAGTATTTATTTTATCCTGAAGAGTTTTAAATGATTCATCTGAGTTTCTGATGCTTCCCTTGGAAGATTCTTCTAAGCTGTTCAATTGTCTGTGTTTCAAAAATAATTTTCTCAGGCATTCAGAAATCTCCTTCTATAAATATAACTTAATTGGTATACTATCAATTATAGCCTTTCGTGTTTTTGAAGATTAAATCCTTCATATTGTTACCTGTTCTGATCATGTACCCACCTTGTCGTTCATTAGGCAATAATGATATATTTTGTTTTTCCATCTTATTCACTTCTGGTGACTGATTTTCTGGAGACTGACTATTTTTTTTACCTTGCAACTTCCACCAATTGCCTGTGTATTTTGGGATGAGACCTTCTCTTTGAAAGTTTCTGTATTTGGAAAATAATTTTAATAGTACCTTATCCACTTACCTCTCAGGGTTATCCTGAAAATTCAAAGAGATAACGTATAGGACATTCCTTGCAAAGTTGAAGTTCTGAATAGGAAAACATCTTCAAGCTTAGTGAGTGCCATTGTATCTTCTAATTTTTTCTTTTTATCCCTTTGTGCAACCTATTTAAAACTATGACCTTTTACAGTTTTACTTTCAGGCATTTTTCTTAGAAATATTTGATTAATTTTTCTGTCAAACCTTATTTCACTAGTTTCTTGATGATACTCTTAACTTTCCATTTTTATTAACTTATTTGATGTAGTCTAGACCTAGATGACAGTAACCTAAAATCATTTTAATTTATAGAAAGAACATTAATTAAATCATTCAAAAGCAGTGCCTTTTAGTGTTTAAAGAATATCATATAATTTTTATATGGTTTTTCACATTAAACTTTTGCTTAGATTAAAAACTTCTAGAATGTAGAGGAAATACATGGTGTTAACTTTTTTAAAATGGCATTTAGAATAAAATTTTATTTATTTGAAATAATGAATAATATTGCGTGTCCTGGTTTTTACTAAGGCAAAGGGTGTTTAATATTTTATCAAATTAGTAAGTGCAGAATATTTAAAATACAATGTTGATTGTGATGAATGAAAATGACTTAAAGTATCCTTTTTTCATGTCATGCTCATCTTAGTAGTGCTTCTTTGATATTGTTATTTTTTAGTTATGTATTTTTTTAATTATTCTTCTGACTATAATAAAATTTCAGTAGTATTTTGTGTTGCATTGCAAATATGTTTAGTAAAGATTCATCCTTGGCTAGTCATTCTGACCTCATCTTTTTTTAATGATAATGTAGTTATAGCCAGTCAAACCACTTGTCACCCTTGAATTTGTTTATTCTGTATAGAAATAGCCTTGTGGCTTACTTTTATATAACCTATTGCATGCTTTTCTTTATGTATTTTCTCAGTACTCTGCTCTTATGTTGGATAGCTTATAAGTGGCCATATGCATGTCTGGGATCCTTTTAATTTATGACAGTTTGGAAGGGGGATAGCTAAAAGGTCATATATTCTCAAAGCTTTTGTGATGTGACAATAAACCTGTTCCCCAATATTATACTATGGTTTTGAACTCACTCTCTGAGAATTATGTGGTTGATTCCTCAAACCATTGGAACATTCTGTCTTCTTTCGTAAGAAGATACAGTATTCTTAGAGTTGTTTTAAGTTCTTGTAGAAGACCAAGTTACTTGATACATCAACCTGCTGATTTTAAAATATGTCACGGGTGAGAGGAGACCAGGCTGTTGAATGTAAAAGGATTAGCACATGCAGTGTTTAAAGTGTTGACTTGGGAGTCAGGCTGCCTGGTTTTAGTCTCTCTGTGCCATGCATTGTTTATGTGATTCTGGAAAAGTTGATTAACTTCGCCTTGCTTTGGTATCTTCACGTATAAAATAAAGTTAGAAATAGTATTTATCTTAAGTTTTTATGGGATGGGGATTAAATTAACTGAATTAAAATTAGATAGTATGATTTGTGTGCTTAGCACATTATCTAGAACTTATAGGGCCACCCAGTAAGTATTAGTAATCAGTAACCAGAAATGGTAACTACGTTAGTAAATATTTATATTAAAAACCACCTGAAGTATCTACTTTGCATTATTATATTAGTTTTAAATTAGTAAATATAAAGAAATTAGAGAACATAAGTCACAAATTATGTAATTAAGAAAAACCATTACTTTTAGACTTCTAAAATCTTCAAAGTAGTTGTGGTGGTGGTAATGGGTGGTGGCTGTTATTTGGTGAAACTTCAGTCAGGCACAGATTTTATACTTTATGGTGGAGTTGAGTCTGCTTTTTAAATCCTGGAGTATGAAGGAAGATTAGCTTGTCAAAATATTTGCCATGTAAAAAGACGGCATACATTACATATTTTTATTTATTATTTGATAGCCACTGCTCCAGCTCCTGTGAAAATTCCCAACTCATTCTGTTTAATTCTACCTTGGATAGAAACTAGGATTTTTTTTTTCCCTTTTTTGCCCCATTTCCACATAAGGGGCTCAATTTCCCAGTCTCTAGTTGAGATAGCTTAGAATAAGTGTCCAATTGGATTTTCCACATGTGCTGGGCTGGTATTGTCCTTGATAGCTGGTCATTTTTTTGTGCCACTTCTTATCTTCTACCTTTTACCTCCACCTTCCCACTTAGAGAAATACTCATCCTGTCTGTTGTGCCATCTTCATCTATACCTCACTGACTCCAGTCTCAGTCCTATCTTGTCTTTTGGAGCAGAACACCTCAAGCGAGCATCTGCATCACTCATGTACCTCTTTCATGCCCAGAGGTACGAGGCTTCTTTGAGAACCTGTTTCAATATGGGCTGGAGTAAAGAATATTGGCCCTAAGAGTGTGGTTCTCTTCAGATTATAGAGTGAGGAAGAACGCTCATAAAATACACAGAAGAGTATTCTGGTTAATACTTTGAGAGGTAGCCTGCCAAATATTCTTTGAAAAATGTGTTCTTTCTGCCATTACTTTGCTTTTTGGGAAATAACTCAATATTTCCATGTGTTCTGCAACTGACTAGTAAGGTATTGTGTCATATAGGTATACAGATGAGTTTTCTACTCCATAAATATGAAAGAAAAGCAACAAAGCATGGCAATGGAAAAGACTGGCTGATGGGAAGAAACTCTCCTTATCATTTTGTCTTAAAATGAAATGAAATAAAAGTAGACAATAAGGGTCTAAAAGGAGACAATAAATATTCACCCATGATTCTTCCTTTCTTAATTTTTCCCTTTGGAGTATTTGTTTATTTGCTTGTATTATCTCATAGTATTAAAAAGAAAAAAAGAGTATATCTGAATTTGAGGCCCTTTCATTAGAGTTGGTTGCTTTATTAGCTCATTGCTTATTAAAACACAGGCCCTATTAATAATGATTCTGTTTTCCTCTGAAATATTACATAAGTTAATAACCAGGCTGGGTTATAATCACACTTCTGCTCACATATAACACAAATGGAGGTTAACATTGTTCTCTGATCTTTTAAAGGTAAAGCAAATGACTGCTTTATCTTTCTGATTTATATTTACATTTCTTGAAAATTTTAGTATTATTTCTGATATTTGGGGGCCAACTAAAGCTTTACAGTTCAGTTCTCCTTAGCCAGTTTAGATCTCCTGTGTACAAAAGCTAAACAGAATTTGCAGATCACAGAGATTTCTTTTCATGTAAAAAAAGTCATAAGATATGTGGCATGTATAATTAAATCATCATACCACCCAAACAAAGCAAAGCAAAACAAACAAACACACCAAGCAACCAGTCATCCTGTAAGAGGCTTAATTATAAGGGAGACAACTCTGAGCTTACCATCTAGTAACCTGTGGGTTAGATTTAGTTCATAGATGTAAATGGCACCCAAAGTTTTTAAATAATACTTGTTTTATTTATTTAGTTACTTATTTATTTATTTTATCAACACTGATAAAACTTGGGGATTTCAAATAGAAATATGGGCTTTTAATTTCCGTGGACAGTTAGGTTTGGCATCATCAGGCTTGCTTTTTTGCATGGAGCTGAATAGCATCCATGCCTTATACCTGGAGATTTCACCCTCCATATTACCTCAGTCCTCACACAGTCTGCTTAACTCATTCATGTTAGCTGTTTGGTCTGTGATTTAATTTTCCAACCTCTGCTTTAGAAACCAAAGCCCACAACCAGCAAGTATACTTTCAGATTCTACCTGATTTAAAAACACATAGCAGCTGAAGACATTAAGATCTGAAAAGCTGAATGTGTCCTCTGATAGAAATGAAAATCCAGTGGGAGTGAAAATCCAAGTTGAACAATTCTTGAATGGACATGGGATATGTTTTACTGAAGTATACCTATCTTTCTGGGCTATCAGACTCCATAATAAAGGCACCAATTATAGATAGTTTTCCGTTTTTAATGCTAGATGCTGTCTGTGAGTAATCAGTTTTTACCATCTGATCTTTGTCAGTGTGTTGTCACATTAGTGGGAGAGATTTCCTTATTGTTTTTCTTCAACTTTACACTGCCATTGGAAACTATTTTTAGTAATTGCTCCCATTATTATTTCCCTGATGGATCATATGTTCCCAGTTGTTGCCAATGATTTAAAAAAAAAAAAAATACCTCCTGGTCTTTTGGAAAGTTGTTCAATACAGATTTTATATCTCATCCCACAAATCCAATATGTTAATTTCTGTTCATAGAATTTTAGCAGTATAACTAATGGAAACCATTATTCACTCAAGGAGAGTGCTTTTGTTTTCTTCTTAGTAGTTCATTGCGGTTATGGTGACTGATGCTTTTTTAGAGAGAAATTATAGGACTCTGATGTCACACCCTAGATGAGACTTTCCAATTTTAGCATCTGTCCCCTTGGCACATTTTCTGGTGTTGACATTTGGGTAAGAAGATACCCCTGGGTTTCATGGAGTCCTCCTGCTGCAGATGGTGGGCTTTTACTTTTAAAGAGCCTGTTTTAGCACTGACTCTTTTTTTAAATCTCCTTTCCTATATTTTTTGGTGAAAAGTTTATATAATAAAAAAGCAATGTCTTACAAATAAAGTCTGTATAAAAAGTCCTTTTATGGTGGCATATGATATGAAATTAAAACCGCAAGTTATTTGTTGGCAGAGTAGACCAGCTTTGACTTTGCATTTGAGTTGCCAAACATAGAACAATGCAAATTGCAAATAAGACCAGGAAGAAAAACACTTCAGTCATTTTTCTTGAGCTCTTATCTGGGTACCAAATAGTAAATATTTTACTCACTACAACCGAGTTTTCCAAAGAATTTTGTAACTGAAATGAATTTTGAGAGGACATTTTGTCCATGTCTTTGGGCAGTATCACAGCTATACCTTCTGAGAAACACAGCTTTTAAAAGTCTTGTGAAATACTTAACGAGCAATTATTATGTGCCAGCTCTTATTTTAAGACTTTTCATATATTACACCTCTCAACAAACTTGTGAAATAGATACTGTTATCACAATTTACACATTATGAGTCTAAGTGTCAGAGAAGTTAAATAGAGCTTCCTCAAAGCCATACAACTTTCTTGCATCTAGGATTAGAACCCTTACAGTCTGACTCTGGGCACTCCTGGTAACCTGTATGCTGAACTGCTTGATTATCTACAGCATAGAGAACAAACCCCTTTGCACCACATTTGCCTGATGAAGTTAATTCAAGCTATCTAATAGAGAAATAAAAATATATTTTAGTTTAGCTTTGTTGTATCATTTTTCAGTGCTGTATTTTAACAATTTTTTTTCCACCCCACTTAGACTTTATTTCTTAAATAGGTAGGAGGGAATAAATTGTGTTAAAATTTTTAGAATTTAATTTTTCATTGCAACATGGTCATTTGAACTTTTTTTTTAAATTTTATTTTGAAATAAATTCAGTTACAGGAATAGGTGCAAAAACAATACAAACTTCATACACAGCATACCCTGACTCCTCTACCCTGATACCCCAATCCACCAACTTTAACATGCTGTCACACTGCCATTTCTTTCTTTGCCTCCCTCCCTCCCTCCTTCCCTATCTATCATCCATCATTTATTGCTTTGTCTTCTGAACATATGAGAGTAAGCTGCACACATCCTTGAACAAACTCTGTAATTCACATATACACTTCCCATGAACAAGAACATTCTTTTATGCAATCCCATTAATTGCAGCTAAGAAGTTCAAGAAATTCAACATTGATACAAAGCTTACATTCTATATTTCCTTTTTTTTTTTTTTTCTATTATGTCACAACTGTGTCCCTTTGAGCCTCCTGTCCTCCATCCTCAGTCCCATCCAGGATCATCCTTGGCATTCAATTATCATCTATTTAGACTGTCTTTTTTTTTTTTTTCAATTGTGGAAACATATATATAGCCTAAATCTTCCCATTCCACCCCCTTCCTAGCAGTCCGTTAGTGGGATTAATCACATTTAGAATGTTGTAATGCTATCAGCTTCCCACCATCCATTACTAGAAATTTCTCTTCACCTCAAACAGCAACCCTACACTCATTTCTTAACTCCCCATTGCCCATTCCCCTACTTCTTGTAACCCAAACTCTACTTTTCATCTCTATGGTCATATTCTCTAATAATTTCTTTGTGTTTTCCGTGGGGCTTAAATTTAACCTCTTAAATCCATAGCAATCTTGGTTTTCTTTGATACCAACTTATTCAATAGGACATGTAAACTATGTTCCTATACTCCTCCATTCCCCCGCCTATATATAGTTCTTGTCAAAAATTACATATTTTACATTGAGTCCAAAACCACTGATTTGTCATTAGAATTTATGTATTTTATATGCTGTAGGAAGTAAATAGTGGAGTTATAAATAAAAAATTATTGACTTCTATTTGTATTCCATTGTGGTCAGAGAATGTGCTTTGAATATATTCAATTGTTCTTTTTTGTTTTTTTTTTAATTTCTTGAGGCTTGTTTTATGTCCCAGCATATGGTCTATTCTGGAAAAAGATCCGTGATCACTAGGGAGAAATGTGTGTCCTGGTGATTTGGGATGTAAGGTTCTATATATGTCTGTTAAAATTCTCTGTATCTCTCTCCTTCCTTTGTTTCTCTGTCAGTAGGGTTCCTTTTAGTATCTGAAGTAGGGCAGGTCTGTTATTGGCAAAATCTCTCAGCATTTGTTTGTCTGTGAAAAATTTAAGCTCTCCCTCAAATTTGAAGGAGAGTTTTGCTGGATAAAGTATTCTTGGTTGGAAATTTTTCTCTCAGAATTTTAAATATGTCATTCCACTGTCTTCTCGCCTCCATGGTGGCTGCTGAGTAGTCACTACTTAGTCTTATGTTTCCTTTGTATGTGGTGAATTGCTTTTCTCTTGCTGCTTTCAGAACTTGCTCTGTCCCTTCAGGATTTGACAGTCTGATCAGAATATGTCTTGGAGTGGGTTTATTTGGATTTGTTCTATTTGGAGTTTGCTGGGCATTTATGCTTTGTGTATTTATATTGTGTAGAAGGTTTGGGAAGTTTTCTCTAACAATTTCTTTGAATACTCTTTCTAGACCTTAACTCTTCTCTTCCCCTTCTGGGACACCAATGAGTCTTAAATTTGGATGTTTTATTTTATCTATCATATCCCTGAGATCCATTTCAATTTTTTCAATTTTTTTCCCCATTCTTTCTTTTGTTCTTTCATTTTCTGTTCTGTGGTTCTCTAGGACACTGAGTCGTTGTTCATCTTCCTCTAATCTTGTATTATGAGTATCCAGAATCTTTTTAATTTGGCCAACAGTTTCTTTTATTTCCATAAGATCTTCTATTTTTTTATTTACTCTTGCAATTTCTTCTTTATGCTCTTCTGGGGTCTTCTTTATCTCCTTTATATCCTGTGCCATGTTCTTCTTCATGTCCTTTATATTCTGTGCCATGCTCTCATTCTTTGACTGTTGTTCTTTGGTTAATTGCACCAAGTACAGTGTCTCTTCTGATCTTTTGATTTGGGTGTTTGCATTTGAGTTCTCCATATCGTCTGGTTTTATCATATGCTTTAAGATTTTCTGTTGTTTTTGGCCTCTTGGCATTTGCTTTGCTTGATAGGGTTCTTTCAAGTTATAAAAAATACCAATCTGATTTTTCAGATGTACAACTTGATGGCATTCACTTTCTCTAACTTAACCAGCAGATGGTATCTGCAAGTCACCTATTCTCCTCAAGTTCTTCTCAACTTTGTCTTTGTGGTGTGTGCGGAAATGATTCTTGTGGGGTTCAGTTGGTGCACACAGTTTGGGTGTGTTGTTGGTGTTGTCCGCCCTGAATGTGGGGCATGTGTCTGGGTGGTTAGGGAGTTAGGGCAGCTTTAATCAAACCTTCCAGGTATTCCCGGAGATTCAAGGCTGTTGCAAGAGTCTAAGCCTCCATTTCAGTCTTGCCATAGATTTTCTCTGCCGCTGACCCACAAGTCCCTGGCATTGACGTAGGGTCCCTGGGATTTCCGAGCGGGCCACCTTCTCAGCTGTGATCTTCCAGGACCTCTGCTAAGGAAAGGCTGTGCTACGTCACAAGTGTGTTCCGTCTCTCAAGGGAAGCCCCGGGCCGCCAGGCCATGCAGGGGCGCTCCCAGCCTGATGCAAAAATGGCTGAATGGGGCATCTCAACCCCCACCTGCCCCCCTTTTCACGCAGCTCCACCTTCCCAGCTCCGGAACAACTAGCTGTGGGTGCACCGTAGGCCACTATCCACGGCTGATATTGTGGCGTGTGCATGGTGCCATGGGATACACTCCCCGTCAGACTGGGTTTCCTGGCACGGCTCTGGGCTCTGGGTCTGCCCCGGGCAGGAGTGTAGCCAGCACGCCAGGGAGCCAGCTGCAAGTGGTGCAGTTTCTTTCTCCTTTTGGCTCTCCCCTCTGCCCCCCAGCCCTAAGGCAATCAGCAGCAGGCTATCCTCCATGCCAGACACTGAGAGGTTGGCATAGCCCACTCCTGCCGTGCTTTACTGTGCGGTTCTCAACATTGTATTGTAACTGCAGCCGCTCCTGGTTTTTTTTGTTTTGTTTTTTAAAAAAAGAACTAATCCGTCTCCAAATGCCAACCCCCGGTTTCCCCGCACCATAGTGCGGCCGCGGGACTTTCAGCCGGCTTACTCACTCGTTTCAGAATGCAGACTTCTGGTTTCACCAAATCCCTGTGGATTTAGCAGACCTTGTCCAGCTGGTGCATCGCTGGAAGTGGTGTTCTGGGTCACTTTCTGGTTTTTATCTAATATTTTTCCTGGAGGTGTTTTTTTGCCCTGTCTCACCTAGCTGCCATCTTAGGTTCTCCCCTGAATGAACTTTTGAGCAGAATATATTCTGGTATCTCTGTGGAAGATCTTAGCTGAAAACAGAACTGAGAGGATGTGAAGACATCAGGTTTAAGGTGGCAGATTAACTATAGGAATTTAGCTCCCCTCCTTCCCCAAATTTCATTGAAATGACAGAAAAACGTGTGAAGAAATGAATCCATGACAATCCTAGGAAGTAGGAGAGGGCACAATCAGTAGATAAGGCATTTAAAAATTTCTAAAATATGTTAATCAAGTGAAATGGACTTCACGAGAAATCAGAACAGATGAATTAAAAAAAAAATTGTAGTGAAATTTTGCTTCGGTGTCGAGAAGCACCGCTAACTATGAGTTCTTACACATACACAGACACCTTCCACTTAGAGGATAGAGGATGGGGCAGTCTCCTCAAGAGTCGGTCTCTGCTCCTCTCCTGGCGTCAGAAGCCTTTGCAACTTCTCTAAACCTGAGAGAACAGTTATCTAGGTAAAGAGAGAATTTCCTTTGAGTGGGCTTTGGGGAAATATAATGCTATTAGGGACTGAGAGAGAAGAAAAACAAACCCTATTGTTACTTAAGTACCTCACAGTAATAAATGAGTTTGAAAAGGCCTCTCAGATTCAATAAACAAACAAATAAACAAACAGCAAACAATAACAAACTCTAGCTCTACCATGCTTAAAATGACAAGGAAAGGCCAGTTAGAGAGATGAAGCTATTTCAGCAAATGGATAGGCAAAAATATACCAGGCAAAAGGAACTAAATGATTATTTAAAATTAGGTAATATATAACTCAGAGACTAATGTATTAAATTGAAAAACAATTTTTAAAAGACACAATCCGCAGAAGATAGTGTTGAAGTATTTTTTCCAATAACCAGAAGAATCTCAGAAGCATATACAAACAAAACAAAACAAACCAAAATTAAAAAAACAAATACTGTATTTCATATTTTCATCAGGAAGTCTAATATATATTTCAGTTTAAATTGAGCTAAGTCTAAAAGATCTGATCTAGGCAAACTGATGACTTTCTTAGGCATTAATTAGAACACTGAAAAATATACATTTAGTCTTTTCAAAAAACAGAGAATTAAATTTTAGAATGGATTTTTTTTTGTTTTTACTTTGTTTAAATTTAGGATTGTAAGACATTTGAAATTGTAGAATAAAAAAGATACGTTGTAGTCAAATATATTGTAGCCTGATAATCTTTCCCCTCTGTAATAAAGAGTTGGGACACCAGACTTAAATTTAGACTTGATTTTTATTCACTTGTTCTACAGTTAATCAGTCTATTATCCTTGTTAATCCTTATAAAAATTCTGCATGTATTAATATTCCAATTTTATCAGGAGAGAACTGAGCCTCAAAAAGTAACTTGTCTGAAAGTATATCTGTATATCCTCTTAAGTGAAATGTCTGTTAGTATTCTTTATCTGTGATCTACTTGGATTGCTTTTTTTTTTTCATTGTTAAGTTTTGAGAGTTCTTTATTTTTCTGGACACTAGTCTTTTTTGGATGTGTGTTTTGCAAATATTCTCTTCCAATCTGTAGATTGTATTTTCATCCTCTTCACTGGGTCTTTTGCAGAGCAAAAGTTTTTAATTTTGATGAAATCCAATATTTCAAATTTTCCTTTTTATGGATAATGATTTTGGTGTCAAGTCTAAGAACATTTTCCCTAACACCAGATCCCCAAAATTTCACTAATTTTCTGTCTAAAAGTTTTAAAGTTTAACATTTTACATGTAAATTCATGATCAATTCTGAGTTAATTTTTGTGTAAGGTGTCAGTTGAAGTTGAGATTTATTTTTCTTTTTGCCAATGGGTGTTGAATTGCTCTAGCACCATTTGAAGAAAAGACTATATTTACTTCATTTAGTTGCTTTTTCATCTTTGTCAAAAATCGTTTAGGCATATTTGTGTGGGCCTATTCCTAAATTCTCTATTCCATTCCATTGATCTATGTATCCATCCCTCTGCCTATGCTAATATTGGTAACTGTACCCATATAATAAGTCTTGAAATCAGGTAGACTGATTCCTTCCACTTTATTCATTTTCAAAATTGTTTTTGCTATTCCATTTCTTTTGCCTTTCCATATAAATTTTTAAGTAACCTTGTCTATAGCTATAAAGTGTCTCACAGAGACTGTGATAGGGATTGGATTAAACCTGTAGATCAGTTTGGGAAGAATTGACGGGTTTTGTTGTTTTGAGTTCTCTAACCCATGACTATGGTGTGTCTCTCCATTTATGTAAATCTTCCTTGATATCTTTCGTCAGTGTTTTGTAGTTTTCAGTGCACATGCCCTGCATATGTTTTGTTAGATTTGCATCTAAGTATTTTTTGAGTGATTGTAAATTGTTATATTTTCATTTGAGTTTCTACATGTTCATTGCTACTATAAGGAAATACAGCTCATTTTTGCATATGTATCTTGTATCCTTTGACCTTGCTAAACTCATTTATTAGTTCCAGGATTTTTTTTTCCTGTAGATTCATTGAAATTTTCTGCACAGAAAAACATATCATCTGTGAAAAGGAACAGTTTTATTTCTTCCTTTCCAATATGAATTATTTTATCTCCTTTACTTGCCTTATTGCACAGGTTGAACTTCCAGCACTATGGTGAATATAAGAATGGTGAGTGTGGACATTCTTGTCTTAGAGGAGATCATTCAGTCTTTTACCATTAAATATGTTAGCTCAATGTTTTTAGAGGTTCTGTATGATTGAAAAAGTTCCCCTCTATTTCTGTTTTTCTGAAAGTTTTTATGATGAATGGGTATTGAATTTTGTCAAATGTTTTTCTACATCAATTGATATGATCACATGATTTTTTTCCTTTAACCAGTTAATATGGTGGATTACAAAGATTAATTTTTGAATATTGAACCAGGCTTGCATCTCTGGAATGAAGCCTTCTTGATCATGGCGTGATTTATTATGCTTCTATGTTGCTGAATTATACTTGCTGATATTTTGTTAAATATTTTTGCGTCTATATGGGATAAGGATATGGGTCTGTAGTTTACTTTGTGCTGTCTTTACTTTTGGTATCGGAGTTAATACTGGCTTCATAAATTGAATCAGGAAGTCTTCTTCTGTTTTTTGGAAGAGATTGTATAGAATTAATGTTAACCTTTTCTTTTTTTTTAATTTGGTACAATTCTGGGAAACCAGTCTGAAAATTTCTATTTTGGGATAGAAATTTCTTTAATAGCTATTAGGTTATTCAAATTTTCTATTTCATATTGTGTGAGTTTTGCCAGACTGTGTTTTTTGAGAAATTGGTCCATTTCATCTAAGTCATTAAACTTACTTATGTAGAGTTTTTTTAATAGTTTCTCCTTATATAATCCTTGTGATTACAGATTTTGTAGGAATATCCCATTTCATTATTCTCAATGAGAATTTGTGTCATCTTTCTTTTTTTCTCTGTCAGGCTTGCCAGTATTGTTGATCTTTTCAAACAACCAACTATAATTTTCATTGATTATCTTTACTGTGTTTCTCTTTTCAATTTCATCGATTTCTGCTTTTTTATTATTTCCTTCATCTGCTTGCTTTCAGTTTATTTTGCTTTTCTTTTTCTCGGTTTTGGGATGGGTCTTTATATGGATTTGAGACCTTTCTTCTGTTCTAATGTATCCATTTAATTTTATAAATCTCCCTTTCAACACTGTTTTAGCTCTGTATCTCAAATTTAGATGTACTGTATTTTTATTTCTATGCAGTTCAACGTCTTTTTTTTTGGCTTGAGACTTCCTTTTTCATCCATGGATTTTGCAGAAGTATATTTTGTTGTGTCCATATGTTTGGGGATTCTCTTGTTAATCTTTCTTTTACTGATTCCCAATTTGATTCTGCTGTGGTCAGGAAACACGTATTCCATGATTTCAAATATTTTGAATTTGCTGAGGTTTGTTTTATGGCTCAGTATATGATCTGTCTTGGTGAATGTTCTATGGACCATTGAAAAGATTGTGTATTCTGATGTTGATTGGTGGAATATTCTATAAATGTCAGTAGATCCTGTTGGTTCATGGTGTTTTGAGTACTTCTGTATCATTGCTGTTTTTTTGTGTAATTGTTTTATTAATTGTTTTATCAAGAAGAATGTTGAAGTGTTGAATGATAATTGTCAATTTGTACATTTCTCTTTGCCTATGTTTGGTATTTCTTCTGGTGGGTTGGCTTTTTTATCATTATGTAGAAGTCCTCTGTTCCTTATAATTTTTATTTCTGTTATTGTATTTTTCACTTCTAATTTTCCATTTGGTTCTTTTTTATATCCCCTCTTTCTTTGCTGAGACTAGATATTTCTTTCCTGAGACTTTATATTTGTTCATTTGTTTCAAGTGTGTTTATAATTGCTCATAAAAGCATTTTTATGATGTCTGCTTTAAAATTTTTGTCAGAAAATTATAACATCTCTGTCATGTTGGTTTTGGTATCTATTGATTGTCTTTTATCATTCAGTTTGAGATCTTCCCGGTTTTTGGAACGACAAGTGATTTTTGGTCGAACCTGGACAATTTGTGTATTATGTTTTAAGACGTTGATCTTATTTAAGCTGTTTTAACTGACTTTCTTTAACACTAATTGAGCAGAGGAAGATAAGGCACTAGCTCATAACTGCCAGGTGAGGGTAGATATCCAGGTTGCCTATTCAGTGTCTGTTGACATCCTAGGCAGGGGGTCTCCTTGGTACAGCTCAGCAGAGGTGGGAGTTCAGCCCTCACTAGGCCTCCACTGATATCTCTCTAGCTGGGGGGGGCGGTGCAGGAGTGCTCCAGGTGATGTCCATGGTAGCATGGGTCTGGGAGGGATGGCCTCATTACAGGTGAAAGTCCTGTCTCTCTACTACTCCTTCTCTGACACTATCTCAATGGGAAGGTGATGGGCATCACTGGTTGGGGGTGAAAATCCAGGTTCCTCATGTGGTCCCCATTGACACAGTGCAGGTGGGAGTGTGGGCATCATCACTGCCTGGTGAGGGTGAAAGTCCTGGTTACCTACATGGCCATTTTTGAAACTACCTGGCTGGAGAGCTGGGGTCCTTCATCACAGCCTGGTGAGGATGGGAGTTTAGCTCCCCACTCTGCCTTTGCTGGCATGGGCAGGACAGGGCCATAGATTTCTGTAGTGTTTGATGAGAGTGGAATAGTGAGTGTTTTGTCTTGCTTGGCTGTCCTTTTCCTTGTCTTTTGGCTAGAGAAAGCAGGCTTTTTTTTTTTTTTTTTTTTCTTTCATCTGTGGGGCCTTTGGTTTTTCCAGGCTACTGCATTCATTTGCTTCTAGACTGGAATATAGGAGGCAAAAAGAAAACTCAGTGAACTCACCATGTGCCTTTCCTTGGGTCCTGAGGTATATTGCCATCCTGCCTTCTTCTCTGCAGCTTTCAGAGCCTTCTTGTTTGTTTTACATATAATGTCCAGGGGTTTGAGTTATACCTAGCAAGAGGTTCAGGTCAAAGTACAAACTCCATCTTCTCAGAAACAGAAGTCCTTCTGAACCTTATTATTTTTTTTTTTAATTTATGAAATGTATGCATATAATTTATCCCAGATAAATTCATGCAGTATCTTCATTCTTAGATAAATGTGTGCTAAAATAATAAAGACATGTAATAATGGTATTATTCTTATTATTATTGACAGTCCTATGTGGCTAAACATTTTAAATTTGTTTATTTTGAAAAAGAATCAGTGAACACAGAAAAATTCGTAAAATACCAAAAAGGCTTTTAACACTATACATGAAATTAATAGGCATCAAACTCTTCCACTTACATGGTTTTTTTTGCTATAATAACTTCCTGGAAAATCATTTGTGAAATAGATCCCCTAAATTATTGGACCATAGCTTAATGGACAATGTTTTTATCTTAATGAGCAGTAACAGCACATTGGTTGGATCATGGCAATAAAATCTAGTCTGTCTGTTGTAAACTGATGGTAGGAGCTTATAATAGGCAAACTACTTCCTGCTATTGCTATTGAAAATACACAGAAATCCCAGAACATGATCTTTGTACAATGGGCAGTGCACACCAAACTTGCAATACTTTTTCATTGCATAAACCAATTTAGAGTTGTACTTTATAATACTAAGTATGAAATAAATTGCAAATAATGCCTGTCTCAAGAAGTCACGTCATACTTGTAAAAAGTGTACCTTTTTAGCTGTTAACAATTATTCCTTTTACTGATTTATCAGTAAGATTAAGGCTATGGGCTCTGATTCTTGCATTATTGTTTGTGAAATAGAAGAGATGTCATCGATAAGATAAAAATATTCTCAAGGGGAAAATCAAGAAAATTTAGTTAGTATTCTACTCCACTTTTTATGCTTTTGGTTATTATATTTTTAAAATAAAACTTATGTTATAAGGTATATTTTTAAGAATTAAACTGTTCTCCAGGATTTTTTGTTGCCGTGGATCCATTAGGGAAGAATGGCACTTCTCTATTTTCTACCCCAGTCCCTGAAACTAGGAAGTAATATTATGATTCTAAAAATCTGATCTGTCCTTCTGCTGTCCCGTTTGCCCTCCACTGAAGTAAGCAGTTTTACAATTTCATATTTGTTCAAGATAAGAAAAATGTAGCGGTTATTGCTTTAATTTGAAAAACAAAACACAAAAAACACATAGACTAATGTGGAGGTAATTTCCAAGTGGGCTTAGAGTGATAAGCTGTGGAAGTGGCAAGAGCTTGCACCCAGAACTTGACAGAGCCCTAGAGCAAGGCCAGGCATTTGATGGGGTGATGTGTGGCTGTTTTAGTTTCCTAGCTACTAAAACAAATACCATACAATGGGTTGACTTAAACAAGTAGAAATTATTGGCTTATGATTTTGGGCTAGGGGAAGTCCAAAAATCGAAGTCATCAAGGTGCTGCTTATTTTCACTGCATAATGATAAGCATTGCTTTCATTTTGGGGGAAGGAGTGGGCAGTAGTGGGGCTAATTGTGTGAACATGGAGGTCAAGCTATTCTTAAATAAGCCGTTAATTTTGTATAAATTACACTTTATTATTAATCACTAAATAATGGATTCACTGACAAGTAAGACACCTTTCAGATGCATTTAATTGATTACTCAGTGACCTCAGAGTTAATTAAACTTTTCCTGGGTCAGGCTCATTTGCATGTTTACAGTAGAGTTGCATATGCTCAAAAGTTTCAGCAGCTCTGCTTTATCATGTTTCAGAATGGTAGTTAGCTTGTTAACCTCTACAAGGGTAACCAAATCCTTTGCCATTCCCAAAGTTCTACAGATATGCTGTGGACAAAGGAGCAAAACAATTTTTGGTATATAACTCAGAATTGTTTATCTCTATGAGAATGGAACTCATATTAGAGGGTTGAAACCTGAGAAGTATTATCTTTTGTTTTTATTTTAAGATGTGTTTGAAAACTGCTTTTATCATTTAGTTTTATGACCTTGGCAAGGTGATGCAACTTATTAGAGGCTCATTTCCCTCATCTGTAAAATGAGAGCAGGTTATTTTTGAGAGGGTGGAGCTGAGTATATAGCTAATTTATAACCACTAAATAAATGGTTCACATAACTTTGTATATAGCTCATTTATAACCACTGAATAAATGGTTCATATAACTTTGTATATAGCTCATTTATAACCACTAAATAAATGGTTCATATAACTTTGTATGAATTCAAACCCGTGAAAATTATTCTTAAAGTATTAGTGTACCATAAATGCCCTGTGGCAGAAAGCCCAGGAAATAGGAATCAAGTAATTTTGTCCTTATTCAAGATACAACATCTCCAGAAGTTATCTTTTTTTCATATATCTCTCACTGAACAATATTAAAGAATAGACCTTTGTAAACATTATGTTCAACAAACATACAATTGAAGCAGGGCCTTGTAAAGAGTTTCTGTTTTATTTGAGCACAATTATACTCTACTTCTACAATTAATCCAGTGATTTTTTAATACAACCTTCATTTTAACTTCAGTACATATAGAATTTGGTCATGGGCTTTACTAATTTATAAAAGCATAATACTATTAATTATTTTACATATAATTATCTACACTGAACAAACTTTTAGATGAGACACATGTAAAATATGGAACTTCTTAAAAATAAGCAAGTTTCAACATTGCTTAATACAGTGGTGGCTTATTCCAAAACTAATTAGAATTCTATTTCTATGACTTTCAATGACTCTTTATCTTGAAACTGTACCATTATTAGGGAAAGGTTCTGAACTGTGGCTTCAATGTGTTGTTTCAAGTTTGCCTAGCAAAAACAGACAAATAAAAAATAACAGAAATCCTACCTGCTTTTGCTTTTTTTACAACTTTATCACAACATAGAAGTAAAGTGTTGCCTTGATTTTCCCTTATGGTTTGGTTATCAACCAGATTTTTGCAAATTTACCCTTCATGTCAACTCCATAGATCGTAATAGAATGAAAAAAGGTTATACGTTGTTTCTCTCAAGTGACAACCAAAGTCCTCATAATTGCCTCTATATTTTCTATTCAGAAATGAGTATTTTGCACTTTCATCTTCAAAGATAGAGAATTCTTTTCCTTCAAATAAGCTTTGAACACTTGTACTTGGGACTTGGAAAAAATTAATTTTATATTTAATCATTATAATGGCAAAAAACTTGGTCATCTATATTGCTTTAAAGTAATAAGATTTAGATGAGTTTTACTGTTCTTTCCTAATTTTTTGAAATAGAAGTGTAGCTTGTTGACTTTCAGCCTTTTTTTCTTTTCAAATATATGGTATAAATTTCCTCAGTGTTAAAAATTTCCCTCTAATGTATATGTGAATTATAGTGTTTGTTCAAGGATGTGTGCAGCTAGCTCTCATATGTTCAGAAGATAGAGCAATAGATGATGGATGATAGATAATGAGGGAGAGAGCGAGGGAGGGAAAGAAAGAAATGGTGGTGTGACAGCATGTTAAAGTTGGTGGATTGGGGTATCGGGGGAGGGAGGTAGGGTATGCTGGAGTTCTGTGTATGGAGTTTGTATTGTTTTTGCAACTGTTCCTGTAACTTTGAATTTATTTCAAAATAAAATAAAAAAAAAAATTTCCCTCTAAGAAAAGCTTTAGCTGTATCCTACAAGTTTGGATAATGTAGTTTTCCATTAAATATCAAAATATTTTCTAATTTCCATTTTTATTTTGCTTTTGAGAGTATTTAAAACTTTATTTCGTGATTTCTAAGCACATTGATGTTTCCAACTAATCTTTGTTATTGCTATCTAGTTTTAGTGCTTTCTAGACAGAATGTACTCTGTATTATTTGCATCCACTGAGCTCCACATCTTAATTAAGTGCTCCTTTCTATGTCTTTAATGCATTCCACTGTAAAAATTTAAAAGATTAAAATGGTCTCTCCTAATATGTAATACAATCATAAAATTATCTTACCAAGAAAAAATGTTGCAGTATTTATTTATTACAAATACTTCATTGTTGCTATAAAATACTTTTTATTCATTTAAAGCAATGTAGCTTCATTTATTTTCCTTTCAAATTAATACCTTTCTATAAAGCTTCATGTAAGCATAATAGTTTGTTGTTACCATGAGTGCAGAATAAAACATTTTCTTGAATACAGAAACTTTTTGGTGTATTCAAATAAATATCAGTTTTCTTTAAACATGTACTATTATCATTATAAACCCAAATCACTTTTCCTTTGCAATAGCAATAACTAATTAGAAAATGTAATAAGAAAAAGCAAATCTATTCTTAATAACCACATAAACTACAAAATATATATGAATAACTTTGAGGAGGACTGTGGAAAACCTACATAAAGAAAAGTATGAAGATGTTATACCTTTTAAAGAAGGAAATTAAAAACTCCAGTGGAGAGTTGTGTTCTTAATTAAAATAAAATTCTATGATGTAAAATATTAATTTTACTAAAAATTATCTATTTGGTGCATACTTAGTGAATCCCTAAAGGAAATACTATGAAATATTATGAAACTTTATTGGATGATAATGATGATGATCACAGTAATAGTTAACCACTAACCTTTCCCAAATACTTACAATTTTAAGTTTCTGGTTTCTCAAATATATATTTGTTAGGTACAACCATTTCTTGAATATTTACTTTTTGTAAGATCCTATGTTAGCCTTTGTACATTTCTATTCCTCAGTCTACTCATCCTCTAAAATGGGATAATAATTGTGCCAGCAAGACATGAAATTTTAGGAAGATTCCAATTCTATTAAGCTGTAGCACATGAAAATATAGAACTCTAAGTAAACGAAACTTTTGATAATGTGCCTAGATACAAATTAACTCTTTATCATAAAAATACCATGACGGGAGTTAAAAGATGAATGACTATCAGAAATAAAGTGTACCTAAAACATAACAAATTATAATGTCTGAAACATTCAATAGGTATAACCAATCAGTATATAAGAGGCAGTGAGTAGGAATAATATTGAAAATATTTATGCTTCAGTTATGTTCTAAAACAGCAATCCTAATTGGTTGATATTGTTGACCTCAGATGAAGACCCTCCTTCTTTCTTATTGGACACAAATTTTGTCTAGTAATTTATAATGCAATGACCATTGTATTGTAGCCATAGTTTTATAGCTGTTGAAATATTTCTTTGTAATAGGTTGCTACAACTGTAGTTATCTGGTCATAGCCCAATATTATGACACTACCCATTGCTTTCAGTACAGGTTATATACCAGTTATGCTCCTCCAGCATGATGGATTTTACTAATGTTATTAACAGCAGCGTTTCTGATTGACTTGAAGCCATTTAGAAACAGCATGGCATGTTGGCTTATTAAAATTGTTTTGACAATAACGTTAGGAAAAATGTCTCCTTTATTACTTTTGTTTCTTCTTTATTTAGTGTCCTTAACTTGATTCAGATTTGTAAGAAATTGCAGAACTTGTTCCAGCTGACAGCTCTGAAAGAATGGAGATGAAAAAAGCTAGGAATTCCTGTGAGGTGGAGGAGAGGAATAACTTTTTGGAATTAATGTATGACATATTTTAATCATTTTGATGATATTTCTCCCCAAGTTTTTAGATACATATACTTCAGTTTTATGATACATAGATTTGTTCATTTATACACGAAAGTTGCTTTATCTTTTCTTTTTAAAAACCTGTTATTTGAAATAATTTTAGATTTACAGAAAATCTGCAAAAATAGTATAGGTATTTCCCACTTATATTTCACTCAACTTCTCTTAATGTCAATGTCTTTTTTAAGCATAGTACAATGATCAAAACCAGGAAATCAGCATTAATTCTGTAATTCGACACTATAAATGTTATTTGAATTTCAGTCATATTCTCACTTATATATATATATATATATATATATATATATATATATATATATATATATGTATATATATATTCAGTTTTATTAAGATTTATTCATATACCATACACTCATCCATGGTGTACAATCAGCTGTTCACAGTACCATCCTATAGTTGTGCATTCATCACCCCAGTCTATTTTTGAACATTTTCCTTACACCAGAAAGAATCAGAATCAAAATAAAAAATAAAAATAAAAAAAAGAACACCCAAATCACCTGCCCCCCCATCCCACCCTATTTTTTATTTAGGTTTTGTCCCCATTTTTCTACTCATCCATCCATACACTGGATAAAGGGAGTGCGATCCACAGGGTTTTCATAGTCACACTGTAATCCCTTGTAAGCTACATTGTTATACAATCATCTTCAAGAATCAAGGCTGCTGGATTGGAGTTTCATAGTTTCAGGTATTGACTTCTAGCTATTCCAACTAATATATATTTTTAAATAAAGTTTTTATTCTAGAACAGTTTTGGATGTATAGAGAAATTTTGAAGATAATACAGAGAATTGGAGATATATATATATATATATATATATATATATATATATATATATATCCTATTGGATATATATTCACATAATCTAAAAATATTTGTTTGTAACCATCCTCATATGTATTATAGTTTCACCCATTATTGGCATCTTAACTAAAGTATGGTACATTTGTTCCAGTTAAAGAACTAATATTGATACATTATCATTAACTAAAGTCCATACTTTATACATATTTCCTTAGTTTTTACTTGCTGCCCTTTTTCTGTTCCAGGATTGCATCTGGAGTACCACATTACATGTAGTTGCCATGTCTCCTTAGGCCCTTCTTGGCTGTGTCAGTTTTTCACTTTTTTTTTTTTTTTTTTTCTTTTTTTGATGACCTTGACAGTTTTGTGGAGTTCTGCTCAGGTATTTTGTGAAAGGACCCTCAATTGAGATTTCTTTGAAGCTTTTTTCTTGATTAGACTAGCGGTTATGTGTTCTTAGGAGGAAGGCCATAGATATAAAGTGCCATTTTCATCATATCATATCAATGGTACATAAAATTAACATGACTTATCAAGGTAGACCTTGATCACCTGACTGAGGAAGTGTTTGCCAGGTTTCTCTACTGAAAAGTTACCTTGTACCGCCCTTTCCATACTCTTTTTTTTGGAAGGAAGTTACTCTGTGCAACCTACATGTAAGGAGTGGTGCTGTGCTCTTAGTCCTTGTGAGTGGAATATCTACAAATATTATTTGGAATTCTCTTACATGGGAGATTTGTCTTACTACCCCACTTATTTATTTATCCAATCATTTATTTATATCAGTATAGAGTCATGGATAGTTATTTTGTACTTTGGGTTACATGTCAGTGCTACTTTATTTCATTACTAAAATTGTTCAAGATTTGGCCATTGGGTGTTTCTTCACTTGGCTCTTGTGTCCCTTTGTGTAACACCATCATTGTATTTTTTTTTTTTTCGTAGCACTTTCTTATTTTCTGATACAAGATACCTCAGGCTCATTTTGTATATTTCCTGCTCCAGTCCCAGTATCAGCCATTTCTCCAAAGAGCTCTGGTACTTTTTGCTGGATAATGGTATTTAAAACCAAGATCTGGGTGGTAGGTGTGCTCATAGCTAGTGGGGTGTGGTTACATTTAGGCCCATTTAGTTAACACAGCAAGGAAATATATATCCTATTTGATGTATATTCACATAATGTAAAAATATTTATGTATGTAACCATCCTCATATGTATTATAGTAAATATGAGTTCATACTGATATCTCCAACTGAAATCCATCACCACACTTATATTTTAAGGACATTTTGTGACTCAGGTTCTAGAGAGATATATTTGCTTAACATCCATCATTTTAAAATGTAAGTTCATATTAATGTAATGGCAATTCAAATGCGTTCATGTTTGTTCCTCCAACAGAATCATCAGCGTAAAAATACAGTTGATAAACACTTTTAGATAATTCTTATTGTGACTAGAAAATCTAGAATGTGACTGAAGAATTAGAATGCCCTAAGCATATGTGTTTATGTATCATTTCTCTTGATGTAAAATATATTTTCCGTATGTTTAGAAATATTAACATGTTGCCATTATTAATGTCTAACTGCATAACAAAGTCATCCAAACATACTTTCCCCCAAATTTCATGCATTGTAGTGAGTCTTAGGTATAATGTTGACTATATGCACTGAGATAGGGAAATCTCACCTCTATAATTTGTTCATCTCTTTTTTCCTCTATTTTTCTAAGTAATTTTTTATATTGAGGTATAACATCCCTAGAGAAGTACAAAAATCATGAAAGTACTGTGTAATCATACATTGGACACCCGCTCAGCTATAAAGAACATATAGTGTGCTTCTTGCCACAACACTGATACAACTGTAAATGAGGGCTGAATGAAGGAAGCTAGATACAAAGCAATACAAACTCTGTGGCTGTTAAACTAACCTGTTAAATAAATCAGGACAATGGTTACTTTTGAAGGAGGGGAGAGTAAATTACTGAAAAGGCACATAGGATTTCTGGGATCAAGAGAGTGTTCTATCTTCTTGGTTACATAAGTGTGTTCACATGATAAATATTCATCAAGCAATACTGTCACAGATTCTTTAACATTTGAAGTATGCTATTTTTCTTCCATGTTGTGGATGGTCAGTTTTTTGTGTCAATTGACTGGGTTTTGATGTCTAGTTGTTTAGTCAAACCCTGGCTTAGATGTTGCTTTGGAGGTATTTTGTAGATGGCATAGCCTATACAACCAACCAAATTTAAGTAAAGGAGACTACCCTTGGTAACATGGGTAGGCACTGTCCATTCACTTGGAGGCCTTAAAAGAAAAGAACTGAGGGTTCCATAAATAAGAGAGTCTGCCTCAAGGCTATAACCTCTAGTTCTCTCTAGTTTCCAGCCTGCTAGCTTCCCAATGGATTTCCAACTGAAGACTTCAACATTACTCTTACAAGAATTTCCTTTGCCAGACCCTACCTGTTGGTTCTGTTGCTCTGGAGAGCCCTGAGTAAAACATACACCATCTACCTCTACAATGCTAAAATGGTCACTTCATGGGCAGTCTGATTTGAATTTTATTCTGATGCTCTTTAACATGCTTATGGTCCTTAGTTTTCCAGACAGGCTTTTTATCTTTATGTGAATAGCATACCTGGTACACACTTTCTTATTAGTGACATTTGATCAATCCTAGAATCTATTGTCTATCTTCCAGTTACCAGGTGAATAGGAATTTCATGTTTAGTTCTATGCTGCCTCTTCAAGTTTCTCACGTTTGTCATCTTGTATATATACACGATAGAATGCGAAACCAATATCAAAAGGAGTTAGCTATTACTTACAAACATAAATAATGATAATATTAGCAATTGTCATATATCTTAATCACCTCCTATATGCAAGACTCTATGTTAAGCACTTTTTGCATATTATTTTATTTTTCAAAATAATACTGTATTATACACTTAAACTCTAATGTCCTATAGCCTAATGGTGACACAAGTTTGATAATTCAGTGAATATTAAATGAATTCCTATTTTTGTATAGGGTTTCAATGAAACTAGTGCTGTAAGTTATTTTTTCATAAGCCATTTTCATTAAGTGTTTTTTTTTTTTTATGTGATACAATAGAGCAAAGCCCTTTCTTTTTAGTCTAATTTTAATATTTAGGACAAAATTAAGTTGTGCAATTTAACACTCTAGAAATTTGTAGTAGAAAGGGTACAAGATTTATACAGAAGAATTTTTTGACTCAAATCCACTCTAGGGAAGTACATGATCAGGGAAAATTTATAGAATCTAGGATATTTGAGATCCTGTATCCTTCTAAGTATAATGGTTGAAAAATTAAAGATGATGATAATTTCATAGGCCACTAGAAATGCATTAATAATGAACTTAATTAAAAAGAACCTTTAAACATTAAAGTTTTATATAAATATTTTCACAAGTGTGAGTTTTTCAGATTGGTTAGCATTTATTAGTGGATAAAATGTCAAATCAAGATTATAAATCAAGATATTTTTTAATGCGACAGGATGTTTTTTCCACTTCTTTTTTTATTTGTTTTTGTTTTTTGGCTCTTTCTAGATGAGCATCTAAGGAAAGCTGCTGATTTTGTATTTTTAAGCAGTAGATCAGTATAACAAGGGAAATTAATGTTTTGGGGAAGAAGGCCTAGTATTGAGACAGCTAGTTCACAGACTGCTCCCTTATCAGAAATAGTGCTACTGGAATATCAAAAATAGAAACAAAAGCTAAAAATGCAATTTTTACTCAACAAACTAAACTCTTTGCCCATCGTCCCCTCCTTAAAATTCCTCTTTATTTCCCACCTTACGTAAGTGCACAGTTTGGCTTTTTTGCCAAAGGAGAGATCTGTTTAAGTAGTATGAAGCAGACATAAGAATTGGACACTTCACTCTATTGCGTAAACTTAGTTTTAATCTCTGATTTTGATAGGATCTTTAAAAAGTCTGTGTTTAATGTTGAAGAAATAAATACTCAGCATTTCAAATTTATTGAACAGTTTCTCAGCTAATTAAGATTCCTTCATTTCAGGGCATTTTCTGAATCTCTTGGCAATAGAATCTCTTCATTACTATTTCCTACATTTTAGCTGAGTGCATTTGCAGGGCTTATTGGTGGGGAATAGCACAGAATTCTGGAACTAGCATTGTTTGTGATGTGGTGAAGATGGCACTCGGTCAACAGCCTTGTTCAGAATTTATCTGAGTGTTTAATTCCAGAGAAGTGGTAGATTAAATGCAACTGAATACTAACTAAAGACATAAAATGACATAGCATAGGAATATAAGAATTGTACTTTATCAAGTATGTTTGCATACTAATGTTGGATGTCCATGCAGGAATTGCAGTCTTGGATATCAGGTTAAAGACAAAGTTTTTTGTGATGGCTGGAAGCAAATGCTGATAACTTTATTGGATTAAATATTAACTGAATATACAGAAAGACAGTTTAACCAGTTGGGTACCTAGTTATAAGAAAACTTGGTGATTTCAAGTTTGTGGCTTACACTGTTGATTATACACTTGGATTGCCATTAGGGGCCTCTGACAACAGAAAAGCTAGTTGTATAAACAAAGAAATAAAATGGTGGATGGAAATTCTCTGGTTTTGCTGACTCGGAAACAGATGGGGTTTCTATTCATTTTATTAAATGCCATTTTTATAATGTTTGTGTCTGCAACCAACCCAGAACAACTGCTGTAAAACACAGTTCATGTGGCATTAGATCAAACTCCTGTGGTTGGGACACTGATGTCGAATCTTAGTCTTTTGTCCACTTGTACTAGTACCTTAGACTGTTGTTTGGACTGAGAACAACTTTCAGATGCACTGGAAGGATGTTGTACTCTTTGATATCTATGAGGTTCTGGAAGTTCATTTATTTGCTGTTTGTACTGGTTCCTTTTGCAATATACATGAAAGGCCTTCTTCATATTAGTTTTCACTCCATTTAATTTTATTTTTTAAATATTTAAAACTTATAAAAGAACAGACACATATCTATATATCCATATGTGTTTATTTTTTGAGATATTTATTTCAGAATTCCTGTTTCAAAAAGAAAGTTTTATATGTATAACATACACACATATAACCTTACTAAGTCCTAAAAATCCTTTTCTTTCCCCTTCTTCCTTCTCCCAAGGAAATTACTATTATTAAATAACATATAACAATACCATGAACATTTTTAAAATTTTTATCACATTCACATGTACCCATAAAAATGCATAATATCGATTGTTCAGTCTACTTTGTGTATGTATGTAAATTATATTATTTACAACTTGCTTTTTAAAAATGTGACCATGTTTTGAGAACTTCCATTTAAGTTATGCATTTTAACAGCTAAATAGTCTTCCATAGCATGAATAAACTGTTTATTCACCCTTGTTTTATTAATGAATCATTTGTTTCTATTTGTAAGTACTACAAATCTTGCTGAACTGAGTATCATCATAAAAGTTTGTTCAGATGTCACAGTGTTTTGCAAGGCTTTCTTTCTTTTTTTTTTGACCATGACCAAGTGTTTCTTTATCCCTAGGAAGGCAAGGTTGGTTCACTAATATGAACCATATTAATAGAGCAAAAGAAAAAAACAATTTAGCCATTCAAAATATTCTAAAAAGGCATTTGTTAAAATACACCATTCATTTTTAAAACTTCTTATAATTGAAAATTTGAAACAAATATAAAAGTAGACAGAATAGTATAATGAACTCCCATGTACCTATTATATGACTTCAACATTATGGCTCCTCTTGTTTTACCCATATCCCCATTTCCTCCGCTCTTCTTTTTATTATTATTAACATTATTATTATTATTATTGCTATATAGTCATACAATCATGATCAAAGGTCAAGGCTACTGGATTATAGTTCAACAACTTCAGGTGTTTCCTTCTGCCTATTCTAAAACACTAGACACTAAAAAGAAATAACTTATATAATGAGTCAGCATTTGCAGTCATTTGTTAAATCCCAGTTTCTCAGTTAGATCTCATCCCTCTCATTTGACCTTTCTCTCAATCTTCAGGGATATCTGGGCAATGGCCATTTTAACTTCTTTGTGCTGGAAAGGGCTGTTGACCTCATGGGGTAGAGGCATGAAACTAGTTGATGTTCTTGGAGAGACTGGTACCTCTGGGTTTCAGGGCTTATCTGGCTTAGGATCAATCTAGAGGCCTTAACTTTTTGATAAAATAAACTTACTAAGAAAAACGTTTATAGAGACTTAGATAGAGCCCCGTTCACTACCTAGGGTTTTCAGGAATATTGTTGGTTGGGGCTTGGAATACTGTGGTAGTTTGCAGTGTTTGGCTAAAGCTTGCATAAAAGTAACCTCCTGTATGGTTTCACTAATATGATCTAACTGTAAAGAGCAAACTCTGAGAGTTAAAGTTGAGAACACAGGTTATCAGTAAATAGAAAGAGGGTAGAGTTTGGGCACTGGTTGCTGAAGAAGTACAGAATATTCAACAGGATTGATTTTAAGATCCAGAAATGGATAGCACAATACTATGTGATGGTTGCACTATATTGTAAGTATGATGAACAAAGGTGAATGTGAGTGTGGTTGAAAGAGAAAAGCTAGGGGCATGTATGACACCAGAAAGAAATATAGAGGATAAAAATTGAGACTGTATAACATAGCCAAACCTAAAGTGGA